>NC_090447.1:975645697-976270697 GCF_031143425.1 Pleurodeles waltl
TTGTAAACGTCAAGGCTGCACTGAATTTATCAAACATTATTTGGTTAAAGGGTAAATACACCTTGTACATAATAATGAAAATCCTATACTGTAGGTGCGAGTTGAGATTAACACTGCAGGCCCTCTTCCGAATATTAATAAAATTCAATATATTTTCTAAAAGGTATAATTTATATTTTGTGGAAATGAAACCCCCTTTCTAATAAAAGTCTTCTGTCCTTCATTCTGCTCATATAATTTTGCCATAAATCATCCTGCAGGATTTTTTTCTAAATATTCATTCCAGGCAGAATCTATTTAAATAACCCCTCTTAGCAAGACATCTCAGAATTAAAATGACACCGAGAGCATTGCAACATCCAATATGCTTGATTTTTTAAAAATATTCTTTTGATTAAAACAATACTTTGTTGAAAGACATTATGCTGAACTTGTCGGAATGATGGTAATGCACCAGGAATATGAAAATAATAAGAAAATATTTAAATTAGTTTTATTTGTTGTTGCTAACAGTACGTTAACCTCTTTGCATGTAGGCCCACATACATAAATGTACACATATTGTAGGTTAATATATATTTACTGCCCATGTATGTGATTGTGTGTGTGTGTGTTTGTGTGTACGCGTGGCTGTGCTTTTCGTCTCTGCATGGGCAACATTTTCGAAATCAAAAGTAAAAAAAAACACTGCGAAGAATAGATTAAGATCGTAAATCAAATGAAAAACAAGCTATCTAAAGGTAAGCGGATATGCCACATTCAGTTTTACACTTTGAGCGTCAATGAACTTGCATTTTGAACCGGTAGTACGTGAAGATGTGATTATTTACAAGTGTGCCAAATGCGTTTAACTTTTACTTTGTGCATTCAGTGAATGTCCTTCCTATTTGACACTTAAAAATGTTCATGCAATGTTTTCAGCTGATAACTTTGTTTTTGGTATTCAGCACTCGTTACTGTTAACTGAAATGCTTTATTAGTTAGGGTTTATTTATAACATATCTCAGAGCCATTATCCAATTTCATATTAACTTAGGTGAGAGAGTTTATGCTGAATTATCATTAGTTCATGTGCCTCCTGATTTACTGTGAGTCGTGAGGGTGATATTTACATTCATTTTACTATTCACTTGTGAAACATAGTTTGCTTTATGTGTCAGTTTTTTATTGCACAATTTTGAAGCGATTTGCAAAGAAAATGTAGCTCTCAACATAAGGAGTCCTCTACTTTTTATCATGCTAAGATTTACTACCCCACAGCTTTAGATAAAGTTATAATTTTAATAATTATCCTGAAGAAAGCTCAAAGTCACACAATTTTCTATATTGGGGAAATTCCTCAATTATATTGTTGCATGTTTATGAACTATCAGGAATATCTTTTGTATCAGACTTTTCATCCCTCACGTCGCTAATAATTATTGTGGGGTCACACGTGTCCATCCACTTTTAAACATACTCATGGAATAATTTTTTTTAATATTTGATTAATTTTGTAAACTTATGCATTGAGCTAGAAAATTTGATACTTATTAAAACTGACTTATTTGCTCCATATTCCTTGTTATAGAAAATGTTTTCCATGAAAAGTGTATTTTGTATTGAATTATTTTTTTTGTTTATTGTGACTTAGTAGGTGCTACCTGCCGATAGGAGGATGCTTCACAATGGTAGTGGGTATGGGTATAAGAGAGGGAGGGGAAGTAAAGGTTGAAAGAAAAAGAGAAAGGGATACAGAAGCTTTCTCAACATCAAGAAAGAAGCATTCAGACCCTGCAGTGAAGGAAGAACATCTTTAAAAAGTTGGGGGCATATTTAAAAGCCCCCTGTGCCGCAGGAGTGACACTTTTTATGACACTCCGTTGGCGCAGAGTGCAGAGCCACATCTACGAGGCCACGCTAAGCCTCTTTGAGTGGCTTTTCATGGCTTCGTACCTACAGTGTAAGGCAATGCAGCGCAAGTCACTGTGTTGCCTTACTCTGCATCAGGGGACGTTCCATGGGCGTTGCAGTGGGTTTGTTCATGCAACACCAATTGGTTTTCATGCATTCACAGACTTACAAGGCTCTATTAACCATGGGAACGTATCAAAACTGTACGCCTTCTCTCTTTCCATGTGTGCTGAATTTACATAAAAAGAGAAAAACACCTCCATGGATTGTTTTTGTGCAGGAATGTGCCCTTTCCTGCACAAAACCAATCGTGCCAACAACGCAGACACACTTGCATCATGGTTGGTGTTACACACCAAATTGTGCACCGGGGCAGGCTGAAAGCAAAGGAATGGATCGTATCTCATAAATGCAGTGTATTCCTGCCCTGTCATCTTGGTATACGGAGCACAGCACAGCAAAGTGCATCGATTTTTGGTAGATATACACCTTAGTATTTGTGGTAAGTGAATGTTCAATCTGAGAAGAGGACGACTTAATGCTGCCAGAAGAGCAAAGACAACTGAGTAGACAATAGACAGCATCATTTCAGGTCAGATGAGGATGTGGATTATTATAAAAAAAGCAAAAAGCAAAAAAAAAACTATATAAGAGGAATTAATTAAAAGAACTGAAGGAAGCCCCAAAGCAAGGAATACAAGTTAACAATTTGGTTATATATTTACCATTTACATGTCAAATAAAATATTTACTATTTTAAAACAGCTCACTCAACAATTGAAAAAAGAATACATTACGAGTAATGAGGTGGACCTGACAGTTTTACATATATTAAATTTAGCAAATTAAAATAGTAGAAACTCTAAACATAATAGCTGCTATTGAAAACAATATCGCATGAGAAGGCCATGTGAGGAAAACTTGTGAAAATCGATAATATAAAGGACGGTGCTGACACGGTATATTGTCTGACTCGTTCCACTTATAGTCTACTTTACGAGTAAAAAAAGACTGTGAAAATAAGCACACGGACAATCCTTGCAGACAAAATGCTGCAGATCTGTTAGAACGAACACACAGTGGTTGCAGCCCTTACATCTAGGGCCATATTTATACTTTTTGGCGCAAAGCTGCGCCGGCGCAGCCTTGCGTCAAAAATGTTAACGCCTGCTAACGCCATTTCGATGCACCGTGCGGGCGTCAAATTTATACTTTGACGCACGGCGGCGCAACCAACAGGTGAGAGTCATTATTTCGTGACGCACACAGCAGCGTCAAGTCGTAAAGGAAACCAACGTTAACGCGACGCAAATGACTGTGGGTCGATTTACGACAGCGCAACCCGGAAAGCGCTGTTTATTTTGACGCAATAGCGTCAAATTTACCCGCGAAAACTGCCCTTTCAGCAGAGGAGAGCCAAAATGGATCCCAGATGCCACAACAGACCCCAGGAAGATGACAGCAGACCAGGAACCAGCCAGGATGATCCATACAGGAACCAGGACATTTTCAGAAAAAAAAGAAAGTGTCGCCTCAGTGCAGAGGAGCAGGAAATCCTGGTTAAAGAGGTGACGGAACACCAGCACCAATTGTTCATCACCTCTAAATTGCCTATCAGTAGGAGAGAGGCCATATGGCAAAAAATTGTGGACAAGATCAACAGTGTGGCTGAAGAACGCAGAACAGTCACCGAGTGTAAGAAACGCTGGCATGACTGCAAACGTAGGACAAAAGAAAAAATGGCCAGGAACAGGAAGGCAGCACTGCAGACTGGAGGGGGGAGTCCAGCACACCAGGAGGCCCTGGACCACATGGAGGAGATGGTCGCAGCCGTCATCCCTGAGGAGATTGTCACAGGGATTCAAGGACAGGACAGTGCAGACTACCACGACACAACGCACATGCAGGGTAAGTCGCATGGGGAATCATAATACAATAATGATAACTGCAACCGGGGGGGGGGAATACCTACTACACAATGCATGTAACTCAGCATATATATGAAGTGGCATGGGTAAAGGGGCACGGCAGGGGGGCAAGGCCAGCACAGACTGAAGCTGGGGCATGACAAAATACAGCACCAACAACAGTCCCATGGGGCCATCCTGTAATTACAACAATGGAGCCAAGGGAAGGCAGCGACAGGTGGGAAGGCCACTACGTCAAACTTAGATCCAGGCACTCGTCAGTCAAAATGTATCCCTCATAAACTAGGTCCCCATCAGTAATCCAGTAGCCAAAACAACAACTGCAATGTAACTGCGACAACAGTTGACAATAACACCTCTGATCTCTGTGCAGCTATAGTAGCAAATGGCAGGAACCTCCCCATGGAACATACATACCTAAATTAGGGGGTGAGGATGACATCTGCAACTATTTATAGAAATAAGACAAAGGCACCAGTACACTCAAATGCCAATGCCCATACTTGACACATACATCAGCCAAAGTAAACAGCAATAGGAGCCACACAGCACTAAGGACACACACATGCTGCATACGTCAGGGTCCTTCACGTGCCTGGCTAACAAGGCAACATCACTAATGTCATACTGCTCAGACAACAACATTGAGGAGGGGACACATGCAACTGGTCACTGAAACACACCTGCACAGTCTGAGAACCAAATAGGACTTTGATACGATAAACAGGGCAATCCAAATAAACACACATTACCCAACATCATCTCGAAACATCAACAATGTTTACATCCATACCACATCCTAACATTGCCATGCATAGGATATGCCACATAACATGTACATTTAGGTCAATGTGAATAAAAATTGTTTGGGGCAGGTCCTGAGAGGCAAGTGTGCTGCCAGGGCATTCACAACACCCACAGCCAGTCAAAGTGTAGTGTGGTAAGTTTTACGTATACTTTGCGCATTAGCTTCAGGCTTTATGCCTTTGTGCACCTTACCCTGAATGTACTTTTACTCATTTGCTAACAGCTTAGAGCCTCTGTGCACTTTGCACTAAATGCTTTTTATTAGGCTTCGTATCAGTTATTTTGTAAATAGCCAGTTCT
Organism: Pleurodeles waltl; assembly: GCF_031143425.1. Classification (NCBI taxonomy): domain Eukaryota; kingdom Metazoa; phylum Chordata; class Amphibia; order Caudata; family Salamandridae; genus Pleurodeles; species Pleurodeles waltl. The sequence continues at coordinate 975,650,626 of NC_090447.1, forward strand.
ACGGTGTTGTTTTTTAGTCATATCACACTGTTTTGCCTACTTCAGCACTGCAGTTCTCCAGAACATATTCACTCTGTGCTCCAGTCAAGGATACAGTCTGGTACATTGCCGATAGACGTGGTAGGAGTTCAGATTTGGCATTCCTGCGTAGGGACACTTTGTCATCACGATGATATGCTAGTTATAAAATCACTTCCTTGTCCCAATACACGCAAGAGGGAGTTTCCGAACAGAGAACCACAACTAGACGCTACCTGCCTTGCTGCAGATGCTGAACCAGATCACAGGCCATTGCTCAGATATGAGGGCTGATGTCTCCCCAGTGATTCAGACAGGCAAGCTCGAAGCTTAACATGCTGTGCTCTAAATAGAACAAGCAGAGGGATAGTAGAAACAGTTAGGCACCATGATAGCTTTGTTCAAATGTTTTACACTCCTGGTGACTATTTCAATTCTACCATGTTGTATTGTTTTGGTTATTGTGGCTCAAACCTAATTATCTAAAAGTCAGTTGTTTTATGAAATCATCATATAAAACAAATACTGTCTTTGTCATTTGTATATGAGATCATACTGGAAAAGAGAGAATTGGTTTGGATCTGAGTGACCACGACTTCCCTGAGAAGTTCCAAAGATGTCATGCGCTCGGCTGTCTAATCATTTCTTTGCCGTGGGAGACATGAGGCACTGCTAGTTAGCCAGAGCAAAAAGAAAGAATTAGGGTGACAGAGTTATTTACAAGTGGGTCAGACTCAGTCCCCCACACCATTAGCTATCCTGCTGCCTAGAAATCAAGTAATCTCATGTAGGATAATGAGAGCCCACGGGTCAAAATGTCTCTCCATAAGAATAGATATACACGGAGGGACGAGTAGGACAAAAAGATGGCTATTCCCAAATTGGTACAAATCAACACCTAGAGGAAATTAGGCAGACAAGTCTGATAACTCTATATCATACATGTGACACACAGGTGGGCCATAGGCCTATAACAATGCCCATATGAAGGACAGCAGATACCAATACCAAACCAGAGCACAAAGTTAAGTCATCCAAAGGCTTGCATCTTATGGCAAAATTGTCACAACACAGACACACTAATTGTACCCTGTTTCATTGCAGAGGAACATGGATCTCCTGCCGATATGCCTGTCCCTGATTTCCCTGATGACATGGATGACGAGCCCATAAATATTTCACAGGAGACCATCCAAAAGGTCCTTGAAAGCCTCCAGACCCCACCTTCAGTCACAAGGAGGAGCACAGAAGAAGCAGCCATCACAGAAGAACCACCCCAATTCTAAGACCTGCCAGCTCCAACACAGCTGAGGACTCCGACGACACTGGCACCAGCTTTGAAAGAACTGTAGTTGGGGTACAGCGGGAGCTGGCCAAGGAGGTGCGGGTGGGGATGCAAAACATGGCAGCCAGCCTTGAGGGGGTGCGTTCGTGCATGACGTCATTTGCAGATCAGGCAGCTGCTACGCAAGCCCGAACATCTGTCTTGCAGGAACTTGCCAAAACACTGAAGGAAATCAGCACAGCTGTCATCCAGTTGACACAACACCTACAACTGCAATCCAGTCAACGTGTGCATGAATGCAACATTGAACCCCTCAGGGCCGACCTGGCTGCCTACCATCGTGATGTGGCTGCCATTCTCAAAAACCAGCAGGCCCTCCTTGCTGCAGTACTGCCCTTAATAACTCCACAGGGAGCAGCCCCCGGGATGTCTGCCTCCACGTCTTCTAACACTGAGGTGTGTGTTGCCCCTTCACAACCAACAACAACAAGGACAAACCAGGCAACACACACATCAGAAGAAGAAGACATGGAACAGATCACATTCTCACGGAAGAGTACCCGGAAGCACTAGTCCCTGCACCATGGCCTACTTTGACCAAGGTCCTACGTTTTGACAAATGGCAGTCTCACTACAACTACACTCAATGACTGTTCTGCAATCCACTGTATGACTTGTCAGCATTGCCAGTGAATGTCTCTCTCCTACTATTTGCCAATTCCTGTCCCTCTGCACTGTCTGTGACATCCCCAGCATGTCAGGAGCATCATCCACACCCCTTCTGTAGGATCACCATGTAAGAATGCACCAGAACGGACCCAGCAATCATGGACAATGGACATTTTGCACTACAGCACCTATAAATAAATAGCACTTGCACACCTATTATGTCTCTGTGTTATTTCACACTTCAACTGTGCAGTACATAACTCCAAAGTGCCTGTGTGGCAACCATGTAGCTTGTCAATACAACTGTCCTGACATCATGTAGTCTGATACATCTGTGCACTGGCCAGGATTGCATCATAGCCTTACCATACTGAGGAGAATAAGTGATGAAGGGACTAACCACACACAATCATGCTGTGTTGGACAGAATGATGCACCATCTATAGCAATTCTAGTCAACTAATGGTGGCTGAGATATGTAGGCACCATGCAATACTAAAACATGAAATTATGCTGCAAAATGTAAGCAAACATAAACAAATAACACTGCATCAATCACCCTTTCTGAGTATACTTCCATGAAGGAAAGACATGCAGAATTAGTACACACATGATGTAGGTCAGCAATGAAGGCAACAAGACAAGAGTGTTAACAACACCTCATCTACAAAGATCTCCCTGAACATCACACTGCAGTCCGACCTATGAAATTACCCACAATAACAAGTCTGGAAGCACACTTTGTGAAGTAGAATACATACTCACCAACACAAAACCTTGGTGATCGATGCAAACTACCAATGGTGTGTCTCCCAAATGGTGGATACTTACCAAGTTATCACACGGGTAGCTGGCATGTTAAACTTCCATGTTCTGGGGATGGCTAGCATAGGACACTAATGTCATACAAAAACATTCACCTACACTGATGTCAAGGCCATGATAAAGTAGCACCTAACGCATCATGTAAAGGGTTAACTATATATTTATTACTATTTATTCACACAAGAGGCAACTAAGGGAAAAGTAATACCTACACTAATCTAACCTGACTACTACTAACCCACAACTGTCCCTAACTAACCTAAGCTAAACTTACTCTACACATATAACGAAACGATCTAAACATCAACCCCCCACCCACCATTATGAGACAGGACACATGCAGGACAGCACTTACTAACCTACACACATACTATACTATCCTAAACAATTATATATATATATTTTTTTTTTAAACAAACAGGAATCCCAACATTGACCCCCACCCACCCACACAAAAAATAAGGATAGAAAGAATAAGGACCCCCCACCCTCTTCCCTAACACTATGGGCCTCATTATGACCCTGGCGGGCGGCGGAGGCCGCCCGCCAGGATGCCGCCCTCCATAATACCGCTCCGCGGTCAGAAGACCGCGGAGGGTATTATGAGTTTTTCCCTGGGCTGGCGGGCGGTCTCCAAAAGACCGCCCGCCAGCCCAGGGAAAAACTCCCTTCCCACGAGGATGCCGGCTCGTAATCGAGCCGGCGGAGTGGGAAGTTGCGACGGGTGCTACTGCACCCGTCGCGTATTTCACTGTCTGCTACGCAGACAGTGAAATACTAGCAGGACCCTCTTACGGGGGCCCCTGCAGTGCCCATGCCATTGGCATGGGCACTGCAGGGGCCCCCAGGGGCCCCACGACAATCCTTACCGCCATCCTGTTCCTGGCGGGCGAGCCGCCAGGAACAGGATGGCGGTAAGGATTGTCAGAATCCCCTCGGCGGCGCAGCGAGCTGCGCCGCCTTGGAGGATTCTTAGGGGCAGTGGAAAACCGGCGGGAGACCGCCGGTTTTCCCGTTCTGACCGCGGCCAAAGCGCCGCGGTCAGAATGCCCAAGGGAGCACCGCCGGCCTGTCGGCGGTGCTCCCGCCCCCGTTGGCCCTGGCGGTTCTCTACCGCCAGGGTCATAATGAGGCCCTAACTAAGCTAACTACCTATACTAACCTACTACTAATCCCCAAAACCCAACTATCATTACAAAATAGGAAAGAGGAGAGAGGGGAGGGGTAAAAGTTAAACAAGGCAAATGTCCTAGAGGTTGGCCCTCCTTAGGGTCCGCCTGATGGAGCGAACCCTTTTTTTATATACGCCACATCCTGGCTTAGCTTGTCCACCTTATTAAACACCTTGTCCAATTTACGGCTCAATGCCAGGAATGCGGCTGGGTCCACAGGAGGGGCTGATGCTGTCTGTGTGCCGGCCGAGGTGGACCTTGTGCCAGCAGTTGAATGCCCACTGGACTGTCCTGGTTGTTGAACATGGCTGGGTCCAGGTCTTGATGAGGAGCCAGGGTCAACTGTGCCCGACGTTGCTGGGGCCACTTGGGGAGACCTGGTGGATGTGGTGGCTGTTGTGGGCAATGTAGGCCCACCATGCCCCGGAGGCCCGATCTGATTGATATTTTCAGGCCATCCTCCTGTACCCCGACTGCACCTGCAGGATGTGCCGGTATCGCATGGCACGCCTCTCAAATTGGTGTCTATCTGCGGCACTCATATTTGCAGCTGTGAAGAGAAATGGCAAATATTTACCATGGGTATTGCATTGGGTGGAATAGCACAATGGGTTATTTGTACATTACTTGTACTGTATTTGTTACAGCAATTGTCACAACATAGTTCACTTAAAGTCTCAGAGGAAGTACATGTGAAGCCTGCATACATAAGGGCATCTCACACCTAGCATATCCATGTCTCTACATGATGGATGACATCAGCCTAAACTACTCATCCAAATAATGCCTAATGCAGCTGACATTATGGCTGAACCTCTTCCGCATACTGACTTCACTACATATGTCACTCTATGTGCTAACTATCACAACCCTCACTCAATGCCATTTGTAATTTGTTGTTTGCAAATATTGAACCCATGGGCCATAACCGAATGTGTACACTAGGGGCCAGATGTAGGAACACGGCAAATTGCGACTTGCAATTTGCTATGCAGAACGGTGTCTCAGACACCGTCTGCGAGTCGCTATGGGGTTGCAAAGACCCACCTCATTAATATTAATGAGGTGGGTCCCAATTTGCACCCCCATAGCGACTATGGGCACTCACGGGGATGGAGGCCTGCTGGGAACAGCAGACCTCCATGTCCGTGACTGCTTTTAAATAAAGCAGGTTTTTTTTTTCCAAGTGTAGCCCGTTTTCCTTAAAGGAAAACGAGCTGCACTTAGAAAAAAAAAAAAAAACTTTAGTTTTGGATTTTTTCAGGGCAGGTAGTGGTCCCTTTGACCACTGCCTGCTCTGAAAAAATATTTTTGGGTCCACTCACAAAGGGGAAGGGGTCCTATGGGGACCCCTTCCAGTTTGCGAGTGTGTTACCATCCACTTCAAGTGGATGGTAACTGCGACTCCATTTGCGACCGCGTACTCGGTCGCAAATGGAATTGCATACCACTGCGAGTTGCAAATAGGAAGGGAACACCCCTTCCTATTTGCGAGTCGGAAATGCATTTTGCGAGTCAGTTCTGACTCACAAAATGCATTTCTGCATAGCAAACACACGTTTGCGACTTGCAAACGGCGATTTTCGCCGTTTGCGACTTGAAAACTGTTTTCTACATCTGGCCCTAGGTTCTAAACAAAGTTGCAAAAGGTCACAAGTACGTGTAACATACTGGTTGCTACAGTCCTAGGTACCCTATTCCCAATCACATGGCAGTCTTTGAGGGTGGGGTGGGAAGAACAACCAACAATCCCAGGTTCAATGCACACCCAGGAGTGTATATAAAGGTCAACAAGTATGTGCCTCCACACATAACACCAATGAAGGGCTAGCAACACGTTGGAGTTAGCCAAACATTGTCATATCCAAGGTCCACACATGTCAAAATGCTCTGACTCAGGCTAACATCACATACTATCAGTAGGCATGTTTTACAACACACACAGAGGAGCAAGAACACCCATGATCATGAGTCGACTGAACACCTAGGCCATTGCACTCTAGTCACACACACTTCTAGTTCAACTTGTGGAAGTACATGCCCCCAGAAGATCCGACCTACAGTGTACACAGTGCATCCTCAACTAGGAAGCTGCATATTTCATACAAGCCATTTGCCAAAGCTATCTGGGAGAATGTCAGTCTGATATGCAGACTCAGTTCAAGCCAAGTCCCAGAGCAACTCTTACATTAACCAGTGTATTCCACATGACTCATCCCATTTCCCATAGCGGGCCGACTGGAATGACCTACATCCCCTAAATCTGAGAGATGGCTAAGTATTGGTCTACAGAAACAGAAGTGATATTTGAAATCCCACTAAAGCAACAATGCCAATGAACGGGCAGCGCATCAAATCATGAATTCTGTTGAACACACAGTAGTCCATCATGCATCACTAGCAAACAATAAAAATAGCACTCAGGCCACACTCACTGTAAGTATCGGGGTCCTCAAAATGTGCCACCTCTCCCACAGTGTACGGTGCTGGTCCACCTGTAAAGCATGAAAGGAAGAATATACTCAGACTCCGTGCACTGACAAATAATTGCAGTTACTATGACACTGTGTGAATATGACATGGTAATGACACACTTTCCCACATGCTCATACTGTATGGATGAATTTTTCATCAACATTAACATTGGATGAGTCTCCTGCTACAGTTACACACCCTACTACACACATGCAGTGGCCAGGACAGTCATGTGTTGTCAAAGATACACCTCCATTAGTATGCCCCAACAATAATGGCTTGCATTCATCTCATCATGTGCATCCCAGAGAGAAATCCAAAAGCTGGTTACTTGAGGACTGCATGACCCCTCAAACTCAAACAGGCTAGGTGGACATTTTCAACACACAGCAACCAGGCACACATGTGACATATGTGTGGACAACATAGCTAACTTCATGTGACGTGAAGGCACCACACATTTATAGCATCATCATGGGTTTACAATTTTCTGTCTAGCTATGGCGTCGACATATGTAGGTATGTTGTTTCAACATAACTTTCTCACTGGCCAATATGACCTGTAGAGTTCAAATAGAGGCATTAACGTGTCGCTTGTCTGACACAAAGGCAACACTACATTACATACAGCTACAGGCATCCGGTATGTGTTGAAAACATGAGCCATCTGACTGCTAGCATTGGTCTTCCTACACATTGTGCAACAAATACACATTAGGTTTCCCTAGCATCACACACAGTCAGCTACTTATCTAGCAGATTGGGTAACATTCATCACATGTCCCCACACAGATTTCAATTCTTCACATGTAATTGATTTGTACTCACCAACATGGCCACCAATCCTGATTCCCAGGTGGTCCAGCAGGTCCTGCTCCCTGGATATGAGATCAGCCCAGCGGTGCTTTAGTTGATGCTCATTCCTAATGCTCCCGTACACCTGGACCAGGTGATGGTGTACCTTCCCCCACCGGACTTTACGTGCCTCCGTGTGATACCCCTGTATCACACGGCCCCCAGCCTCCAGCATGAGTGGGAGGAAATGGCAAACAAGCCAAATGAATCCCCCCAATTCCTCCTCACCCATCCTGCCAAGCCAAGGCCTACCTGACATATTAACAAATTGAAAGGTGAAAAATGAGACAAACAAGTAAAAGTGGGAAATGGGGAAAGGTAGAGTAGTGAAGGAAAAATAAAACTTAAGAAAAATAGCCCAACTAACCCCAAAGTTAAACTACCCAGAACAGACTCCCACAGACAATACAAACAAACACAGGATTGGACAAAAGTATACTAAACAGACTAAGACAATATTAGACAACAAGACAATGATCACAAAAACACAAAATACAAGGTACACTGGACACAAAAGCAGTTAAACACAGGACTACACTTTTCACACAACCACACAGTCTAGATAAATCTGAGACTGCAAAGTGAAAGTGAAAGTTAACTCCCAGTACAGATTTTGTAAACAGGATATCCTATTACATCACTTCCTGCATAAAATGGCCGCCGTTTTTATTTTCCCGTTATGCGTCATATTTTCACGCATACACATTGTGCGTCATATTTTTTGATGCATAACATTGCACATAATGCAGAGTCAAAAGTAATTTCTTCATTGTTCCCTTACATTATTGTGAGGCTGAGTTTACAGTTCTAGTGTAGAATTATAATTTCCTGGCAAATATGAGAAACATGTATGAAAATTTATATTTGACTCTGCATTCTGTGCACTCCTGTACGTGAAAAAATTATGACGCCCATGCTGTATGCGTGGAAATTTGACGCTACATGGAAAATATGGTGGACATGTCATGTACCTTATTAATTTATTATTTTTCAAATCATATTTTTTGACTCTGCATTCTGTGCACTCCTGTACGTGAAAAAATTATGACGCCCATGCTGTATGCGTGGAAATTTGAAGCTACATGGACAATATGGTGGACATGTCATGTACCTTATTAATTTATAATTTTTCATATCATATTTTTTGACTCTGCATTCTGTGCACTCCTGTACGTGAAAAAATTATGACGCCCATGCTGTATGCGTGGAAATTTGACGCTACATGGACAATATGGTGGACATGTCATGTAGCTTATTAATTTATTATTTTTCATATCATATTTTTTGACTCTGCATTCTGTGCACTCCTGTACGTGAAAAAATGATGACGCCCATGCTGTATGCGTGGAAATTTGACGCTACATGGACAATATGGTGGACATGTCATGTACCTTATTCATTTATTATTTTTCATATCATATTTTTTGACTCTGCATTCTGTGCACTCCTGTACGTGAAAAAATTATTTGCTAATTTATCCATGGCTTTCATTTATTCTGTAATGCAAAACCTGCAGCAGCAGGCTAATGTAAGGCCATAGGGTATGAATCACTGTTAGCCATTCATTCATCTCATTAGCCCATTTGAGGTTTTCCCTATTGATTATTTGGAGCAATCTGACATACCATTTTGCACTGACTATGTTTGCTAAATCTCAGCGTTCCTCATGTGCTGATGACAAATAGGTTGTTGATGTATGTGGCCCTTTATGCATCACCTGGTTTAGTGGCATGTTACATTCTTCCTGCTAGGTTCGAACTGGGACACTACTGTGATGGGCTGCTTGCAAATATTTGGTTGATTGGATGACATATGTTTATATGTGTGTGCGAATGTGGATCCACTATCACCTGTCTGGGTGTATGTTGTCACTGTAACTTCAAGGTCTCCTCATGAGTTAGTGGCAGCTAATGTTGTTCCAATTGGGTATTGTTTATATCAAAAATTGAGAGAAGCCATTGAGGACATGGTCACGTACACATGGATGGTCCCACCCTGTCACTGAATACGTGTAATGAGACTTTCAAATGATCAACATTTTTGGGCTGAGTGAGAGACTGTCTCAGGTGTCTGGATCAGGCATGTGTCATTGCCACATTTGTACTCCTGTAGGCCTCTGTGGATGGTAATGTATCATGTAACATCCTACCCTCTGTGCAGACCTTTGTGATGTTTTTTTTTTGTGTGATGAGTGTTATGTCATTATTGCTCAATGAGACGACATTCTTCTTCAGCAATTTGGAACTAAAGGTGGGCAGAAATGAATAGGCCAAAGCATGATGTGGTGTTTGTTATCTGTGTTTATTTACAATTGTGCAATAAGTGTTGATATGAGAAATTATGAAAAAAATTTATTTACAAGCTGTTGGTGCCTACGCACTCCTGCTGCCGTGTTTGGTTGTTCCCCCTCCTGTTGCAGGCCAGCATCCCCCTCTTCATCATCTTCAGGCATGTCTGGGTCTGGTTCAAGGAGGGGAATGTTCCTTTTTACACAAATGTTGTGCAATATGGCACAAGTGAGTAGGATCTTACAGACCATCTCTGGGGAATAGAGTAGGCTACCGCCTGTGATGTCAAGGCAGCGGAACCTTGACTTTAGGATCCCAAAGGTCCGCTCAACAATGCTGCGTGTCCTCTTATGGGCGTCGTTGTATGCCCGCTCTGCAGCAGTAGTGGGGTTCCCAAATGGTGTCATTAGCCAAGGCTGGATGCCATACCCCTGATCAGCTGAAATAGAAACACAGAATGGGATCAATTAGATGTAGAAAGCACTCTTGTACAGACCTTTGATGGCAGTAGTTGTCTTGTGTTGTCTGTGACTCTTTTGTGTACTAATGTGACAACCTATACTTGTAGGGTAAAAGTTTTGCATTGAGTTTTTTCCTTGGCTGAGCAAGTGTTTGTTAGCTAACCGTTTGTCAGCAGTTTGTATTTTGATTTTCATAACAGTGTGCCCTCCCTTGCATTGTGACTTGTGATACACGTGTCCGTGTGTCTTCACTGGGGGTGAGATGAGAGTTCCATGCAGAGTTTAAACATGAAAGTGTAGTTAACACGTTCATATGAAAGTACCCTGGACATCCCATACCTTAAGACTTATGCAATGTGTTAATGTACAGGTTATTTTGACACTTCCAATTTGCAAGGTGACATTTAGGCAACCACACTCATTAATGTCTTCACATTAAGCTGTGGAGTACATTCCAATGTGCGACAGGTTCAATGGTGACTTATGACACATGGCTAGTGATGTGAGTACCTCAGAGTGTTCCTGGCTAGGTGTTGCTAATGTGGTGTATGTGTTGTTTGTCCTAGAGGGTTGCTGTGCAGTGTGTATATGAGTTTGATTTTTGTCCTTACCAACAAGTAGTCCATTGCCATACCGTCCATCCTGGAAGTGTTGGTTGATGGTGCTGTGACGGAAGATGAATGTGTCATGTACACTCCCAGGATATTTAGCCACAATGTTGCTGATCAGTCCTTGGTGATCGACTATGGCATGCACGTTGATTGAATGTGTGTGCTTCCTGTTGCGGTAGAGGTGTTCTGTTGCAGCAGGTGGCACAAGGCGTACATGTGTGCAGTCGATTGCACCAAGGACATGTGGGAAGCCACTGATGGCGTAGAACCCCTGTTTAGTTTCCTGCTGCTTCTGCAGTGTGTTAGGGAAGCAGATGTGGCGGGGTGTCAGGCGAATGATGGCATCCAGTACTTTTGGCAGGAATGCAGAGAATGATGGTTGTGATATTCCACCAACCAGGGCACCAGTTGTCTGAAACGAGCCACTTGCCAGCAGGTGAAGTACGGCAAGCAGCTTTGTTTCTGTTGGGATGGTGCGGGGTGTCACCAAAGTGGGGGGCAACTGCGGTTCAATGTTGCACAGCAGCTGCTGAATGGCCTGCCAGTTCAACCGGTACCTCCGGATGATGTCGTGTTCCCTGAGGCCATGCAGGGTTGTTCTTGGGCGGAATATCCTCTCCTGCCTTCTGCGCTGTCTTTGGGGTCCCTGCTGTTGTTGTTGTGGCTGCTGTTGTTGCTGCAGGGCTCTGCGTCTACGTGCACGCAGAAGAAAAATCACCTCCATTTCTCCCTGTTGCTGCTCTGCTGCTCTGCTGCTCTGTTGTTTGTTCTGTGTGTTCTGATTAAATACAGGTGTGTTTGCCCCATTTTAACGCCTGCCCTGACCCAGGCGTTAAAATTTGACGCACATCGGGCTTTGCGTCATTTTTTTACTCCGCCTACCGGCCTGGAGTCCTTTTTGCCCGGAAGCATAAATACGACGCGCGGTCGTGTGCGTCGTTTTTTGGACGGGAACGCCTACCCTGCATATCATTAACGCAGGGCGGGTTGCCGCTTCCAGAAAATGGCGCACACTGCGGATTTTTCGCGTGCGCGGCCTCGGGCGTCAGGGTTTAAATATGGGCAACGTTTGCGCTGATTGTGCGTCAAAATTTTTGACGCACATTCAGCGCAAACGGAGTATAAATATGCCCCCTAGTTTATACTACCGCCATTATTATCTGAACAAAGGAGATGTAGATAAACTATATCAAGAGCAGCCGATGCATAGAAGAATAGAAAATATTAATTTGGCCATGATTTCGTAGCACTGGAGTAAACAACATATTTGTACTGACAAGGTGAGTGATGGCGTATGTTGCATAAAAAGATAAAAATCAACACATTTAATTTCTCTGCCCACATACCAGGGCCTACACATGTTATTTTAGTGACAGCAGACGTTTATAGCCTTAAATAGTGGTCCACTTTGAATGTTTTGTTCTTGAGGAAATCGTTGATTGAATGTCCTGTTCCCTCCAGAGGGCCTGGCTTGCCGCCTGTAGCTCCCTGTAAAGCTCCATTCGCGCATTTAGGCTTTTCAGGAAGAGTCCACTCATTTTGATGAAAGAAGATGGCATCTATATGGATGACTAAGAAATTTAAGACAACTGTTGGCACCAACTGTGCCCAAGAAATGCAATGGCCAGTGAGCAGGGTTGAACCTGGAAGCCAGTCAGCACCTGTTGCCTGACCGGCGAAGTAGGAGGAGATCACCCAATCAGAGAATCAATGAAGGTTGGCAAACGTTCACAACACAGCACTACTCACTAACCACACCTTAATATGCTCGGGGGGGGTCCCTGGCGTTGTCAACAATTTTGGAGCTTCAGCAGGTCATTTCACTGTAGTGGCACAATGAGGTAGCAAGGTAAGGTTAGTCTCTAAGGCAGCAGACCGAGGTGTGTACAGAAATTCCATGGATCTATGCAAGCAGTATTATCTTAATGATTTTTTGGACCCTGGGCAAGACATACTGCAGGGGTCCCTGTTCAAAACGACATTGTAGTCTGTTGCCCATTTCCTGCTAATTCAATCCCCACAATGCCAAGCAATGTTGAATATTATGTTAACGGTTGAGGTATATAAATAGAGATTTATGAGATAGAGAGAGTTTGCTTTCCTAGGGAGTCCTTTGAAGGTGGGGAACCTGGGCAATTGTGACTTTGCTCATGCCTTAAAATGTCTCTGTGTGTTAGAGGGGCACGGTTGTCCTACCAGTGTTGTGAAGACAGCATGGAGTGGACGCAGTGTGAGGTTGTCTCTCTCTGTATGGGTCAGTTCATCCATATTAAACCAACACTAATGATGAAGTCAATTCAGCAGAGCAGAGCTGTCAGAGACGAAGATCTACGCCAGCACCGCAGATGATAGAGGACTGTCTTTCTTATAAATGTGTCCATGACAACTTTAAAGTTCTAGTAATTTAATCCACATGCTCTTAGAATATACTCACTATCTAACTAAAAATTCCATTAAGCTCCATTCCTGGAAGAAATGATTGAGCACAATTCACAAAGGTAAATTCAGTTGTAAACATTAGTTTATAATCAGATTCACTTGTTTTATACCTGTGAAGAATTCACAAAGGGATTCTGTCAGGTGTTTACCCATTTACATGTGCAGAGATCACAGATGTCATGTTAAATTATGTAATTGATGGTATCACTGATTACTTCACTAATGACTAGGGGTGTGCAAAATTCATGTATTTTGCTTAAACATACTTATGCCCAATTTTACATTAAGAGAAATTAAGTATAAATGCATGAAAGGCAAATCTCTCACATAGTGACACATTTTAGTGACAAATGCATCCTCTGGTCAGCTTTCTATGCAAGGATGCATTTCACACTAAAATGATAATACAAAAAACAATTGCTGGGAACAACTGATTCTTACATTCAAGTTGCCCGCATTGTTCCCATGCTGCTGTGGTATGATTTGCCATGAACGGTGACATAATTACATGATGTGATGTAATTTTGAGAATTTATTTTAAGTAACACAAAATTCTCAAAACTTCTCAAATTATGCAAGCATAATTTAACTTTCACTCAAGGCTACTGATGATGTTATGAATACTGGATTGATCGATGTTGATGTACACAGCGATACATGCATACGCACAAATAAAGTTGCATCACCATTATTGGATTCCCCCGCTGTGAACTCTCTGTCAACACCGGCATGTAGGTACATGGTCAGGCAGTTTCTGAGATCTAAGCCTAAGATTACCAACTGTCAGGTCACAGGTGGGGTATTATTTAGCCAGCAGGCAAATGCACTAACAGAAAAACTTAGATCAGATAGTACAGATAGGCACAGTACCACCACAATGGTACCTGGAGATTGGCCCCAATAAAACACACAGGGACAGAGGGATGAGTGCATTCCCAAAAACACCATAAAATGACATGCCGCATTTAGTTAGGAATACTTAGCCAATCATAACACAGCATACACAGTGAATACATACCCCTGAGGCCGGACATCTGGACACGTACTTGCTGGCCCACATTGTGTCCACGCCAGTTCGAGGCCTTCCTGCATTTACCATCTGGAAGTATATTTATGACTCTATGACAACTGTTTGCATTTTTACCAAGAAAGGAATGTTTTTTATTGTTTTATTGTACTCAGAGAAATGTAAACAAAACGGCTTCAGTCTGTTGTACATTGAGAGACAGTCCTCAGACCCCTGTTATGTAACTGCTCTCCTGGCCATAATGTTTAATTAACCAAACCATTAGCTGTTTTGCCAGACAACTCTTGTCTTTTGTTTTTTAAGGTAGAATTCTCATTTGAGTAACAACATCATTTATGACAGTGCTTTTTTCAGGGCATATTTTCAGTGAATTTGTGAGGTCTTTTAAAATATGCCTTTAGTTCTCATAAATAAATTTACTGTAACTTCACTTTAAGCTTTTTTCTACAGTGAATGGCTGGGTTTATTGATAATAAATCACATCTAACCGCTCTTTGAGCTTAAACTACTATTTACACCCAATCCCTGCAGCATAAGGCCTTTGCCATTAACCTTATGGGTTGACTGCCATGCCTTGCCTTTGGCCAGTTCTGGTACAACCTGCCACCTGCAGCCATCACTGCAGTGCATGTCCATCTGCTGTGTGCAGGGAGGATTGGCTAAGGGCCTTCCCTATGGTGAGGCCCCTTACTAAAACTACACCAGGTGGACAACTGACACTATGCATTGCCTCCATAAGTTCACAGAGGAATTGACCACAGGGTGATCTGGTTTTACCAGGCCCTCTGTCTAACCTGCTGAGGGCAGTGAGACCCTGCTGTTCACAACAAAGGCCATGTGCAGCGGAAGTGGACAAGCACAGCTGTTGTGATCTGCTGTAGCATTTTCCTTTGCCAGATTATGTTAGGATGGGGTTGATGAATCTTTTCACCCAACATGTAAAGGTGTGAAGACACCAGGCATTAAAATTCATCAATCAAATTTGCAGTATGACTCACTCAGCTACATGAATGATACTCCAAGCTGAAATAAAGTCCGAGGGTTTTATGACAGTTAATACTTAGAGTGACATAAATAATTCTCAAAACAAGACTATTAAGATACAGAATCATGATAGGTTGCTGGAACCTCCTAAAGAAATTTAAACAGAATAACGTCAAATATACTAGGCACTCAATAACAGCAACGCACAAGAACAATAGAAAAATCTGAAAAAGAGGAAACATGAACTGCCTTATCCTGTTAATCACTTAGCTGTTCTAAAGTTACAATCCTTAATAACCTAGACAAGGGGAAACCCAACAAATCAACAAACCCATTTAGCATGGCATGGGACAGTACATGTGGGCAAAAAGCAAAAAAGCACAAAAGGGCAAAAAAGAATTTGGAAAAAGGAAATATGGGTAATCAGAAAACTGATTGGTTGACAAAAAGTAGATACAAAGGGAAGGTGTCAGCAGCTTGCTCAAGAGTCTTCTTCTCTGGGTCAAAGGAAAAATCTTTCTAAGTCTCAGAAGGCATTTCAAAAGGGCAAAGGGTATAGAAGGCTATACCTCTCAGAGTTTAAGGGGTTCAGTAAGCGTAGAAGAATGGAAGGGATTTTCTGACCAAAATCCAGCTGGGGAACTGTATATTAAAGTTCATAGTGTAAATGATTTCTCCATCCATCACTCCATATGATGCAAAAGGTGGAAATGTCCAATGGTAAACAGTCATGCGATTCAGACTGCAAAATCAGTGAACATTCTTGGGTTCTTCATTTGAACAGCTTCCATGTGAATTTGAAACATTTTATATACATATTTATTCCACAATTCCTGAATGTACGGACCTCAATGTTTAGCTCACAAGCTTGCTATGCATAAAATAATACCATAACAATAATGACTAAACATTCTCTGCACAATCATGAAGCAGGGTCCTGCAGGCCTCACTTCGGCTAGTGAATTAAAGCAGCACATTCTTTTATGCGTTTAATTTATATTTAGCATTATAAAGCATAAACTCATTATTAATAAGTTACAGGACTTGTTCAAGTTATAATAAATCAAAACATAAAGACTCTTTTAGTCCTTTCATGGTCCTAAAGGGTGCTACTACATTCTCTACATTTGCATTTTACTTTTAAAATATTTCTTACATAAAATCTATTATTGTTTTAATGCAGTTAGTTTTCATCATGAATTATAACATAAAGGCCAAATAAGTATTTACACATTAAGTTAAAACACTACACCACATGATTTTCAACCGCTAACGTAGAGTGAATGCATGTTAATATGGCTTTTCAGTGCACCACTTTACAACTAAACTAATAATACTTTGGTTAACATACTGCAGAAACTGTCAGAAGTAGATGATCACTGTAACATGAGGGACAACACTGAAATTTCTGCAACATTAGTGACAAAATAATGGTTTATTATTTGCTGCTTTATGATTTGTGAATCCAGAAACCCCAGCAAGGTTCATGGGTTCTAGAGAGGGTCTATTATATGTGAATCCAACATAAGCTTCATGAATCCCATGATAAACCCATATTTTTAAAATCTTTCTTTTAGTGCCAGGGCGGATTCCATTTCGTCTTTAAATCTTTAATGTCAGCTATGTTTTAGGTCAATTACAATCATGGAACGCCAATCTGATTCTCCCCATTTATAATATAGGTCCGAGAAATCAGCCTAAGAATTAAAAGATAATTGCTTTGTTAAATGCCCCTGTAAAGCAATTTGATTTTGTTATTATTTCTATTTAAATAGACACATGATAAAGATGAACCACCACAGGAACAGTGTAGTTTCAGATTTAACTGCTCTACAACAGTTTTGGCTCTGCAAGATCATTATTGAGAAATATGACAAAATAGGCAAACGTTCCAGGGGGCTTTTATTGATTTCTCAAATGTGTTTAGAGTGTTAATCACTCCTACATTATGGGCTATGCTAATAAATTGGGGTATTCTTCACCTGTTATTAACTTTGGGCATACTCGGTGCCCAACCCAATGAATTCACAAGGAAAATCTTGTTAGAAACCGCACCTGCTGTTTTCACTTTACTAAGCAGATCTGATTGAATGGGAGAAAATCTGCGTACAAGCCAAATTAAAGTCTGCAAGTGTTTCTTAACAAAGAAAAGGAGTATGTGTATCACACAGTCCAGCAACAAGGGTGTCATTTAACTCCATGGACATCATGTGAAAAATATAAAAGAAACATGTTACACACGGTCAAGATCTGAATACATGAGATAGCTCACAAATCATTAAAACTATTATGGAAATGTAAACTTTTCATGCTGAAAAAACTATTCAAAAAGTTCTGACCTACAATGACAGGCATAACAGGAAGGATTTAGATGTGAGAGCCAGGCACAAGGAGGTAGCACTGGTTGCTACTAAGCAGAAATATGGCTGCTGTTTGAGTAACGCTAAAGCAATATTTTTAATTTCACTATGTTTTATTGAAACCTGTGAGGAACAACATAAATGTAGGGAGAAATACATATTTTTGAAAGCAGTCAATCATATTATGTCTGTTTTGAACATCATCGAGCAAGATGTGGATCCACTTGTATCGAAAAGGGGGTATTTAGAGTTTGGTGGAATAGGGTCACTGTTATAAAGCAAATCAGTGGTGCTCCAGCCCTACCATACTCATATTGCCCTCCCTCCCCATTTAGAGACAGAAGAAGCACAGGTTGTCTGACAGTGGAGCCATGCCTGGATCCATCTTCTGATCTAATAGCCTGATCAGCACATTTCCATTAGGTCACAGTGGTGGTCACTCTGCACCATCATGGGATGTGGAGCATCACTAGATCGCTCAGCCAGAGAATCTGCTAGATACTAGCCCCATCAGGATTATGAGATCAAGTATTTGACCTAGAGAAGCACTGAAAAATACGGTTCCATGCATGTTATTCCCGAAAATCCTATAATCAGAAGTATTTCCCCACAACCCCACCAATGATTTAGCAATGCCCCTTGTCTCAGCAACTCCAAGGGGGTGTCTGTTAGAAATCTGTAAAACTCATTAGAGAGACTGTGAGCATGGAACGAGGGAGTTGGCTCACCTGATTACTACAGTGTTTTATACTTTATGACCTTTTGGTTAATTTCACAAGATATTCATGGCACAATTTGCTCTGGAACAATCTTTGGAGTATGCAAATTTCATCCAATTTGTAATACTGAATACAAAGCAGAAATACATTTGAGACTAATTATGCATTAATGACTGAAAAGATGCCTTGCACGGTTCAGTAGAGTATGCACCACTTGCATTAGTTCACCCATATAGTGAATTTAAGGTGTTTTTTAATTTAAAGGCCCACAATTATCATGCATGTACACTGAGGGCCCACTATGACATGGAATATGACCCAAAGCTGGGCTCTATGGTCTGGTGTGGCACAACTTGCCCCCTCTTAACCGAGTGTGACTATCATCAACTCAATCACTTAGCTGTGGAGGATTGACAGTGGAGTTGGAAACTGATTCTATTTGGTGGACACGGCTATTTACCTGTTGCCTTTCCATGAAGAGTTGCCTCCTGGGTCTGCTAGTTCCCTACAGTTCATGTGCCCCATCCATTTGGGACATTGAATGTTGCAAGCATTTGTAACCTCTCTATATATATGTGCTACGATGAGCATGGAGAACACATGCTGTACATAAATGTGGCAGCCCAGAATCCATTTTATATCTCCTGTGTGCAATACATATGGTGAATGTTGGAGACAGCCTGCTAGACAACAATCTCAATTTCAGGGTTTTTTCCATAGCCCTACCAAGGTCTTTTGAAATCGACCAGTCTCTTTGGTGTGAATGGTAGAAGACAATGGGTCCTATGGGAAGGATAGGGGCTCCCCTAACCCTTTGTCGTCTATTAATACCCTAGAAGTGTTACACCCAAAAGTTTGAGAGTCAGCTGGGTGGGTGTCATTTGTCAGGGATCCCTTGACATGGAGCTCCCTTTTTTCACCTATATCCTGCTGACACTAGAGGAAAAACACTGTGGCTTCCCCACTCAAGCAGGAATACACAAAAGTCAGGAACTCCCTGAAACCAGTCCATGAGTTAAACCTGTGGAATACACAATATCTATCTGCAAACTTTGTATAAGTAGGTGGCAGATACCTCTGTCATCATGCCATGATTTTTTCTTGACTGGTACTAAGGGTCCCACCATCAGCAGAGACTTTGCTATGCTTTTGTGCTACAAGATTGGGGTCACTGACCGGTAACTACCCCTGCCGACATTACTCCACCAGGAGATGAAGTGCCTATGACAACAAGGTACTGCAAGGCAATCATAACTATGCTTTGTTGGTCCCTTTTTCATTTTATCTCCCCTATAACTAGTTTGGACTTTTCTTTTGTTTGGGTGGTGAGTTTTAGCTTTGGCATCGATAAAGAATCACCGAAGAAGGTTTTTTTGTGCCCACAGCCATTGGGAGAAGGGTCAAGACTGATTTGCATATAGCTGGGGCGAAACTAAGGTGGCATTGTGTGCAAAATAACAATGTTTTGGGATGCGGCCCGGGTAATTACAAGAGGCTAGAATTCATTCAAGCATCACATCCATCACTTTTTGTACACTTTATTATGTTGCCTTAAAGTGGACGGATATGCTCAGATGAAGGTCCAGTACACACTGTGTCACTAGAATAAACCAATTCCTGGCTGATGAGCCCATAACAAGGGAGAATCTGAACCTGGGTTTATTGTGCTATGGTTCAGGGAGGACCTGGCCTGGCAGTTCAGATTAGACAGGGTAAAGAATGATTTACATATATCTGAGTCCAACTGAGGTGGCATGGTGGGCAAAATAACAGTGGATTGGGATGTGCCGTCGAGTAATTACCAGTGGCTGAGATTCATTCAAGCATTCCATTCATCTTTTTTGTATACTTTAGTTGAAAGGGAAA
Organism: Pleurodeles waltl; assembly: GCF_031143425.1. NCBI lineage: Eukaryota > Metazoa > Chordata > Amphibia > Caudata > Salamandridae > Pleurodeles > Pleurodeles waltl. The sequence goes on from NC_090447.1 coordinate 975,670,680, forward strand.
GAAAAACAATCACCCGCTAAGGGAATTCCCTTATGGTGGTCTCACACGAATACTCTGAGGATACCTATAAAGGTCTAGGGCTCACTGCAGAGAAATACTGATTCCCCATTTCTAACTGTATTTAATAATGTTGCAATTTGATTTGAAATGTGTAGTAGCTGGGTACTGTGAATTAAGTACTTTTACTTTTTCAAGTAAAAACGCTGGCTGGGCAGTAATTTATTGAGTGCTGTTATTTGCTCATTTGAGTTCTGAGTATGTACCCCACACTACCTCCCAGGAAAAACCTTAGAGTGCTCAACCTTCCTACTTTAAGCATCGGACACTAAAGCAATGCAATTAATGATCTATTTTTGTATCAGCAGTAAAGGAATACCCCAGGACAACAGAGGTGCAAGAACTGGTTTGCCACAAAATGTTGCTAGACCCTTGTTTGTTTTTCTTTAGCTCCTAAAGTTTTGCTTGCTTCATGCTAAATAGCTCTCCTAGGACCCAGGGGTTAAAAAACAAAAAAAAAGACAAAAAAATTAAATTTACAGCGGGTCGTCTGTGGGCAGGATAACCCCCTGTGGGGGATATATTTTGTTTTAATAGTTGTATGGTTTCCCTGGGGGTCACTATGGTCCCCAGGGAATCCATACAACTATTTAAAAAAATATAGATCTATATGGCGATATATAGATCTATATAAATCTATATAAAGATCGATATATATCTCTAGATCTATATATGTATATATATAAATATATTATATATATGTATATATAATATATATATATGTTATATATTTATATATACATATATACATAAACATATATATATTCGCCACCAGTTATCTTGCAGTTGCAGCTGGTGTCTTCAAAGCAATGCACATAATTCAACTGATGCGTTTCAACTGTAGCTTTTAGGCAGCATTAAAAAAGTCAAGTAACTCTTGTGATTATGGTTCTGCTACAAAATGATCTGACTTTTGTCTAGTAGCTGTTTTGATGCCATAAAGTAGCGCAGAAGCTTTATCTGTATTTTATGTAAATAGCTGAGTGGATTAGTAAAGCCAGCCATTACCTGCACTATAATATAAATGAAATGTATGTGTGAGGGGGGCTATGGTGAGATGAAGGGTACTTTTGCAGGGTGGTAGTGAGGGAATCTGAGGAGGAGGTCATGGGAGTGGGAGCACCAATAATGATTGTTGGACTGGGAGCCAGAGGCGCTAAAGACTGTGACGATTAGTATGTGACAAGGTGAAGTAATAGTGTGTCTTTTTTTTTTGTGTCTTGAGAGAACATGCTGATTGAAGGAAGAAGAGAAGGTAAGGTGACTGACCTTTACTCTTGCACGCAACACACACACACCTAGAATCAATTTTGTGACTGTCTACAGAGGCTAGTGCTTTAGAGTGAGAGTTTAGCCAGTGGCAGAGATGGCGTCTCGTTGGTGACTGCTGCTCAAGCCCTAACTTGGGTTATAGAGGAGAGCTCTGACGTAAGATCAGACTCTGAGACAGCATCTGAGGGATGGGACAATGGTGCAGACTCTGGAACTGATTTTTCCGACAACTCCTCTTCCAGTGATTCTGAGGGAGATGATGAGGACAGTCCTGCTGTCCCTTCACAAACACAGCCTGTGCAGAGGCACAATAGCGGGTTAGCCCAACCCAGAGAGTAGGTGCATGTGGTGGCAAGCACAGAGAGAGTGCTCTCTTTGGAACTCCACAATTTAGTTCAGCCCCAAATTCCACCACCCAAATCATATTGTGGCGATATCAAAATTATCTATAACAAAACAACCTGGTCTTGTAAGGCAGGCACCTGCGTTTTTGGTCCCGGGCTTGGCGGCCATATAGGGAAACTTACCAAACCCAAACATTTCTGGAAAATAGACACCCGGGGAGTCCACAGAGGTGTGACATGTGTGGATTCTTACCCAGAATATCCTGCAAAGGTGAAATGTTGAATAAAAAACTCTATTTTTCTTACATTTCTGTCACACAAACTACAAGAATATGCTGGGATCCACAAAATTCCTACCACCCAGTGTTTCCCCACCTGTCCTGATATAAATGCTACCCTACTTGAGCAGCTGTACCTAGTGCCTGCGTCAGGAATGGATCACCCCAAGGTCAACAGTTGCTCTCAGATTTCAGAACTTTCTATCACCGAAATTTAAGGAAAAAGTGTTTTTTTGCCTGATTTTGAGGTTTGCAAAGGATTCTGGGTAACAGAACCTCGTTAGAGTGCCACAAGTTACCCCATCCTGGATTCCCCTGGGTGTCTAATTTTTATAAGTGCACAGGTTTGGTAGGTTTTCCTAGGTGCTGGCTGAGCTGGAGACCAACATCCACAGCTAGGCACTTTCCAAAAAACACGTCAGTTGTCACTGTAAAAATTTGATTTGTCCATGTTGCGTTTTGGGGTGTTTCCTGTTGCAGGCACTAGGCCTACCAACACAAGTGAGGTACCATTTTTATTGGGAGACTTCGGGGAATGCTGGGTGGGAGGAAATTTGTGGCTCCTCTCAGATCCCAGAACTTTGCAGCACCGAAATCTGAGGGAAAAGTGTTTTTTGTATAATTGTTGAGGTTTGGAAAGGATTCTGGGTAACAGAACCTGGTAAGAGCCCCACAAGTCACCCCATTCTGAATTTCCCTAGATGTCTTCGTTTTGAAAAATATATAGGTTTGCTAAGTTTCCCTAAGTCTGAGCTAGAGGCCAAAATCCACAGCTAGGCACTTTGCAAAAAAACAGGTCAGTTTTCTTTGGGAAATTGTGATGTGTCCACATTGTGTTTTGGGGCATTTCCTGTCACGGCACTAGGCCTACCAACAAAAGTGAGGTACCATTTTTATCGGGAGATATGGGGAAATGCTGGGTGGAGGGAAGTTTGTGGTTCCTCTCAGATTCCAGAACTTTGCAGCACCGAAAAGTGCTTTTTTTGCCAAATGTTGATGTTTGCAAAGGATTCTGGGTAACAGACCCAGGTGAGAGCTCCACAAGTCACCGAATCCTGGCTTCCCCACGATATCTAGTTTTGAAAAATGCACAGGTTTTGTAGGTGTCCCTAGGTGCCGGCTGAGCTAGAGGCTAAAATTCACACCTAGGCACTTTCCAAAAAACACGTCAGATTTCAATGTACAAATGTGATGTCTCCATGTTGCATTTCCTGTCGCAGGCATTAGGCCTACCCACACAAGTGAGGTACCATTTTTATCTGAGACTTGGGGGAACACAGGTGTTATTGTCCCTTGTCTTTCTCTGCATTTTTTCCTTCCAAATGTAAGACATTGTGTAAAAAAGAAGTCTATTTGAGAAACGCCCTGTAATTCACATACTGGTATGCGTACCCTAGAATTCAGAAATGTGCAAATAACCACTGCTTCTCAACACCTTATCTTGTGCCCATTTGGAAATACAAAGGGTTCCTTGATACCCATGTGTGACTCTTTATATTTCACCCAATGAATTGCTGCATACCTGGTATACAATGAAAACCCATTGCAAGGTGCAGCTCATTTATTGGCTCTGGTTACTTAGGGTTTTTGATAAACCTACAAGCCCTATGTATCCCCGCAACCAGAAGAGTCCAGCAGACGTAACAATATATTGCTGTAAAAAAATGCCATAGCTGGAAAAAGGTATAGAAGGAAACGTGGACAGAAATGGGTCTTTTGTGACCTCAATTTAATTTTTTTCTTATTTTAGCTGACCTTGAAGGATCTACACAAATTACCCCATGCTAAATTCAGAATTTTGTCTACTTTTTAGAAATGTTTAGCTGTCCGGAATCCATCATTGGTTTCATATCCATTTCTGTCACTAACTGGAAGGAGGCTGAAAGCACAAAAATAGTGAAAATGGGGTATGTCCCAGTAAAATGCCAAAATTGTGTTGAAAAATGTGGTTTTCTGATTAAAGTCTGCATGTTCCTGAAAGCTGGAAAGATGGTGATTCTAGCACTGCAAACCCTTTGTTGATGCCAGTTTCAGGGAAATAGCCACATGCTTTCTTCTGCAGCCATTTTTTCCCATTTTTCTTGTAAAAACTAAATTTTAGCTGTATTTTGGCTAATTTCTTGGTCTTCTCCAGGGGAACCCACAAACTCTGGGTACCTTTGAATCCCTAGGAAGTTGGAAAAAAGGACACACATTTGGCATGTGGACAAAAAGTTATGAAGGCCTAAGAATGAACTACCCCAAATAGCCAAGAAAAGGCTCAGCACTGGGGGAGGAAGGCCCACAGCTAAGTGGTTAAGGGCACCATTTCCAAGGTCCCTAATTAGCATTGTTTATACTTGCATGTATGTATTTGTAGCATTCATACCCTTTCAATTTCACTCATTTTGCTTTAATAGTATCTGTACTCCACAGGGGAGCTTTTGCTCAGTGCAGAAGGGGTTGGTAGACCTTTAATTGTTCTTTCTTTGCCCCCACAGTTTTACTTGCTTCGCTGAATAGCTCTCCTAGGACATGTCCCCAGAGATTAGGCTTTAAAAGAACTCACCCAGTGCATCTGCGCTGCCTGCATGAAATGTTAGCAGTTCTGATGTGCTTAGTTTCTTATTGTTTCCTTGTAGCATGAGTGTGCCTTTTAGGAGTTGTCTGGCTTTCACTCTCGTCGTTACGGGCCCCTTCTGCAAGGCCGCTAATCAGTATCGTTTATACTTGCTGTTATGTTTTTTTAGCATTTATCTCTTTTTATTTTCACTTACTTTGCTTACTAGTAAAGGTGCTCTGTAAAGGAGACAGTGCTCAGCGCAGAAGGGGTTACTAGATCCTTGTTTGATTTTCTTTTGCCCCCACAGTTTTCCTTGGTTTATGCTGAACAGCGCTTGTAAGACTTGCCACCTGCATGCCTCAGGAGGCTGGGCTTTAAATGCAGCGCACAGCTGGTCTGCTACTACCATGCTGAAGGTGCGCCTAAAACAGCATCCAGCGCCAGCCCCCTGCCGGTTTCTCATCTGTTACCGATATGCATTTCCACTACAATAGGGAGGAACTGTTGAACTTTGTCTTCCAGGTAAGAATTGTCCCTGCTTTATTTTTAATCCAACCAAACTCACTAACTAATTCAAGTTTTGAGGCTGTGACCTCCCACTTACCAAAATCAAAGCTAGTACTGAGATAGCTGCTGAGTCCCCTAGCGCCAGGTTACTGGTAAATCAGCAACTACAATGAGGGGCGCTTATTAATGCTAGATTGCTGGTAAAGAATAAACTAGAATTTTGTGAGTTCTTACAGACTCAGAACTTGGATGTAGCTTTTATTACAGAAATTTTGACCAATGCCAGCTAAGGCCCTCACCTAGTCCATGCAATTCTGGATGGCTTCTCAGCCTATAGGCGTGATCGAGCAAATAGGAAGGGTGATGGACTTGCTATTATTATTCACAACCACCTTCCTGGCATCTTAACTCAGGTACTCCCCACGTTCGAGTGTGGGGCATTATCTTTTAAAATTGCCCTCAATAGTAATATTTCTTTCACACAGGCTCTTATTCTATTACCCTCCTGGCCCTAGGGCTTCGTTTGCAGAAACTTTCAGTCAGTTGTTGGAAGCTATTGTTGATCATGTGGATCATACACTCCTCTGGGATTTTAATTTCCATCTTGAGAACAATCATGGTAGAGAATCTGAACTCCTGATAGACTTGATGAGCAGCCTTGGGCTAGAGCAGCTGGTTAATACCCCAACTCATTTGGCCAGCCATAGACTGGACAGGATTATTTCCGATAACATGTCGCTGTCCTTTATATACAGTACTTATTACCACTCAATTGGTCGTACCAGTTTTTGGTGATGTTTACAATAAACCATCTCCTTGAAGTCCTCAGCCTCACATAAAATGAGGAAAGCTTACTCATGACATAAAATAGACTCTAATGGCCTCTGTGCCTACTCCCTCTAAAAATCTTAATCACGCCATTTCCGACTACCACACTTGGCTATATCTGACTATCAGGCAACAAGCCCAAAAAAAGTAATTTCTAATAGGATAGCTACTCCATCCCAGCCTTGGTTTTCAGATAAATTAAGAGAATGTAAACAGGGTTGTCATTCACAGGAGCGCATGTGGGACTGAAAAATAACTTTATAAATTGAAATTCAATGACTACAAAGCCTTAATTTAGAAAGAAAAATTGGCCTATTTATGGCACAAAATAAAAACGGCAAAAAAACTCATCCAAAGAGCTAATCACTGTGGTAAAACAACTTGCAAATGTTAAGGACACCAAAAACATGAATAGTTATCAATCCATGTGCAACACCAATACATCCTATTTTCGGGCAAAGTTTGCAGATATATACAATATCTTCACAGCAAAGATTTTATTGGCCCCTCCATCACAGGAGTCAGTCTGTTCGGAGGCTGTATCAGCAAGTCAATCTTGGTCCCAGAATGAGAAAGGTAATACTGTTTCTGGTCTAGCACTTCTCTTGGTGTTCTCCGCCTTGTCAGCCAATCAAGTTCTGAACCTTCTCCAATCAATAAAATCTGGTTCACACCTTGGATCCCTGTCCTCCCAAGATCTTGCTACTGGTCTCGAATATAACAACCAGCCAACTGGTGATCATTTTTAATGAAATGTTTAGTCAAGGCTACTCCCTGAAGGCTTGGAAAATAGCCTCCATCCCTCCATTACTCAAGATACCCAACTTCAGCACCTAAATAATGATTGACCAATATGCACCTCCCATTCCTGGCTAAGATTGTGAAGGAAGGGCTCAATAAAGGATTGGTCGCATTACTTGAGTCTAATCACCTTATGGACCAATCACAGCTCAGTTTCAGGGGTGAACATAGCACTGAGTCTGCTTTGATAGTTGCTTCAGAAGAACTGAGAACCACCCTAGATTCTGGATCTAATGCAGCCTTGATCTTGTTGAATCTCTCTGCCACATTTGACACGGTCTATCAAGTTATATTAATTGACCGGCTCCATTCTTTAGACATTAGGGGCGCCACCTTGGCTCTTCTAAAATACTTCCTTTCAGAGAAAGAACAATTTGTGGCCCTGGATGATTTCTCTTCTAACACTTTCACTTCACCATGTGGGTTTCTGCAGGGCTAATTTTTTTATCCCTACGCGTTTTAATCTTTAAGTTATCCCTGTGGCCGCACTTATTAAAAACCTTGGATTCTCGGTTGTAATTTATACAGATGACAGCTAGATAGTAGTGACAGTTGCCAGCAACTCAGAGGACACAGCAAGCTGATTTCATAGCTGCATACTGGGGATCAGTACTTGGCTGTCCAATAACTGTTTAAAGCTAAATTCCAATAAAGCTTTTTGGTCTCCAACTTGGTGGCCACAGGATCTAGAAATCCTACGAACAGTAAAGTAAAAAATCTAGAGATCATCTTCGATGACAAACTGTTATTTGATAAGCAAATTATCACTGTGACCTCCTCATCTTTCTTTGTCCTCAAGATCTTGAGGAAGGTCCTCCTATTCATCCCGCAAGACTTGCAGAAGTTGGTTGTCACCAATTGTATGCTCTCAAAACTGGACTACTGCAAAGCATTATATATCAACATGCAGCAGAGACGCCTAAGTAAACTATAAGTCCTGCAGAACACTGTGGCACGCATGTTACTTAGGATTCCCAAGCATCATTCAGGTTCACAAGCCTTGCCCCAGCTCCATTGGCTACCTGTTCAAAAGCACATTGTCTTCAAAGCAGTTTACATTGCTTTCAAAGCTTAAAATGGCTTAGGTCTAGACTATCTGAAACAGAGGTTTATCCAGAACTTTGAGATCCTTTCGGCCTACTATGTGACGAATCCCAAATTTAAGAGAGTTCACTGGGGTGGTAGAAACTTCGTCCATTGCACAGCCAAATGATGGAAGTCTCTTCCACTTCTTTTGAAAAATGCACAGGTCTTCTGTCTTATAGGAAAGCCTTGAGGACTTGTTTTTTTAATCAATAGCTTTTCCTTTCTTTCTGTTACTACGTTGTTAATTATTGCCTCATTTCTCGGCTTCCCTTCTTCCGTTGCTGGCATTGCCTAGACACCCTCGGGCAGCAGTGCACTACGGGAAAAAAAAACTTTTTATTTCATTTCAATCTGAGACCAGTTAACTCCATGGGACTCCTGAAAAAGTTGCCCTAAATATTTACCAACGCATACTAAAGTAGTTCCATTGAACATTCGCATTGATAGATCTGATTCTCAACAATGTATGCAATCATTTACACTTTTAAAACTTTTGTCTTCCAATACCTTAGCACTTCAAATTAGTACACTTCTGCTAAAAGAAGAAGCAAAAATGTTTTTAAAGTCAGAAAACGTTTACTTTCATGCCGTATTTGTTTCTAAACATTTATATTGAAATTTGTATATACTATTTGTTTGATATCTACATGGAGTTTGTCAATGCTTTTACAGCAATTCTGTAGCATAGGAGCTACACAATAATTCATTTAAAAGTTGTAGCCATTAATTGTGAAATGAGTACATAAAAAAAAACATACGTTGTCTCCTTATACAGGTTCCCTGGTTCATGGTGTGGACTAGAAAAGGAAAATTACCCCATTAGTGGTTGCCTTATAAACAGATACCCCAAGCATGCCTTAAAACACCTAATTAAATCCCTGAGCACATTAAGCAATAATTTCAGTTTCGAAAGATCTCATAAAGTCCTTGTAGAAGAGTGGAGTCAACTCATGAAAATTCAAGTTTGACTTTGGGCCAAAATGTGTAAGAAGAATTGAGCTACAATCTGCGCTGTCCTTTAAAAAAATAATAATAATAATGTCAGTGTCTATTTACTGCTGGGGTATAAAGCAAGTTGTGTGTGACACGTAAATAAACATGTGCACATATGCAGATTAAATGAGGAAGACTGCTGTTTGAAGTAGCCTGGCATCTCTATACGTGTAGCAAAGGGGAAACAGGGCCTTGATTTCATTTTTATAATTAATTTAAAAACTGAAAGTAAATGCATCGTTCCTTGTGATTAAGTGCATACATGTATTATGTTTTCACTTTTGTGTGTTTTTTTTTAATAGGGTTGGAACTGTAAGTTTAGTTTAGAACATGGTAGTATATCATAGTTGGTTTTTTATCCAAATTTTGCCTGGTCCAGAATTAATGTCTGAGATTACTATTACTTTGTTTGAACTCTTTGAATAGTTTCAGAAAAGGCATGCTTTTCTGAGTTTGCTTTATGCTGCATGAATGAGTCAACTACTGTCCTACCCTAGACAGCAGATCAAATGCCTCAGTGGCCAATATGCTAATTCCAGGGGGGTTAAGAATCCCCATCTGTAAGAAGGTGGTGCAAGCAGCTACCTGATTATTAAGTGAGAGGATTGTCCCAGGAGATGACAATGAAACTGGCCCAAAAGTCTGTCTTTACATCTTAACAGCGTGCCTATATGGAGACTTTTGCAGAGGAGAGGCAGGCCTCAAAATCATACATAAAACCAGAGGCAGATGTGCACTGGTTTTGGATGAATCTGCCATTTTAATTCAATCCATAATGCAACACAGAGGTGTAAGACGCAGGGGCCTGCCTCCATTGATGACAGCAAGGGACAGAGGGATAATATGGCACCACTACATGGGGAGGGTGTCCCACAAGTAACATAAAACTCTACCTTCCTGTTTAAGTCCCTGCACAGGTTGGGAAGGTCAAAAAGATCCTGGAAAGAACAAAGGGTAGACTGGTGCTGCTATCAAATCCATGTCAGGGCATGGTATTCACCAACTCCTGATCTGTACATATATTGTATTGTACCTGTATTTAGTAAACACTCTCCGGGATAGGGAACACCAGCTACCAGACCATCCCCAAGACGAGCAGAGAATGGAGTTGCTGGGGACTCTGAAGAAGACAGTTCTGTGGTCTTCTTTTGGATTAGTCCTGCTGTGGTACCTGTGGGATGGGCACTGTAGACTCTTGCTGCTGTGCACACTCAGCCTCGAAGAGGTGCAAGACTTGAGTGGCTCAGGAGTGATTGCAAAGAGAGTGGTCTGCTGTGGAGGAGTTGTTGGGGTGCTGCTGAGTATGAGTCCAGGTTAGGACATCACTAAGCCTGGCAGGAACAAAACCCCTGGTCTCTTGCAACTAAGCTGCTGTTTCTCATGAGGAGGAAGCAGTAAGTGCCAAAGGGAGGAGGTAGAAAAAATTATTCCTGAAAATATTGGTGTCAGGAGGTCCATGGCTGTTGCTACTGGTGGCTGAAACCTGTCAGTCCAGCAGGGACCCCTTATCATATGTTTTAGATTGCCAATCCAATTTACGCAGGTACCCTCAATGCTGTAGGCACCTGGAAAAGTGCTTGAGAAAAAGGAGCACGGGGCAGACAGGGAGCCACAGGTGGGCAGCAACGACTTTGGTCCTCATTCTGAATTGATTAGTAGGCAGGGAAAGCTACCCAGTAAAGTGGCAGGTAACCCACAATTGGGGCACCTGAAACGAAGAGCTAAACACAGGTAGGGAGAAGAAAAGTGTGTATGCTTGACTCATAAAAATATTAAAAAGAAGCAGCAATATTAAACAAAGGGAAAAAAGGGCCTGAGCAACCCAGATGATACAACAGCCGAATACAGTTGGGTAGTGGTTGTTCTCACTAGGCAAAGGTGTGAGAGAACAGGGATGATTGCAGAGGCCCCCTAACTTTTTGCCCCCATTTTCCACTTTTTGCTGGTGTTTTCCTGACTCTGATGGTGCCCTGGGTACTGCTAACCAGTCCCAGGGCCTGTGCTCTGTGTAAAATCAGTATGCAGTCCCCTCAAGTAACAGATATCAATAGTTTGGTATACAATTAATTGTTATAATAAATCCCACAACTTCCAGTTGTTGGATTTAATATAACTTGTTCAGGTAAAGAGTTTTAAATTTTACCTGAAAAGTTGACAACTTCACCCCTGCAGTGTTTTTGCTGCTGTGCTCTGATTGGCCAGCCTCTGGCAGCCTGGCCAGGCTGCCTTGATGAGGTGTGAAGTGGCCTGGATTCACACAAAGACATGTACCTGTGAGAGGAGATCTCCCCTCAGCAGATGGTGAGGCAGGAAGGGGGAAGGGCTGCCAAACTGGTCTTCTAAGGCAGAGAAGGACATTTGGAGCAACTCAGCAACACCCCCACATCCTGCAAACCCAGACAATTAGGTGCCCCATTGATTAGATTAGGAGAGGGCAGGAGAGGGGTGTGTTTAGGATTTTTCGCCACACCAGTGGGTGGGCTCAGCCAGATGTAACCTCCAAAAATCACTTTTAGCCATGATGGGTTTTTGAGGAATGTTGCTCCCTGGGATTGATTTTGTCCACACTTCCCAGGAAGTGGTCATCAGAGGGGAAAGGACCCTGAACTAATTGGAGAACTAGGACCCCCTGTTTTTCACCCAGGAGCAGGGATACAACTAGCAGACCTGCACCCACACCTCAGATCCCTATCAGATTCCAACAAGGAAGAACTACAGGAGAAGAAGGACTGCCCTGCTGGACCCCGGACCTGCACCTGGACATTGCACTCTGGAGGACTGCACCAGCTGCACACTTGGGCTTCACTTAAAAGACTTTACCTGTTTCTACTGATTCAAGAAGGGACTCCCTGTTTGCTACAGGTACGAAGGAGCTGCCTAGAGTCCCCTGCATCAAGTCCTGCAAGCAGAGCCCAGCTAACCAGCGTACAGTGGCTATTTGAGGATACTGACGAGGTGCATTCTGGGAATTGTAGTCCCAACTCCCAAGGAGCAACTCAGAGCTTCTGGAACCTTGGATGAAGTTGTGGACACTTCATGGACACAAAAAGGACCTCTGGAAGAAGATCCAGAAGATTGGAATTGTTTGGAGCAACTCCATAAGTTGAAGAGGTACATTGTGGGAGTTGTAGTCCCAGACCCTAATAGGCACACCAGAGCCTCTGAACCCTTGGCTGGTGCTGTGGACTACTTTCCTGAATCAAACACTTCTGAAAGTAAGTGTGACAGTGTTACCTCGTGTGTGGCATGAACTATGGACTTTGTTCCTTTCCAGTGTGACCTTTTTTAACCCTTTGAGCGCTAGTTGCTTCTATGCTCTAGAAAGCATTAATTCTTTAAAAATTCATATATCCGGTTCCCCTTATCCGATTCTATTCGTTTTTGTGTCATTTTAAAGATAAAAATATAATTTATTTTTATAAATTGATTTTGGATATTTAAACTGTTTCCTGTGTTTTATTTAATTACTGTTTTGTGATATTTGAATGCTTTACACCCTGTCTCCTAAGTTAAGCCTTGTTGCTTGTTGCCAAGCTACCAGGGGTTGAGCTGGGTTTAATTTATTGAGACCTAACTGGACCTAAGTGGAGGTTAGTGGCCTATTGCTAAGTGTAGGTACTTACCTGCCCTTACCAATAACCCATATTCCAACAAAAGGCCTATGTTAAGTTCAAGGCAAGAGTTCTTTCCTAAATATTGCAAAGTGAAAATTCCAAGGGCTGCAGGCCTGTGGTTGTTATGACAAATCTATGTCCCAGGCAGTATGTCTTCCCTGTCATACATTTAAAAGCTTTTACAAAGCCTGTAGGCAGGAGGTGATCTTTTGCCAAAAACAAAAGTCAAAGCCCACCTTTCTTTCTTATTTTGAGAACATGGAAAAAAATCAATACGTCTGAGTTGACAAAGGCAGTAGGCCTTTCTTTTACATTGAGAAAACACCTTTACAACGCTCATAGTCTTAACCTTTTCTTACTTGGGAAAAGTCATATGCATAGCAATGTGCTTATGTATGGGCTCTATTAGAATACAGGTGGTAGATAAATTGCCATCTTGTACTTCACCGAAAATTGAGTAATAGTGTCTGTTGCTTCTGCTGTAAATCTTGGTTTACATGATTTTCCCCATTTTTACTCTGCAAGGCCCCGTTACAAATATATAATCTCACCAGAATTTTGTATATATCTGCAATTATGTGCATAGTATTTAGATATGAGTGCACAATAAAGTTCTTTTACTTTTTAAAGGCTGAGCATGGTTTAATTGGGAGTCATTTTTGTGTAGATGAGTTCAGAGTTTGCGGGCCACATCACGTCCAAGTCAAATTTGGACTGCTGATAGAGCGTTCCGTACTAATAATTTACCTGTATTTGGACGCTCTTTAGGCCGATGAATCTTTTGGCTAAGTGGGACTCTCCTTACTCTGTATCGGTCAATTTAATCTAATCAATAATCAATAACGAACATAAGCAATACCCTGATCAACATAACACTTAACAATTAATCCAGAATACTTTTCGGCGAACCCTGACCTTTCAGTCAGGAATAACCACACCAGTTTATTCAAAGTTAGTGAATTTATTTCCCTATATTAACAAAGCTAGCACAATATATATGTGTCTCAACACCAAATGATATACGTAAATGAACATTAATAGCTGTCCATAACGACGAAACAGGTGCAATCTATGCAGCATTTGAATAACAAGGCATTCGATAATAGCAACGCAAATCACTAAAACTATAATCTGTAATGAGCTAATTGCATACATTAGTCAGCATAACAAGGTCTCAAATTGCATCGTGCAAAAGGAATCCTCATCTATCCTCAAATTAGCATCGGCATGTGGGACTTCATGCAAAACAATTTAGCAACATTAATTTAGAAAACTCCTAACTAGGGATCTTATCAAAAAATCAGCAGTTGGTTACCTAAAGAAACACAATGCAATTGTACAATTTCTTTTCATATTTACCAATTTCAATCAGCATTCAAGGAAGTCTTCGTCTCACAGGTACCGTTTCTTGATCAGCATGGGTACCGTTTCGATCAGCATGGGACGGGGCAAAGGGGCAGGGGTGGACGGGGCAATTGCCTCACAGCGGCAAAATAAAACTACTACTTCATGCAAAGGGATCAAAGTTAAAGTCTCTAGGGCAAGAATCATTTAAGGTCTCTTTCTCTCGATTAGAGAAAGCATCAAAGTCTCTTTCAAAATGGTGTCGCAGCAACGTGGGCCATAATAGCGGCAATAATGGCTGTAATGGCTGTAATGGCTGTAATGGCTACTTTCCTCTCGTGCACCTGGTTTAAATAGACAACAGTTCAAATCCAGTAGGGTCTCCCATTGGAGGGTTCATAGGTTAGCTTCAAATTGTCCAATCAAAAACAACAGTTCTCAAGCTTTTACTTAAGCATACATTATCCTTGGAGACGGGTACGCAAGTTGCAACATTTTATACCAATTAACTCACTTTCAGAGCTTCCATTGTCCGCACCTGCAGATTGACCTTGGAGCAAAGAGAAAAATGCCAAGCTGGCACGAAACCTTAAGATAAGCATGTGAACGATCTCAGTGGAAAAGTACAGCTTCAAGCAAAAATACACGTTTATTAGCACATTGGAAAAATACGAGCATCTAAATCGTGAGACCAGGCAACTAGGCCGAAGCCTGCACTAAAGTTATGCTAAGCTAAAGCATTTCAAACAAGCAAATCATAGCACACGTTTACGATTATGGCAAATTCGTGCAATTCTAATACATCACGTTATATAAAGCACGCTTATAAATGTTGGCGAACTACTCTAAGGGCACATTTTGTCCCCGTACAATCTTTATTAGTTCAGTTAAAGTCACACATGATTATTGCTACACTACGTTTATGCGCTAATAAATGTAAAACCTTCATTTCAGCTTCATCAATCCCTCCTCTGATGACTACTTGTCATCACACAAACTATTCCCACAAATTTTATTCCATTAAAATTCTGTCAGTTCTCTTTTCCTTTTAGTTCCCCTAGTTCTTTCTTTGTATTCTTCTGCCATTCTTTTCATAATTTTCTCTTCCTTCCTTCTTTTAATTCTTTCCATAATCATTATTTTTCCCCTTTTTATTCCCCAAATTCCGAATATGCAAATCAGTACTATTAATATTCCCTGTATTATTTTTAGTAATATTCCATTCCAAATTCCCCCAATCCAATTTCCCACTGAAGCAAGTCCTTTTCCAACCTTCTCCCACACTCCTGGTTCTTTCAATTCCTTCAAATCTGCACTCTCTTTTGTTAGATTAGCAAGCATAGTTTTAATCTTCACACTGTTGTTGGGAATATACGTGCAACAGTGGCGCGCACCAAGCATTTTGCAAACGCCGCCATCCTTTGATAAAAGAATGTCTAAAGCAAGCCTATTTTGAAGAGTCATAGCTCTTTCCGCTGCAAGTTCAGCATCTATCAGGATTATTGCACCTGAAAACTTTGTCAACATGTTATCCACTATAGTAGACAACTTTCTTATTTTGATGGAATTCAGCACAACTCCCAATGAAGGAATCATGGCTCCAAATATATCTCCTACCACAGCAGCTGCGGTCTCTCTTTTCTGGATACGATGGGATCCAGATGTCTTTTGAATCATCGATAGGTCATCCAGCTGATAAACCTTTGGGAACACTATACCCAAATAACATCTCCCCCACCATCCCTTTGGAAGACGATAATAGGCATTATACCCACAAATATAATATACACCTGGAATGACAGGATCAAGTCCATTCATCATGAATGTCCATTTGGCCTTAAAGATAAACGTATGTTTACACTCACTCGCTCCTACGAAAATGTTGTCATAATAAGATTCACCTCGATATATACAAAATTTCCCTACATGCCAAGCATCTAAAGCTATTCTCCCTTGTGTTTTTATTGCGGCAAAATCATAATGATCTACTGAAGTCCTCTTACTTAACTCCTTTTCTAATTTCGCATTCATTTGTGCCCTTCTATCATCTGTGCGATCTAAAAAGCTTATCTCTACTGCAGAGAGCGAGCAAGTAAGGTTTTCCCTATGAGCGTGAGCCGTTTCAAAAGGTAGCATTGGCTCGAAAAATTCCCTCATTATTTTAGCATCCCAATCTTTAGCAATCTGGCTTAGCTGCGCTATTATAGGAACATATGCAAAGGTAACATCATAATTTGAGTAAAAATACTGTATGTTAGTTTGCCCATAAAATCTACTCATTACTATACTACATGTAATCCCGTATGTAAGAGGCATGTGGTGATAAGTCACCCCTTCCTTTACTGGTGTCGGTATCTGTGTACACACATAACAATCTTTCGCATCCATAGTCTCAACATATTCTGTTAGCAAGCAATAGAAAACGTTATATGAAAGCTCCTTCTTATCATGCAAGTGTCTCTCATCTAATTCTAGTCTTTTCAATGCGGTTAGTTCAGTGACAGTAACAGGAGCAAAAGTAGAAGCATCAATTTTCTCATTCTCACCCTTTCCACGTGTAGCAAGCACTATTCCCACTATTATTAGTACACACGCAATTATCAAGCCTATACACGCATATTTACAATATTTCACTCTACTGTTTTGTGTAGCCATGATCTGTATAGAATCAGAGAGCTAGAAGCACCTATAAAGAAACTATTTAGCAATTCAGTTACAAAGCTGAACGAGCGCAATGTTCACACAGTTTTCTTCAAGAGGCCAGTCACTTATCGGTTAGCAGCATTTGCCTCAATTCGGCAATAACTCAGTCTTTATCAGTTCAGCAAGTGTCTCATCCGGTTTAGCAATGTCTCAGCTGGTTGTTTTGTATCTCGTTAAATTGTAGCAAGCAATGTCATTTATCACCCTTTCAATCAACAGTGTCCATAAAACTTTTCTTTTCTATTGGTATCTCTTCTTCTTCGTTCTCGAGGCTTAGAGATACAAACTCATCGGTCCAATCGTCATTGACTGCATATGCCCATTCTGGACCAGAATATCTCCTATTCGGTATCCTTTTCCTTTTCAATTTTGCTTCTCTTTTCGATTCTGCCTCACTGGTACTTTCCTCTTTTGTCAAGTCTTTTTCTGCACTCGAGGATGGTACCACAACAGACACTTCTTTTCTTTTCTCTTTCACTTTTGGCCTTTCTCCGTCGTTCGAACTTTCTCTAGTTCTTGATTTTATTGGTGATATACTTAGTCTCCTCTTTGCACCGTGTCCATTTGATGGACCTGCGACCTTTTCTGTGGAACCTTGAACTTTTTCGTTCTGTTCTGCCTTGTCCCCTCCTTCTGGGGAATCAATCACGTTCTCTTTTTCTTTTTCTGTATCGTCTGCTTCTGGGAAAGCCCTCCTCTGATCAGGCTCTCCTGCTTTTTCACCTTTTTCGAGCCCTTCGCCACCGTTACTTTCGTCAGGCTCTGTATCACTTTCAGCTGCTTCAGGTTCTTTGTCACCTTCAGCTGCTTCAGGCTCTTTGCTACCTTCAGCTGCTTCAGGCTCTTTGTCACCTTCAGCTGCTTCGTCGCTGTCTGAACTTTCTCCTTGGTCTTCCCCAAGTGAGTTGGTCGCTTCGTCCTCAGAGAATATCTCTCTCTCTTCCGTTCCTGTCTGGTCGCTTTCAGTTTGGTTTTGCTCTGTCTCAGTGTTCAGCACTGTTTTATCAGGCACTGGCAGTTTCAGCGCTTCAACTTCCTCATCTGTGGGACACAACACTTTCTTTGTGTGACTGGCGTGAATCCAGTTGGGAACTCCCGCACACTTCACAGCGGTAGTTGTCGTCAGGATCACTTGGAAAGGGCCTTTCCAACGGGGTTCCAGACACGACTTCCTCACGTGCTTCTTTACCACGACCCAGTCACCTGCTTTCAGTGTGTGTCCTGGACCTTGGATCAGTGGCAAGGTGGTTGCTTCCACCTGGTGAGAGAAAGAGCGAACCACGTCAGCCAGACCTTTGCAGTAGTCTAACACCATATCATCTGTAATATTCAAAAGCGCGTTTGCGGGAACTGCAGGAAGTCTCATAGCCCTGCCCATGAGAATTTCGTGCGGGGACAATCCAGTCTTTCTATCAGGGGTGTTTCTCATTGACATTAGCACCAAGGGCAATGCGTCAGGCCATTTCAAATTTGTCGATGCACATATTTTCGCCATTCTTGATTTCAGTGTACCATTCATCTGCTCCACCAGTCCTGATGCTTCAGGGCGATAGCTACAATTCAGTTTTTGCTCAATGTTCAGCGCTTCGCAAAGTAACTTTATCACCTCGTTATTGAAGTGACTTCCTCTATCTGATTCTAAAGAGATCGGGAATCCGAAGCGTGGTATCAACTCTCTCAACAATAGCTTTGCAACTGTAAGGCTGTCATTTCTACGTGTGGGGTATGCCTCAATCCAGTGACTAAAAATGCACACAATCACCAACACATACTTTAGACCTCCATGCACAGGCATCTCAATGAAGTCCATCTGCATCCTACTAAACGGGCCACTGGCTCTGCCAATGTGGCTCGCGTTCACAACTGTTCCCTTTCCTGGGTTCATCTGCTGGCAAGTGACACATCGATGGCAAACTGCTTCTGCAGCTTGACGAAATCTGGGGTTAAACCAATCAGTTTTGAACAATCTTATCATGGCATCTCTCCCTAGGTGAGCCTGCCCATGATAGAACCGCGCAAGCTGTGATAAGAGACTATTTGGCAAAACAAATTTTCCCTCATTTGAAACCCATAACTCGTCGGGTCTTTTTATACATTGTGATTTAATCCAGGAATCTCTTTCATCCTCCCTGACGTTATTCTGTAATGCTTTAAGTTCATCTATTGTATCTACGACCTTCAAGGCAAATGCTTCAGCTGGTTCGAGTTCTGGTTCATTTATTGAATTCCATTCATCTCTGAGTAATATACAATTCAAGGCACAAAATCTTGCGACTTGATCCGCATATGCATTTCCCAGAGAAACATAATCCTGTCCTTTTGTATGAGCACTACACTTTACCACTGCAACTTCGGTTGGCATTTGAATGGCGTGTAACAATTCCCTTATTCTCTCCCCGTTTTTCACTGGGGATCCTGAAGAAGTCAGGAAACCTCTCTGTGACCATAGTTGTCCAAAGTCATGCACAATTCCAAACCCGTACTGACTATCAGTGTAAATGGTGACTTTCATCAATGCAGACAGTTGACATGCTCTTGTAAGGGCTACAAGTTCTGCTACTTGTGCAGAATAGACTCCTTGAAGCCAGGACGCTTCCAAGACACCTGTTACAGTACATACAGCATATCCTGCTTTCAAAATTCCCATCCCATCTCTTAGACATGAACCATCAACAAAAACAATTTGGTCATTTTCATCAAGCTTAGTATCCTTAATGTCAGGTCGAGGTTTTGTGCAAAATTCAGTCACCTGAAGGCAGTCATGCTCGACGTCTTCAGCGTTCTCAATTTCAGCATTTTCACCAGGAAGCAAGGTTGCTGGATTCAACGTAGTGCACCTTTTCAGCTGCACATTCGGTGAGCCCAGAATTATCGTTTCATACCTTGTGAGTCTTGCTCCGGTCATGTGTTGCGTTCGGGAGCGTGTCAAAAGTATCTCAACTGAGTGAGGGACCATGGCTGTTACTGGGTGTCCCATCACTATTCCTTCACTCTGAGTGAGGCTGATACCAACTGCTGCTGCGGCGCGCAAACACCCTGGAAGTGCTGCTGCGAACGGATCCAAAGTAGCTGAAAAATATGCTACCGGTCTGTTTACGCCACCATGGGCTTGGGTCAAGACAGACAGAGAACATGCATCACGTTCATGACAAAACAACGTGAAAGGCTTTGTGTAATCAGGCATACCTAAAGCTGGAGCCCTGCACATGCATTCCTTTAATTCAATAAAAGCATCCATCTCATCTCCTTTCAGCTCAATTTGATCCAAGGCATCCTTCTGGGTCAGTTTCAGTAAAGGCTTTGCTAGAGTTGAGAAGTTGGGAATCCACTGACGACAGTAGACCACCATTCCCAAAAACTTCCTCACCTCCCTCCTTGTCTTTGGTGGACTCATTTGAAGTACACTTGTAATTCTTTCCTTCATTATTCTCCGTGACCCTTTCTCTATTGGGTGACCCAAGTATTTCACTTTCTTCTGACAGAACTGCAACTTTGAAGGAGACACCTTGTGTCCATTCCTTCCCAAATGGTTCAGTAGGGCAATGGTATTGGCTGTGCAGCCACTTTCTGTCTTTGATGCAATCAGTAAGTCATCGATGTACTGTACTAGGGTTACCTCGAATGGCAATTCTAATGCTTCCAAATCTTTCTTTAGAATCTGATTGAAGATTGACGGTGACTCAGAAAACCCTTGAGGAATTCGACACCAACTGTAAACTCTGTCTAAGAATTTGAAACAAAAGAGAAATTGGCTGTCCTCATGAAGAGGCACCGAGAAGAATGCTTGTGACAAGTCGATGACTGAGAACCACTCGGCATCGCAAGGGACTTGAAACATTATCACAGCTGGATTTGGTACGACAGGGCAACATTTAACTATGATGTCATTTATTTTTCTCAAGTCCTGCACTAGTCGGACCTTTCCACTTGGCTTTATTAGTCCCATTATTGGTGAATTACATGGACTGCTTAACACTTCTTTCAGTACCCCCTGTTTTACAAATTCGTCAATGAGTTGGGCGACTTTCATGAGGGTGTCTTGTGCCATGTGGTATTGTGGGGTCTGGGGAAAGATTGCATTGGGCTTTACAGTCACTTTCACTGGTTCCACTCCTTTCATCAATCCCACCTCTTTCCCTGTCATATCCCACACTTCCTTTTCGACTGTTTCCCGTAATTCAGCTGGAATATCTTCTTCAGTTATCATCGGGAAAAGGCAAATCAGAGGATACTCTTCATCAACAGTTTCCATCTCATCCCCCTCTACACTGTCCTCTTCTTCCCCATCACTGCTCGTCTGAATTTTAATTCCCTCGTTCGAACACATAATCGAACATCCCAACTTGCACAATAGGTCTCTCCCCAACAGTGCTATCGGGCTTGAGTCACATACCACAAATTTATGTAACCCTTGATAGTTACCAATGCTGACTGGTACCGGATCTGTTATTGGGTTCGTCAGGTGCCTGTTTGCTACTCCCACCACTTGAACTGTTCTCCCTGAGAGTGGCAAATTTGGTACTTCAATGCTCTTAACAGTTGAACGTGTGGCTCCTGTGTCAACCAAGAATGAAACACGATGACCCATTACTCTTCCCTCCACGTACGGACCCTTTTGATCAACTTCCAAGGATGCTGCAAGCACACAATCTCCTTCCTCTCCTGAACTTTCACTCTCCCATACATTGTTTATTCCACTCTCACTGTGTAATGGGAACTGTTGTACAGTGCCATTTGTACTCATTACCTGACCCGAGACCTGTGGAGGAACCATCACTTGCTGCTGACTCATTGGTGCCAAAGGTATTTGCATTTGCTGATTAGGTACCATGGGAAACTGCTGTTGCATTGGCTGCATTTGCGTCATCTGCATACGGGGCATCTGCATCTGCTGCGGCTGCATAGGTTGTAATCCCTGCAACTGATTTATGGTCTGAAAATTTGGGTTTGGACCTCTCATTTTCGGTCCCCTCATTGTCTGAAATGCATTGACATCGTTGTTTTGCTGACCAACACCTGCACCTGCACCTTCCTGCACCACCATCGGGCACTCGCATTTCCAATGACCGACGATTCCGCACACGTGACACGGCATCACCTTCTTCAATGCCTGCACACCATTCGAAGTCACAACAGTGTTCAAATCCGGACCATTATTCCCAAAACCTCCTCTGCCTCTGCCTCTCGCCTGGGGCTGAAACACCATATTTCCCTGCAAATGCGGCTGCGGTTGCGGTACCTGCTGTTGGAACCCTTGCAACCCTTGCAAACCTTGCAGACCTGTCTGAGCTGCTTTAAGTTGCATCATCATCACCTTCTCTTTCAACTTTTTCTGTTTCACTTCAATTTCGTCGCTACAGTATTTCGCATAATTTAACACCTCATCAATCGGTTTCGACTGCCAACAAATCAAATGCGACTTTATCATCTGACTTATCTCTGGTCTCAGCCCTTCCACAAATCTAAACACAAAATGAAGCATGTCCTTCGCCTCTATTGTTTCCGTGCCACTGTAGTTCTTGAACGCCTTCAAAAACCTCTCATAGTAACTATGAATCGACTCTTTAGCCTCTTGGGCCGTTCGGTCGATCTTCTGCCAATCCACATTTTTCGCGGCAACCTTCGTCTTCAAATGCTCAATTACCTTATAGTACAAGCTCATCACCATAGGTGATGGTGCACCCGTATCCCTGTCTCTCTCTGGTTCACTTGTCGGCCAACCTACAGCTCTTTTGCAATCCTCCCACAAATCTGCTGGAACCACAATCTCAAAGAGAGTGTTCAGGTCTTCCCAAAGACATTTTGCAAGCTTCACAAACCTATCAGTCTGTTGATACCATTCAATCGGTTTCTCTCTCAGTTTGGGAAAATCATCCGTAAAAGACTGAATGTCGCTTCTGTGCCATGGTACATGTATTAATTTTCCCCCTGCTGTCTCCCTCATCGGTAACATGGTTACTGCATCACTACTCTGTGGTCTTTTCTCGTTGAGTTCTGTAGCACTGTCCCTCCTCTTTTCCTTTCTCTTTACCCACCTGCTTTCCCACTTGTCTAAGCACCTCCACACTTGTGCACTCTGCAGCAATTCTCTAAGGTGCGCCTTCATACCTGCTGACCTCATGTGTTCAAAATCTGTGGTCCCGAAATCCAACCTATAGCTCCTGCTCAAGTGTTTTGTCTTGTCTATGTCAACCCCGTTTTTGTCAGCTATTTCCTGCAAGCTTCTATGTACCTTGTTCACTTCTTTCGTAATCCTGGGACATAGATATCTCAGCTCTTCTTCCGAGTAGGACTCCAACCTATTCACACCCATAGTCCCTTCCACCAATTCTTGTGCTTCCATGTTCAACCTGACCCTATTCAGATAGTCTTCTCCCTTCCCACTGGCTGAACTTTGTGTGGAATTTAGACTGTTGAACCACTGTGTCAGCTGTTGCGCATTCAACCCCATAAGTGTAGCATTCACATCGACTGCCATTGATGGTTGCGGCAACTTTTCAGTATTCGATGACAGCGGTATCATCAGTGGGGGACTCGACCTCACCAGTGTTGACTGAGCACATATGGGACTAAACTCCATCAAGGACCCAGATCCAGTTGGCTGAGCCGCTATCGGAGTTATCCCTGGAGTGTTTTCTATGCACCTCCTTTCTGTCCCATTCTGCGGCATTGATCCTTGACTGCTCATACCTGAATTTGGCTGCATGTACAAAGGTACCGGTGGACCTACAGTAATGGGTAGGGATATCGCATCTGGGTTCTGTCCATTTCCCATGTTCTGGGACATGTTCATTCCCACACTATGGGTCATCATTGCCGGCATGCCCATTTGACTCCCCGTCATCTGAGCATGTGCGTTTCCCCCCTGCATCTGCTTTTGAGGCATCAAAAACTGAGTTGATTCAACTTGTGCCAGTGTTGGGTTGTGACCATTCTGTCCTCCCATTACGGTTGGATCTAGAACCATTCCTGTACTGTTGTCACTGCTGTAGTACCTTGGGACCTGCGGCTGATAATTTTCTGCTGGTTTCAACATGGGCACATCTGGATATATTCTCCTAACCTGCGGTATCTGCGGGGTGAACAGTAAACTCGGGTCCTTAGATCCCGATGATGCTCCTGAACTCTGAGTTTCACCGTTCTGTACCGATGCCGGAGGGGCAGAACTGGTACTTGGACCTTGTCCACTCTCTGCATAAGGTGGTGGACGGTCGTTCAGCAATTGCATTATTAACTCCTCAATCTCTAACTCCTCTTCTCTTCTCAACTTTTCCTCGTCCTCTCTATCCTTGGAACACCTCCTGTTTGTCTTACAGGTAGCTTTCTTACCTGTCTCCTCTTCTTCCTTAGTAATTGCGGGAAACAATTTTATCCCCTGCAATACATCTGACCTCCACACCTTCTGTGCATTATCCCACCTAGCGTCCGCTAGTGTCTTTTCTACCTTTCTTATCCTGGTCTCGAACTTATTTTGCTGTTGCTGTCTAGCCATCAGTTCCCAAATCGCTAGAGCCTCAAACTGTGCTGGCCTTGAAGGTACCTTCATGTCGTACATCGCGAATCTCAAATTCTCTAGGATCCTTATATTGAATGTCCCATGGATCGGGAACGCTACGCTCCCATGTTTCTCTGTCAGCTTGTGCCATTGCTTTAGCCAAAGGCACGGAGCTACCCCTTTTTCCTCCATTACAATGTAAGCTGGTGTACCTTCGGGTGGCGTCTCTTCTCCTACGCTCGCTTTAATGTAAGACTCCCCCTTCATCGCACTCTTTAATGCTTTAAAAAATTTCATTTTCTCGTCTTTTATTTCACAAAGTTTGTAATCAATAGGTGACTTTAATTCCCGGAACACTCTTCGCTTGCCTTTCCCCTTCCAATCGAGCCCCACGGACTGCGTCCAATCCGTGCGCGACCCTTCTCTGCAACCAACCTATCCCAGCGCGGCTCCTAGTGACGTCACACTCACACACACTGCGGCTGACAAATCCTCGCGGCTAATCCTCCTTCACTCAGCTCCTCTCGTAACAACTTCTTGCATGTATCGCGAGCTACCAAAATAAAACAGATCTGTTGGTTTACTACAGGAAGGGTAACACAATCGCTTCAGGACCTTAGGGATTTTTCACTAGCCTCGGCAGTTATTCCATCTTTCTCGGTCCCCACGTTCGCAAGCAAATCTGACCCGCAGACTGCTCTCAACTTGTCAATGATCTATTCTAGTGCACTTAGAATTTTGTCAGAGCCCGAAGTCGAAGTTTCTTTCATTCCCTTAACACACGTACCGACTCGTTGACCACGCCCGATCAACCTACTAAACCGCTCAGACCACAACATAAAACAACATACTCCGGAGTCTCTTGACCTCGCAGGGCCCGTCTCAACAACAACAACCACGTGGACCTTTTTATGCACGAAGCGCCACATACACATGAAGTTCGACGACTTCCCTACTCTCACACTCGGAGTCGCACCTCCGCTATTTCTATGAAGTTCGACGACTTCCCTACTTCTACACTCGGAGTCGCACCTCCGCTATCCTCTAAAAAGAAAAAAATTCCTCGCAACCTTCTCACACAATCTGCGGCAATAAGCTATGCAAGCGCAAAACCCTAACTTCACTCATACCATCACTAGTACCGCCAACGCCGATCCACACCTCCATTCTCTCCATTCGCAAGCTCCGAGATCCCGGGAAAGTCGCGGTGGACCTCGCCCATCGTCATTCTGTCAATCTATTTTACCCAAGAAAAATCTAATTCAACTTCTCGAGTGGAGTGTCAAAAGTCGAAACCGTTAATTCAACACCATGTACTTTAAGAGTACGGGGTCCCAAAAGGCGAAACCGTCCTCTGCTACCATCTACTGATAGAGCGTTCCGTACCAATAATTTACCTGTATTTGGACGCTCTTTAGGCCGATGAATCTTTTGGCTAAGTGGGACTCTCTTCTCCCGAGATCAGTCAATTCAATCAGATCAATAATCAATAACGAACATAAGCAATACCCTGATCAACATAACACTTAACAATTAATCCAGAATACATTTCGGCGAACCCTGACCTTTCAGTCAGGAATAACCACACCAGTTTATTCAAAGTTAGTGAATTTATTTCCCTATATTAACAAAGCTAGCACAATATATATGTGTCTCAACACCAAATGATATACGTAAATGAACATTAATAGCTGTCCATAACGACGAAACAGGTGCAATCTATGCAGCATTTGAATAACAAGGCATTCGATAATAGCAACGCAAATCACTAAAACTATAATCTGTAATGAGCTAATTGCATACATTAGTCAGCATAACAAGGTCTCAAATTGCATCGTGCAAAAGGAATCCTCATCTATCCTCAAATTAGCATCGGCATGTGGGACTTCATGCAAAACAATTTAGCAACATTAATTTAGAAAACTCCTAACTAGGGATCTTATCAAAAAATCAGCAGTTGGTTACCTAAAGAAACACAATGCAATTGTACAATTTCTTTTCATATTTACCAATTTCAATCAGCATTCAAGGAAGTCTTCGTCTCACAGGTACCGTTTCTTGATCAGCATGGGTACCGTTTCGATCAGCATGGGACGGGGCAAAGGGGCAGGGGTGGACGGGGCAATTGCCTCACAGCGGCAAAATAAAACTACTACTTCATGCAAAGGGATCAAAGTTAAAGTCTCTAGGGCAAGAATCATTTAAAGTCTCTTTCTCTCGATTAGAGAAAGCATCAAAGTCTCTTTCAAAATGGCGTCGCAGCAAGGTGGGCCATAATAGCTGCAAAATGGCGGGTAACGGCAATAATGGCTGTAATGGCTGTAATGGCTGTAATGGCTGTAATGGCTACTTTCCTCTCGTGCACCTGGTTTAAATAGACAACAGTTCAAATCCAGTAGGGTCTTCCATTGGAGGGTTCATAGGTTAGCTTCAAATTGTCCAATCAAAAACAACAGTTCTCAAGCTTTTACTTAAGCATACATTATCCTTGGAGACGGGTACGCAAGTTGCAACATTTTATACCAATTAACTCACTTTCAGAGCTTCCATTGTCCGCACCTGCAGATTGACCTTGGAGCAAAGAGAAAAATGCCAAGCTGGCACGAAACCTTAAGATAAGCATGTGAACGATCTCAGTGGAAAAGTACAGCTTCAAGCAAAAATACACGTTTATTAGCACATTGGAAAAATACGAGCATCTAAATCGTGAGACCAGGCAACTAGGCCGAAGCCTGCACTAAAGTTATGCTAAGCTAAAGCATTTCAAACAAGCAAATCATAGCACACGTTTACGATTATGGCAAATTCGTGCAATTCTAATACATCACGTTATATAAAGCACGCTTATAAATGTTGGCGAACTACTCTAAGGGCACATTTTGTCCCCGTACAATCTTTATTAGTTCAGTTAAAGTCACACATGATTATTGCTACACTACGTTTATGCGCTAATAAATGTAAAACCTTCATTTCAGCTTCATCACTGCTCTGCCTCGCTATTCTGCGAGTCAAGTGCTAAAGAGGTTACTTGATCCCCAGTTTGGGGGTCTGCAGTAAGGTGGCTTCAGGACACCACAGGTTGAACGACCTGTTGATTCAATTGGGCCTGTACCGGATTTCTCACAGTCTCATTTTTGGTTCGTGTTGTGCTTGACTTTGCCTGTTTAATGTTCAAAGGCAAATTAATATCTTCTCGATTTTTAGAGGAAACTTTAACCACAGAGTAGATTCCACCAGCTGAATTTCCTCCACAGTATTAGACCTGCAGTGGAGGAAGTATTGCTGGAGGATTTCACTCTAGGTTTAAGAGCTTTCTCAAGAAATACGATTTTTTTTCAATTACAATGAAACTCTAAAACAGATCTGACTAGATAGTTGCCATTTGTTCTGTACTGAACAAGAAATCTGTACATTGTAAAGCATCAATAAATGCAAAATGCAAACACTGACTGTTTTGTTATCTAAAGAAACAGAACACATGGATAGTTTCTTGTAGCTTGTGTTATGTTCTGTGTGCTGCAGAAGACATAGAAATGAGAGGCGCTAGTCATATTAATGACAATAGGACTGCTTACAGAACAAGCTCAAATAGATGAAGAAGGACTGATAAGAACTGGTAATCAGTAATGGGGAAGATCTTTTAGATGTGGTCCTTGGAGTACAACAAGAACAGAACATAGTTGTTATTGTGAATGATTATGATATGTATGTCATTTTCTTCAATTAACATATTCCCTTTCTCCTCATTTGTCTTTCAATTTAATTAAAAAAGAAATGTTTTATATCCCTTGAATGTACATTCATTCAAGAAACAGATGAGTGGGTTTTACTGGTAGCCATTACATATTCACATAAAAGCCCCAGGAGAACTTCAAGAGCAAATGAACGCATTTTGATTGAGCGCAGCACTGCACCCTGTCACAGGCAGCTCACGGGGCTACGTCTACAGTGATCCCTAATAATTGACTCTTGCAATATTCTTAATGTAAGTGCCCAGTAAGCAATCAACAATAGTTCAAGAAGAGAGTACTACTTAACTCAAACATACTTGACATTCTGTAAAATACCTGAATGTATCTTACAAAACACTTTATAATTGCCACCAATTCTAATCTGCACATTCCGAATAGTGAGGAAATCCAGATTATTACTCCAATATGACTTCGTGCAGGATTTAGGGCCAGATGTGCACAGCTGTGGGTTTGTGATTTCCTAATAGCAATTTTTTGTGATTCACTATTACGAAATCGCAAACAGCTATGTACAACAGTGTGTTTTACACTGGTTGTGTTTTCCCAAACGGTTCACTGACTGTTCTTAAAAAATGTTTGCATCCACATTCACAAAGGGGAAGGCATCCTTTGTGAATGGGCTACCACCTCCTTCAAGGAATGGGTACATTTGGGTGTTTTCTGACAGCATTTTGGTTGCAAAACACTCACACATACCAGTACAAGCCACTATTAGGAAGGGACGCCTTTAACATGCCCCTTCCTAATCTCGAAAATGTTAACCCAGTTTGCAATTCGGTGATAGGTTACCGAATCACAAAATAGTGTTTAGGACATAGGAAAAAAAAATTTGTCCAGTGAACGAGGCTGTTTGCGAGCTGGAAAAAGCTTTGACATTTGGCCCTTAGGGTTTTGCAGAAATTACTACACATCTTGGAAAAAACTGCTATAATGTGTTTGAGGGTAATAGGCGCAAACAGGGAAAACATGCAGGAATTGTTGCCCAAAAAAATGATTGCATGTTTTAATTCAACCGATATAACTCAGTTTACAGCACACAATAAATACCTATTAGGACTGAGCACTGTTGTGCTTTTTCTAATATTCCACCCTCATTCTGCAGCACACATAGAAAGAGCAAAAGGCCGTGAATGCTTGTTTATGTGCAGGAAGGTGTCCCTTCCTGCACATAAACATTTCACAATAGGGATTTGGCACTTCTATATGTGCTGCAGAGCGAGCACACATAGAAGTACCAAATCGTCATTTTTGAATGATTATTTATGTGCAGGAAGGGAAACCTTCCTGCACATAAATAATCATTCATGGCCTTTTGCTCTTTCTATGTGTGCCACAGAATGCAGCAAACATAGAAAAAGCAAAAACTAGGAGGAATGAAAGTATCCCTCCTTGTTGCGTCATGCTAACACCACTCCTGAAGTGGCATTCGTTTTTGGCACTGCCACAAATTGACGATTTCTCGTAAATCTGGGGCAGTGTCAAAAGCAATGGGTGTTGAGGTGAAAACTGTTTCTCCACCTTCCTGTTCTTTATCCCCATTCTCTTTGCCTGTAGATCAATTGCATACCATCTTCTGATAGATCCACTGAATCTGGGATGCACACAGGAACAGTGAAGGATCATGTCTTACTCTACAGGGGCCATCCCCACAATTTGAGGATGTTTTATCGCCTACTGATTTGTGAGGTCTCCTTGCGGTTCTGCCTTGGTTTCTCACATTCTGCGCAAGAGTTCTCTCTTCTAGCAGGCGTTCTTCAAGGTTGGAGCAATCAGGTCTGACATGTAAACCAGGCATTGGCTTGTTAAGTTGTGAAGCTCAACAATTAAAATAGTTTTTTAATATATTGGTAGTGTCACAAAGTGCAAAGCAAATGCTATTAGTGTTAACTGATTTAATATTTTTTGCCAGACTCCCTGATGCTGTCATGTGGGCTTCATGAATCCTGCATGGATTTTGCATATTTTTCCTAAATGTTTTCTTATTTTGATTGCGCTGGTGGGCAATGGGTGTTATTTTTTTATTTCTTTTAATTGATGTAGGCAGCGGAGGACAGTTGATGGTTGTGTGATATTATTGTTCATTATACAGCATTTCTTCTGAATGAGATGCTATGTTTAGGCCTGAAGAGGCATTATTATTATTTGTAATTCATTAATTCATTTACAATGATGGGTATGGAATCCTTGGGCCCTGGATGGGGTACAAAGCATATTGCTAATGGTGCAAACCTGTTTTCTAAAGTTGCTGCTATTATTTTTGTGCTTGATAGGACTGGACATAATTAATTAATTAATTTTGCCAGTCTCCCTCATGCTCTCATATGAGACACATGGGCTGTAAATGGATGCTAGATGTTATTATTACTAGTTATTCCTAAACATTTGGGGAACATTTTTCTTTCAGTAGTGATGATTGCACTTTGCCTGCCTTTGTGTACACTGCTGTGCTCTAGAAGTAGCTTTCATTGTGTCTGTACTTCAAAGTGTTTATTTTCATAGTGCTAGGCTATCATCTTCTCTTTTCTAAGTCCACTAGGGCTGTGGTTTGGTAGGTCTACAAAAGTAGTACTTCTAAACATTTAAGGCAGATTTTAGTATTGAAGACATTTGCAATATTTCTGTAATACTGCATATTCATGAAAAATGTGGGTCTAACCTAAGGCCCAATTTAACTACAACCTAGCTACTAGTTTACAGTACATGTGGTATTGTTTTGTGTCATTATGGCATGTGCTATATTCACTACAATGACCAAGTCTGGCATTCTGCTTTTTTATTTCTCATTGCATATTGTCTGCAAGTTAATAAGACTGAACTGCAAGATACAAGGTGGCAAGCCTTTTGTTCCTTCATCATGAAATTCCTAACTCTGAAAAAATAGGCATTTCTGCTAATCAACATAAGGATGGCTCAAGACATCAGTCCCTGCAAAAAAAAGTGACGTGTGAGAAACCTAACACCACTGACAGGAGCACCAAAACCATCTGACGTCTAATCTGCTTCCTTCTTTAACCGAGATGCACAACACAGGTTGTCTGCTGGTCCCCCTTCTGGGCAGGAAGACATTAGACATGCTTGCAGATCCTTGCTTCCACCTCCAAAACCAAATCCCTTTTTCTCAGTGCTGCAGTGATGGCAATCATGAATGATACTTGTGTTGACTCAGAACTGAAAATGTCACAGCAAACAGAAACTTTCCAGCAAACAGAACAGGAAGAGGACTCTGTTGCTGTAGTTGCAACTCAGTCAGATGTAGTTCTTGATATTTTGTCATTATAATCATCTATAATTTACATATCCCTCTCACTGAAAGAAACTCAGGAAAGTGCACCAAGCTTCTTGTAACCCCATTTCAGATATAGGGGGTCATTCTGACCCGGGCGAGCGGCGGATGCCGCCCGCCTGGCGGGAACCGCCAAATGGCCGCTCCGCGGAGGCCATTCTGACTTTCCCGCTGGGCCGGCAGGCACCCACCAAGGGAGCGCCCGCCGGCCCAGCGGGAAAGGCCCTGAAACACAGAAGCCGTGTCCGAATGGAGCCGGCGGTGTTGCAGGGGTGCGACGGGTGCAGTTGCACCCGTCGCAATTTTCACTGTCTGCAATGCAGACAGTGAAAATCATGCTGGGGCCCCCAGGTGCCCCAGGACACCCGTTCCCGCCATCCTGTTTCTGGCGGTGAAAACCGCCAGAAACAGGCTGGCGGGAAGGGGGTCGGAATCCCCATGGCGGCGCTGCTTGCAGCGCCGCCAAGGAGGATTAGCCCAGCTGCGGCTAATCCGGCGGGAAACCGCCGGACCCGGTTTTCTGACCGCGGCTGTCAGAATGGGCAGGGAAGCACCGCCAGCCTGTTGGCGGTGCTTCCGTCATTTTAGCCCTGGCGGTCGCGGACCGCCAGGGTTAGAATGACCCCCATAGTCAATATCAAATGGACCCCTGAATCCCACCATAGGAGACAAAGGAAAACAAAGTTCCAAAATGCATTATTGGCAGTCCCAGATCCTTCTAAGCATGTCCACTCTGGCTTAACAACAATTTCTGGATTTGACAATATAAGGGTGATCTCCTACTCCTTTGGGATTTCTTAAGTATTAGGCTGAAGAAGGAAATGCTGCAGACTGCTTATTTTGCAACCAACTAGTGCCTTATGGGAAATCAGGTGGATGTCCTAGTACCAGGGACCCATTGGCCCATTTGAGAAATAAACATGTAATCAAATGTGAACATCATCTCTGAAAGCCTGATGTTGGTGTAACTCTAGGTATATTTTTACGTGTGGTGTTCTCCATCCAACTGTGGAGGTGATGCAGTTGTAAACTTACTAATAACTCATAGTTTGTGAATACAAAAATAACAAACTTATACAAAAGTGTAGGTTTACCTTTGAGAATTAGGCCCAATAGCTAAGTGGAGCAGTACTCAAGGTAAGAACCATATGTGCATCATGGTACACTGGATCACTTTCCAAGGAATTAATAAAAGGTCTCATAGCCTGCACTCTCAGCCTGGCTTTTCCAGGCATTTATCGTCATTCAATGGTTACAATGCTGTCCGTGGAGAAAGCACACAGGCCTGTATACCAGTTTGAAGAATTGAATCACAAAGTATAAGAATAGTTTGATTTCAGGGCTATCAGGACTGGATTTGTTGCCACTAACATTGGCAGTTACATAGTCAGAGCAATTGAATGTGGTTGATACTTCTAAATGTTATGCTATGTCTATTTATAGCGTGCGCAACTCACCTGGTATCGTGGCACTGAAAGCAGGAGCCATCTGGGCTGTGCCTAGGTGGTGGTGAAGAGCCAAGTCTTCAGTTTCTTTCAGAACTTCAGAACTGTGGAGGTGGCTCTGATAGGAAGAGGTGGGTTGTTCCAGGCTCTGCGGGTGAAGTAGGATAAGGCACATCCTCCAGCTCTTGTTTTGCGTATGCAGTGATGTGTGCAAGTAGAAGGTGGATGAGTATGTGGAAGTTACTGTGATTGTTGAGGTAGGTGGGCCAGGATTGTGCAGGATTCGTAGGTGTGTGTGGGGAACCTGAATAGTGATTATGGCAGAGGTATCTCCTCTATCCATGATTAGTCAAGTGTAGACTGTGGTGGTGATGCGTGTTGACTAGGTGCTGTGGTAGAGCCTTACTCTGGATTAAATAGTCTTGTTGAGGTGGGCAGCTAATCTCTTGTTGATGATTTTCTCCATGACTTTCACTGGGTAGGGCAGGGGGGAGATTGTTCAATAGTTGGCTGATGTCTTCACATCTGCTGAGAGTTTCTTTAGGAGTGGGTGTGCTGTAGAGTGCTTCCATGCTTCTGGGAAGGTGGCTGTTTTGATTGAGGCATTCAATATTTGTGTTAGGGCTGCACTGAAGGAGTCCAGTCCTTTGATGAAAATTTGGTAAGGGCTGGGGTCTGAGGGTGCTGCAGAGTGCATGAACTACATGGTAGACAAGGTTCCTTCTGTGATGGTGATGGAAGGAGTTGTCAAGATGGTTTTCTGTAAGCTGGTCTCAATGGATGCATTGTCTGCTACTCCCAAGGGAAGCAGCTGGATCTGCATTGACTCTTGAGGAGATGGGGCAAAAAACAGTACGGGGAAGTGGACCCATGCACACCCCCAAAGAGGGTGAACTATAACACAAAAAACGTTGTGCTGACCCCCAGTCCCTGACCCACCCCACGGATAACTTAGAGAGAATTAGGCAGAGCGTCATGCTCTTCGTTTTCTTTCTTTTCAATTTTTTTTGTAACACTTTTTATTGATTTTATGGAAAAGGTATGGATCAACAATGCAGGGTAACATATGTACAGTTGGCGATAGTAGCAATTAAAACGTCGCCAAGTATCATATCCATTCTGACCTGAGTACAAGGCAATAAGCATGTTGCAGTTCATATTCAAATGCTGCCTTATTAGTGCTTAGTTTACATGTAGCATGAGGTCCAGGAGTCCCAGATCTTCAAATGTTTTTTGGCACAGCCCCTCCATATATATATATATATATATTTCTTGTTCTGACTTACAAAAGAAGTTCATGCCCCTTGGCACGGCAGAGTAAGTGGAAGATCAGGGGACCTCCAGTTCCGAACAATATTTCACTTGGCTGTTAGCTATCCCATACCTGCAAATATTCTGTGATGTATGTGGTTAGCCCAACAGTCCATTATCCCCAAGATTGCCACCTTGTGACTTAGTTTTTCTATAGTATTTAGTATTTGTGCAATCTGAGCATGGATCAAGGAACAGCAGGTCTCAATAACAGGGCAAGTTCAAGTGACATGATGGAAGGACCCAACGGGGTCACCACATCATGTGC
Source organism: Pleurodeles waltl (assembly GCF_031143425.1). NCBI lineage: Eukaryota > Metazoa > Chordata > Amphibia > Caudata > Salamandridae > Pleurodeles > Pleurodeles waltl. Next base: position 975,704,603 of record NC_090447.1, read on the forward strand.
AGCATGATTATCACCCCATCCTCCTCAGCATATCTGGGCTTTAATATATTTGGTGAAAATAATAAAATTGTATTAGCCAAGATTGGAGGGAATAACCAAGACATGTGGCATCATTTTCACCTCACGCCAGTTATTGTCATCCAGCTCCCCTAAATCTGCTGTCCAAATCCCTCTAAGTTTTAGGAAGGAGTCTGTGGTATTGAGTAGGATGGACCTGTTTATTCTGGAGATCACTCAGCATCCTATGGGGCCCATTGTTATTTTAATCTCTAAAGCGTTAAATTCTGAGACCTCTGTAAGCAGCTCACTGTATGACTCAAGGGTATGGTGAACTTTCAAGTATTTAAAGTTGTGAGTTGTGTAAGTTAGATTATTTTTTAAAGTGAACGAAGGAGACGATCTGTTCCCTATACATCAACCATTGTTGAGATCCTTATTCGATACCAGCCTCAGAAGCCTTCCAGTAGCGCCACCTCTCTCAGCCATGGTCCTCTTCCATCGGGGTGTCAGCTCTGTTGATTTCCCCCTGACATTTAATGCATGCAAGTGCCACCTGCCAGAAGGTGAAGAGTATCCTGCATGTCTGGGGTAGAGTGATAGGAAGGTGATTTCCATAGAGGAGTTTGTGAATAACCCACTGCTCTAGTGTATGGAGTTCCAGAAGCCAGGAGTCCAGGTGGTCTCCAAATAGCCAGTCATTGGGGGGTACTGTATGTGCCGCCCAATAGTAGACATGGAGGTCACGAGGGCCCAGGCCCCCCTCATACCATTTAATGTAGGAGACTCTAGGTGCCTTCTCGGCCTAGTAACATATTGTTGACATAGACTGTGAGTCCAAGAAGAAGATGCGTGGGAGCACAAATAGGTAATTCTACACTACACGTAAGAACCTTGGGAGAAGTGGCATCTTGTATAAGGCTATTTATCCTGGAAGGTACAAAGGCAGGGCGTACCAGGAGTCCAGATCTGCCTGCAGTTGTGTCAGAATAGGAGAAATGTTTAGCTCCCATGCAGCCTGTGGATTGTGAGCGATGTGGATGCCCAGATATTTGAGGGGTCCAGGGGTGATCTGTAGTCTGGCATCAGGCAACAGAGAAGCAGGTAGGTCCCTCAAGTGCATTGATTGTGTTTTTTCCCAGATAGGAAGGTCTGCGGCTATTGGGTGGGTGGTTTCCAGCGGGGGCAGAGTTATGTGACTTTATAAAGTACAATACTATGCCACAAAGTTCTCTGTGATCTCCATCGATTGGGTATTAATATCACCAGGAAGACACAGGACTTTCATTTCTGAGACAGCTAAAAAATCAGTATGCAAGCATCATTACTATGCTTGTAAAGTCAGTACTGAGCAGGGGATGCAGCAATATGGGGAGAGTAGAGGAGTTTACATTTTAGTATCTCATGTAGGTCCTCAAGGCACTGTGGAGTATTTGGGTTTCTAGAAGTATAATCTCATGTTCTTTTTCACATTCGCAAATGGTTGCAAATGCCCTTCCCCACACCACTGTCTTAAATGCTTCTGAAGGGCATGTTGGTGAACTCACCAAATATTGGTTCAAGTCAAAGTAGTCTGCAATGACAACTCTGAGGAGGTCCATCAATGTGTCCTCTCTGAGCCATCATGCATTAATCCCCAGATGTGCCACACTTCAGTTTGGCCTCTACAAAGCATTGTCCAAAAGGCCTTCGGGGTGGATACGAAAACTCTAGACTAATGTTCAGAAGTCTGTCAGCATAAAAAGTAGTTGGGCTTGGAATAGGTTACACAGAGCAGTGTGCAAATTTAGTGTTGTGGGGGCAAAACCTGTCCCACACATCTATCAGGCCTAAGGAGTGCACTCATCTACTAAGGACTGGGGTTTGAAATGGAGACAGTCATGGAGGTAGTGTCCCCAGACCTGTCCATGATAGTGTTGATGTATCCATCCAGTATGAATGTGCCCGGTTAGGTCTGTAATAGTACAGCCGGTAAGTCTTTAAGTTTGGTAGTAAGAAGAGCCGGCGGTACGTAGACGCTGACCACCATCCACGGCCATCCCTCCAGGTGATAATTAGTGGGCATTTGTTTTAGAGCAGAACCACCACTCCTCCTACTCTCGTTGTGAACCCCGTGTAGAACATCCTGGTGTAGTGATATTGGGTAAGGAGGGGGCAGTTAGTTCCCAGCAGCCACTGTAGGAGCAGAACCGCAATAGTCAAGATGTTCACATATCTTAGGATTGAGCCCCTTTTGATTTAGTCCAGTTAACCATTGACATTCCAGGGTGTACCTTGATCTATGGGCCTATTGGAACAGTCTTGTTAGTTTATGGGGGATGGGTCAGCAATGCCTGAAATAAGGTAGTGATGTATGCCTTGCATATGGAAAACAAGAGAATGTAGTAGAAAGGAACCAAGCAACAAATAAAGAAACCATCAAAGCCCACTAACATCCCCTCTCCCTACACGTTCTCCTTGGAAGCATTAGTTGCACATTTAACATTTCAAACACCAAATAAAGAAAAACAGGTAAACAAGGGGTAGAGCCTGGTAAGTCAATGGTTATAGCCCTATTCTGAGGCCTGGTGGAATTCAGTAACTGTATTCTGGCTCTATCGTGCCTGGGAAGAGCCTCTGCTCTCATCCAAGTCCGTCCAGTGCTATGTTTTCAACATGGCACATGCTTCCAATCCTGATCGGGCCCTCCACCTCAGGCCTTAGTCACTGAGTCTCCAGTGTCTACATGGGCCTACACCTGATAGGTATCACTTCTGGTCTTTCCCCAGCAGGGGGCCCGTCTCTTCTCGGGCATGGGCTGCTGGAATCATTACGTAGGGGGTACTCTTCAAGCCACTTCCAGGCTCTGTCCAGGTGGTCAAAAAATCACTTTTTTCTGAAAGATTAGTTTCAGTTAACCAGGAAATGGAATATGTATTTCATGTCCATAGTTCAGTTTCTGCTTCACCTGATCAAAGCATTTCAGGTGAGTCTGGACAGACCTAGTGTAATCTGAAAAAATTTGGATTTTCATGAACTCATAAGGGATATCAAGTCCCTGTCTCAATAGTTGAGGAACCGTACACTGATTGGTCATGACAGGGCCCCAGGGGTTGCTGTTGAGTGATCGCCTGATGGACACACTCGTTGACAAAGCAAGTGGAGATCTGTCCTGCCAGCAGGAGACCACGGATTCATGTCTTGAAGAATTTCTCCAGGTTAGTGCCCTAAACACCTTCTGCTTTTAATTACCTCACTGCAATCTTAGAGCCCATCACCTGCAGTTTGCAAGTCATCTGTTTCAGCACTACTACTGTATCTTCAAGGGCTGGGATGTGTCGCTCAGCATCCATCGCTCAACCTGTTGCATTTTGTAGGTCCTGACGGATGAGTGAGGCATCTGTTGTGATCTCACCAATTTTGGCATCTAGGGCAAGTCTTGATTCTTGTATGGTGAGTATTAGATCTTCATTATTGACTACAGATTCTGGTGGTGCTGCCTCATATGTATAGCATCTGGTCCCTGGGCATCCATAGATTTCATGTTTTGCAGTAATGGATTGGTGCATTTGTCGAGCTTAACTTCTCTGAGGTGCTGGTTTACCTTTTGCCATCTTTAGGAACTTTGTTGGCTCAGGCCTGCCAGACTCCCACCTGGAGGTAGCATGAGCAGCACCAAACCAATCCAGCAGGATTTCTACTGTCTAGTGCCAAGTCATGTCTCTCATAGTGTGGTTCGGAAACTGCCAGTCATCTTGGTGAAGTGGCATAGCAGCTCCAGTATACCACCACAAGGGGTACAGTATATGAAAGTAGCTGTGTTCTTCACTTGCAGTGTCTATAATTAGGAGCCTAGTCCTCTGTGGTCTTCATCTAGACCAGTATGCAGTTCACACCACTCCTATTGCATTTACTTTAGCCTGCTTGTGTTTGGCTGCCGGGAGGGCTTCAGGATGCAAGTCCATTGCAGGTGGCTTCCAAGCGAACCCAGGATATGGGGGTGACACAGAAACAGGCCCTGGCATGTCCTATATGATTGGAAGGACAGGAGGGAAAGAGCAATGATCGGGGTAGAATGCAAAGAGAAAGCACAGAGAGTAAGGCTCTCAGGAGCCCCGTATCTGACCAGACTCCCATCCAACTGTTCATAACTTTTGAGGCCCTGCACTCAGTGGGCCCACTTTCGGCATCACCCAGGTCCCTCCACTGCCAGAGGGAGTGTCACCTCCTCTTTTATGGTGCCACACAGTGTAGAGGTTGCTTTGCAGCCTGGCCCACTCTTTTCAGCCCATCCAGCATGTTTGATTTTATACCTCCACCGCAGTACCATGCCTCCCCCTCTAAATGGTTTTGCCTTAGACCTGCAGAGGCAGAGGCCTACACTCCTCAGCCCAGCTAGGCCACCTGATGTCTCCCGCCACAGCGCTCCATTCATCACTGATCCCAGCCCTGCCGCATTTTGGTGAGGCTGCTTGACATTTTCAGGCACCATGCGGTGGGAGTCAGGCATCAAGTTTGGCCAGGATTTTGTAGGATTGAGAGCACAGGCGGGAGTTTAACTAAATGTGCCCATCTTGCCTCTCTGGCTGCATCTCTCTGTTTTTTAAATGGCAAATCTTTGAACTGGCACATCACTGGCCCTTTTTCACCAGTTTTCAGCACCTTTAGTTTGTTTTGCTTCTGGTGGCCAACTCCAGCTTCAAGAAACCTTTCCAGCAGAACTCCTGTCCTCTAAAAGAGTGATTTCTGTAGGGCTCTCTGCACTATCTTTACCCTTTGCCTAACACCTGGTGCTTTTCTCCTGCTTGTGGGGAAATCTTGCTCAGCCTCTTTGCAACCAGCCAGCAAAATACATTCCCTGCTGCACTCCTTAGGCCCCAGAGCCTCATGGCTTCTTGAAGGGCACCCCAGTGACAGCAGAGTCAAGGGCTAATCCACAAAAGTTCTAGTGGAGCCATCCAGGGTTCACCAGCAGGTCTTTTTTCCCAGCTGTTTTTGAGGTACAATTAGGTGGTCAGTGCCGCTGGCCTGGGACAGACCCATCCTAGTCCTGGAGTCAGCTGGAGTCAAAGGCATTACTCCATCCTCACAGGGCATCAGGCAGCTTCTCCTTCCAACTGGTCATCCTTTCATCATTGTCTCTACCCGGTCCACAGTCTTCTCATCTGTCTCTCCCCTGTGCAGGGGTTTTAAAGTAAGGATTCAAAGCTATAGAGCCAGGCACTCCTTGTCAATCCTAGGATTATACATCAACCCTAAACCCTTATTACAACCCTGTGCCATGAGGACCCTTTTAGTGCCAGGGTTGATCCACCCTGCTTTAGTTTAGTTTCATGGCTTGTACTCTTTTTACAATCATACACATTTATATTCATGCTTTATTGTGTCTGCTTTTTAGCAACTGCTTTTACATATTTTATCAGCTGCTTTATTCAAGGAAGGGAAGGTTCATGCTGCACATTTAACCACAAATAATATGTACATATTGTCCAAAGCTGTTACATGAAGTACATGAGATGGTCCATCCAGGCAGAGTTACAACCACTATGCTCTCAGATGCAGACATAGGGTTAGATAAGAATCTCTAAAACATCTTGAACCACACAACATGGCAAGGTTGTTAATCTTTTTCACTGTCACTGTAATGTTGGTTACCTTGCTTTGGTTCATCTGCCTTATTATCGCAGCACATGCTTTTTATACCAGAATGCGATTGCTTTAGTAAACACATTTTGGGGGTCATTACAACATTGGCGGTATAAGGCGCTTACCGCCGTGCAGAAGACCGCCAATACACCGCCGCGGCAGCCCCCCACAGCTATTATGACACACATCACGGAATCCGCCGAAATTCAGACACCCACACAACACCGCCACACCAAAGGTCAGTTATAAACTGGTGGAAACAAATCCTCCACCTCCACGCCAACAGAAACACGCCCATGCTATTACGACCCACGAATCCACGCGGCGGTCTTTCAACCGCGGTATTCCATTGGCGGTACACACCGCCGCGCACAAAATACACACACATCTACAAAACACCGCCACATTGGACAATTCCAAATACACACACCTGAGACACATACACACACCACTCCCACATACCCAACACAATATAAAATACACACCCACATCACCCACAAACCCCTACAACCAGAAATTCTGAGAGAAGGCCAGAGAGAGAGCACAGCTATTGACAACCCAATCACACAGAGGCACACAACACCATCACCCACACAACATCCACGCACAAAACACCACATACCACTACCCTCACCACACTCATCAACACATACACCACCCCACACATCACACACACCACCCCATGTCACGCCAAAGACACCCCCGCTTCTCCGAGGAGGAGCTCAGGGTCATGGTGGAGGAAATCGTACGGGTAGAGCTATTTGGCTCACAGGTACAGCACACATCAATAGCCAGGAAGATGGAGCTATGGCGCAGAATAGTGGACAGGGTCAACGCCGTGGGACAGCACCCAAGAAATAGGGAGGACATCAGGAAGAGGTGGAACGACCTACGGGGAAGGTGCGTTCCACGGTCTCCAGGCACAACATCGCAGTGCAGCGGACTGGCGGCGGACCCCCACCTCCTCCCCCACAACTAACAACATGGGAGGAGCAAGTCTTGACCATCTTGCATCCAGAGGGCCTCGGAGGAGTCGGTGGAGGATGGGACACTGATAAGTCAAATCTTAACTATCACATCCCCCACCCTACCTGCATGCTATCACACACTCCCACCCTCACACCCTCCCCTATCACCCCAAATCCTCACTAATCTACCCATTACACCAACCACCCATCCCAACACCAAGCCCTGCATGACACAACTAAGCATGGACACCCCTCACTAAAGCATGCCCACTGCACATACCCAGAACACCCCCCCAACCATCACCACACAAGCCCCCACACAGGAATGCCTGCACTGGGGATCACGCACACCCATCCATTTCACACCATGAAACACACACATGCAATAATCATGTTCTTATACCCCTGCAGGAACCCGAAGGAACGTAACCACACCAGAGGGTCCAGACAACACCACTCCACCCCCAGAAGAGGCCCACAGTGACGACAGCAGCTCTGCCCCACTGGATCCTGATGACCAGCCCGGACCATTGTGGGCCTCAGGACAGTCGGTTCCCCTTGCCCAGCCACAGCCCAACACAGAGCTTACACCCTCTGGTAACACCAGCACAGCACCCACCCAGCAGGCCCAAAACTCCCTACCCAGGACAAGTCAATCAGCGGTGTGTCCACCACTACAGAGTACCCAGGCTAACCCACCACCCAAACAACAACAGGGACCTGGGGGCAGTGGTAGTGGGCACACGGTCCAGGGGACGGAGGCACACGAACACCGGGGAACTGGGAGGGCTGCTGTGCGACAGAGGGAGGACAGGCCAAGGGAACCAACTCTCCATGAGGCCCTCTCCTCCATCATGGGAGCATACCACCACTCCCAGGAGACAATGGCGACGTCCTGGACAAGTTGCAGGAGACCCTGCGTCTGCAGGAGGGGCAGTATTTGGGGTTCAGGGAGGAGGTCAGGAGGACCATTGGCTCCGCCCTGGGCACCATCTTAGAGGTGCTGACAGACATTCAAAAGACCTTGAGGGACACCGTGGCACTCCAAGGGGCCCCTGACACTAGCCAGGACGACGAACTGCCCACCACCTCCGCCGGCGCTAGTGGACAGGACGCCCCGCCACAGGACCACCACACCAGCACCCCACCCCCTGCAGACGGACAACCACCACGCAAGCGGGCCCTGAGATCCAGGAACAGGAGAGAGCAAGATGGCAAGACCCCCGCCAGGAAATGAGACCACCCTGATTGTCCCCCCACTGTCCCACTTTGTCACCCTGTCCAGATTGGAACTGCCTCAGCTCCACTTCCAATGCCCAGATGGGTAGTGCACCTGTGAGACTAATAGACTGGACTCTACCATGGACATTCCTCCACCATCACCCATCCGCATTTTACAACCCCCTTTCATTTTTTGAGCACTTAAATAAACACCCTTGAAACACAAAAGAATCTGGAGTCAGTCTATGATATGGAACTTTGTATTATTAATTACAGTGTCATAATGGGTTACCCATTGTAAGGCTAACATACCAATGTCACACATCACAGGCCCTTCAAGGATGCAAGCAGTTGACACGTAGGTTACCACACTTGTGAAACTGAAATGGAAGGGTACAACTCAATTAACAAATAGTGAGTGAAATGTAGGTACAGGATAGAGGTAGACGTGTGAAAGTTAATGTAATGTTAAACCAGAAAATGTTCTCACCTGTGTGTCACTGGAAATATTGCTGTATGACTGACTCCCTGTTGTCGTTTTCTTCATCCTCAGCTTCATCCTCATCACTGTCCACAGGCTCCACAGGCTGCCACAACACCGTCATCTGGATCATCCTCCTGCAGAAAAGGCACCTGGCGTCACAATGCCAAATTATGGAGCATGGAGCAGGCGACGATGATGTCGCACACCTTCTTCGGTGAGTAGAATAGGGATCCACCTGTCATATGGAGGCACCTGAACCTGGCCTTAAGAAGGCCGAGGGTGCGTTCAATTACCCTCCTAGTCCGCCCATGGGCGTCATTGTACCGTTCCTCTGCCCTGGTCCTGGGATTCCTCACTGGGGTCAATAGCCAGGAAAGGTTGGGGTAACCAGAGTCCCCCAAAAGCCATACACGGTGCCTCTGGAGTTGACCCATCATATCAGGGATGCTGCTATTCCGCAGGATGTAGGCGTCATGCACAGAGCCAGGGAACATTGCATTTACCTGCAAGATGTACTGGTCTGCCAAACAGACCATCTGGACATTCATCGAATGATAACTCTTCCTGTTCCTGTACACCTGTTCACTCCTGCGGAGGGGGACCAGAGCTACATGATTCCAATCAATGGCACCTATGACGTTGCGGATGTGTCCAAGGGCATAGAAGTCACCTTTCACTGTAGGCAAATCCTCCACCTGAGGGAATATGATGTATCTCCTTACGTGTTTCAGCAGGGCAGACAACACTCTGGACAAGACGTTGGAAAACATAGGCTGGGACATCCCTGATGCCATGGCCACTGTTGTCTGAAAAGACCCACTTGCAAGGAAATGGAGCACTGACAGCACCTGCACGTCAGGGGGGATTCCAGTCGGATGGCGGATTGGTGACATCAGGTCTGGCTCCAACTGGGTACATAGTTCCTGGATTGTGGCACGGTCTAACCTGTAGGTGGCGATGACATGTCTTTCTTCCATTGTCAACAGGACCACCAGCGGTCGGTACACCGGAGGATTCCGCCATCTTCTCATATGTCCCAGCTGACGGTGCCTAAGAAGGATAACAGCGAAGAACCAGTCACTATTCCTCCAGGTATGTACCCACATTTACACACAAGACTACACCAGACAAAAAACCCTTCCTGTATGTGTGTTGAGTATAGGCCTAGCTATGTGTGACGCAGTAGTAAATGAAGCCATGTGGGCCCCTGAAATGGCGGCTGTCTGACCTCTAAACTGGGACAATGGGATTGTGGGGTAACTGCGCTGGTGTTGCACACCGTCGCGGTAGGCGGTCGTAGGCCGCGGCGCAATGCTGCATTGGTTAACATTGGACCCTATGGGTCCCAGGAGCCAATGAACAGGTGCGCCGGTGGTGATGATGTGCACCACCGCGGACGTCACCGCCGTGGACGTCACCGCCATTTTCTATCTGTTCAATCACTAGATACCTGACCTTCGACAGGAGTGGACCTACACTGCTAGTGCTGCTGTGACCTCGGTCTGGAAGCGACAATGGCTGCTGCGTCTGGGGAAAGGGCCCCTGCCTTCACTGCACAGGAGTTGGAGAAACTTGTGGATGGGGTCCTCCCCCAGTACATGCTACTCTACGGTTATCCAGACCAACAGGTTAGTACACAGGGAGCACGTTGTATGGGCTAGGCCTGGGTAGAGAGGGCTGGGTGGAGGAGGGAAGGGGCCAGAGTTCATAGAACATTAATGCATGGGAATGAATGGGCCACATGGCCAGAGTAGGGAGGGGGGCCACTCACATTGACGATGCAGTTGGTAATGACTGTTCCTCTTCCCTTGTGCATGTCATGTAGGTCAGCGCCCACCAGAAGAGGGACATTTGGCGTGCCATTGCCAAGGAGGTCCGGACCCTGGGGGCCCACCAGAGACGGGGCACCCACTGCCGTAAGAGATGGGAGGACATTCGCCGCTGCAGCAAGAAGACGGCGGAGGATCAGCTGGGGATGGCCTCCCAACGTGGGAGGGGTGCCCGTCGCACCATGACCCCCCTGATGTTCCGGATCCTGGCGGTGGCCTACCCGGAGTTGGATGGGCGCTTGAGGACATCACAGCAGACACAAGGGGGTGAGTACAACCTCATTCAGCGGACTTCGCGTGCAGTGCAGGGGTCTGGGTGGGGGAGGTGGGCTGTGGGTGTCCCTAGGCCAGGGCGAGTTAGGTAGGCAAGGCCCCTCCGTAATGTAGGCCATGTGGCACTGAACCCCACCTCAGCAGAGTGCCAAGTTGAGGTATAGTTGCCCCTGTGGCATCCATGTGCGCAGATTTCCACCATTGCCATGTAGGCCATGTCCCAGAAATTGCATGTGCAGAGGTCAGGAGCACGGCGTAATGCAGGGGGCTGCTGCGTCTGTCTTGTCCGCCAACGGTAGTGGCATGCCATGCACTAAAACTCTCTTTGTTCTGTCTCCCCCCCTTTTCCTGCTCTCCCTGTCCTTTTGTACATCAGCATCATTAGGCAGAGGTACAGTGGCACTGGAGCATGACAGAGCTGCATCCCACATGGCCATGGAGGGCCACACCACAGACTCTGAATGCACCAGTGGGACGGAGGGCGAGGGGAGCTTCACGTCGGCCACCGGATCACCAACCAGCGACAAGGACTCGTCCGCCGATGGGAGCTCCCCTGTGGTTGCAGCACCACCTGTGCGCCCCACTTCTACAGGTACAGCCGCCACCTCCCCTACCAGCACCGCCCTCCCAGCAGCCCCTCAGCGTTCGCCCCATGCCCGCTCACCCAGGAGGGTGGGCATCACCTTCGCCCCAGGCACCTCAGGCCCTGCCCCAGTCACCTCTGCTGCCCTCAGTGAGGAGGCCATTGACCTCCTCAGGTCACTCACTGTTGGGCAGTCTACCATTGTGAATGCCATCCAGGGTGTAGAAAGTGAGTTGCAACATGGTAATGCATTCCTGGAGGGCATTCATTCTGGTCAGGCTGTCCTTCAGCTAACCCTGCAATCTCTGGCCTCAGCACTGATGGCAGCCATTGTCCCTGTGTCTAGCCTCCCCCCTCCAACTTCCTCCACCCAGACCCAATCTCCTGTACCCCAGCCCATCCCAAGCACACCTACAGACCAGCATGCACACAAGTCAGCAGACACAAGTAGCTCAAGCAAACATAGGCACCACACACACCACAGGCACTCACGCAAGCCTCACCCACATACAGACACAGCAACATCCACTGTCTCCACTGTGTCCCCCTCCTCCTCTTCTCCCTTCTCCCTCCCAGTCTCGTCTACACACACACCTGCATGCACCACATCTTCAGGCACTAGGACTCGCACCAGGACACCCAGCACCACAAGCCGCTCACCTGCACTCAACACCTCCACTGCCATTTACACATCCCCTGTGTCCTCTCCCAATGTGTCTGTGACGCCCCCTCCCAAAGTACACAAACGCCGGCAATCACTCACCCAACATCCATCCACCTCACGACAGCCTCCAGTACCTGCACCTGCACCCAAAACACCTAAAGTGACACCTCCTACAACCACCTCCTCTTCCTCCACTCCCAGACCACCTCCAGCTACCCATCCCAGTGTCCGTCAGAAACTGTCCCTATGTCAAATTGACCTTTTTGTCCCACCCCCCCTCCAATTCATCAGTCCCGTCGTAGCGCCTCAGCCAAAAAGCCTCCAGTACCAGTGGTGCGTGTTCCAGGTTTTTGGAGTGCACCGGCCACCAGGGCAGGCAGTAGGACCCGGAGCCAAGGCACTGTCAGCCCACCCCCTGTAAAGGCTCTAAAATTGGAGAGTGGACGACGGGACCAGCTTAAGACTCCTGGTGGGACAACAAGTGACATGGGATCGAAGGCGATTGGTGAGTCAGCTGTAACTCCAAAAAAGGGGGGGAAGGTCCAGAGGAAGTCTGCCCAGCCTGTTGTGATTGTCACGGCGGAGAAGTGCGCCATCATTTCCGGCGGTCCAGACACAACCGCCAGTACCGTCGTCACTGGTCCAGAGACCAACGCCAGAGTCACAGCCCAGGAGGGCCCAAGTATCGTCACTGGTCCAGAGACCACCGCCGGAGTCACAGCCCAGGAGGGCCCAAGTATCGTCACTGGTCCAGAGACCACCACTGGAGTCAAAGCCCATGAGGGGCCAGGATGCCACAGCCCTGCTCGGCAATGATGGAACGTCATGCTACACACCAATGCCCATTGTAGAGATCGTCATGCCACACACCAATGCCCAGTGTAGAGATCGTCATGCCACACACCAATGCCCATTGTAGAGATCGTCATGCCACACACCGATGCCCAGTGTAGAGATCGTCATGCCACACACCAATGCCCAGTGTAGTGATCGTCATGCCACACACCACAGGATGGCACAGTGGGCAAGCCACCCACTGTAGAGACTTGAGAGACTGTGGCTTTGCACTCCCCAGGATGGCACAGTGGGCAAGCCACCCACTGTAGAGACTTGAGAGACTGTGGCTTTGCACTCCCCAGGATACATCAATGGGCATGGAGCCCCGTCGTGGATCTCGCTTCGCATTCATCTGGCTGAGGTGCCCCCCCTTCCTTCCCCCTGAGGTGCCTGTAGTGTTTCTATCTGATGCCCCGGCAGTGTTCTCTCCGATTTTGGTCAGGTATCTATTGTGAGCCTCGCCCATGCATTTTTGGACTGTTGGTGCACGGTCATTGTTGTGTACATATCTGCACTACTTCTCGGATTGTATGTGTAAATAAGAGTGATTTTGAGATATATATCTGCATATTTTTGTATGACATGTATATTGGCACATTACAATGTTTGCCTGAATTTCGCATTGTCTTTGCATTCTTCCGGGAGGATTGTGGGTTGTTACTGTGATTTTTGTGACTGCATTGGTGTGTATGTTGTATAATGCGAGGGTGGGGGTGGGGGTGTTTGGTGGGTGTCCCCCTAACTTTTGCCTCCTCCCTCCCCTGTGTCGTAGGTGCAGAACTCACCGGTATCTTCTGCGCCTACGTAGCTGTTGGTCGTAAAGGGGCAGAAAAACAAGGGCAAGTAGGATTTGTAATTCCGGCTCCATGGTGTCCTCCTTCCTCGTGGGATGTGCTAAGGTGAGCGTTTTCCCATTGCAAAAACTGTTTCTGCCGTGTTTTTATCCACGGTGAATCCGCCCCGGAAAAGGTGGTGGATTGGCGGGTTGTAATAGTGTGGGTACATTGTCTCCCGCCTGTCTGTAGGCGGTAACCGCCACGCTGCTTGTCTGTACCGCCGTGGCGGGCGGTGTGTTAAAGTGGCTGTCTTTGTTGGCGGTTTCCGCCAGGGTCATAATTCCCTTTTTTTGTCCGCCGGCCTGTTTGCGGTACTACCGCACCTTTAACACCGTCCGCCAGGGTTGTAATGACCACCTTTGTGTTTTGCCTTAGCATGCATGAGTAACTGAGCAGAAGGGGTATGATGTGTTTCCATGACTTCCCTCAGGGGTCATGATGTCATGGTGAGCTAGCCAAGAGTTAGACCGACAGCTACAAAGCAACGTGGATTACACTCAGTCTCCCAGACTCGATGGTGCTGCAGGCCTGAACATGCAGTCCTATTATCAAAGTAGGAAGCGCATAACACCTTCAGCACAGTATTCTGGGACAATCCAAAAGGGTGATTTCCAGGGGTCTCTCTTAAGAGCTCCCTCTGACAGCCTCAGCTCTAACCTTAGTTGACACAGCTGCCTGATCCCTGTCCCACCAAAACTTCAAATGTGATCCTCTCCTCTGTGGAATTCACTGGTCTGGGCTTCCTCCTATGTTCCATTGGGCCTGGGCTGTCCCAACTCTGCTGCAGTGTGACAGGATATTGATTAGATGCAGATTTCCTTTCCAACTCATTCCTTTCCCAGGAACTCAGCAGAGCACTATTACTTGCCCTTTTGCTTGAGAAGGTTTAGCTCCTTCTGGTGGGGAGCAGGGTAATTATCTTGTCCCAGTACAAGGGGCAAGGGCATTGAATATGAGCTGATCCAGAGAAATATGACAAATCTCAAAGTGCCGTAAAAAGGTTATGTGGAAATCCATTTGATGGATGCATGTTTTACCTCAATTTGAGACTTTGCTGGACCCTGTAGGCCTAAGCAGAGATAAACTCTACTTTAGGGCAGATTGTGCCCATAATGTCTACAAAGACTAAACACCACACACTTCAGTAACCAGTACAGACCCACACTATGGACACCCACTCACATTATAATGCCTACTCCACATCATTACCAATTTCTGAAGAGTTCATTCTGCAACAGGCTGCCTGTATGCGGAGACCAGGCAGCTCACAATAGTAGTTTAATAAGTGCAGCTGCAAACATGTGCACACACGCATGCTCTGGTTTTCATGTGTAACCAGCCCAGGGTCCTATCTTAAAAAGGCAGACACTGGCGGTTAACAATTTCAGTCCTAGTACTGTGTATTTACTGTGAATGAGACCATGGGGTAAGACTGACTTACAGTAAAACCGAAAAAAAATGGGCAATCAAAAATGAAAAATACTGGCAGACTAAATGGATGGACCTATTGTCTACACAATGAAAAAGGAAAAGGTTTAAAATATTTACGTCAGGTGAAGAGTAATTTCTTAACTAATAACAAAAGCTAAAAAAATATATATATATATATTTGTAGTAGAATTTCTGAATAAACATAGGCAGAATAAATGCATAGCCACTTTCCAGGTCAACATAAAGGTAGTCTGAAGTTCATGATACAAAATAAATGTAACCCACAATGACATATCTACCCCTCCAACTTTCACTCCGCTAACAACAATAACACAGAAACTGGGGTGGCTAGTCTAAATTTAAAATAAAGAATTGCCTAAAGAAACAATTATGTGCTTTCTGTTGTTTAGGATGGCAATTAGGGTCATCTGGTCACCAGGACTTTGTGGAGCATCACTTCAGTGGGTAAGAAAGAGAGCGAGGATGTGGCTGTTTTGGCAGTGGTGGCTTCGTCTTTCCCATGGTGGTGTTGTGTGTCCTACTGGCGGTCTGATCTACCACCTCCTCCTTCTCTTTCTCCTTCCCCAACAGCTAGTGGAATACTGCTTCAGTGACCTTCATTTACTTCAGCCACAGTCTTGAAGCTATCTTCCACAGATACGGTCTTTCTAAAGTTTGAAGAAATAAGAAATTAATTGATAGTACTCACTGCACTAATGACATACATTTGTAAAGTCACAAAACACTCATTGTTTCACCCTTACCCAGGCCACTGGAATCATGAAGAACTGCAATATGTTTCACATTTATGTATTTACTACATTTGCCATAATCTGCTATCGTGAGCATAATGGTTTGATCTAAAACAGATCAAATGTTGCTAATATAAAGTACTGCACATGGTGTTCTGTATTGGCAAACCATTTGCAAAGGTTAAGTTGAATCTTTAAGTTTCAGATTGCTGTATTCAGATATTAAGTGCAGCGGTGGCTGCCGCAAATCTCAAGGGGAGGGTGGGAGTAGAGGACGGAGATGGAGGGTGGAAAATAAAAATAAAAAAATAAAATAAAATAAAAAAACGTACATTACTGACGCCTCCGTCTCCTGCCGCCTCGTGCTCCTCTTCCCTCCATGTGGTGTCCCAGCATTTACTGGGATGCCAGCACAGGCTCCCTAGCAATCCTGGTGCTGTTTTCATGGATTGTTCTGAGTGGCAGTCACTGCCGCTCTGACATAGCCCTGGTGTATGTGCAGTTTCTACACAAATAGAAAACTTTTCCTTTGGGAATTGTTCTAAAACCAATAAACCTAAATTGTATATAATTATTTCAATAAATGTGCAATGCACCCTCTACAGTATATACTACTTCATATTCCTTTCACATATGATTAAAATTTGTCATCTATTAACAACGTTCATATCAACACTTAAAACGTCCTACCTCATATACACTCTAAACAACTATCACTTTAAACTTTATCTCTCATATACACTCTAAGAAACTTTTGGAGCGGCGTTTCGGTGATTTTTCAGTTGATTCACTCCACTTTCTTCAGGACAAGTTCATTAGTATACAGATTCTTTCTTTCACAAGACTTAGGCCCTCATTTGGACTTTGGCGGTCAATTTCCCTGGCCGCCAAAGACCAACCCGCCAGACGACCGCCAGTGTTGGCGGATAGCAGACCGCCATATTACGAGTGCTGGCTGCTTTCTGCCATCATTGAGGTGGAAAGCAGCCAGAAGTCGTGCTTGTGGTTAGTGCTGCAGAAGCGGGTCCCTCGCCATCACTGATCATGCCAGCAGGACTCCGCCCGCCATATTACAAGCCGTAATACATCCCCTCCCAGACGCCCCTCTCAACTGAGAGGTAAGTGGGCATCTGAAGGGAGGGGGTCTGTGTGTTTGGGTGCG
This sequence comes from Pleurodeles waltl, assembly GCF_031143425.1. Lineage (NCBI taxonomy): Eukaryota > Metazoa > Chordata > Amphibia > Caudata > Salamandridae > Pleurodeles > Pleurodeles waltl. The sequence goes on from NC_090447.1 coordinate 975,721,265, forward strand.
TGTGTGCATGTTTGCGGAGGGGGGTGCTGAATGTGTGTGTGTAAGTCTGCATGAATGGTGGTGTCTGTGTTGATGAATGTGAGTGAGTGGGTGTGTCTGAATGCATTTATGTGTATGCTGAATGGGTGTGTATGTGTATGCATGCCTGTGTGAAGAGGTTTGGGGGGGTGTGAGTGAGTGCGTGGACTGGGGGGTATGTGTGAATGTGTGCGGACATGTGTGTATGTGTGTGCTGGCGACAGAAAAGAAGATTTCAGTTGCCGGTAGCATGACCACCGGGGTTTTCGTGGTGGGGTGACCGCCACAGAAAGGCTGGCGATTTGCAGCCTCGTAATCCGGATGGCAGGCTGTGGCCTGCTGCTGGATTGGAGGTGCTCACCGCCGGCTGCGGGGGTGCAGCCGTACTGGTAGGCCAGGAGGAGTTGTGGAGGCTTGGTGTCTGCCAAGCCTCACAACTCGTAACATGGCGGTCCTTACCGCCGGCTCTGTGCGTTAGGACCACCATGGCGAGGCTGGCAGTCTCATGACCGCCAGCCTCATAATGAGGGCCTAAATTCTTTGCCTTCCAGTTGTTATCCCGGCATTGTGGTGATTCTCGCTATTTTCTCATTCTTTTCATTCTTCCAACGCGGTCTGATTTCCTCATGCGCTGTTCTGTTATTTTATTGAGTAGCCCCTGAAAAAACTGGTCCAGTACAACTGCAACAGACTATCGCGCTTCTGTCTTTCAATTGGTCTATACAGCACGTATTTTGGTCTGTTAGATGTTGTTCCTCCTCTCTATTCTCTTAATGAGATATACACAGCCGGGCTGGAAAAACCTAAGTGCGCATGTGTGGTTGGCAAGCCTAAGACGGCCAGCCAAACACACATGTGTACTTAGGTGCACTCCTCCTCCTCCCACCTCCCGTGGCCCAGCACCCCCCTCCCTATACTGCTGGCTGAGCCAGCAGATGAAAAATAAAATGATAGTGCAACTATTGTTTTATTTTACATCTCATGGCTCTTAGCCGGCGGGGTGAAGTTCCTTCACCATAGCAAAGGAGCCACCCCTGGTGAACTGTTACTAACGAGTTGAAACATTTGCAAAAACAGCATAAATTGTGTCAAAATCGCAAAACAGTGAAATTATACTGACACAGAATGTGAAACATTACGCTGCATAACTTCCCTTTTCTTGATGGATACTTTTTTGAGTCCTGCCACATAATTTGGACAACAATTGCCTTATAATCCAGTGACCCTTACCCTACCTACCCACTCGCTTTCCCTTCAAACTGTTATCCTACAAACAGAGCAACAAGTAGTCCTGTATTTAGAGGTGCGGTCAAGCACGGTTGGCTTTGGCGTATGGGTATGAGTATAGTTTAGGAGAAAATGTGATACATAAGGTTAGGGTAGGAGAAAGGGTTTGTACGGGCTAGGTTTAGGTTTGATTAGCAACAGGTTATGTTAATAAAAAGTAAAGTAGATTGTGTAAAGAATTGTTAAAAGGAGATGGTATGAATGTGCAGTAAACCCACTGCTCACAAAATGGAATTGAGGATTTTCGACTGGTCTCATAGTCAAGATAGGAATAATTGGGGTTAAGTCCATCAAATGTAGTAGTTGTCATCCATGTACAATTCAGATATGTAATAGTAAAAAACAAATTGACTTATTTTTACCTTTACTTTTCTGTATTTTGTAGAAACATATATGTTAGCTACAACTTTCATGGCTCCATATCTATGCTGCTTTGATAGACTACTTTTTACACATAGTCACTGTTACCATCACTGCAAGATGCATTTCAAGGACGGCGGGCCTATATTCACCTTTTGGTTTCTACTCCTCCTTACTATACTATTATTCTGTCTACAATTAAGTTCTGCAGTGAGTGCTATGCACAAAATAAATTTAATTATAGGCTGACTCTCTGCAGCACGTTGGTTGCAGTGCCAAACAGCATCCCTGAATGGCAGAGGGATCTATTTCGCAGTCTTGTTTGAACATGTTTTTAAACTTTGCCACATAAACCACCAGTTTTAGGAAATATATAAAAATGTGAAAAGCATTGCTTTGCAAGTTTAACATAAAAGGTGGTGGTTTGCTATAAAATAAACAAGTGTAATTATGCAAGCAAAGTTTAAATTATACATACATTAATAAATACCATTAATGAAGGAACATCACTCATGACTCTCCCTATGAGACCCTTTTTCCATCCTATCTGCCAGATATTCCTGTTCTTCCGCTCCTAAAAAAAGGCATGGCTTAGTAGTATTTTTATCAACCGCAGTGACCACATGTAATAAAAAATAATACCTCAAAATGCCAAAGTGTTTTTGTTCTCAAAGTTTCATATTAATATTTTTACTTAAAAAATAAGCTTTAAATAGTCAAAGGTTCGACAGAATGAACATTTTAAATATAGGAGAAACGGGGTAGGAAAGAAAAACAAACAGTAGCATGGGCAAAATAAGAAAAGTGAAAAGCAATTAAAGTGGGGCTGGTAGTTCTGCTGTGAGAAAAAAGAGCAAAGAAAAGAAAGAAAGAAAATCCAAAAAAGACAGGTATCACATTGTGACATAGAAAATAAACAAAAAGAAGGGTAAAAGGAAAAATAGATATGCAAGGTTAGCTCTACCGAAGAGATATAAATTTAAATAAGAAAATAAAAATATATTAAGTATCATAAAAGAAAACAGGAACAATGGTAGCAAAGATGAATAAAAGAGTAAAGAAGTGCAAAAATGTTAAATAAAATCTATGAAATACTATTGGGACGTACACATTTCCGAAAAACAAGGTATAACTACACATTCCATTCTGAGCCTACAGATAACATTTCTCCTTCACTGCTCTCATTATTTTTTCTTCACACCAGGGCTCCCTACAAAGTAGGGGAATCTGACCCTTCACAATGATGTGCAATGTTTTCTGACTGCTACACCAGGGGACATTTTTAACATCACACTGTGACCATCTGCCACATATCCTTGCAAAATGAAGTCCTACACAGGGATATCAGGCCACAGGGAAATGTTTTCCTGAATTTCACCCAGGTCAAAATTGCCTTAGTTGACTCACTGCATGGCAGGCAGTGAAAGAATACATTTGATAAAATGGAAATTGAAAGCGTTGCAAAGCATCCTTTGCAGAGCCAAACTTTATTATATTAAAAAAAAAAGGAAAAGACTTTACAGGAACATTATCTAACACCATTTTGGACAGGTGAGCTCTGGCAGCACAAACCTGTAAACAATCATTTTGATTTGGAATTAATATAATTCTACACACCATCAAATAAACATTACATTTTCCTTGTATGGTAAGCAGAAGAAGCAATTTAGAGTGCCCAACATCCTGACCTTGTCACATTTGTCATCTCTATCTTCTGTACCACCATACGCTTTCCTCTGAACTCTAAGGTTGACATCATGGACCATGTGTGGAGTAGTCTGATACCAGCAGAAACCCTTCAGGGCTACCACACCCAAGGGCTACTACACCTTTGAGAACACTAAACACTGTTGTCCCTAGCAAAACTGATGGAGAATTTTTCCTGAACGAGTGCTGATGTTGAACCAGATGACGACGCCACTGCCTCTGCAAAAACCAGGATGCTCTCTGGTAAATTCTTCTTGAAGATATGGGTCTCCCAGATTTCATTGCTGCTCTATGGTTGTCCTAACAAGGAAGAAAGAAAGATGAGCACTGATTCGTAGTACCAGTTACAGAAAGCACATATCAAAAACAGCCACATAAATCTACTGGTTTATTCCCATCCTATCCCAATTCTTTTTATCCTAATATTAGTTCCTTGTCTTAGAAATATTATTATTATTCCTCAGCCACCTTCATACATTTTCGCTATCACATTAGAAGTATTCACAAATTTGCAAACTTTCCACCTTTACAAAAATTGAATATTCGTGTAACAGGAATGGGGGGGGGGTAATACATGAGCTACCCAGCAGCCTTCTCCACCCTGGGCCTGTTTTCTCTTTCCCTCTAACTTCCTGCTTAGCAATCTCAACTATTGTCCCTCACTAAATATATTCCTCAGCATTATTTTAAAAAGGGCATCAAGCATTCTTCCATCTCAATGTTGACCAACTTTTCCCCCAATTACTAAATTATTTTTCTTAAATTTGAACACTTGTCATGAAGGCGCATCCAGTGCTTGCACTCTTTCTTGTCACCCTCTTGATCACTTTTGTGACCTACTATTGTGCTCTCTACCCCAGTTTCTAGTCTGAATTAGAGACTGTAGGACAAGCTTTAATTTTTATTCCCACTGCGGCACACTGTCATGCGTTGATGTTCTCTTGTCAGCAATGGATCTGGACAGTTCTGCGGCTGACAGCAGAATTAGTGATTGGTTGCCAAACCCATTTCACTGCCTTCCTCAGATCTGCAGTAGGAACTGGCGACCTTAGCCCAGAATCAAGGCTTGGCTCTTTGGACGCTAGGATATGGTGAGCAAGACAGGGAAAGTGAGTGCTTCCCTTGCAACCCTTAACTGTGAAAAACACTTGTTTTCACTGTCCTGAGAGAATAGCACTGAATACTTGATTTTACAATCCAGTATTATCGAAATATGATTTATATTTTAATTGATACTTTTCTGTAGGTAGTTTGGCAGACAGCAACCTGACCTCTAAAAAAGACTTGTGAAACTTCCATTTAAAAAAATAAGTACACATTATTGCTACAACGCATACATGTATGCGCAAGTCAAAATTCAAGGAAAATCATAAAAAACGTATTGTTGATTAAATCCTACAGTCATTACAGTATCGAATCAAGCTGGAGTGGGTGAAATTTCCCTTTAGAGATTCTTTTTCAGTTTATGATTTTCTCAATATTTCCAAAAATTGTTTTGCTGATTTGAACATCATTTGAATTTGCATTTTTAATGGATATTCCAGTAAGTTCCTTGTAGTAGCCAAATAGTTTGTGAGGTTGGCCCCTGCATATTTGGGACTAAAAATGTCAATTTGTGCTCCAACCTTACACTAAATTTCGTAAATAAATTCAGCGTATACCTGATGTCTGTCCAGTATAGTCGGACCTTATGCTGTGAGAGCAAGATGCTGGTTCTGAGGCACATCTAATGGTGAACCAGCTCCGAGTGTACTTACTGCTTCCGAAGGTTGTAGCCGCTGCCAGGCCTGCCACCTGCTATGGTCGGAGGGGCCATTTCTACATATAAAATAAATGTAGCAACTTGCTTCTAAAAAATGCTTCGTAACTGGGAAGAGTGACAGCTGCAGGCCCCTTTTGTCCACTTCTCCTGCCAAATAAACAAAGAGAAACGAATGAAAATACGTATGTCACAAAAATGTAAATGCAAACTAGCCAAATGCAGGCACAAGAGGTTAATGAACGGGAACAAATAACAAAAAATTAAGCAGCATCAAAAGTAAGTGAGTTAAAAGGCAACGGTGCAGGAACTAGCAGCCAGGATTTTGGAAACTTTCACTGCTACTTCTTGGTTACTAAGGGCCAGATGTAGGAAGGCTTTTGCCCCTTGCAAACGGCGAAAAACGCAGTTTGCGAGGCGCAAAAGCCCTTACGCGATGCAGAAACACATTTTGCGAGTTGGTACCGACTCGCAAAATGTGTTTCAGACTCGCAAATAGGAAGGGGTGTTCCCTTCCTATTTGCGAGTCGCACCGCGATGTAGAGTTGATTTGTGACCGCGAAAGCGGTCGCAAATCAACTTGCAGTTACCATCCACTTGAAGTGGATGGTAACTCATTCGCAAACGGGAAGGGGTCCCCATGGGACCCCTTCCCCTTTGTGAATGCTCACAAAATTATTTTTTCAGAATAGGACCACTGCCTACTCTGAAAAAAAACGAAACTAAAAGGTTTTGGTATTTTTTCTATTCGCAGCTCGTTTTCCTTTAAGGAAAACGGGCTACAAAGAGAAAAAAAAACTGCTTTATTGAAAAGCAGTCACGGACATGGTGGTCTGCTGTCTCCAGCAGGCCACCATCCCCGTGAGTGCCTAGACTCGCTATGGGGTCGCAAACTGCGACCCACCTCATAAATATTTATGAGGTGGGTCTTTGCGACCCCATAGCGAGTCGCAGAAGGTGTCTGAGACACCTTTCTACATCGCGAATTGCGAGTTGCAATTTGCGAGTCGCTCTGACTCGCAAATTGCAAGTCGCAATTTGTCACGTACCTACATCTGGCCCTATGTGGCTGCCTCACAGAGGTCGCATAACATGCAGATAGAGCAAGATTTTGTTTTTCCACATTTTTATAGAGTAGTGAGCATGGGCTCAATGAAAGTTCAGCACAACAGTGTAATAATGTAGTTTCCACCAACAAGGTTCATTTTAGAATACCTAGTTTTATATTTTTTTGACCTGCATGATACAAGCCTGAGTGTGCAGTGCTGTGAAGTTTCACTAAGGTGAAACGTTGATTTAGTGTTCTTATTCGTGTTCTACTGTTATTTAGTTTCGTGGATGATGGTTTTGGAAGTATGTTTGCATTGAGAAAGCCCTCGGCAAGTAGTGGCCACATGGGGAAAACATGTGTTAGTTAACAATCTACTAACAAAAAGATATGCCACTCTATCTAAAAAAAATAAACTAAATAATATGACACCATTCATGACTCTTGGTTTCCTTGAAATATTCGCTGAATATTAAAGATACAATTATGCATACTAATATGGATTGTTTTTGCCATGTAAGGTGGTCTATGCCCTACGCTTTATCTGCATATGTTAAATTGGGTAGGAGAGGTCAACCCAGGCCCAGTAGATACCAATACTTCTGAATAATAATAATAACCCTTCAAGAGTATGACAAATATTGATAGTGCTTATCAGGGCCCGACTGGGGCACCAAAAACAGCCCTGGGCCAAATGATCAAACCAGCACCACTTCCTTCCTCTTGTGCTATCGCTCTTTTTCCATCCATCCATTGTCTCCTTTCTCCCTTCTTCCTCTCTGGTTGCTTTCTCTCCACTTTGTCCCTCTCTCCCTCCCCCCCACTTCAAGCTGTCCCAAGCTTGCTTCAATTAACCTCTGGTAGGTGGGCCAAGTGGAAGAGGCACCGGGACCTTTCAAAACTGGCTTCCAAGAGCTCCAGCCCACCGGGGGAATGCCTAATGCCTGTACCGCCTTTCTGACTTCTGATTTATAATCATGCACCTTGAACTCAAGTCACATCCTCTTCCACTAAAGGCCTGGCTTGGCTACAGGGCCACGCATTGCTGAAATGGAGCTTCCTTGTATCGACTATTGACCAAAATGTGTCCGGCCTGGCATTTCTTCTTATCATTGTGCTCTAAGTTTGATCTCAGTTATTCAAAGAGACCTCAGTCACCCATCACCACTAATACAAGGCTCTGACTGTTATGGAGCCCTGTGTGGCAAAGCCATGTTAAGCATGTTTTTCCAAGAGGTCTGTCTGTGATTGAACACGTTCATCAATATACAACTTATTTTCCTTAAATGTATGGGCAGCCTTGTCATTCTGCTACATCCCTTTTCCTCACCATAACTATTTAAGCTTTAGAGTCTCTGAAATCTTCAGATGACAGCAAGCCTGTCAACTGGAAGCATTTTTTTGTCTAGCCCTTTGATTAAGGAAATTTGTCTAGGTTGCTAGTGGAGCTACAAAGTGTTACCTGTTCATTCCCCAAATTAAATTTCTGTTTCTCTGCAGTGACCAAAGCAAATAATGGACGACCTGCAAACAAGACACGCACATTCCCGGAAGCATTACCTCTTTCTTTCAGATAGGTTGTATATCTTTGAACTTCTCTTTTCCGTAACGACCTTCTGGCGCTCATTAGCATGCTGATTGCCATTAACACAGCTATAATGCCGCAATTTGCTTGGTGCACGCCGAGTGGAACTGCTCGTCTGAAAGCAGTCGAGGGACAAAATTAACTACATAAATCTGCGGCGGAAACTGGAAGTCATCCAGCTTTCCACGCGCCTCCTTTCCTCCGCGAGGAGTGACATCATCATTTAACTTCGCACTGATGGCTTAATAAGTATTTTCAGAGGTGCATGCTATTTAATCAAGCAGAACATCTCTAAGTCTGGCAGGCCCCCTCGATTTCAACAATGCCCATTTACCTTATTACCTTGCTTCATAATGTATATTGGCCCTTTTATCTTCTAAGCTGCGCTCCTTAATGAGTGCGAAAATAGGTTCCATTTATATCTTTTCAAAACACTGAATGCCGACGAATGTTTTTTTTAAAACACACAATACATTTATAAAAGAGCAATTAGCCTCAGATGTCTTGATTTAAGCTGGAACCTGTGCACCTCAAGATGGCCGTGCATTGTTCTGCACTGACTTGAGTTTTTTCCAACTATGGTATTAACCTCTGGTTACCTGTGATTTAAGCTGGAACCTGTGCATCTCAAGATGGCCGTGCATTGGTCTGCACTGACTTGAGTTTTTTCCAAATATGATATTAAGGTCTTTTTGTTCAGACAAAACAGGGTATTACAAAAATGAAGAATTAGGGGCCAGATGTGCGAAATTTTGTTTTGCGACTCGCAATTTGCAATCCGTTTTGGAAATTGCAAATTGCGAGTACCAAAACAAAATGTACAACAGTGTTAAACTGTTTACGATTCCCAACGGGGTCGCAAAAGACCTGCCTCATCAATATTCATGAGGTAGGTCGTAATTTGTGACCCCATTGGGAATGCCCGCACTCAGAGGGATGGTGGCCTGCTGGGGAAAGCAGACCACCATGTCTGTGACTGCTTTTCAATAAAGCAGTTTTTTTTAAATGCAGCTGTTTTCCTTAAGGGAAAACGGAATGCATTTCAAAAAGGAAAATGAAAAGTTTTCTTTTCATTTTTTCAGAGTAGGCGGTGGTCTATCGGACCACTGCCTGCTCTGAAAAAATATTTTGATTACCATTCACAAAGGGGAATCGGTCCCATTAGGACCCCTTCATGTTTGCGAACGGATTAGCACCAATTTGAAATTGGTGTTAACTGTGATTGTTTTGCGACCGTATTCACAGTCACAAAACAATCATACATACCATTCAGATTTGGTATTAGGAAGGGAGGCCCTGAACACGCCCCTTCCTAATATGGAATCACAAAAAACAAATTGCGATTCGGTAACAAGCTACCGAAACATAATTTAGGCATTGTACATCCCAAAAAAAATAGTTCTTCTCGCAAACGGGCAATTCTGTGAATCAGCCCATTGCAAATAGGAAAATGCTTTGTACATGTAGCTCTAGATTCTTTAACAGAGATGATCAAATGCTGTTGAGGAATTACATAAGGTGTTGGGTAAATATGGAGGTGTATGTAGAATATGGTTAGGCAGCAGCAGCAGACTTAAGGGCAGAAACAGTGCTGTAAACTTCTCAAATTACCCTCCACCGCTTGGGGTTCATATTCACCCTCCAGCAAGGGACATGCCTCCCCTTGACCAATGCTTCTCAATCTTTTTGAAACTGCAACTTAAGTTTTAGAATGACAAACGTTCGCGACCCACCTAGCTTCAACAGACATGAAGAAGGGGTGATTTTTTAATGTAATAGAAAACATGCTTGCAAAATGCTGTGAATTACCTAGGTCGGATTATGGCTCTAAAATGATTGGGAAGCACCATAAGCATTGTATTCAAGTACATTGTCATTTAAAGACAGCACAACACAAAATTTACAGAAACATTCAGAGTTACAGATATGTAACATGCAAATGTTGTGTAGAATTTGGGTTTTAGTGAATATTTATCATTTGTGCATCACCAAGTAAAGTGTCTTCCTTTGTTTTGATCCTATCAACATCTTTGTTTCCATCACACTTCAGAATTACAAAAAAAAAAGCTTCACTTTTGCTTTTGTAACTGCTGACATATTCTGAAATATGGGTACATTTAATTGATAAGTGTTTAAATTTAGTTGTGTGTTACAAAAAATGACATCCTACAGGCTTCTGTTTCGCATCGCCTGTACCGCAGCATGATTGTCATGTGTTTCACTTTACAAACTCAACTCACTTCGCAGTCAGAGAAAGAAAAGTAAAAACTGATCCCATGTGAAAAGAATTAACTGCAATTTGTCTGAAGACATAGCCTGATATTTGACCTCTGTCTTCGAAACACAGCAAATGAGACAAGATAAACACAAAATGTAAAGGCATCTTTATTTATAGCTAGTTCACTTCTGTAGAGCAAGACTTTTGCTACTCACCAAAAATTTGCTTACGACCACCAGTGGGTCGCGACCCACAGTTGTTGAAACACTGCCTTAAACATTAGTTGGACCACTTATCATGAAAACCTTCACCGCCCCAAAAAAGCTTTAATTTCCATTAATGTGATGGAATCCCCATTAGAGTCGCTGATTCTCACTCTTGTTGAAGCTGTAGAGGTCCGTTACTATGGCTTTACTGGACAGTAATGGAGAAAGTGGACTATTACTGGGGGTGAATGGTAGTCTACTGCAAATAATAATGTCAGTACTCTTGTTAGGTCAAGCAAAGGTTTCAGCAATTTAAACCTGAGCTCATCCTCTGGTAGCCATGGTACAGAGCAGACAGGCTTAACTTAGGAAAATGTGTAAAGCATTTTGAAGTTTCAAAACAATTAAAAAGTCGGAAACAAAACACAATAAAACCGGATCTTTGTACATGTGGCCCCAAGTTCCTCCCAGTCAGAAGTTATATTTTTTCACTGAAATGGAAGTTAAAAATCCTGAGCAGAACAAGGCAGCGGGATGTGGCTGAAAAGGGTTCCATGAGGCTGTATAGGCATTAGACAAAGTTCTTGTGAAAATAAGAAAATGAAGGGCATAGCTGAGTGGCTAAGTAATGCGCTGTTTTTTTTATCCCAATATAGGCCACAAGCCCTAGATAAAAATAGAATGGTTCTTTATTTTCTTATATTTCAGTGAGATTCCCAAAGAAGATCTTCAGTGTAAATAAAACAAATCAACATATGTTTTGTTCCCTTCCGGCGTGCAGGCCTGGGACTTTCACACGTCTGACAATGTGACCATCATAAAAATAACAGATCTTATGATAAGATGGAACCAAAAATAAAGCAACTACATCATGTATTATAATTGGCACACCACGATAAAAGAAAAAGGAAAGAAAGGAAAGGAGAAACGTAGTAACCCAAATGTAGAGAACCCAACCCATATTATTAATAAGATACAATAAAAATAAGAATTGACAAACAGATTCAATATAATTCAATTGCATAAATATCAAGAGGTCCCAAAGAATTGATGTAATAGCATCATAAAGGAAAAGGAGTACAGACAATACGATATACCAATGGAATTTGGTGCAAAATATTGAAAGCACATTCACGAAATTAGCATGTCATGAATACATAGGCATAGAGGTTCAAGCAGTACAATATACCAAAGGAGTGTTGAACAATTCATTAAAAGCACATTCAAAATGATCACAGAAAAATATGTCATGATTACATAAGCATGAAGGTATATATATTTATATATATAAATATATATATATATGCATACCAGTAGAAAGAATAAAGTAATCATAAATAAACATTAAAGTGTGTGTACATCTACCCCTTTCTACTTCTCAAAGTTCCAGTGATGTTATTGACTTTTGGATTGAAACATCAAAGCAAGAGAAGTTCAAAATGTCCACCCAAGGAAGGTTCCTTGCCAGCTAGATATTGTTGGCGCCTTCACTCAGTGAAGATTTCTACCTACAGACAGTCACTTTTTTGGAGCTTGGATTCCTACAGCGGGAGAAGCCTGCAATCAGTTGCTGAACAGGGCTCCATGAGGCCTGATACCTTCTCTGCCATGTACCACAGAAACTGATTTGCTGATGCAGAAAGCTCCAAGAGGAAGCAACTTGAATCTTTAGCCCAGTGGCATCTCATATTTATTGAATTGGCTTGCTAATTTTGGGCCAGTCTTCTGTTGGTTCACCAGGCAAAAAAGCCTTGAAATACTTGAAAAAGTAGGCTTTAGGGATAGGCACTTATCTAAGGTCCCGAGGCCCTTAAAAGTATCACTTAGTGGTTAGGACTCACTCCAGGAAAAGCCACCAGGAGGGTCCTGGAAAAGTCCAGTTGGAACTGGTAAGCTGAGCTTCCCTGGAAAGTGCGCTTCTTGCAGCTTTTGTGTCCCTGTAACTTATCAGGAGTTCAAACAACTGACCCTTGGTGTCCCTTTCTTGGTCCTGGTTACAAGTGGGAGCAAATTAAGCACTTTGGATTCACCTCACAAATCACAACAGTATGCAAATTCCTTCTTCTGTCTTCCACAGGCCCAACAGTGTTCTTAAGAGAGTGACCTGGGAGCCACATTTTTTTCTTGCACTAGCCTGTGGGTGGGGATGACTCCTGACACTTCCCTGACCAATAGGGAATACATTCCAAATGGCAACTCTACCTATTTTTACAGCAGTTCCTGGGTGCCCTACAGCAAACAACCCTGCAGTGGCCCTCTCCACCTAAAACCAAAATGGCAGAACCTTTCTTTCCCTGTACAGAGCTCCCTGTGCCCTCCCAGATTCGTGTCTATGGTAATGGATAAACCCTCCCTTGTGGTCACTCCAATTCCATTCTCTGGGCAGTTATATTCTCACTGGTACTTGTGCCTGGCTAGCTACCAAGGCGATAGAGGGGGCGGGCCCAGCTGTGAGCTACACGTGCCTGTGACAGGCTAGGCATCCTTTTAAGTTAATTAAGTTCCTGAGCATAGCCCAGATGGCCATCCTCAAGGGAAGGTCAACCCTTCTCCCTTTGCCTTAACTAAGGGAGCCACTTCACATCTGATCAAGGAGCCATTTAGCTCCTAAGTGACATCACACACTTGCAAAAATGCACATTTGGTCATTCTTTACACCTTGGTCAAAACATGTTAGTGTGTTTTTAATTATGAGCTTGGGCATACACATTAAAGAATTTGAGGAATGCCATGTGGACTCATTTTTATGTATTTTTGTATTGAGAGGACAAAACTAACTCTCGGGGTTTGAAGACCCTCATAAAATTAGGTGCAGGAGATTGATGTAACAGTTGGGAATTAGATCAGTCTATCACACACACCCAGTATAGATAGAGACATTCTTACTATATTGGGTATTCCTGCCTTAATAGAAAAGTGTCAATGATGATAGTAGGAGCTACCCGGTAAGCATTAGCCAACGTGCTCCTGGCACTTGCTTCTGTGAGGCACTTCCTTATATTTTTTACAAATATTCTCTAACTGTGAGGAGTTCTGTCTGTTGGTACCAGATCCTCCCTTTATCTTTTACACCTTTTGTTGCCATATACACCTTTTGCTGCCCGACCCCGAGTTGTACCAGAGCAGGTGGGCTCAGTAGAACTGGTTATGTCACAGGGCCTTTTTGATACTTAGTTAACTGGAATTTTTTGTGTGCAGTGTATGGCTCTGATTTTTCTGAGCTACATTTGAGTGGAGGGCGCTCTGGTATCTTGTTATCCCTCTATTGCTCCTCTTTTTGTGTTCAGGCAGAAACATGTAAACTTTCTAAAAGTGCCATTTTCAAAATAATACCATAAAATGCAACTTGTCCATTATGTTGGGGGTTAAATTACTATTAAAATTATCCAATTGAATCATTTTTCTAGCAACTCCCAAACTGAAGTTAAGCATTATAAGGTGTTATAATGCAAACCAGTGCTTTTGTATGAGAACCAATGTTGCCGCAGTGAAGAATGACTTTGCAGATGTTTCACTAACAGGAGATGTAAATCCACATAAATACATGACCTGCATGCTGCCTAAATGACCTGCATGCTGCCTAATGGGCAGATGGGTCCGACCTTATGGATGACTTATAAGTATTAAAAAGGAAGGTTTAGGGCTGGCAAAAGGTTTATTTTGCCTGGTCAAATTGGCAGTTTTAACACTGCATACCCATGATGTGAGGGCAGGCCTGGGGACATGGTTTTCTTTGTCACTTTAGGGGTGGCACAAAATGTGTTTCAGTTCACCAGTTAAAATAAACTTACAAGCACTGGGTACACTTTTGCACCATATACTAGGGACTTATAGGTACGTTAAATACGTGAATCATGAGTGTGTAGCCAATGTCTACATGTTTTAGGGGGGCAAAGCACATGCAGTGCAGTCCAGTTAGCTGTGTCCCAGTGTGCAGAGTCAAAAACCCAGCAGCATCTGTCCAGAAACAAATGGGGGTGACCATGCAAAAAAAGGCATTTTATTACAAGTAACATATGCACAGTAGAAGCATGTCATATGGGGATAGCTCCCCGATAAACCTCCCGTGGCGTGTTGAGGTATGATGACCTTATACTGTAGAAATACTATGCATGTTTGGGAAAATTAGCCTATATCTAAAAAATGAGAAACATTCTTTGGCAGTGGTAAAATAAGCAAGTAACAGCACAGAGGCACACTAGCAGCATGTGGACATTGACGTGTTTTCTTCTTTTTCCAGTTTCTTCATCTCAGAGTATTCTGACAGTCCTCCATACACCCTATCCCTATTTCTCTCTTGCATCGTGCACTCTTTACCTAACTGGATCCAGCATATTTGCAGGCATGCTCTGTCCCCACTCTTAACACAGCAACATTTTTGTGCATTGTGGCAATATTCAGACAAAAATGAAATATGGGTTTTCCCCACTTCTGTAGAACACACAGATGTGCATATATTCCCCTCACACATCCTGCTACCCTGCCGTACTCTAGTTACAGAATCCTTGAGATTTTCCCTAATCGAAATTCTAGTTACAGAATCCTTGAGATTTCTCCTAATCGAAATAGAATGTAATATACCTTAAATTCACATAATAGAGGTCAAAGGTGTTGTAACATTTTAATAATTAGGAGACTAATGCAAAATATTACAGAGACTTATCATCTAGGAAGTCTTAACTATGTTCACACATTGTTTTATGACGTCTTTCTTGCATAGTGAATGTTTTAAAATTCAGAGTAGCAAAGTGAATTATTGGGGTAAGGCTCACATGCTGCTCCCCTGGGATAGGTTGAAAGGTTACTAATAGGATGACCTATGTGCAACTAGCAGACAAAATTAAAATATTAGTAAATTCCTAAGATTCTTTCAGGTCAGAGAAAGTCACTGGTGGACCTGTCCCTCTCTGTAGAGTCACCTCCAAACCTTTTGACTTTTCCCTTCCACTTTTTACTTAATTTATTTTTGTTGGCCTTAGAATTATGTGCATTTTACCACTGCTAACCAGTGCTAAAATGTTTGTGCTCTCTCTCTCTAAAACATGGTTTAATTGACTTACACCCAACTGGCATATTTAATTTACCTGTAAGTCCCAGGTAGAGTGATATACTATATATCCCAGGGCCTGCAAATTAAATGCTCCTAGTGAGCCTGCATCACCTACTGTGCAACCCACTTAAGTAGCACTTTAAAACAGGCCCTAGGCCTGTAAATGCCACCTGAATGCAGTGTTAAACTGCCATGTTGGTTTGCATTTAAACCCTTGTGCAAAGCCCTAAACTCATATTTTAGTATATATGAGTCACCCCTAAGGTAGGCTATAAGTAGCCCATAGAACAGGATGCTGTGTAATGAAAAGGCTGGATATGTACTTTGAAGGTTTACATGTCCTGGTAGTGAAAAGCTCCTAAATATGGTTTTAGCTACTGTGAGGCCTTCCATAGCATTGGAGATTCCTTATTACATTTAATAAGCTGTACTTTTCAATTGGCAGCAAGTGGCTATATCATGTTTTGTTTCTATGAAATTGTAATGATAATCCTCTTTAATGGTAAAGTCCGATTTTTCATTGCAATTTTGAAAGTGGCACTTTTAGAAAGTTGATATTTTACTGCCCTTAGCTGTTTTGTGTCTTTTGTGCCCGTAACCTATCTTCAGTCACATGATTGGGTGTAACTGACACTTAGGGGGTCATTACAACATTGACGGTAAAAGCCGCTTACCGCCGTGCAGAAGACCGGCAATACACCGCCGCGGCTGCGGAAATCCGCCACAGCTATTATGACCCACATCGCGGAATCCGCTGAAATTCAGACACCCACACAAGTCCGTCACACCAAAGGTCAGTGATAAACTGGCGAAAACAAAACCTCCACCGTCACGCCAACAGAAACACGCACATGCTATCACGACCCACGAATCCACGCGGTGGTCTTTCAACCGCGGTATTCCATTGGCGGTACACACCGCCGCGCTAAAAATACACACACATCCCCAAAACACCGCCACATTGGACAATTCGAAATACACACACCTGATACAAATACAAACACCACTCCCACACACCCAATACAATATAAAACACACACCCACATCACCCACAAACCCCTACGACCAAAAAGTATTGATGAAGTCCAGAAAAAGAGCACAGAATAGACAACCCCACCACACAGAGGCACACAACACCATCACCCACACAACATCCACGCACAAAACACCACACACCACTACACATCACCTCACTCATCACCACATACACCACCCCACACATCACCTACACCACCCCATGGCACAGCAAAGACACCCCAGGTTCTCCGAGGAGGAGCTCAGGGTCATGGTGGAGGAAATCGTACAGGTAGAGCCACAGCTATTTGGATCACAGGTGCAGCACACCTCCATATCTAGGAAGATGGAGCTATGGCGAAGAATAGTCGACAGGGTCAACACAGTGGGACAGCACCCAAGAAATCGGGAGGACATCAGGAAGATGGTTCCGTGGTCTCCAGGCACAACATCGCGGTACAGCAGACTGGCGGCAGACCCCCACCTCCTCCCCCACAACTAACAAAATGGGAGGAGCAGGTCTTGACCATTATGCATCCTGAGGGCCTCGGATGAGTCGGTGGAGGAATGGACACTGGTAAGTCAAATCTTAACTATCATATCCCCCACCCTACCTGCATGCTATCACACACCCCCACCCTCGCCCCCTCCCCTATCACTCCAACTCCTCACTAATGTACTAATAACACAAACCACCCATCCCAACACCAAGCCCTGCATGACACAACAAAGCATGGACATCCCTCAATAAAGCATGCCCACTGCACATACCCATAACACCCCCCCAGCCATCATCACACAAGCCTTCACACAGGAATGCTAGCACTGGGGTACACGCTCACCCACCCATTGCACACCATGACACACACAGATGCAATAATCATGCTTTTACACCCCTACAGGACCACTACCCAACGTCACCAGACAGGAGGGTCCAGACATCTCTACCCCACCCACAGAAGAGGCCCACAGTGATGACAGCAGTTCTGGCCAACTGGATCCGGATGACCAGCCCGGACCATCGTGGGCCTCGGGACAGTCGGTTCCCCTCGCACAGGCACAGCCCAACACAGACCTTCCACCCTATGGGAACACCAGCACAGCACCCACCCAGCGGGCCCATACTTCCGTCCCCAGGACATGTCAATCAGCTGTGTGTCCACCACTACAGGGAACCCAGGATAACCCACCACCCCAACAACAACAGGGACTTGGGGACAGTGGTAGTGGGCACACGGTCCAGGGGACGGAGGCACAGGAACACAGGGGAACTGGGAGGGCTACCGTGCGACAGGGGGCGGACAGGCCAAGGGAACCCACTCTCCCCAAGGCCCTCTCCTCCATCATGGGAGCATACCACCACTCCCAGGAGACGATGGCTACGGTCCTGGCCAAGTTTCAGGAGACCCAGCGCCTGCAGGAGGAACAGTATTTGGGGTTCAGGGAGGAACTCAGAACCATCGGCTCCGCTCTTGGCACCATCGTAGTAGTGCTGAAGGACATACAGAACACCATGAGGGACACCGTGGCACTCCAAGGGGCCCCTGACACTAGCATGGATGATGAACTGCCCACCACCTCCGCCGGCGCTAGTGGACAGGACGACCCGCCACAGGACCACCACACCAGCACCCCACCCCCTGCAGATGGAGAACCACCCCGCAAGCGGTCCCTGAGATCCAGGAACAGGATAAAGCACGATGGCAAGACCCCCGCCAAGAAATAAGACCACCCTGATTGTCATCCCACTGTCCCACTTTGTAACCCTGTCCATATTGGAACTGCCCCAGCTCCACTTCCTATGCCCATATGGGCAGTGCACCTGTGAGACTAATAGACTGGACTCTGCCATGAACAGTCCTCCACCAACACCCCTCGCCATTTTACCACCCCCTCCAATAATTAGCACTTCAATAAACACCCTTGAAGCACAAAACAATCTGGAGTCAGTCTGTGATTTAGAAAATGTGTATTAGCCATGACAGTGACAAAATCCGTTCTCAATAGTAATGTCAACATACCTATGTCACACATCACACGTCCATGAAAGATGCAAGCAGATGACACACGTTGGTAACCACACCTGTGAAACCGTAATGGACATGTACAACTCAGTTACCATATACTGGTTGAAATTGACAGACAGGATAGAAGTAGAAGTGTGAAAGTACTTGTAGTAGTCAAGAAAGTGTTCTCACCTGTGTGTCACTGGAAATATTGCTGTATGACTGAGTCCCTGTTGTCAATGTCTTCTTCCTCTGCTTCTTCCTCATCACTGTCCACAGGCTCCACAGCTGCCACAACACCGTCATCTGGAACATCCTCCTGCAGAAAAGTCACCTGGCGTTGCAAAGCAAGATTGTGAAGCATACAGCAGGCGATGATGATCTGGCACACCTTCCTTGGTGAGTAGAATAGGGAACCACCTGTCATATGGAGGCACCTGAACCTGGCCTTCAGGAGGCCGAAGGTGCGTTCGATCACCCTCCTAGTCCGCCCATGGGCCTCATTGTAGCGTTCCTCGGCCCTGGTCCTGGGATTCCTCACTGGGTTCAGTAGCCATGACAGGTTTGGGTAACCAGAGTCCTCTAATAGCCACACCCGATGCCTCTGGAGTTGACCCATCACATAAGGGATGCTGCTATTCCACAGGATGTAGGTGTCATGCACAGAGCCAGGGAACATAGCATTTACCTGGGAGATGTACTGGTCTGCCAAACATACCATCTGTACATTCATCGAATGATAACTCTTCTGGTTCCTGTACACCTGTTCACTCCTGTGGGGGGGGAGGACCAGAGCTACATGGGTCCCATCAATGGCACCTATGATGTTGGGGATATGTCCAAGGGCAGAGAAGTCACCTTTAACAGTAGCCAAATCCTCCACCTGCGGGAAAACGATGTAGCTCTTCATGTGTTTCAGCAGGGCAGACAACACTCTGGACAACACGTTTGAAAACATAGACTGGGACATCCCTGATGCCATGGCCACTGTTGTTTGAAATGACCCACTTGCAAGGAAATGGAGCACTGATAGCACCTGCACTTGAGGGGGGATTCCTGTGGGATGGCGGATTGCTGACATCAGGTCTGGCTCCAACTGGGTACACAGTTCCTGGATTGTGGCACGGTCAAACCTGTAGGTGATGATTAAATGTGGCTCCTCCATTGTCAACAGGTCCACCAGCGGTCGGTACACTGGAGGATTCCACCATCTCCTCACATGTCCCAGCTGACAGTGCCTAGAAAGGACAAAAGCGACCACAGAGTCAAGCTACTCAGAGGTATGTACCCACAGCTACACAGAACACGAAACATAATCCAAAAAGTTGTCTGTAAGTGTGTTGAGTCCAGGCCTAGCTATGTGTGACGCAGTTGAAAATGAAGCCATGTGGGCCCCTGAAATGGCGGCTGCCTGACCTCTAAACTGGGACAATTGGATGTGAGGTAACTGCGCTGGCGTTGTACACCGTTGCGGTAGGCGGTCGAAGACCACAGCGCAATGCTGCATTGGTTAACATTGGACCCTATGGGTCCCAGGAGCCAATGACGAAGTGCGCCGGCGGTGATGATACGCACCGCCATGGACGTCACCGCCACGGACGTGAGCGCCATTTTCTATCTGTTGAATCACTCGATACCTGATCTTCGACAGGAGAGGACCTATACTGCAAGTGCTGCTGTGACCTCGGTCTGGAAGAGACAATGGAACATGCGTCTGGGGAAAGGGCCCCTGCCTGCACTGCACAGGAGTTGGAGAAGCTCGTGGACGGGGTCCTCCCCCAGTACACGCTACTCTACGGTCCTCCAGACCAACAGGTGAGTACACAGGGTGCAAGTTGTATGGGCTATGCCTGGGTGGAGAGGGCTGGTTGTAAGAAGGAAGGGGGCACAGTTCTGCTAGCATGAAGGACTGTGAATGCATGTGCCACATGGCAAGGGCAGGGATGTGGGCCACTCACTTCGACGGTGCAGTTGGTAATGACTTCTCTTCTTCCCCTGTACATGTCATGTAGGTCAGCGCCCACCAGAAGAAGGATATTTGGCGTGCCATCGCCAAGGACGTCCGGACCCTGGGGGTCCACCAGAGACGGAGCACCCACTGCCGTAAAAGATGGGAGGACATTTGCCGCTGGAGCAAGAAGACGGCGGAGGCTCATCTGGGGATGGCCTCCCAACGTGGGAGGGGTGCCCGTCGCACCATGACCCCCCTGATGTTCCGGATCCTGGAGGTGGCCTACCCTGAGTTGAATGGGCGCATGAGGGCATCACAGCAGACACAAGGGGGTGAGTCAAACATCATTCTGCTGACTTTGCGCACAGTGGAGGGGTCTGGGTGGAGGAGGAGGGCTGTGGGTTTCCCTAGGCCAGGGCGAGTTCCGTAGGCTAGGCCCCTCCGTAATGCAGGCCATGTGCCACTCTACCCCACCTCTGTAGAGTGCCAAGTACAGGTATACATGCCCCTGTGTCATCTATGTGGGCAGATGTCCACCATAACCATGTAGGCCATATCCCAGGAACTGCATCTGTAGAGCCCAACAGCGCAGCGTAGTGCAGGGGGCTGCTGTGTCTGTATTGTCCGCCAACGGTAGCGGTAAGCCATGCACTCAACCTGTCTTTCTTCTGTCGCCCCCCCCCCCCTTTTTGTGCTCTCCCTGTTCTTTTGTGCATCAGCATCATCAGGCGGAGGTACAGTGCACCGGAGCACGAGGGGGTTGCATCCCACATGGCCATGGAGGGCCACACCACGGACTCTGAATACACCAGTGGGACGGAGGGCGAGGGGAGCTTCACTGCGGTCACCGGATCAGCAACCAGCGACACAGACTTGTCCTCCGATGGGAGCTCCCTTGTGGTGGCGGCAACAACATCTGTGCCCCCCACTTCTACAGGTACAGCCGCCACCCCCCCTACCAGCACCGCCCTCCCAGCAGCCCCTCAGCCTTCGCCCCGTGCCGACTCACCCAGGAGGGTGGGCATCACCTTCGCCCCAGGCACCTCAGCCCCTGCCCCTGTCACCTCTTCTGCCCTCAGTGAGGAGGTCATTGACCTCCTCAGGTCACTCACTGTTGGGCAGTCTACCATTGTGAATGCCATCCAGGGTGTAGAAAGGGAGTTGCAACACACTAATGCATTCCTGGAGGGCATTCATTCTTGTCAGGCTGCCCATCATCTAACCCTACAATCTCTGGCCTCAGCACTGATGGCAGCCATTGTCCCTGTGTCTAGCCTCCCCCCTCCAACTTCCTCCACCCAGACCCAATCCCCTGTACCTCTGCCTATCCCAAGCACACCATCAGACCAGCCTGCACACACCTCAACACACAAGGGAAGCTCAGGAAAACATAGGCACCACACATCCCACAGGCACTCACACAAGCATCACCCACATACAGACACAGCAACATTCACTGCCTCCACTGTGTCCCCCTCCTCCTCGTCTCCCTCCTCCCTCCTAGTCTCGTCTACACTCTCACCTGCATGCACTACCACTACAGCCACTAGGACTCGCACCAGAACACCCACCACCACACCCCGCTCACCTGCACTCACCACCTCCACTACCATTTACACGTCCCCTGTGTCCTCTCCCGGTGTGTCTGTGACGCCCACTCCCAAAGTATACAAACGCGGGCACACACACACCCAACATCCATCCACCTCACGACAGCCTCCAGAACATACACCTGCACCCAAATCATCAAAAGTTACACCTCCTACAAACACCTCCTCTTCCTCCACTCCCAGACCCCCTCCAGCTACCCGTCCCAGCGTTCGTCAGAAACTTTTCCTGAGCAATGTTGACCTCTTTCCCACCACCCCCCCTCCAATTCATAGGTCCCGTACTAGCACCTCAGCCAAAAAATCTCCAGAGGTATGTGGAGTGCACCGGGCACCTGGGCAGCCAGTGTGACACGGAGCCAAAGCACAGCCAGTCCCCCCCCCGGTGAAGCACCAGAGGTTGGACAGTGCCCGACGGGATAGGGGGAAAACTCCAGCCGGCAAAGCCGCTCACAAGGGTCCCGGGGGGAGTGTCGACTCAGCTGTGACTCCTCCCAAGATGGGGAAGGGGCTGAAGAAAGCTCCAAAGTCTGGGAAGAGCAGCACGGCGGATAAGGCCTCCATCATCCCCGCTGCCCAGGAGGCCACCGGCAGCCTGATCGTCACTGGCCAGGACGCCACCGCCAGAGTCAGTGCCCAGGAGGGCAGTCCCATCGTCACTGGTCAGGAGACCACCGCCAGAGTCAGTGCCCAGGAGGGCGGCCTGATCGTCACTGGTCAGGAGACCACCGCCAGAGTCAGTGCCCAGGAGGGCGGCCCGATCGTCACTGGTCAGGAGACCACCGCCAGAGTCAGTGCCCAGGAGGGCAGCCCGATCGTCACTGCCCTGCTGGGCAATGAGGGACCGCCATGGCAAAGACCACTGCACAGGTCAGAGACAGCAAAGTCAAGCACCGCTGAACAGGGCAAGCACTGCTGAAAAGGGCAAAGACCGCCATGGCAAGCACCGCTGAACAGGGCAAAGACCGCCATGGCAAGCACGGCTGAACAGGGCAAGCACCGCCAAGTCAAGCACCGCTGAACAGGGCAAAGACCGCCATGGCAAGCAACGCTGAACAGGGCAAGCACCGCCAAGTCAAGCACCGCTGAACAGGGCAAGCACAGCTGAACAGGGCAAAGACCGCCATGGCAAGCAGCGCTGAACAGGGCAAGCACCGCCAAGTCAAGCACCGCTGAACAGGGCAAGCACGGCTGAACAGGGCAAGCACCGCTGAACAGGGCAAAGACCGCCATGGTAAGCACCGCTGAACAGGGCAAGCACCGCTGAACAGGGCAAAGACCGCCATGGCAAGCACCGCTGAACAGGTCAAGCACCGCCAACTCAAGCACCGGTAGCCCATGTGCGGCAGGGGCAGTGACGGAACTGGGACCGTCACGGGGAGAGTCAGTGCCCAGGAGGGCAGTCCCATCGTCACTGGTCAGGAGACCACTGCCAGAGTCAGTGCCCAGGAGGGCGGCCTGATCATCACTGGTCAGGAGACCACCGCCAGAGTCAGTGCCCAGGAGGGCGGCCCGATCGTCACTGGTCAGGAGACCACCGCCAGAGTCAGTGCCCAGGAGGGCGGCCCAATCGTCATTGGTCAGGAGACCACCGCCAGAGTCAGTGCCCAGGAGGACAGCCCGATCGTCACTGGTCAGGTGACGACCGCCAGAGTCAGTGCCCAGGAGGGCAGCCCGATCGTCACTGGTCAGGACACCACCACCAGAGTCAGTGCCCAGGAGGGCCCCGGCAGCCACAGCCCTGCTGGGCAATGAGGGACCGCCATGGCAAAGACCGCTGCACAGGTCAGAGACAGCAAAGTCAAGCACCGCTGAACAGGGCAAGCACCGCTGAACAGGGAAAAGACCGCCATGGCAAGCACCGCTGAACAAGGCAAAGACCGCCATGGCAAGCACCGCCAAGTCAAGCACCGCTGAACAAGGCAAGCACCGCTGAACAGGGCAAAGACCGCCATGGCAAGCACCGCTGAACAGGGCAAAGACCGCCATGGCAAGGAACGCTGAACAGGGCAAGCACCGCCAAGTCAAGCACCGCTGAACAGGGCAAGCACCGCTGAACAGGGCAAAGACCGCTATGGCAAGCACCGCTGAACAGGGCAAGCACCACCAAGTCAAGCACCGCTGAACAGGGCAAGCACCGCTGAACAGGGCAAAGACCACCATGGCAAGCACCGCTGAACAGGGCAAGCACCGCCAACTCAAGCACCGGTAGCCCATGTGCGGCAGGGGCAGTGACGGAACTGGGACCGTCACGGGGAGAGTGATGCACTCTGGGCACCAGTCCCCCTCCAGAACCAGTGGAGAACAGCATCCACTCCGTCTGTCCTTAACAGGATGAAGCACTCTGGGCACCAGTCCCCCTCCAGAACCAGTGGAGAACAGCATCCACTACCTCAGTCCTTAACAGGATGAAGCACTCTGGGCACCAGTCCCCCTCCAGAACCAGTGGAGAACAGCATCCACTATCTCAGTCCTTAACAGGATGAAGCACTCTGGGCACCAGTCCCCCTCCAGAACCAGTGGACAACAGCATCCACTACCTCAGCCCTTAACAGGATGAAGCACTCTGGGCACCAGTCCCCCTCCAGAACCAGTGGAGACTGTCATCCACTTGAGAGACTGTGGCTTTGCAGTCCCCAGGATGGTACAGTGGGCAAACCACCCACTGAAAAGACTTGTGAGACTATGGCTTTGCACTCCCCATGATAAAGCAGTGGGCAAACCACCCACTGAAAAAGACTTGTGAGACTGTGGCTCTGCACTCCCCAGGATAAAGCAGTGGGCAAACCACCCACTGAAAAGACTTGTGAGACTGTGGCTTTGCACTCCCAAGGATAAAGCAGTGGGCAAACCAGCCACTGAAAAGACTTGTGAGACTGTGACTTTGCACTCCCCAGGATAAAGCAGTGGGCAAACCACCCACTGAAAAGACTTGTGAGACTGTGGCTTTGCACTCCCCAGGATAAAGCAGTGGGCAACCCACCCACTGTAGAGACTTGAGAGACTGTGGCTTTGCACTCCCCAGGATACATCAATGGGCATGGAGCCCCGTCGTGGATCTGGCGTGGTGCTGTCATCCGGCTGAGGTGCCTCCTCTTCCCTTCCCCCTGAGGTGCCTGTTGTATTTCGATCTGATGCCCGAGCAGTGTTCTCTCCGTTTCTGGTCAGGCATCTGATGTGGGCCTCGCCCATGCATTTTGAGCCCAGTGGTCCACGGACATTGAATGGTGCATACCTGCAATACTAATCGTGATATATATTTTGTAGAATGTGTATATATATCTCTATATATTTCCTTACTGTATTTTGATATATTACAATGGTTGAACTCATTTCCTTTTGTCTTTGCATTCTTCCGGGGGGGGTTGGGGGTTGTTACTGTGATGTTTGGATATGGATTGGTGTGTGTGTTGTAGTGCGTGAGGGTCGGGTTGGGGGTGGGGGTGTTGCGTGTGTGTGTCCCTGACTTTAGCCTCCCCCTCCCTTATGTCTTGGGGTGCAGTACTGACCGTTGTCTTCGGCGCCGGCGTTGCTGATGATCGTAGAGGAGCAGGAAGACTATCGCAGGGAGTATTTGGAGTTCCGGCTCCATGGTGCCCTCCTTCCTCGTGGAGTGTGTTGAGGTGAGTGTTTTCCCATTGAAATGGCTGTTTCCGCCGTGTTTTTATCCACGGTGAATCCGCCCCGGAAAAGGTGGCGGATTGGTAGGTTGTGATACTGTGGGCGGTACTTTGTCTCCCGCCTGTCTGTTGGTGGTGACCGCCGTGCTGCTTGTCTGTACCGCACTGGCCTTCGGAGTGTTAAAGAGTCAGAATTCCCTTTTTTTTACACCCGCCTGTTTGCGGTCTTACCGCCGCTTTAACACCGTCCGCCAGGGTTGTAATGACCCCCTTAGACTTTTTGAATTCCACTCAGACAGTCACACAATAGAGGGATAAGGTGTGCCTCAATGGGCCATCTCCTGGCAGAATTAGGGGGGGTGCAGAGCTGAGCCCAGCCCCACTTGCAACTGAGGAGGTTGTGGTCTGCCTCCACACAAAAGACCTAACGACCCCATATTGTCACTGCGCCAGCCTGAAGCCAGGGCAGGGTTGTCAGGAAATTACATGCACTTCAAAGCCACTGTCTGGAAGCTTCTCCCACCTTCCTGAAGGAGGTCACCAGACCATAAAAGTAGGACCTCAGACACCAACTCTTTAGTACACTTCTGGAACTGTAGATACTCTGCCATGAAGAAGGACTGTAGTGCTGTAGAGAGTACTGCCACTCTGCTGTACACCTGCTCAGAAGGACTGCTTCCCTGCTGCACTGTTGCTATGTTGAGTTGCTGTTCTGCTGCCTTCCGTCTGGGTACAAGGACTGGATCTTCATCCAGTGTGACTCACAAGGACTAGCTTGCTGGCCTCCTGTTCAGAGCCACAGGGAGACAAAAGGCTTCTTTCATCTGGAGCCCACACCTGGTCCCAGACTGAGTGAGTGCTGACCCTCTAAGCAGTGCCCTTCCAGTCCTGGACCCTTGGAAGGAGTGCTAAAGAGGACCAGACAGCCAAAGTCCAGAACTGAGGACAGAGACAAATTTCGGCCCAAAAGTGCTCCAGGAACCAGGAAGAGATCCAGACCAACCTGCTGCCTACCCGCCCGAGGGACATCACTGGTTGGATTGACTTTGTAGCTCCTCCCGCTACGTTCTTCTCAGCAGCAGCTAATCCTTTCCAGCGGTTCTTATCCAAAGGGGTGTCTGGCCTCTTGAACTGTCTTCAGCTGAATCCCTCTGCCTCTTCCTGCTGGAGATTTTCGATTGCCATTCCAGAGGTTAGGTCCAAATGTAGAAATGTTCACCACAGTTTCAATACAATGATATCTGATGACAAGGCTTCCTTCTCAAATGGATTCTGCAGTCTTGCCCTCTGAACTTTATATTCTCAGACACTTTTTCCTGGATTTTTTTCTAAGTCCGAAGGTAAACAATGACCAGGCTCAATCCACTTCTTGTATCCGAACTGTGCTCCATAACCTTCAGCCATATTCTTTTACTTTGACCCGGTCTCATACCATTAGATGTCCGCAGTTGGTGCTTTGGTCTTTTGGGTGCTAGTTTTTACTAAAAAAAAAAAAAAATCATAACTCTGGTTCTACGGATTGCAATTTAGTTGTTTTGTTGTCAAATAATGTATTAAAAGTTACTCTATTTGTCTAAATTGGTTTGATATTTTTATTGTGTTGTGTTTTTACTTCATTACTGTTTGTGTGCTGCTCAAATACTTTACACATTGCCACTAAGTTAAGCCTGACTGCTTTTTGTGCAAAGCTACTCATGGTTAAGCAGAGGTTAATTTACTGACTTTTTGTGAGTCACCCCGCAATGGGTTGTGGCATTTGCTTGACCATGGCTCAAACCCCAGTCAATCTCACAGCCACAAATATGCAAATGTTTAGAAATTTGCAGAGCTGTGCACCCTGTCCAAGCAGGAGCCACTTTCCTAGTCAGGGTAAATCAGATAAACACCATAAATTAACCAGCACTCACCCTTTGGTAGCTTGGCACAAAGCAGGCAGGCTTAACCTAGGAGGCAATGTGTAAAGTATTTGTGCAACACTTAAAAAGTAAAACAGTGAAAACACTATGCAATAATCCAATAAGTAGTATTCGAGATATGAATTTTTAAAGATTAAAATGCAATAGAGTGTTTAAAAGCATAAAGCAACAACTGAGACAATCTGGTCACACTAGACTGGGTGAGATCTGAAAAGTCAGGACAACCGCAATGGAGCGTGTTTGTCAGATACAGGGACCAACCTTGTCCCAGTGAAAAAGTACCTTGTTGTGCAGTTGACAGAGCTTGATGTGTGGAGGAGAGGAGGAGATGTGTCAGCACCAAATCCTCTGAAAGTATGCAATGGGTCGGTTCCAAGCTGCGTAATCCAGGATGCGTTGTCAGCAGTTCCTTAGTGATGTAGGCAATGCATCATCGAGCTGTGCTGAAGGCAATGCAGTGTCTTTGTCCTCAGCGGCAGTGGTGATGCATCAGCCTCGAGGGAAGATGCATCAGTTCTGACTGGTGCATCGGTGCATGGATTTTGTAATTGCAGCACTTTATACCCCCTTCCAAGGGCTTGGTACTGGATTAGCACCACCTGGCAGGGTAGAATTTGCAGCAAGCAAAGTCCAGAAGCTGTTGCAAGTTGAAGTGAAGCCTTTGATGACCCTGAGACTTCAGAATAGGAGGCAAACCAGCAAACTCTTGGATCCAATTTGGTGTTGGAGATATACAGATGCAGGTCCAGTGCTTCTTACGCCCAGGCAAGGAAGGCAGCAGGCACAGCAGAGCAGGAGTCCAGCAAAGTGCAGCAAAGTCCAGCAGAGTGATAGTCCTTTCAGCAGCACATCAGTCCTTTTTACAGGCAGAATGTCCTCAGGTCCAGAAGTGTACTGATTTGGTGGAGTCAGAAGTCCAGTTCTTATACCCAGTGGTGCATTTGAGGTGGGAGAACCAAAAAGAGGCCTTGGTAGTGCACAGAGTTCCTGCCCATCCTGCTCGGGCTCCAGATTCGCTACAGGGGTGTTTACAGCCCACTGGGCATCCTGCCCAAAATAAGCCTTCAGTCACACCTAAGCTTCCTTTGTGTGTGGCTGTCTGGAGGGAAAGCACAAGAGCCCAACTGTCATGCACATAAGTATAGTTAGAGACAGGAAGAGGGCACTGTATCATTTACAGTAAGAAAATGCCAGCTTTCTAAATTTGGCATTTTCAGAATTACATTTGAAAATCTGACTTCGCTATCAGTTCTGATTTTAAATTGTGATTCCAGAGACACCAAGCTTTGAGGTTCTCATCTCTTCCCAATTGGAAAGTACACTTATAAAATGTAATAAGGTGATCCCAATGTTACCCTAAGGGAAAGATAAGCTTTGCATTATTGAAAAAACAAATGTAAGAGTTTTTCGCTAGTTGGCCATGTAAAAGGTCAAAGTTCTTGTCCAACCCTTTAATATACTATACCCTGCCCTTGGGGTTGTCCAGGGCCTATCTTTGCAGTGGCTTAAATGTAGTAAAAGGGAAGGTTTGGGACTGGCAAGGGGATTCTCTTGACAGTTCAACATGGCAATTTAAAACTGCACATTCAGGCTCAGCAATGACAGGCCTGAGTCATTCTTTAAGGGCTACTGAAGTGTGTGGTACAATAAGGCACACCTGCAGCATTTAATATACAGGCCCTGAGCAAAGGTAGTACACTTTGATAGGGACAAATAAGTAGATTAAATATGCCAATTGTGGATAATCCAATGTTATCGTGTTTTAATCAGAGAGTACCAGCACTTTAGTACTGGTTAGTACTGGTAAAGTGCCCAGAGTCCTAAAACTAGCAGAAACGAGGTCAGCAAAATGGGAAATCAGAGGGCAAAAAGTTAGGGGAAACCATGCCAAGGATGCCAGGTCTAGCAGAAATACACCCCAGTGTTCTAAACTACGTTTAGGTCTTACATTTATGTGAAAAGTAATAAGTGACCTGGAGGATCTTGACAATAAAGATATCATACAGCTGATAGACAATCTAAACTGTTTTAATCTTAAACAATTGGTCAAAACTGCTACGCAGGAGGCTGGCCACACTCTTGATGGCGTTTTCTCAAGTCACCCTGACCTGAAGTTTGACAAAGCAATACTTTTAACCTGGTCTGGAGCAGGCTACATAGTAGTAAAAAACGAGTTTGTGAGACTTTGGGAGATTTTCACTACCAGGACATGTAAAATGTACAGGTACATGGCCTGTCTTTTACTCACATAGCCCTATGGGGTACCAAGGCCCTACCTTAGGGGTGACTTATATATAATACAAAGGGGAGATTAAGGTGCAGTAAAGTAGTTTTAAATGCCAAGTCAAAGTGACAGTGATACAACACACATTTGCCTTTCAATGGCAGGCCTGAGACATGGGTAAGGTACTACTTATGGGGGTACCACAATTAGTGCTGCTGGCCCACTAGTAGCATTCAATTTACAGGCACTGGGCACATGTAGTGCACTTTACTAGAGACTCACAAGTACATTAAATAAGTCAATTGGATATGAACCAATGTTACCATGTTTTAGGGAGAAAGCACATGCCCTTCAGTACTGGTTAGCAGTTGTTAAGTGTCCAGAGTCCTAAAACCAACAAAAACGAGGTCAGAAAAACAGGAGGAAGAAGGCAAAAAGTTGGGCTATTTGCCAACACCTTTGAATTACAAAAATCAGTTGTTATTGCACTGGTGTTATCTAGGCCGATTACTGCTATGCTATGTATCATCAGGGTATTCATTTAGGCAAACTTACTAAACTCCTACTTTTACAGAACGCTGCTGCCCATCTTTTAATAAAATTACATAAGTGGCACTTGGTGTCTCAAGTGTTAGTTGACCCCCACCTGCTCCTGATTAAGAAACAGGTGGCCTTCAAGACACTTTCTACGGCCCATAAATCCCTTCATGGGATCAGCCTAAAGCCTCAGCAGAAAAGGTTTTGGTGGTACATGCCAACAAGGCACATGCACTCAACCGTATCTAGAACCCTGGCAATACCTAACTGTAGAAAGGTTTCATGGGGAACAAGGAGCTTTGTGT
Source organism: Pleurodeles waltl (assembly GCF_031143425.1). NCBI lineage: Eukaryota > Metazoa > Chordata > Amphibia > Caudata > Salamandridae > Pleurodeles > Pleurodeles waltl. Next base: position 975,751,683 of record NC_090447.1, read on the forward strand.
GCGCAACATACAAATAACTGAAGTTACTCCCCTTGGATCTTAGAACACAGGAGAATTATGCTAGTTTTAACACGCCTCTTAAAACTTGGTTGTTTTCAACTTCTATTTATGGTTGGCTGGTGCAGAGCTATCTCCCTGTACTTGATATCAGCGCCAAGACGCTCCCGGGCATTTGCTGCGCTTTTTAAAAATTATATCAGTCAATATCTATCAATAAAATGGTCTCCTTCACAGAAGGTATTTATGCTAAGAAAATCGAAATCAGAGAGCATACACCTCTGAAAGTGGATCAGGGAGAAACATGTGAGCATAACACTACTGGTATTGTTCATATATTATGCTTCCAACATTGTTTTTTCTCTTTAGCAGCTCTGTAAATAATTGTTGCTAGTAATCACGTTCTTAGCATGCACTTTTTCCTTCTTCATAAGAATTGATTTGACTCTACTGGGGTTCAAACATGTGACTTTCAGGTCACACACTGGTGTTAGCATAAAGGTGCTTACCCAAAGCTATCTGACTGTATATATCCCTATAATACATAGGATCCTGCAATCCCTGGGTAAAGCTCCATCTTTAATTTCTTTACTACTGGCAGCTTTGTGATGCACTGAGAGGCAGATTTATCACATGGCCAGAAAACACAACACAGCAAGACAACTTGTTGTGCTGTGCTGCTCTGCGTGACAAGGAGAAAACAGGAATGCGCCAGATCTATTAAGATATGACCAGGGCCACTGGAATCATGCAATTGCATGGCCATGGCAATTTTTGCATTATGGTTTTGCCGCATTTGCCACACAATCCATTCTGTGCTGCATAATCTGAAGATTTTAACAAATAAATTGTTTTTAGCTCAAATATTTCAAAGGTTCCTAAAATTGCGACAATACCTGTTGTCGCACAGTGGAAGGCCCTATGCAAGGCTGGACTAGTCAGCTTTCTGTTGCTTATTGCTATATTTGGGTGCTAAACTGGTGCTAATGAGGTGCAGCCAATGCCCAGAAAGTGTTACCAACTTTAAAAATGAGGAAATAATGAAGTAATACTAGCATAAAAGGCACCACATTATCCTGCATATTCTGCCTTTTCTTGCACCATAAGTTACTCCACCCTGGTACATAATTTGGCCCTTTTCTGCCACATACTTTAGGTTGCCCTGGATATGTTGCATTCCTGCTTTCCTCCTGGCAAGGATCACTGAGTGCTGCCTAGTGCCAATGCAGGTACCATGGTGCAAGGGTGCCTATTTTACAGGCAGGATAGTTTTGTGGAGGAAGGGCACATTCCTGCACAAAAAAAACATTTAAGGCATTTTCCTCTTTGTACATGTCCTGTAGAATGCAGCACATGCAGCAAAAGGAAATAACATGGAGATATCAAGTTATTTCTCCTCGTTACACCTCTGTTTGGAAGTTTTACCATTTTGATGCATTTACCGGTTTACATGTCTTTGTAATTCTGGGAAATGCCAAAAACATTGGTGGATGGATGAGAATGTGCATGCTCCACCAATGGAAAGCCTTCCCAATGCAGAGTAACGCAAGCCAGCAACTTGCACTACTGTGCTTTACTCTGGATTTACTAAACCATGCATATCCAGAGCCAAGGAGGCTTTGCATGGCTTAGTAAATCTCACTTAAGACCTGGTATTGCTTGGTTCACGTTGTGTGACGGGTAACACATGGGCTTGGTGAACCCCTAGTCACTTGTAATGATAAAGAAACATAGCTGCTAAACTGTAACAACTTATTACAGCTTAGTTCTGACATCACAATTATTGCTGCCCAAACATGGAACATAATTAAAGCTGCACTTAAAAAAAAAAAAAATGATGGTGGCTTTTCCTTCCTCCGCTCTGTTTTTCTAGATGCACAGTGCAAAGTTATAAGCAGAAAACAAATGTTTATGACACACTGTTTATTTTTTGCATGCCTTAGGTAATTATAGGAAAGATGGAATCTCTCTGCACCTTTCTACACATTCCGAGGTACAGCAATTTTTTTAATGTCTCTTCATGTGTGGCTTTGACAAAGACCGTTTGGTTGAAACTCCTCAGCCAGCTGAATAAATCATTGTGAGAACTTACGTGTTGGAGTGTGAGCCTTTTGTGTTGGGTGGGGCACAGTATTTATTGGAATTTACAGTGGGTCCTGCGCCCACTGCTCCGCACCAACCCCAATAGGTGGATGTAATCAGAGGAGCTGCAGGACACAGTTTATTCACCTTTTTAAAAAAATCTGACTTGTAATACATGGGTTCTAATATTTTTTCACTGCAAGTTTATAACTCCTTTTTGGTGTGTTTAAATTTGCACTATATACTCTACTTATTCCGTATTTGCAAACATGCAGATGATAGAGCTACTCACCACGGATTTAAGTCGTTTTTGGGATATCATAACTATAAATTGCATGTCATCTTAGAGTGACATAATGTACAGCAGGTGGTACTTTATATCATACAAAATATAGTAACAAAAATGTGCACCCTATTTATCTAGTCAAAATGTTTCTTAATTGGATTCTTATAAAACCCAGTGAGCAGAGGTACAGAGTCTTATAAATCCATCCATTGTTAAAACTTCTCAGGCACACTGTTCATAAAATTACAGCTCCATGATTTGCATACCTTCTGGTAAGGACAAAATGATGTATTAAAAAATGTTGGTTTCTAAGTGGATCTCTCTGTAGCCTCACTTTTTTCCAGGCCAGTTCATGGCTGAAAAATCTCTAACAGGCAAACCTTAGTACACCATATGTAGATAAACACTGAAAAGCACTTTCAGTTGAAACAGACTACCTTTATTTAGTGCTTCAAGAACTAATAATCATGTGTCTTGTGAATGTGGGAACTTCACAGGTGCTGGGTCTTTTTTAAATGTTCCTCTCAGTTCTCTGAGGTGGGTGAAGATCTTCTTTCTCTACCCTGAACTTTAATCTCCATAAATAGTGAGAGAAGTACAATTAAAGAGATAAAGGTTGCATATCCCTCAAACCTTAGTTCATAAAAATGGGCCTGCTGGGCATGGAGATATTTGCGTGCAGGGAAACAGATGAACACTTCACTTTCTGCAAGTGAGAGCTGTTTGACAGTTCTTACTTGCAGAAAGTGAAGTGTTTGCTCTGACTTGACAGGAGCTGTCAAAGCTCCTGCCAAGTCAGAGCAAACAGCTATGTCCTGAGGGTGGGCACACAAGGACATTGAAGGAGTCAGCCCTGGGACGGTGGTCCCCAGGGCCATCTGTGGCTCCACAAGTGGGGCTGCGTGGCCCCTCCCCAACATAAACAGCCTAGGGGAGGTAGTGGCCCCGGGCCGGGAATCTGCAATAGATTCCCTTCATTCTTTAATGTGAGCCCCGGGGAGGTGGTGGTCCCCGGGGCTGTTGGGAGGGGCGGGTGGTCCTCCTGCATTCAATTTCATTAAGGCCCGGGGAGGTCCCTAGGGCTGCGAGGGGTCCGGGCGGTCTCCCTGCATTCAATTTCATTAAGCCTTAGGGAGGCAGTGGTCATCGGGGCTGTGGGGGAGTCACGCCCCCCCACATAAATTTTCTTTAAAGCCTTGGGGAGGTGGCAGTCCCCGGGCTGTGGGGAGGGGCACACACCTCCTCATTCAATTTCATGAATTCCTGGGGAGGTGGTGATCCCTGGGGCTGCTGAGGGGGGGGGGGGACTTAGTCATTATGCCTAGAAAGGCAGCAGTTTCTGGGGGTGCTGGGGAGCTGCACGCCCCTCCAGCATTAATTTTCTTTAAAGCCCCAGAGAGGTGTTGGTCGCTAGGTCTGTGGGGAAGCCATATGGCCCCTCTGCATTCAATTTCAATAAACACCGGGGAGGTGGTGGTCCCCGGGGCTGCAGGGGGGGTCCGTGTGGCCCCTCTTCATTCAATTTCATTATACCCCGCGAAGTTGGCTATCCCTGGGGTTGCGGGGGAGGGGTTGAGCAGCCTACCCACATTACATTTCATTAAGCCTTGGGAAGGTCACAGTCCCCAGGGCTGAAGGGGGGACAGGTGCCCCCACATTCAATTTCATTAAGCCCTAGTGAGGCGGTTGTCCCTAGGGCTGCAGGGGAGCCTCCTGCATTCATTTTCTTGAAAACCCTAGGGAGGTGTCAGTCCCCAGGCCTGCGGGGGACCATGTGGCCCCCACATTCAATTTCATTAACCCCAGGGAGGTGGCTGTCCCTGTGGCTGCAGGGGGGGCAAGGCAGCCCCCGCATTCAATTTCATTAAGCCCCGGGGAGGTAGCTGTCCATTGGGCTGCGAGGGGGGCAGGCACCCCCCACAATCAATTTAATTAAGCCCCAGGGAGGTGGCAGTCCCCCATGCTGTGGTGGGGCCAATCAGACCACCTGCATTTTAATGAGAAATTGTGACCAGGTGAGGTGGCAGTCTCCAGAGCTGCGGGAGGCAGGTGACTTCCCTACATTCAAAATGTCAATATCCCTGGGACCTGGCCCACCCGGGGGCTTCTTAAAAACAAATGCAGCAGCCCACACTTGTTTTTTTTTACATTTTTGTTGCGAATTCCCAACGTTGTCACAAAAACGCAGTAAACATTTTTTAAAAGAATGTTTTTAGCCCTGGTGATGTCCATCGGGGACCCCATCACCAAAACTAAGTGGTCAGGGTGACTCTACCCTGGCCCCTTGTTTTATATCTTTACTTTTCAGCCGAGTCCCAAGATGGCTGCCAATACTTCCTGGTTTGAAGTGTTGGCAGTCAATCAGAGCTCCTCAGCTCCGTCCACAAGCATGTTATTTTTATAGAAGTCAGCGGAAAGGGTTAGAGGCCTAAGATATACAAATGTATTTGATATCTCAAAAACTACTGAATGGATTTACAGCAAATAACCAAAAGCACAATCTGTAGAACAAAATCTAGCATTCTGCTAAATTTGGTGTAAATCCATTCAGTAGTTCGGGCTGTAGTCGTTCAAAACACCTATGGGAATTAACATGGGAAACACATGTTTTTTTATTTCCCTTTTTCTCGGCCAGCACTTGACGAATTACCCCAAAACTTCCCATGCACAACAAGAATCACGACACACTTGTTTTTGGAAAATTTCGGGAAGATTCATCAAAGGGTGCTAAAGATATAGGCAAGTCAAAAATCGCTTTTTCTATGGAAACATGGTCCTAACTAACCTACCTAGTGGTGACGGCCACAAGGTATTAGGTTTTATATATATATATATATATATCACACAAACACGCACTTATGAAAACCTACGCAAAAAACGGGACAGGCCAGATATAAAACTGAGAGTAAAGGCTCTAGCCCTACTTTTATGTCTGACCTGTCCTGGTTTTTTCTTCTCAAAATCTGGTCACCCTAGCTCTACTGCAACCCCCAGCAGGGTCCCAGAATTAGGCTGACTCAAGCTAATACCAGGACAAGTGTAGATTGTAAGAGCACATTGGGACAGGGAGACTCGATAAACTCGGAAATGAGACTTTGATATGAAGCACTGAGGAAATCTGTGTGCTTTCAGAGTTTGCAAAATCTATTTTACCAATATCCGTTTTTCCGCTAAAAACACGAGTGGATAGCCAAGCCACACTATTTGCTAGGAGGGAAGTGCTGCCACTGAGTGGACCTGGTGTGTCTTCCCTTAGTTTTCCCCTTTGCTGTTCAGAAAGCTACAGTTATTTACTAATACCCAGGAGGATGCCCCAATGAGTTTAGGACGACGCTGGGAATAGTTTACTCAGTGTTGTAAAAAAATGACTATATGCATCTCCCCTTAGCATGGTACTTTGAACCAACAATTATGTGTGTAAAACTTAATACTGCAAACTATTTGTAAAACTAATAAATTCATTAACCATGCAATCCGTCAGTACAGAATCTCCTTTCACCACCACTCCAGCTCTCATCAATGAGCGTGCTTCATCTCATACCCGTCCCAGCTCTCGTATAACATTCTCGCGCATCATCCTATCCCATCATTCACCTGCAGAACTACATCCACTCAGCATTCCCCTGCTACTATGATATCTTCTTGGTAGTGACCTGCAGCACCCCTCTATCAACTCACTACTGACCTATATCAGCCTATATCAGCTTGTATCACATAATATGATCACCAACTACTTCAACACTTACCTTTAAAAAACGTTCCTCTCCCCAATATATACTCATAAGCAAGTTTTTTTCCTGTAACTTACTATTGACCTACATCTCAACCCACCCCTGCCAATGGACATTGATATGCAGCATCATTCAACTCTGTCTTTACTCCTGGCCTGCAACATCTCTCTCTCCTGACCATTGCCCCACAAGTGATTTGCAAGAACCTGCCTCCCCTTAGCATAGCCAAACACAGTCCCCACCCTCCACGTTTTCACAACATTTCAGCATTGATCTGCTGCAGAATTCTCTGCCCAGCAATAAATGCACAACAGAAAAATAAAACTAGGTCTTGCAGACTGCAACCCGTTTTGTATCAATTTCTAATTTCTAAGTCTATGTTTGCATAAAATATTTGCATTAAAATGACGACTTTCGTCTGTCATGACACTTAAGGAAATCTCAATATTCTATGGCTTTTTGAAGAGTTTCATTATCAATTTACTGTTAGCTGTTAAAAAGAAAAACAAGATTAAGCTTTGTATACATCGTATGCAGTTAGGTACGGCAATACCCTGAATATTAGCACCAAAAATATATTAATATAAAAACTTACAGTACAGCATATTTTTAACTAAAGCAAGTACAGAACAGAAACTGAAGTGCAGCGAGAAAGACAGAGGTATGACAAAGCAATGTGGACAACGATCCTAATGATTGTTGTGTGTCACTTTCTCCAGGGAATGCTGTTCCCTACACGAGATACTCTCCTAACTAGCTCTGCTCAAACCAGCATTGCGAGATGACGACATCATTCATGATAATTAGCACTACTGTTCCTGTCTGTACATTTTTGCTTTTCTTAGTGTTCTGTCAGTAACTCTAATTTCACATATGATGTTGCTTGTTTGTCTCTTTTATTTTTCCAAAATTAATGTGAATTATTTAAACAATAATTCTCTGTGGTCTGTTTACGAACCGATAATATTGGAGACATCCAGAGCTTAATTTAAAAAAATAAAAAAAACACCCCAAAACAAGTGTTTTGGTTATGGCTAACTTTAGAGCATATCATACAATTACTCAGACTACTGTTCTGGTCGCAATATAGGAAATATCCAATAATTAACAAATTATTAATACTTCGTCTCTGTCACTATTGGCTGCAGTTTATAATTCCATCACTATGTGGTGCGGGTGGAATAACAGTGCCATGTTTCTTTTACCTTGTAATCTTTGCTAGTGAGACCCATGGGACAATTAAAAACTGTCCAGGTCTCCTAGAATAGGTGGCGGTGTCCATTTCCAAACACTGGCTCAAATTATGTCCTGGAAAAAAATAGTTTAGGTTTGGCCATCTTGCCATTATATTGGCATTGTTGCTACTGTATTTACATCCTTGACTTGTTCAGTTGTTTGAAAGCTCACTTTTGAGTAGTGCGTTATAAAACGTAATCTGTGATAGTGTGAAAATAATAGAATTGATCAGAACTACTGACAGTCTCTCTTGGTATTATTCTATTCCATTGTTGTTAGGTTGAGCCTACCAGACAGTGCAAGCTATCTGGTTGCAAAAGACCTATTTGACTTTACAAGGATAATACCAGCGCTTACAGACCAGCCATTGCTTACTATTTGTTTACTTTATTGTGATTCTCATTTGCTTGCCTCTTATTCTGTTGTTTTTTTTGACCCAGGCTGTCCATCATGTGTTTGCCCCTCCCCTGAATCACAGCCTCTTTACCATCTCCCTCTGATTGGCTGACTTCTATCTTTCCACTGCTCACATTTTAGGGAGCTACTTATTTCTCTTTGTTTGAGCACACTATGGCCCATAATTATACTTTTTGACGCAAACCAGCGCAGGCGCTGGTTTGCGTAATTTTTTTTTACCGCCGGCTAACGCCATTCCTACACGCCATACGGGCGCCTTATTTAAGGAATGACGTTAGCCGGCGCTGCGGACTGGTCAGAGTAAAAAAATATGACTCAAACCAGGCAGCGCCGGCGTAGGGGAAAATGGGGGTTGTGCGTCAAAGAATGGTGCAAGTCAGGTTTAGGCAAAAATCATGCTTCAAACCGGACTTGCGCCATTTTTTGACGCACAACCCCCCACTTCTGTCCCCTAAGCATGGTCATTGGGCACAGTGGCATGTAGCGGGGCCCAAATTAGGCCCCCAATGCCACTTAAAAAAAATATATACTTACCTCAACTTACCTGTACTTACCTGGGATGGGTCCCCCCATCCATGGGTGTCCTCCGGGGGTGGGCGAGGGTGGCAGGGGGTGTCCCTGGGGGCAGGGAAGGGCACCTCTGGACTCCTTCCATGGTCAGAGACGATGGAAGTGAGCCCACAGGTCCCTTAACGCCTGCCCTCACCCAGGCGTTAAAAAACAGCACACATCAGGCTGTGTGCCATTTTTTAAACGCCCGCCCCCTCCTGTGCGTCAAAATGACGCAGGAGTAAAAATAAGGCGCACAGGCCTTAAAATCATTTTTTGGGCGGGAACGCCTACCTTGCATGTCATTAACGCAAGGCGGTTTCCCGCATCCAAAAAATGATGCACACGGAGGAATTTTGACGTCCGCGGGCTCGGGTGTCAAAGTTTAAATATGGTGCAGGGTGTGCGTCAAAATTTTTGATGCACATTCGGCGCAAACAGAGCATAAATATGCCCCTATGAGTTTTTCACCTCTTCCCCTCCTGTGCATCTCTATCACCTGGCAAATACCCATACCCGCCTCTGCGCTCTCTGTTGCTGTCTCCTTAGTGTTGCATGCTCTCTCCATTGTGAGCTTCCCCTCGCCATAATCCCTGCATAGCCCAAGTTCTGTGTTGCTTTCTCATTCTTCTGCTTTTCTCCCTGTCCCATGTTGCTTTTATTTGTTGGCTGCTTTTTCACTTCCCCACTCACTCCCCTATTGCTTGCCCCCACCTGCTCTTCTGTTTCCTCAGCCTTTTTTACGTTTTTTTATTGCTTAAGGTAGGAAGGAGAACCAGACAGTGAACAGCTGCAGGTCCATCTTCCCTAAACAAAAACTTGTTTGCACTACTTTAAAAAAAAGAAAATTCCATTCACAGAGCCATCTTGGATCGTTACATAAGAAACATGCAGACTGTGCCATTTTGTAGGCGGTCACAGTGCTGCATCATTTTACTATTTATTTTTGCTTTTTTTGTTTTTTGCCTGCTGCACAACATTGTTAAAAGGCACTGGCCAAACTGATCGGTTTTAAAGACAAGACCTTGTGCTTCTTTTTAGCTGGAGTGTGCCTCAGGAGGAGGAACCCAATCTTAGGAAAATTAGTCTTGGCCCTGCACAACAATGAGCAGTCCAGTCCACCATCTATTCCTATTACCCTGTAACTTAAGAGCAGTCCAGAGTCGTTGTGTCACTTTCCCTCATTGATGAGGTGCAATTTGAGCTTCTGTGCATAGAAACTTCAGGACATACTTGTGAGAATGTGCACGTCTCTAACCTAACATTTCTTTGCAATAGTAAAAAGTAACTTTTCTGTGTCTAGACAGAAAAACACCAACGTTAGATAAATAAGCAGTGTCAGTACTGCAAAACCATAAGTTCAAACTGAATTGCTATTAAATTAGAACACAAGTAGTCTCAATATATTGGGCCTCGGGAATGAGCTGCAGCTTGTGCCCCTTTGATGGCATATCTCATATACATGCAGCATATGCATCAAATAAGTGACTGATAAAAAAATCTGACTCAATCTTAACCAGAAGGTATTCCTTTCTACAAAGTGACTTGCTCTCTGAACTGAAACACAGAAATCCCAAGTGCATTTTGGCCTTATTGATCCTCATGGTTGTAAGAAAAGGCCTCTTTTATCTGGTTAGCCTCCACTTTTTGCCTGGTATTTGATGTAGTCTCAAAGTGGTTAGTGCCCAAGGCCCCTGCTACCCAGGTTTCCTGGGCAGATCTCTATCACTAAAAGTATTGATATGCATTGGCACAGTTGGCAATACCTTTGGCTGCCACTATAAGTTCCTAGTATATGGTACCTAGATACCCAGGACATGGGGCACTAAGGGTAGGCCCCTGAGGGCAGCAGCGCAGATTGTGCCACGCTCTAGGGCCATGAATCCAGAAGCACCCAGCACTGCCATTGCAAGCTGAGTGTTCTGATCCAAACCTATAAACCTATAATGAAAACTCTACATGACACACAGCCTGTGTGGCCTATCCACTACACACTGCATGCACTATAGGTAAGTCACCCCTCTGGCAGGGCTTCCAGGTCTAAGGCAGGATGAACTAGATTGTTTGTGTGGCATGGATGCATGAGCAATATGCCCCTACGGTGTTCTTGCCAAACCAGGGACATAGTAAGTGATCAGCGCAGTCATTTTAAATGTATGTGCTGGGCACTGGTCAGCACGAGTTTCACAGCTACTCTGAACCCTGGGTTGCTTGGTATCAAACAACTGGTAAATCGAAACTGCTACTGGTATTGGATTTACCACAAAATCTACCCAGGAGACATCTTAGAGGTGAGCCCTGAAAAACCTAACTATCCTGGCATGGTTGCTGGCTGGTTGCAACCATCCTGCCATCACCAGCTGAGATTCTGGAATCCTGGGGTGATAGATGCTGCTCTCTGGGTCCCAGACAAAAGCCTTCCCTGGGTTGAGGTGAAAACACCCTCTAGCTCAGGAGTGTGCACTGCCCGGCTTGAGAGCGTCAAAGGGCTTACCACCCTTGAAACTCGACCCCCAAGCCTGCTGTTAGCACTAGATGGCTAAACCCATTGCAAACCCCCACGTTTGGCGGGAGCAATGGTAGGAAAACCACACAAAGGACAGGAGGAACGGTCAGCCCCGACTTGCACCACCCTAAGTTGTTGCATGCAAGGTGACCCCTCCATTTTATTTTCCTCCATGTTGCATGGAAGGACAATAGTTAACCAGGTGTAAGAAAGTGACCTCTACCCACAGGAAGTGGTCACTTAGTGGGTGTAGGCACCCTAAGGTAGATGACCCATTGGTCACTACTAGGTACTCCCCTAAACGCCCACTAAATGCAGTATTTAGTGGGTATCCCTATACCAAGAAATCAGATCTCAAGGAGAAAAGAAGACCAGCAAAAAAGAAGACCCAAGGCTGAAGAACTGAAGTGCTGCTGCACCAAGAAAAGGCATCAAACCCTGCCTGCTGTACTCAGGACTCAACAATTGCAACTGAGAGGTTGCTTGGACATTGGACGGGCTCTACAAACCTACAGAAGACCCCCACTCTTCCAAAATCACCAAAGATATCCCTCCAGAGTGAAGGCATCACTCTCATGCAACCCAAGACCAAAGACCCAATGAAGGCCACTTCACTGACCGACTGCTGACCTAGGAATCAGACACCACAGCCAGACCAGACAGTGATGACAAACCCTGCAAGTGTGCCAAGTTTGGTGGCACTATGCCCTGCAGTCACCAAACCATGCAATAGCCCTAGGTACTGGTCACCAAACATTGGACAACCAGAAGGACAGACCTTTCCGGACTGTAAAAAAACAAGGAGGAAGCCCCAGTTGAGGGAATTCAGAAACCACCAGGACTCCCCACCAAAGTGTCCCTGCTGATCTGCAAGCAACTTTTGAAGTGACCTACCTCCTGCGCCCAATCGCACCTTTGCTTGAGCATAGCTCCCGGCTCAACTATTCGCTCTGCACCCGGCCACCCTGTGCTCCACACTCAAGATCAAGCTGTGCCCTAATGATCCACCCCCCCTTAGGACATTGATACTCCAAGGGGACCCTCCGGACTTACCTTTAAGCCCACCTGTGCAGTGATTTTCCAAGTGGTCCTCCGCAGTGGCCTGGCACCAACTTCAGTGACTTTCTGCAGCTGCTCCCGCCGAAACCAGGAACCGCTTGAACTTACCCAGCTGGTCTATAGTGCCCCCTGACGACCTAATGATCCCTGCAAAAGGAGACATTGGTAAACGCATTGCCTGAATATATATACATTTCAAAATCATTTCCTCCACTGATTTCTGTGGTGCGTAGTTGTGCACAAAAAACAATAGTTTATTAAACTTCAAAAATTAATAACTTAAAAAGTACTTACCCGATTTTGATGATCTTAGTCTTAAAAAATTTATATAAATTTGAAGTATTTTTGTAAATGGTCTCAAGTTATTCTTTAGATTGTGAGTCCTGCTTTATTGATACTGTGAGTACAACAAATGCTTTGCACTTCTCCAAGATTAGCCTAACTGCTCGACCAAGCTACCAATCAAATTTGAGTATTAGCTGTTCTAGTTTTTACCTCTGTAAACCAGTGTGTGGTTGCCTGGACTCTCTGCTCAGTATGCACACCTTGGCACACTACATAGAAAGCCAGCCTCCCACAATGATTGAGGCAAATTGTAAGGCTTTGTGGTAACTACGAGAGTAGGACCCACATCTGGCTTTTAACTAAGAGTTAGATCTTGAGGTAGGATGTAGGATTTTTAGAAGATATGTTTAGGTCTTTAAACTAATGCATACTCCTTGGGTAGTATAGCAAACAAAGCTCATGTCTGCAGTGTTACAATAGCCACTGCATTGTTGACACACAAGCACCAACACCCAGTTTCCAGTGCATGTGCTTTCTCCACATACTATGCAACCATTGTTGATTATGGATTCACGGATTATTGCACTGAAAATGTGTAGAGACAGTAATACATAACCCACAAGCATTAAAAATAAATAAAAATCCAAATATGCAATAGGATATACTTCTATTTTTTGTAGTATTAATATATAAAGGTTTCCTTTACCAAAATACATAGGCCCTCATTACAACCCTGGCGGTTGGTGTTAAAGTGGTGGTAATACCGCCAAAAGGCCGGTGGTAATTATCGCCAAATTATGACCATGGCGGAAAGATCACTGATAGACAGCCAATGTACCACACCGACCGCCAGGGCGGAAACAACAGCCACCACGGCAGTAGCCGCCTACAGCCAGGAGGAAATCAATGTTCCACCCATTATATTATGACCCTGAAACCTGCCACCTTTTCCGGGGTGGTACCAACGACATAAAAAGCCTGGCGGAAACAGACCTCAGATGGGAAAGGACTCACCATTGGAGACATAGGGAACAACCACGCCACCATGGAACCCGAGCTGTATGTCTTCCCCATGATCTTCTACGTGCTGCTCCACTAAGAACTCCAACACCGGCGAAGACTACGACGGTGAGTACAGCCGCCTAGCACACAAGGGAGGGAGGGAGGAAAAAGAGAGTGGCACACACACACACATGCACAACACACACCACCCCCAACACCATACACACAATCAGCTGCATTACTAAAAATGTTTACTCCGTATCTCGGATGAATAATGCAAGGACAAAACAAATGTGAAAAAGTGAATGTAATGAGATCAACACATCAAGATACATAAGTGAGGCAAGATAATAGATATATACATATGTACAGAAAAAGGTACACAGCCCAGTCCACAATGTACATTGTCCACATGACCACAGGCCAAAGTCCAAGGCCAAAATTGGCACCTGCCTCAACACGGAGAGAACACTGCAGACGCATCAGTTGGGAAATAGGCAGGCACCTCAGGGGTATGGGGAATGGCGGGGCACCTCAGCCAGCAATGGAACAAGACCACTGGTTCTGGAGGGGTCAAAATGCCCTGTGCTTGGTCCTGTGGAGTGCAAGGCCACAGTCTTTTGAGTGGGTGACTTGCCCACTTGCTCTGGAGGTGGCAACATGCCCTGTGCTTGGTCCTGGAGAGTGATAGGCCACAGTCTCTCAAGTGGGTGCCTTACCCACTGGTTCTGGAGGGGGCATCGTGCCCTGTGCTCTTGATCCTGGGGAGTTTAGGGTAGGTGGGTGTCTTACCCACTGGTTCTGGAGGGGGCATCGTGCACTGTGCTCTTGATCCTGGGGAGGCTTGGGGTAGATGGGTGTCCTACCCACTGGTTCTGGAGGGGGCATCGTGCCCTGTGCTCTTGATCCTGGGAAGTGCAAGGTCTCAGTCTCTCAGGTGGGTGTCATACCCACTGGATTTGCAGGGGGCAGGCCGCACAGCAGCCATTGGAGGCAGGATTACATACCACCCGCCTGCAGTGACGGCTGCACAATGGAGGTCGTGGTGCTGCTGGTGGGGGGAGGCTCCTGCCCATACCCTGCGACCTCGGATGGCTGCTCACTGGTGGTGGTGGCGGTGGTGCTGCTGCTGGTGGGGGAGGTTCCTGCCCATCCCCTGCAACCTCAGACGGCTTTAAAACCATGGTTGGTGATGGGGGCTCCGTCACACTTCCTGCTTGCTGGTGCATGCTCCTTACTTTTCCTGGCAGATGGGGCAGGCTCCTTAGTCTTCCTGGCAGCCGGGGCAGGCTCCTTAGTCTTCCTGGCAGCTGGGGCAGGCTCCTTAGCCTTCCTGGCAGCTGGGGCAGGCTCCTCTGTCTTCTTGGCAGCAGCTTGGGCAGGCTCCTTTTTCTTTCTGGCAGCAACTTGGGCAGGCTCCTTGCTCATTCCAGCAGCTGTGGCAGGCTCCTTTCTCGTGAGGCTGCCTGGTGCAGGCTCCTTCACTCTCAGGACATGTGCCCTGGATCCTTTTCCATCACAACTGGGTGTGGTGACGACTGGGCCCGTGGACTGGGTGGCTGAGGTGCTTGGCTGGGTTCTTCCCACCCTGGCCAGACGTGCAGGATGGGGAGAGGTGTAGGGAAGAGGTCAATGGTGGATAGGAACAGTTTTTTAGGGACATTGGGGCGGGAAGAGGGAGAAGGTTTGAAAGTGGAGGAAGAGGGAGTGGTTGTAGGAGGTGTCTGCTGATTTTGGGTGCAGGTGGATGGGCTGTATGGTGTTGTGAGGTGGATTGCTGTTGGGTGTCTGGGTGCTTGCCTTTGTGTACCTTAGGAGGGGGGGCAGACACAGTGGGAGAGGATACAGGGTACGTCTGCATGGCTGTTGTGGAGGTGTCTACCAGTGAGGTGTGTGTTCTGCTTGGTGTGTTGGTGGTGATGCTGGTAGTAGATGATGATGTAGTGCATGAAGGTGTGAGTGTAGACGGAACTGAGAGGGAGGAGGAGGGGGAAACAGTGGAAATTGTGGATGTTGGTATGTCTGCATCTGGATGGTGTTTCTGTGAGTGCCTGTGGGATGAAGTGTGGTGCTTGTGTTTGCCTGTACCACTCTTGTATGTTGTCTTGTGTGCATGTGTGTCTACCTGTGTGCTTGGGATAGGGTGGGGTTGAAGAGAATGAGATTGGGAAGAGGAAGTTGGAGGTGGGAGGGGGGAAAAAGGGGCAATGGCTGCCAATATCAGAGAGCAGGCCAGGGGGCGCCAAGCCATTGTGACTGCCCTCCAGGAATGCATTAGTCTGTTGCATCTGGGCTGACAGCCCCTGGATGGCATTCACAATGGTTGACTGCCCTACCGAGATGGATCTCAGGAGGTCAATAGCCTCCTCACTCAGGGCAGCAGGGCTCACTGGGGCAGGGCCTGAGGTGCCTGGGGCAAAGGAGATGCCCACCTTCCTGGGTGAGCGGGCACGAGCAACTCAATGAGGGGCTGCTGGGAGGACGGTGCTGGTATGGGGGTGGTGGCTATACCTGTAGCTGGGGTGGTCACAGAGGTGTCCACCACCACCATGGAACTTCCATCGGAGGGGGTATCTGTGACAGAACTGTCCCCTCCAGTCTCTACTGTGGTGCTTCCCTCGCCCTCCGTCCCACTGGTGCCCTCAACATCGATAAACTCCTGGGTCCTGTAGGATGCAACTCCCTCCATCGCCCGTGCCTCTGCTCCTCCCCCAGATGATGCTAATGCACACAAGGACAGGGTGACAAAACAAGAAGGGGGGAAGAGACAAAGGATAAACTTGGCCAATGGCTGCACCAACACCACCGTTGGCGTACACAGCACCCTCACACACAGGGAACAGGCCTACGCACTATGGGTTGCACTACCATAGAAACAGCTTGCCACCAAGGCATGGGGAGGGGCACACACCGCTGAATGCAGCACACCTGGGACCCACGCAGCCCTGACCAGTAGTGGATGCCTACAAGCTAGGTAGCAGGATTTTCCCTTCTGAACCCTAGCCACCAGGGAGATGGCACACCATGCGCCCTTCTTTTGATGGGCGCTAACCTGCAGAGGAAATACACACAGGAAATTTGTATTAGACAAACAGTCCTACCTTTTACACTTATGGCCCACCATACCCCTTCACATCACCATTTGCACACACATGGCCCAGCACACAACCAATACGCTGCCCAGAGGATATTCACCCACCCCCTTACACAAGGCCTTCACACACCACTCCATGCATTCATGCCACATGCATCGTGCCCACAGTGTACTCACCAGTTGGTCTGGAGGCCCATACAGCAGTCCGTACGGGGGTAGGATCCCATCCACCAGTCTCTCCAACTCCGCAGAAGTGAAGGCTGGGGGCTTTTCCCCAGCCACACAGGCCAGGGTAGGTTCTAGACACAGGTCACAGCAGCACATGCAGTGTATGTCCTCTCCTGTTGAAGATCAGGTAGCAAATGAGGAATCAGATAGAAAATGGCGGTCGCGTCCATGGCGGTGCATACTGTCATTTCCGGCGTAGATCACCATGGCCACTGAAACCCATTGGGGCCCAATGTTAACCAATTAGGAGTTGCATGGCGGTTCACGACCGCCTCCCCCAACGGCGCACAACATCAGCGGAATTACCTCACTTCCACTGCCCCTCCACACAGGACAGGTGGACACCATTTCGGGGGGGGTAGGCCCTGGATATTTGCTGTGCCACTGGTTAATTTTGGACATACTGGACAATTCTCACTTACCCATTACAAGTTAACAGCATGCAAAGTTCTGTTGTAGCCCCATTGTTCAGTTAGTGACCGGCTCCTCACTCTTTTGCCCCATAGATTGCTACCGCTGCGTATGAATAGGAGATGGAGCCATACCCCCGTGTACAGACCCCTGGTGGACTTGGCAGCAATGGAGGACAGGCACATCATCCTCACCTATAGACTCGACAGGGCCACAATCACAGAGCTGTGTGGCAAACTGGAGCCTGACCTGATATCTTCTTTCCGTCTCCCCACTGGGATCCCCGCTCTTGTGCCATTTCCTGCCAACTGGTTCTTTCTAAGTGACGGTGGGCTTGGCAGCAGGAATGTCACAGCCAATGTTTTCAAACGTGCTGACCACAGTGTTGTCTGCTCTGATTAAACACATGAAGCTACATTGTATTTTCCCAGGTTGAAGATTTGGCCACAGTGAAGGCCAAGTTCTATGCAATGGGACATATCCCCAGCATAATTGGAGCGATTGATGGAACACATATTGCATTTGTCCCTCCCCCATCAAAATGAACAGGTGTTCAGGAATCTGAAGAGTTTCCACTATATGAATGTAGAGATGGTATGCCTGGCGGACCAGTACATCTCCCACGTCAATGCTAAGTATCCAGGGTCGGTGCATGATGCCTATGTCCTGAGGAATAGCAGCATCCCAAATATGATGGCCCAACTACAGAGGCACAGGATGTGGCTAATCAGTGAGCCCTGGACCCACCCAGTATATGTTGGTGTATGGGTATGGTGTAGGCCATATGGGATAGTGTGTGGCTAAATGTTGTCCCTCAGTATTGCAGGTGACTCTGCTTACCCCAACCTATCATGGCTGCTGACCCCTGTAAGGAAGGCCAGGACAAGGGCAGAAGAACGTTATAATGAGGCACATGGGTGAACCAGAAGGATAATAGAACGGATCTTTGGCGTCCTGAAGGCCAGGTTCAGTTGCCTCCATCTAACAGGTGGATCCCTGTGCTACTCACCCAAGAAGGTCTGCCAGATAATAGTGCAATGCTGCATGTTGCACAACCTTGCCCTGAGACGCCACATGCCTTTTCTGCAGGAGGAGGAGGCTGGAGATGCCCGTGTGGCAGCAGTGGACCCTGTGGACAGTGAGGATGAGGTGGCAGAGGTTGAGGAACCATCAGTCATCAGACAATACTTCCAATGACAAACAGGTAAGACAGTGTTACTTCGCATTTCAATGACATTTGTTTGATTTTGTGTGGCACTGGCATGTTGTTATTTCCCACTTCTATGCCCACTTACTGTACCCTTTGGCAATTCATTTTACAGATGTTGGTGACCTCACGTATGCTCCTGGTGTGATCACTGCAGCCGGCTACAGGTCATTTACCTATGCTCATTTTCTGTACAGTTGAATTGCAATGTTTGTTCCTGGTTCAATGAATGCACATTCGATATACATGACATCCTCCAAATAGATTTCTTTCAAAGGGTATTTATTGAAGTGCTAACATATAGGGGGAAAGTGCAATGGGATGGGGTGATGATGGAGGAAAGTCCAGGGTATTGTTCCAGTCTGTAGCACAGGTGCATTGTCCAAGGGGACATAGAAAGGGGAGCAATGGCAGTTCAAGGTGGACAGGATGACAGAGTGGGACGCAATGGTGACAATCAGGAGAGTCTCATTTCCTGTCGGAGGTCCTCGCAATTGTCTCTGGCTTCTGTCTGGATCGCAGCACATGTTTGCAGGGTGGTTCACCTTCTGCAGGGGAGGGCTGCTGGTGGTGTGTTGGTCCTGTGGTGGGGCCTCCTGGCCAATAGCGGCAGCGGAGGTGGAAGGCTATTCAGCTGTTGTGTGCTTGCCTCCCTCATAATATTGGCCATGTCTGCCAGCACCCTTGCTATGGAGACTAGGGTGATGTTAATGGCCTGCAGGACCTCCCTGATCCCTTGGTATTGTCCCTCCTGCAGCCGCCTGTTCTGCTGCACATGGTCCAAGATCTGTCCCATCGTGTTGTGGGAATGTTGATATGCTCCCAGGATCTCTGCAAGTGCCTCCTGGAGTGTCGGTTCACTTTGCCTGTCCTTCCTCTGGCACACAGCAGTCCTCCAAGTGTCCCGGGTGGCCTGTGCCTCTGTCCCCTAAACGGTGTGCCCACTGCCACTGACCCCAGGTCCCAGATTGTCTTGTGTGCGAGGTGTGACCTGAGGTCCCTGTAGAGGTGGAGACACTGCTGATTGACATGTCCTGGGGACAGAGGTATGGGTATGCTGGGTGGGTGCTGTGGTGTTGTTTCCTGATGGGGGAGGCTCTGTGGTGGGTGTGACTGGGCCTGGCTAACAGGCTATCCAGAGGTCCCTGATGGACCAGGTTGGTCATCCAGTTCCTGAAGACCAGAGTTGCTGTCATCACTGTGGGCCTCTTCTGTTGGGGGACTGGATAGTGCTGGCACCCTCTCCAGTGTCCAGTGACACCTGTGGGGATGTAAATGATGTGTTAATGTTTCTGTGTCTGACATATTGTGCCTCTGTGGCTTGCCCTCTTTGTTTATATTTGCCCTGGCAGCTTTCACTTGTGTAAGTTGGTATATGGTGGGATAGCTGATTCTCTATAGTGTGCATGCTTTAGTGATAGGTGCCATGCAGGGCTGTGAGTGGTGTCCATGCATTGGTATGGCATGCAGGGCCTGGCATTGGGATGAGTGAGATGTGATGGTGGGGTATGTGGGACGTGATGGAGTGATAGGAGTGAGGGTGAGGGTGAGCATGGGGGTATGTGATGGCATGCAGGTAAGGGGGAGTGATAATAGTGGAGAGTTGAATTACCAGAGTCCAGTCCTCCTCCTACTCCGGCCAGGCCCTCAGGATGCATGATTGCCAAGACTTGCTCCTCCATGCTGTTAGTTGTGGGGGAGGAGGTGGGGATCCACCGCCGGTCCTCAGTACAGCGAGTTGATGTCTTCGTGCAATGGAATGTACCTTCCTCCGTAGGTCGTTCCACCTCTTCCTGATGTCATCCCTAGTTCTTGGGTGCTGTCCCACGGCATTGACCCTGTCCACGATTCTCTGCCATTGCTCCATCTTCCCAGCTATCGATATCTGCTTCACCTGCGTTCCAAATAGCTGTGGCTCTACTCTGATGATTTCCTCCACCATGACCCTTAGCTCCTCCTCTGCGAAACGGGGGTGTCTTTGTGGTGCCATGGGTGTTGTGTGAGTTATGTAGGTGAGGGTGTGTAGGGTAATGTGTTGGGGTGTGTGATGTGGGATGTGTGGGTGTTGTATGGGTGTGAGTTCTGTGTGGCTCTGGTTTTGTCTGTGGTCTTGGTGTCTGTCTCAAGCCAATGGTTTGTAATCATAAAGCGTTGTGGGTAATGTCTGTGTGTGTTTTATAGTGGTGTGGGTGTGTGGGTGTGGTGTGTGTATGGGTGTCAGGTGTGTGTTATTTAAATTGACCAATGTAATGTTGTTTTGTATGTGTGTGTCCATGTTGAGCGCGGCGGCATGTACTGCCAATGGTTTACCGCCATTGAATGTCCGCCTAGTGATTAGTGGAACATAATGTGATGGGCGTTGTTCTGTTGGCATAACGGTGTGGGTTTTGATACTGCCACTTTATCACTGACCTTTGGTCTGGCAGATTTGTGTATGTCGCTGAATAGTGACAGATTGGTGTGTGTGTGTCATATTATGATGAACGGATATCCAGGGCGACGGTGGTAAGTTGGCAGCAGTCAGCGTGGCGGTAAGTGGGATTTACCACCAATGTCATAATGAGGGCCATAGTTATTTAAAAATACAGGCCTCATATATTTGTGACATACCATCATTTAAAAAAATAAATTATAAGCAACTTTATTAGTTTTGCCTAACAATGTAAAAACAATAGGTCACATCTGCACCGCATAGGCATATTAGTGTACAAATCCCATTTAGTTTGCATGGGTACATAATCGCTACTGTTTATACTGGTCAGGGACGTGTCACACAATTGTCGTTACACCTAAGGTGTAGTAGTTGATCGGATATCCAATGTCCCTGTCCACTTCCCCCACACCCTTTTATACTTAGCTGGGCACCCTCTTGCTTCATATACCAATTTTTCTTGAGGGCACACCAGTCCACCCCACGTCGCCATTGAGCAAGTTCCAGTGCCGTCTCCACCTTCCAACCAGCTGTGATGTCTCTTTTCGCCAATAGACATGCCACCCCCAAGAAGATCCGCTCCACTCTACTGGACCCACTCCCTCCAGGACACCCAACAAGAGTGGCAGCGGGGCAGCCTCTACCTTCAGTATTCTGGAGATTTTGGCTGTGACCACTTGCCAGTAGGTTGCTATGTGTGGGCAATCCCACACCATATGGTAGAAGTCAGCATTAGGGCCTTCACAGCGGGAGCACTTCGCTTGATGTAGGAGACCTGCTTTGTGCATTTTATGGGGTGTGAGGTATGCTGTATGTAGATAATAAGTTTGTACAGCGCAGAGGCTGGTGGTCATAGCTAAGTTTCTTGGGGCCATCAAGGCGTCCCGCCAGTCCTCATCCTCTATTTGGCCCAGCCAGCTATCCCACATCCCTCGAAGTCAACCGAATGTTTGTGCCATATTGGTGACCAGGGTGTGGTATATTTGAGACACTCCCCCCTTCCCTAAACCACTCATCAGGGATTTTGCCTCCACAGGGCTAAACTCGGGAGGGTTGTGCCAGCCTGAACGTGTACGCTCAGTGTATGTCTGAGTTGTAGGTATCTATGGAATTGGGTCCCGGTGAGCGAGTACAGCAGCTGAAGCTCCTGAAAGGACCGCATGTGGGAGCCCGCCCAGATGTCTCCTAAAAGTGAAATGCCTATATGGTCCCATTTCTGGAACTCCTCCAGTGTTGAGACCTCTCCCAGCTATGTCCCATGCCATAGCGGGGTTTGTTGGGTGAGTCGTCGCCATCATCCCATTGCCTCCTGTGCCACCCTCCACCCCAGCAGCACCACTCTTGTCACCTCTGGGATCTTGCGTGGCAGGGGGTTACCATACAGCATCTCAAGCAGTCTGGGGAAGCCCATTGTCAGGAGTTCAAGTTGGTACACTGGATCCGACAGCCACCTCCCAGCCAGTCATTAATCACCAGCAAGTGCATTGCTAAGTAATAGAGATGGAGATGGACATTCCCAATCCTCCTTCATACACATCTCCTTGACAAGTGCGAAATTCTAGCTGAGGGTGAGAATTATACCATAGGAATTGTCGTGCTACTGTATCCTTTCTTTAAAACATCTCTGGTATTTGGTAGGGGAAATTCTGGAGAAGATAGTGGAACCCAGGTAGCACCATCATTTTATATAGCGCTATCTTTCCCAGGACATTAAGGGGCAGGGTCTACCATCTCAGGAGATCATCTTTGATCCCCTGAGTGAGTGGTGAAATATTAAGCGAACAGGCCAATTCGGGCAGGAGGGCAACAGCCACTCCCAGGTACCGGAAGCTGTTACGTTGGACAGGAATATTATCTTGCCAGTTATAACAATCCCTTGCAGGATGTAACGGGACTAGCATAGACTTATAGGGGTTGAGTGTCAGGCCGGAGGCCTCCCGAGAACAGCCCCAGTATCTGCAAAGCTCGTGGTCTGCTACTGGCCGGGTTGGCCAGGTACAGGAGTACGCCATCCGCGTACAATGCTATGCGGTCTTCATGCCCTGTGGGCCAAGACCACACGTCAATCAAGGGGTCTTCCCTTATAATCTTCACAAGCAACTCCATTGCTAGTGCGAAGAGAAGCGGGGACAGAGGGCACCCTGGGCGGGTTCCTCGGAAAGGGTGTGATACAACCCCATTCACTTGCACCCGAGCAGTTGGATTGGAATAAAGGAGCTTCACCAGTTCTCTGTATTTAGGACCAATCCCTGCACTTAGAAGCACCCGGTGATGATACGTCCAGTCCACTGTGTTGAACGCTTTTTCGAAGTCTAGGAGGAGGAGTGCCATAGGAGGGGTCAAGGAGCCACGGTGAGCCAGTGCTGCATGTAATCGTCTAATGTAATGCCTAGTACTCCTAGTCGGCATGAAGCCACACTGATCTGGGTGTATCAGCGAGGATACCACCCTCTTCAGCCTGGTGGCCAATATTGTAGATAGTATCTTAACTTTGGTGTTAGGGAGTGAGATGGGGCGGAGGGCAGAACAATGCTGCGATGGAGGGTTGGCCTTAGGGATCACTACAATGGTGGCTTGATCGAGACCCTGGGGAAAACCACCCATCTGTTCAGCTTCCTCAAACATATTCAGCAGGTGGGGGGGGGGCCAGGATATCGCTACACTTGGTGTAAAGCTCCGCTGGAAACCCGTTGGGGAGTGGGGTCTTTCCCGAGGCCAAAGCCAAGATAGCGGTCTTCACCTCTTCTAGCACGATGGGTTCGTCGACGTCTTGACTCTCTACTGCTGAGATTCAAGGGAAGGACACACCTCTTAGCAAGGGGGCCTCCCTCTCCATTTGGGGTCTGGGTTGTTCCTCGTAAAGTATTGTGTAGTAGGTGGCAAAGATGTGCGCGATATCATGTGGTGTCTGGGAGGTGGCACCTGATCTGTCAATGATTTCAGGGACTACTCTGTTTGCTAGGGGCCGAATTACCAGCCAGTGCAACAGCTTTCCGTTCTTGTCCCCCCACCCGTATACGCAGGCCATCAAGGCTCGCCACATGTGTTTCACTGTTTTGAGAGTGGAATGCCTGATTTCCTCTCTATTTAGAATTAGTTGTCTCATTACAGATTTGTGTGTGGTGGCAGAGAGTTGATGCTTAAAGTCGTAGCGCCTGAACCTCGAGGTGTGACACCTGTTGGTTCCATGCAGGCTCTCTCATGCGGAGGACATGTTTGTCCTGCCCCCTGAGGGTGGCTTTACAAGCGGCCCATATTATGCCCGGTGACAGCAATGACCCCAAATTGTTTGCCTGGTATTGGGTAAGCTGGTCTCTTAGGGCTTGGGTATAGTCGCCATCCTGTAGGTGCCAGACGTTTAAGCGCCACAGGGGGCGTTGGGTTACGTCGATGTCATCTACTGAGACAAGGAGTGGTGCGTGATCCAAAACCCCGTGTGGCAGTATCTCTGCCCCATGACTCGAGAAACATCTAGGGCCGGCATGAGGAGGAGATTTATTCTTGCATGGGTGTGGGGCACTGCCGACGTATGCGTGTATTGCCGCACTCTAGGGTGCCAAATCTTTCACATATAACAAAGGTCTAGGTCTTCTGCCCAGCGGCTCAGTCTGTTAGCCCGAGCCGTGTGGCTCATGGATGTGGATCCGGTGATATCCATCTCTGGATTCATGACAGAGTTGAAGACTCCCCCCAAGATTGTCAATCCCAAAGGGAATCAGTAATCACTATGGGAAGAGAGCGGTGCAGCAGGATAGCCACCCCCTTAAAGCCCCTGGAGAAGCCCGCATGGTAGACTCTGTCATACCCACCCCATGCGAGCATAGGGCATTTGGTGCCAAGCAAGTGTGTCACCTGGAGCAAGACTACAGGAGGGGCAAAGCGGCAGAGAGTGTTAAAGACCGCAGATCGCTTGATTTTATCTAGGAGCCTATTAACATTCCAGGAAAGAACCTGTTTAGAGGGTTCCAGTGTGTGTGGGGACTGGTATTGGTGTATCTAGTGTTTTAGCCCTAAGGCCGTGGTGTGATCAACTGAAAGAAAGACATTAATACAACTGACACTCAACCATAATATGACAGTAGATTGTTTCACTGATATTTCTTCCCAACCCCCACCCCATACTTCCAGCCCTGAAGTATCTGTCGCCCTTAAACACAACCAAAACCTCAAAAACAAGGTGTCTGTCATAGGTGTGGAGTGGTGGATCCCTCCATATAGTCGGAGTTCTGCAATATTGCCGCCCCTCGTTTCACATCCATTTTCAGTCAAGATGCCTCCCTCTCACCTCCCCCAGAATTGCATAGGGTCAGTGTATTCCATGTTTATGGTAGCGAGAAGGTTTGGCTAAGGTAATCGTCCTCAAGGGTTGACGTAGGTCTCTTCTCTTCCAGGCGACGCGGTGTAGTCTGTCCCTTCGGGTGATCAGGATTAGTTGGTTCTTCCTCTTCAAGTGATTGAATCAGTCTGCTCCGATTCCTATGGCGGGACCGGGTATGTCTACGTCCGCCTCGTAACCCTGGTGAGTAGATGTGGCTGGGCCCCCACGGAGCACCGGGGGTTGTCCTCTTGTAGGGAGGGGCCCTTCCGGGCGACACAGTGCTCTTCAGTGAGCCAGTCCCACACAACTTCAGGTGAGTCCAAGAAGAAGGATTTTCCATTCATAAAGACTTTGAGGTGTGCAGGGAAAAGGAGCATGTAGGACAGCTGCATTGCCCTTTGCTTTTGCTTGACTCCTTCATAGGAGCGACGTTTAGCCTGCACTTCTCGAGTATAGTCTTGGAAGATAAGGCGATCCTATGGTTATCCCAGCGGAGATCTGGGTGTGCTCTTGCTTCCCTGAGGATAGTGTTGCAGTCTTGAAAATTTAGAAATCTTACAATCATTGGTCATCTGAGTCCTCCTGGTGGGTGTCTGGGCGCCTGTGCCCTGTGTGCCCGCTCGATGGTAAACCAGGGGGACAGTTGTTGCTCTGGGACCCAGGATCTGATCCAGTGCTCCAGAAACTTGATTGCTTGGGTCTCTTCCGCTCCTTCCGGGAAACCAAAGAAGCGCAGGTTGTTGCGCCTGGACCGATTTTCAGGGTCTTCAGCTCTATGGTGAAGCTCACTAGTGCGGGCCAACAGCTGGGCGACTTTGGTTTTAAGATCTGTGATGTCATAGTCTTCCTGGGAGACTCGGTCTTCGACTTCTTTGATGCAGCTCAAAGCTGTCTGTAGATCCTGCTGCAGTAGGCCCACATCCTCCCGCACTTCACCAATTTTTGTTTCAACTGCCAATTGTGAGGATTGAATGGCTTGCAGGATCGTGCTCACCCCCTCCACGACAGGGGTCTCTAGTGTCGTGCCGCTTGCCTCGTGGGGGGATGTCTGCGTGGTGAACTGATCAATGCGTTGTTGGGACTCTGGAGGCTGTTTGCTAGTTTTGTCTTTCCCCATGGTAGCTGCGTAGGCTCTGGGCGTTATGATCCCTCACGTACCTCTATCGAATTACCCCTGCGGGATTGTCTTAGAGGGCTTGGGAGATGGTCACTCAATGCTGGGGAAGTGCTTCAGGGCCCAGCCATGAGGGGCCGTACAGTCACCAGGGATCAGCGTGCAGGTAAGTGGGGCAGCAGGCTTTTCCTCAGGACTGGGGGTGGACCACACCCGCTCCATCAGCGCTACTCCTCAGTCTATTCCCTTGTATCGCATATCAGCTCCACACCTCGTGTCCTGTTGGTTACCTCCACCTCCAATGTCTCGGGTTTACCTTCACCCCCACTCAAAGCGTCCTCATCAGTCTGTATTCTGTGCTGGGCTCTGGGGGCCCACAATCATGGGAGCCGTGGTGCTGCAGCTCTTTCTCCAGTATCCACTGCTTCACTCGTGCCCACCGCCTAAGTTCTTCAGTGAGGGCAGCAGAGTCTCCCAGGCCTTTCCACAGACTCTCACGGTCCACGTGGCACCCTCATCTCAGGTCAGGCGCGTCGCTCCTCCACTCTAGTACTGGCAGGCCTTGGGGCGAGTTGGGGGCTGGATCACTTTGGCTTCGGCCCAGGCATCAGGGTATCCCGCCCCCTCAGCGCTATCTGCATTCCTAGGTCTGGCGCATGCGGCCCGAACTGGCCGCCGTAACACCCCATCCCTCCTGATCTCCGGGCCATCCACCTCACCTGCCTCTCGCAGGGCTAGATTTTTGTCTTTGGCCACGGGATCAAGTCGTTAAACGGAGCGCTGTAGCTCCAGCCCACACCGTTGTCGCCTCTGGAGGGCCAACGCTTCACCCCAAGGCCACTCCGACAGCTCCAGTCCGTGGCTTTGCCGGGCTCGGATCCTCAGTTGATCTTTTCCATCATTTTGCAGCATGCTCGGACCCAGTGCTGCATCTCCGGACCCTCCAATGTGTGCCTTATCATGTTGGGGACAGACAGGACGTGGGACGAACGGGGCTTATAGCGGCGGATGACGGAGGGGTCCGGAGCACTCTTAGAGTGCGACGGCCATCTTGACGCCTGAAGCCACACCCCCATACCATCATTTTTTATCAACATAAGCAAAGCATGGCATAAATTGTGAAACCTTTAACATTTTGAAATGATGTGACACACAGAAAGATACTTTACGTAGTACTGGATTTCCCTTTTAACTGCATTCATAACTGAGGATTTAGTAAATAGTAATTCAATCTCTTAGATACAATGATTCACTATTGTACTAATATTCTATTGGTCTGGTCCCAAAAAACAGTCACAAATTGCACACTGATTTTCTACCATGTCTGTGATAGTTTTGTGATAATATCAAACTATTTTTGTAAGTCCTCCTGTTTTCCTTAAAGGAAATGGCACTGCGTTTTAAAAAATCTTTTTTTTTGCTTTGTTTTTTTTTAAAGAAGAGGCATTGGTGCTGCAAACTACTGCCTCCTCTTAAACAAACTTTTTTTTACATTCACAAACACATTTACATTTTGCAAATGTGTTACCACCTTGTTAAACCTGGCATCCATACTCAAGGACTGCACATTAAATGCTACTAGTGGGCCTGCAGCACTCATTGTGCCATTCACTGAAGTAATCTTTTAAAACATGCCTCAGTCATGCCACTGCAGCCTGTCGTTCTTTTTTAAATTGCTATTTTGACCATGCAAAATAAACCATTTGTCAGGTTCAAACCTTTTTTTAATACATATGTCACTCCTAAAATAGGCCCTAAATCCCCAGAGGACAGGGTGCATTGTATTAAATTAAAAAAAATGAGACATGTGTGCTTAAGGTGTACATGCTCTGGCAGTGAAAAACTCCTAACATTGTTTTTTATTTTTGTCTTGTCTATTTCTCCCATTGACTACCACTGGGTTACATTTAATATGTGATTACTTTGTATTGGGAGCAGATATAGATATTCTGTTTGCACTCAAATGAATTGTAATTTTAAATCCTCTTTAATGATAAAGTTGGATTTTGAGTCACAAATCTGAAAATGCCTCTGCTAGAAAGTTGGCATGGCAG
This sequence comes from Pleurodeles waltl, assembly GCF_031143425.1. Classification (NCBI taxonomy): domain Eukaryota; kingdom Metazoa; phylum Chordata; class Amphibia; order Caudata; family Salamandridae; genus Pleurodeles; species Pleurodeles waltl. Next base: position 975,779,690 of record NC_090447.1, read on the forward strand.
GTTGATGGGAGGCACTGACCCCGGCTCCACGTGCACGTCAAAGAGCTCGCCTCTAGCACACACAAAGGAATTGGACACCATGCCTAGCTTCCTTTGGTCAACCCCAGACAGTTTGGATCCTTGACAGGGGAAGAACTCACCAGAACAAGACGTGAGGGTAGTATAGGGAATCTCCCCACACAAAGGCTGGTACTAGATATAAATATTGGACCTTCAAATTCACTTGTGTGAACAGCCCTGAAATATTGAGGGTCTGACACCAATAAAGCACAACGTGCAATTGCAGCACAGGTGTCTATATTAAAACCAGCGAGGACATTGCTGTTTGCTGACGCGATCATAGGAAAAAACCCTAGAACAACCATTGAACCCCAGATAAATACAGTGACTGATTCCATGCAGGAAATGATACTGCCTGAACTGACTACTTTAAAACTGTCTGTCAACTCTGTTGGAGGCACAGCTACCAAACTGATAAATCAGATTGATCATTTAATATTAGACTATACCCAACTGAGGTATACCTCATGACAATTGTGAACAAAATTGCAGAATAATAGATCAGGAACAAGATCACCAGTCTCTTTACAAAAAAAGGAACTGGAGGACATGAAATTGTAAGGATAATCTGAGACATTCTGTCATGCTGGAGGGTTTGGAAGTAAGAAACATGACAGGACTCCTTAATGATTTGTATTGGAAATAACAACGTTCGAGCCATCACATCAATTTTGGTACTTACACCGAATTATAACATGCAATCCCATTAACCAAACAAAAAAACAATCCATTACCTGCTTTTTATGGCCACCAGCAACTGAGAAAGGGGATACTGGCAACCAAGAAACCTGGCCCCTTTCATTTAAAAAATATATGCTTCCCAGGAGTTTTCATAAGAGACAAATCTGAAGGAGAATACATTTTTGGCACTATGATCCAGACTGAGAAAGAAAGAGGTTTGTTTTAGATTCTGAGAGCCCGGAAAATCCAGGGAAGTTGAACATCCAGAAGATATGGAAAGTTTCTTGGACCCCGCTAGATGGTCTGAATATGAGCATATTCAAGGGCAATGGAGACCAACATATGCAATACACATCTCAGGGGCTGTCAAGTGGAGACCAGTAAAAGGATACAATAAACAGACTTGAAGAGGCGACACCACAATGGGAAGCTCATGACAAACCACAAAAGAGATCACAAACACATATCAGGAGATAAATTATGACCAACACTTAAGGAATAAGGTGATGTGAAAGAACTTGTTTTGAATGTCCGGATAGTTAGCAATAAGATCAAACTCTAGGACCAATCCCTGCTGTTAACTGTACCATCGTAAAACTTTTTGGTTTAGATGTGTCAGGACCTGTTTACTCAAAGTGTGTAGGCTGCTCACACAAAGTATTTTGCAGTTACAAGAGTAATGTCACAACTTATACACATTAAAATAAAACTATGCAAGTGGTGGAGACATATAAACATAGATGGTATGTATCAATTGTACCAGTAGGAATACATGCTGTCGCCAATTAGCATCATAATCACTGAGGGATACTGACAACCCATTTCCGAATGTGACTGGGCAGTGACAATGATGCTGTATATGTATAAGAGGCACACTCTTATGTTGATTTTAATATAGATGAAGGGACAAATCATTTTGTGACCTACAGACATTTTCATTTTATTGTAAACACAGACCCATCAAAAAAAAGTAGAGTATGGGAAAAACTGATCTTCCCAACTAAATACAAGTAGGTATGCGGTACAAATAATTTTAGTGGTGGATGGGCACACCACCAGAAGTCATTAACACTCTCAAACAAAGTAAGCTTAATTTTTTAAAGCAATTTCTATACACAAGACCCCTCTCTGTATTACCTATCACGTTTGTTAAATCTGTGGTTAATACAGCCCAAGAACCTGTGTAAATTGAGAAGACTTCAGACTGACAATTTTCAAACACTCCCTTTTTTGTACACTCTAGATGCCACTTCTCATCCCACTTCTAGGACAAATCATAACTTATACAATCACCCACATAAGGAACAACAAATTCATCCCATTCAGAACTAAAAATTGTACTTAGGGATTGCTTCGTACTTTGAGTAGTCGTACAACTGTTGGAACATGACTAATGAATACAAGCAACACCACACCATTGTTTATAGCCTCCTTTATTGGCCTAAAGCACTACATAAAAAGACAATTCTAACATTCATGGGTGTGAAGCAGTATGACGTGTTGTTGCAGGAAAACCACATATCCACTAAAGAATGTGAGAATTTAAAAAAAGAATGGGCAGACAAATTGATGTTTGCAAGCAAGATAACCTCTTCAGAGGAAGTGAAAGGCTCACAGGCTTCTCATAGAAAAGGAATACATACTCCCATCCCTCTTATGGTAATACAAACGAGGACTGACTAAAATGGAAAGTTTAGTTGTTTGTTCTGTCCAAGCTGTTGATACCAGACCTTGGAGGTTGTATATGCCCCAACATGAGAGAAAGGGGTATTTATTTCCATCCTCTCTAGAGAATTAATTGCTTTGGTGAAAGCATGACTGATCCTGAGAGATGATCAGAACATGGTAGTAGATCCAATCTTAGACAGATCTGGCAGGCCAAGCAATAACATCTGTAGAGACAGGCACATACTTTAAGATGTTATAGGTGACAGCGCTCTTACAGCACCATGGTGATTGCTATATCTGACAGAAAGAGACTATACCTTCACATCCTGCACACATGGTTCATGCACTATAATATACGTTTTTCTGATGTCAGGGGCACTAAACCACAGATTAGTGGATTTGGAAATTGTACTGAAAAGCACCTCTGACCATGATTTGATTGCTCAAAAACTGACTACTAATCTGTTAAGCTAACCTAGCACTATCTGGAGTCTAAACACCCACAGATATAAAATGCTTTTAGACTGCAAAGGACTGAGCTCAGTCCTCATGATCTATTTATGTGAAAATCAGGGTCCTGTTACTTCCCCACAAACACTCTAGGCTACAGGGAAGGTTTGGGTAAAAGGTGGAATAATAAGAAACACTGCCGCAATTACATGCAAAGCTTGGAACAGCAAGCAAGTTTAGAACATAACTTCCTCACATTCATGAAGGAATACAATGGATGCCCTTCAGATTTCAACCTAATAGAAGTAATCAAAGTTAAATGATCTGAACACACTCTATATCTCTGTGGCAGAGAATGCACTACAGGGCATAAACCAAAGACACCTTGAGCATGGAGAAAGGGAGGCAGGCTGTTAGCGCTACATTTGAAAAAAATAGAACATAATACATACATTTCTATTACCTCTGGTCCTTCCTGTCATAATAGAAGACAATTATCCAACATTAGAGTTGGACATCTGGAATATTATAAAAGTAGAATAGGGGGTTACCTTTCCTTATCAAACTAGAAAGTGACAGTTGTCCCGCCCCCTCGGAAATGATGTCACATCCATTACCGGGACTTCCGCTGTCCCCTGAGAGCCCGCCCTGGAACTGACGTAGGTGTAGGGGTGTCACGTGGGTTGTGACATTATGGGGTCACGTGTTAGTCATGTGCCTTGGTCCTAGCCCCTGTGTCTAGGTCTATAGGTTGTGTAAAATAGGGGGGCTGTTGGTGCGCACCCTGTTTCTGCACCTAAAAGTACAAGTCTGGACATGTCAGACATTCAGGACCATGTGGCTGCTTGGGTGCCTCCTCACAGGGTGGAGCATTGAAAATGCAAGGCCAAACCTCCACACTGTTGGCTAATCCAAAAAGAGGGGCTGGGCAAATGTTGCAAAGGCCATGACACATGGTTAGTGTAATGTGTAGCCCCTCAACGTATCTGAGACATCAAGGAGAGCATGTGACAGCTATGTGTTGTAGAGGAGTACGCCTTTTTTAACCATTGAATACATAAAAGGAGCCGGCTAGCGCCTCATGCCAAACCTTGAACCACAGCTGAAAATGATTGTTAGGGCATTATGAATAGATACAATCCTCTCACCAGAAAAGCCACCTCCTCAGGGGCCCGGAACACTATCAGTCGATATTATCATACTCTAACACCTTTGGTGTTGGATGAGAATGCACAGCCAGCTGCCGCTAAAGATGGGGGTTCTGACGTTACTAAATTTCAAGAGGAACTTTGCCATCACCTTAAAAAGCTCAGCCTCAAGGATTTGCCTCAACTGATATCACCTACTAAGGCTGACAGCAGCAGCAGTGAGGCTTCGAAAGACAATTAAATGATGGAATCAACTTAATCGACACTGAAGTTGATGAAGAAGGTATAGCACCACCGAATTCGCTGGTCTATGAAGATATGGGCTTTCAGGATGACCCAGATCCTGAAGCAGCTGGCAGGTGTAAACTCTGACACTGCTTATACACCAATGGACCTATGCAACTTGCAAGATTTCAGAGCAGCCGCAGAGTGTAGCGAAAATGGTGAGGTTACAAAAAAAAACGCTATAGACACTTATAGTGTATACGTGGATATCATACTTTCAACTAGTAGTTCGTCTTTTTCTTTTTGTTTGAACCGTAGAAAACAACCGCAAAAAGAGATGTGTTAGAGGGGTCTGCACCAAAGTCTGAAAGTATTACAAGCCAGAACAAAGAGCAGCATAAGAAATGTGTTTTGCACCTACAATAGCACAGATTTTGAAAAGGAAACTCCGGGCGTACCCTATGATGCCATATGGCCTGTTAAAGGTTTTGCGGCGACTGTTGTGAACACGTGTTAAACGTGACAATTATAACCTCTGTTATGGGCATGAAATTAATGAACCACAGCAGGTGGCTTGCGAACATCTATACGAGTCGTACACAGCAAGAACAATTCAATACATATGTAGCAGGTTAGACCTTCACAAGGTATATAAGTTGTTAAGGGTGGTGTACAGGTTGTCAGCAGTGAAGAAATATTTCCACGCTGATATGATTAAGGTCTTGGCAGCAGCCGTCAATGAGATCTGACACGTGGGCGAGCCCTGCTCAAAACTCGAATGTATGCAGGGGATGTGTACCTATTTTGACAAAAGATTGATAGAAAGGGTCACAGAAAGATGAATTTGTGATGTTTATTATAAAAATAGAAGAATGGGGTCTTTATCCCCCTAAAGTTGTTTTAAAAAATACAGAGGTCGTGGGCTATAACAGTGTTATTTAACGTTACATACTTACTCACTTTTTAGGACGTGAATCAGAGTGTTGCTGTGCAAGATGTCTATGAGTTACACCCTGGATACATATGCATTGCTAGAATGGTATATGTGCTGCTTAAAGAAAGAATAGCTGAAATACACCCCATAACTGTACAGTATCTGAACAGTTCAGAACCGTCAGCTACGGGGGGGGTGAGACATTCCTGAATGTGTAACCAGATGATGTATCAACACATGGATGCCTACAGCAGATAAATAGTAGAACTTGTACAAAGGGTGTATGTGTGAGTTAAGACTTCTGCCGACACCCATGTTACACACAGCTTTGGAGCTTCTGACCGAGGATTATTTCACAAATAAGGGTTTTGTACTGTCCGGTCTAGAGCTGTACGAGCTTATGAATGCTATCAGTATCCTGAGTGTACAAAGTTACAGGAGAGGTGAGAGGGAAGTCGTGTCTAAAGCTATTGAGTGTATATCTATAAAAATAGCAAAACGGGTGACGCTAAGACCGATTAGCTGTGGGGGGTCCTAGTAATGTATGTAGCATGTGTCATACTATGTACGCGTAGTGAAAAGTCAACATGTTGACCAGCAATGCCACCCATAAGACCAATAGCTAGAAACTGTAAAGTATGTTGTGTTTCTGCTTTGCTGATATTCTTTATTTTTAATAATATGGCCTCACACAAAACATTTGTCTTTCATTTCATGGCTTGTAACAGCTGATAACATGTCCGGTGGTGGTGTGTTGAAGAAGCTTTATTACGATACAAGTGGTGTCAGTAGCTTCGGGGGTACAGAAGCACTGTTTAGAAGGGATCTAGATAAAAATGAGCCAGTAAACAGAGCCCAGGTGAAGATGTGGTTATCTGGTGAAGAGACGTATTCACTCCATAAGCCCACCCGGAAGCGATTTAAGAGAAGACCTACAATTGTTATAGCGCAAGTAGATTATCAATGGCAGGCAGACATAATCAGTCTTCAAGATTTACCAAACACAATAACGCTGCTCGATGTATATCAGCGGTCATAGATGTCTTATCTATGTACCCATATGCAGAAACCTTATTCAAGAAAAGTGGGAGCAGTGCGACCAACGCCTTTAAAGCAATCTTCAGGAAAGGCCTAACACCTCAAAAACTGCAAACAGATGCTGGAAAAGAGTTTTTAAACAGAACGTTTCAGAAATTACCAAAACAGCACAATGTTAAACATTTTGTAATGCACACTGAGGTAAACGCAGCTGTCATAGAACATTTTAAAGAACCTCAAAGTCCAAGATGTGGAGATATTTTATGGCCTATAACATATACCGATATGTGGATGTTCTACAAGCTTTTATAGATGTTTATAACACCACTTATCAAATAACTATCAAAACACCACCCGTAAATGTAACAGCAGATAACTCATTAAAGGTGTGGCAAACTGTGTACGGGAATTGGATCACCGCAGGTGTAAAGAAGCCACTTTTAAATAAAGAAGGTGACGATGTTAGGGTTTCAAAATTAAAAGGGGTCTTTACGAAGGAATACCAACAGACTTTTAGTTATGAGATATTTATAATGGAAAGGTAAAGAGGATGTATATATTTACAGGCTAAAGGACTACGATTGGGAAAAGGTGTTGGGCGTCTTTTACAAGGATGAGCTACAGAAGGTACCTAATGATCCACACAGAGTGTATAGGGTTGAAAAGATTCTGAAAAGGAAAGGTAGCGGCGCTAACCAGCAGGTTTTTGGCAAATGGCGAGGGTGGCTTGAGAAATTTAACAGTTGGGTGTTGGCCAGTTCTGTGCAGGTTGTGTCAGTACGATGGTGTGTTGTTGTAGACGCCGAGATGGAAACATCCCCGCTTTATTTTATGCTGCTGTCCAACGCCTCAAAGGACATGTTCCCTGAAAATAAATTTTCTAATTAAACAGTGAAGTTGGCTAAACCCTTAGTCCTGAAAGGGGATTGGGAGGTTGCCCTAACTGAGATTGAATACCCCCAAACATTAGGGAAAGTACAACATAACTGAAGTCAAATAGAACCGGACCAGTCGTGCCCCAACATTAACAGCGGTTTCCATACACTGTAAGTTTATACCAACATTGTATAGTCGCCGTTGCTAAGATGGGTACAGGATGAAAATAACACAATGGTTAATATGCAATACAACAAACCTGAATACGTGTAAGTTTCTAAAAAACATTTTGACACTATTACGATCATGATCTAGGACGATCAGGCTGAGCACTTCCAAGGGGCCCCTGTTATGTTTGGGCCGGTTTGGGGGTTTCTTCCATAGTTTGTTTAGAAGAGCTATGCCATTCTTCTGAAGAGGCTATGAAATCGCAAAACCACATGTCAAAGTGGCGGCTACTACCATTGCACAGGACGTTGTGGGTTCTGTGACGTCTGCGGTTGTCAAACGCATGAATAAAGAGTCTCAAGAAGGAGCGGGGTTGTTGTACAAGTCTCACACATGTGTTTAAACGAAGCATGGTGTTTCAAATCGCAGGGGTCAGCCTGCCCCCTATAAAAAAAGATGACGGTCTTCAAAAACTGCTCACAAACAAAGATCCATAAGTAGGAAGAGAGCTACGAAGAAGAGGAAGAGAAGGGGCGCTAAGGTAAATATTTTTAAAAAAAGCTGAACACTGTACAAACATGGCCTTTGTACATTGTGCATTGGGTGAATGCGCTAAATCGGAGTTAGACCTGTTTTACCCCAAACCATGCAGACTAGCATCAAATACAGTTTTTTCATGGAGGTATCACCGCTTGCCACTTTAACGCCTCTGGCGCCCATAGAGGTTTATGTGTCAGGGTCCACAGATATGTATCTGGATCTCAACAATACGCTGTTACACTTCATCTGTAAAATTGTAAAAGTGGATGGTTCCAACATAGAGACCGACGCTAAAGTGGCGACGAATGCTTATCCTATAGCAACCATGTTTAATCAGGTGGACATCACCTTCGGGGATCGGCTTATCATGCAGAGTGATAACATGTATACATATAGGGCATACCTTGAGAGTATTCTGAATTACAGCCGTGATGCCCTGGACACTCAGCTTTCAGCAGGACTCATCTACAAAGATACTTATGGTCATTTTGAAGCTACGGCATTGAATGGGCACAATCTGGGTTTTGTAAAAAGAGCAAACTTTGCCGCTTGAAGTAGAAAGTTTGACCTCCTAGGTTGCATACATTCAGAACTTTTCTACCAAGATAAGCTACTCGTCAATGGTATCAATCTTAAGATCAAACTAACCCCAAACAAGGACTCATTCTATCTCATCAATGGGGATGCGGAACAGTATAAACTTGTTAGGAGAGTGAAAGTGTCTCCAAGTGTCAGACTGGCTCATGAAGAGGCCCTACAGCTATCAAACGGCAAGTACGCCATGAAAAGATTGGCTACAAAGATATTCAGCATACCCACAGGTACCTGATTAACCCAACAGCAAAATTTATTTCTGGGTCAACTACCGAAACTTATTATCATAGGGTTTGTGGACAACTCCTCTTTTAGTGGGCTGTATACCTCAAACCCTTTCATTTTCATGCACTACGACATCAACTACGCAGTGCCGGTACACGAGGGTGCTGTGATTCCTCCAAAGCCACACACACCGAGTTTTGGAACACCAAATTTTATCAGGGAATATCTTGGCCTGGTGTCGATAACAGGAAAACATCTGAGGGACTCGGGACTCATCGTATCAAGAGAAGGGTATGGGGCAGGTTACACCCTTTTCGCTTTTCATCTGATGCCCGACATGGAAGATGATGATCACTATAATCTGATAAAAAATGGAAATCTAAAAGCTGAAATAAGTTTTAGTCAACCCTTGGCTACCAATATAAACATGACTGTATTCGCGATGTTTTACAGTGTCATTCAAATCAACCACGCCCAGCAGATTATGTTTGACTATCTTTAAAACATTGTACAATGGACACTGTACAAATACGTGAGTTCTTCAGCAGGCATAAATATGTGAAGAAACACTTTTTAGATGTTTTCTCAAGCAATGGGCTATCCGCGGAAATGAGCGTACAAAGACCTTGATCGCTAGTCTTTAACACAGATCCACATTACAAGGGTGGAACACACTGGATGGGAATGTTTTTGGATAACGACAAGGTTATAGTGTTTGACAGAAAAGAAAGCAGCTGTTAGGGTCGAGTATAACAAGATGAGGGTGCAGGATCCTCTAGCCATCACTATTTGGGAGCACTGTATATATTGTATTAGTAAATTGTCTAAGGGTATGACGTTTAGAATTTTTCTAAATTTGCATTTGAAAGATCTAGTAAACAATGATAGTATTGTTATGAAATATGTAAAAGAAAATGCGCGGGCTACGTCATGCTCTGTTCAAACAGAATACACCATTTGTTAAAAGTGTAAGGCCTTGTAATGCATATTTACGTGTAACATTAAGGGGGTCATTCTGACCCTGGCGGTCATGGACCCCAGGGCCAACGACCGCGGGAGCACCGCCAACAGGCTGGCGGTGCTCCCATGGGCATTCTGACTGCGGCGGTACAGCCGCGGTCAGAAACGGAAAACCGGCGGTGTCCCGACGGTTTTCCGCTGCCCTGGGGAATCCTCCATGGCGGCGCTGCAGGCAGCACCGCCATGGGGATTCCGACCCCCTGACCGCCAGCCTGGTTCTGGCGGTTTTGACCGCCAGAACCTGGCTGGCGGTAACGGGTGTCGTGGGGCCCCCTAACAGGGCCCCACTAAGATTTTCAGTGTCTGAGGATGGGGGTGTTGGGATCCTCTGCTGTTGGGGCTGTTGATCCTGAAGCGTTGCATGGGTTGGGGGTGGCAGATCAGAGTCTTGGGAATATAGAGTCATTTTGTTTTCAGAAGTCTATTGCTTATAGGTTTGTAGGAAGTTTTGAAGAGGTCTGGAGTAAAGATTGGCTTTGTCGTAAGGTTTTAAATCAGTCCTGATAAAATGTTTATAATTTCGGCATCTAGGTGTAGTGTTTCATTTTTTTGTATATCCCAAGCGTCACTCGTAAAAGGGTCCAACTGCTCCAGTTATTGCCGCATCACCAGGTACATCGTTTGGGCATAATCCATCAGTTCCTGGTTAGGAGGCTTGTAGTTAAAGGTGGCGCTATACCCAGGAGCGCTCCTATAAAGCGGCCCGATTGTTTTACAAGTTTCTTCCTAGGAATGAGGGACGCCCTTTTATTACTTAGCTTTTTGATAAAGGCACGCCTCTTCTTCAGCACGCAGAACTGACTCTGATATATGGGGTCGTGGCCTTTTTGGGAATTAAGGGCTATTTCTGAAAGGGCTGACACTAGGTCGTCCGAAGTTGAGCAAAGGATGGCTTGTCTTTGTTGGGGGCTAGCTGTGACCAGCATTTTTAGGAGTGTTAAATTGTGGCGTACACATACAGACATGGTCACCACCTTATGTGATAAGGTTTAGAAAGTAAATGTAACAAAACTCTTTTTAGCAATTCTTTTTATACGCCGGGGGTCTGGTTTTAAGGGTGTAAGCTACCAGGAGATCTGATGGGAAAATGTCAGCCCGTAGTCTGGAGTTTTCTAGAGTCTTGGGTTTTAAGTCTACCAACAGATACCCATGAGGTTCAGCGGTGGCATTGTTAAAGGCTTCTAAGAAAAACTGAGTGTTTCCAGGGTACATCTGATATATGTTGTTTGTATGAGACGTTCAGAGTTATAGAACAACTGCTCTTCCCCTAGTAAAACAAGTTCTGCACAATGTAACATATGCTCAGGATACGATGGTGTGAATATTGGGTAAAAGCTTTTTCTATCTCTGGATGGTCCCCACCCTTACGCATGAGATCGTCTACAATCTCCATGTTCACGAGGTGTGTAGGTAACAGTGCATCAACATTGAGATTACCAGGTATGCCTTCCATAAATTTGATGTGCAGGAAACTTAGGGATAGTTCAGTTTAAAGATCTTGCCAGCATGAATAAAGCCATACAATATTGTTAGGGTTTTGGGATAGAACATGGGGTGCGATTTCTAACAACTTCTTTATAAAATAACTTTTACCGCAATTTGAGGGGCCTGCTAGAACGCAGGAGAATGGATGCTGCAAACGGGTGTCCATAGTTGCGGGGATTCGAGAGTCTAATGTTCTTTTAATAACCATACAGTTGGGTTTTGTAGTCCTTAGTCAGGACCCTTTTATCAAATACTACACATAAGGTTTTATGTAAATGCTGGGTTGTGATTTCCCGCTGCTTTTTGGGCCGCACTATGCTAGGGTGATGTACAACAATTGTTTTATTGCTTTCATGGGTGTCAGACATAGCGTATTCGTTCTCCAGGTCCTTAAGACTGTTAAAATTGATTGTACATTTAAGGTGATACCTTTGACTTTCATATATACAGTATTGTTTGAGGTTTTATACGAATAGGTGTTAGGACCTAATGAGGTGAACTCCACTACGTGTTCACTCTTTTGTAGGTCGCTGGTCAAATCCCCTAGATCATCGCCTAATGGAGGGTCTTCATCACCTACTTTAGTCACAAATATAACAGAGACTGTATCATGATACAGACACCTGTCCTGCAGTTTGTCTAACAATTTGTAAAGCTCTAATCGGGCATGGGCGTTTGTGAAACATGCTATGAAGATGTTTATATTGTTACACTTTGTGAGGTACTCTTTAGTGTACTTCCAACACAGAGCAGCTGTCTCATCATTGATAAACTCACAACTGGACACCTCATAACTGGGGGCAAAAAGGTACTTAAACAACTCACCAGGATCTGTTATTATGGTTGTGTTTGACATGTTTGTACACTGTGCAAATTTCCCCCATAATGAGTTTAGGCATAATATGGCTAACTGGCAGCTGGCTGGGTTGACCTTGATCAATTCGTATCTCAAGCGTATACCCTTGTGAGTGTAGTAGTAATCTATGTACTTTTGTTTAGAGGCCACATCAACGCACCACTCTGGAAACCCCGAAGCCTCCTGTTTGTCTCTTAGAAAACAGGTTGGTATAGTTAGAAAAGAGCTGTGTTGTTGTCCGTTCAGAGTGCCATACTTCCACTATTTTACCAAGCCTGTATCCTTTCTCTAGAGCCTTTTGTACCTCAATGTTACACCATGTATCGGTAAGCATCCTTTGTTCTTCACTGTGACTACACATGCTAGTATCTTTACTTTCAGCGCATTTAGGGGCATATTTATACTCCGTTTGCGCCGGAATTGCGTCGTTTTTTTTGACGCAATTTCGACGCAAAACTAACTCCATATTTATACTTTGGCGTTAGACGCGTCTAGCGCCAAAGTCCATGGAGTTAGCGTCATTTTTTAGCGTGGACACCTACTTTGCGTTAATTATATGCAAGGTAGGCGTTCCCGTCTAAAAAATCGACTCCGAGGCATGTGCGTCGGATTTATACTCCCGGGCAAAAATCACGCCCGGGAGTGGGCGGGTCAAAAAAAATGACGTACGGCCGCTTTTGCGCCTGCAAAAGGCAGGCGTTAAGGGACCTGTGGGCTTGGAAGGAGCCCAGAGGTGCCCTCCCATGCCCCCAGGGACACCCCATGTCACCCTTGCCCACCCCAGGAGGACACCCAAGGCTGGACGGACCCATCCCAGGGACATTAAGGTAAGTTCAGGTAAGTATTTTTTTTAAAAAATGTTGTGGCATAGGGGGGCCTGATTTGTGCCCCCCTACATGCCACTATGCCCAATGACCATGCCCAGGGGATAGAAGTCCCCTGGGCATGGCCATTGGGCAAGGGGGCATGACTCCTGTCTTTGCTAAGACAGGAGTCATTTCTATGGGGGTTGGGAGTGAAAAAAAATGGCGCAAATCGGGTTGAGGCGAAAAAATTGCCTCAACCTGACTTGCCCAATTTCTTGACGCCCAAGCCCCATATCCCCCTATGCCGGCGCTGCCTGGTGTACGTTATTTTTTTTAACGCACACCAGACGGCGCCGGCGGCTAACGCCGGCTAACGTCATTCATTAAATACGGCGCCCGCATGGCGCTTCAGAATGGCGTTAGCCGGCGCTAATTTTTTTGACGCAAAACTGCGTTGGCGCAGTTTTGCGTCAAAAAGTATAAATATGGGCCTTAATGCATAGTAGGAACAACAGTTTACCATCGACTCTGTACGGTAGTACCGGAAAGTAAAGACGACAGGGTGGATAGATTTGGCATTTAATGAGCCCACAGTATTCACCAATGGGCTTAAAGTCCCTGTATATGATGGTTGGGTGACCTACAGGGTATACCTTCTGCTCGTTCACAAACAGATACAGAATTGTGAAGTCGTAATAGTGTATTTTCTCACAAGGGCCTACAGCCCTGTGCAGCTGTATAGCATTTGTACGCCACCAAATAAGGCGTCACAGGGTTCCATAGGCTCTGGTAACTGATGACTCAATGAAAGACATGAGCTCAACATTTGTTATTAGCGTATCTAACCATTCATGCTCCCAAAGGGTTCTCATGACAAAGCCGGAGTTTTTAACATATTGCGCCTTCATCAGAGTGTGACGGTGTAGGTGCTCAAACTTGGTGCTCAACAGCCTGTTAAACTCATGGGGTTTGTAACAACGAGAACAACCATGGTAAAAACACCTGTTGTATTCAAAGGCAGTTGGCACACCCTTAATTATGGCATAACCGTCAAGATAATAAGGCCCCAAGCGGTATTCACCACCCTGTAAAGTATGTTCAATGGCTATGTTTTCTACGTCTGAGATATACATGAGCCACTGGATCGAGGGGGTTGAATAGCGCTTCTGTTTACCATTATACCAGTCTGGTGGTACTAGGGCGATGCTGTACGGTTTCAAAAACATGTGTTTGTGGATAGACATAGACATGGAAGCCAGAGTGATATTCTGGAAGGGGTCTATGTATTTTACAGTCTTTATCATCTGGAGCATGTTGGGCTTCAAAACCTTCACCTTTTTGGCCATCTCCACCACTACCTGTCTGAAAAGTTTGAAATCTTTTTGCAAGATCATTACATTGGCCTGACAGTACGCTTTCAACTCGGTTTGAAAATGAAAGTTATTTTCACGGTTTTCACCGTACCATTGTAGAAAGCTCTCTTTCTCAGCAGGCATCATATAATCAACACCGTAGATGGAGGGTGGAGGTATGGGACCCTCATAATCCTGGTTGGCCCATATGTTGAAAAAGCGGGGGAAATAACCTTTACAACCTGTGAAACCAAAGGCTTTGGGCTATTTACTCAAGGCTTTGGGTAATTTACTCAATTTCATGGGTAGAAAATTTAGGGTATCGAGGAACCTTGTTTGAAAAGGCACCGCCGTTAACAGCATCAATTTGGAACCCTGGGTTATGAGTTCTACAGCCATCTTTTCACCAATCACGGCATGTTACATAAAGAAGGAGTTGTATGCTTTAGAGTTATGAGCCAGCATAGAATACCCTTTGAATTTAGGCTGCATGAAAGTGGAGAGGAAGTAGCTCATGCACATGCGCCCTTCATACTCCCAGGTGTCATCGGAAGTTAGATGATGAGCATAAAAGTGATTAGGCTGGTGTACACCTGTCTCTTGTGTACACTCTAAATCAAACACTAGTTAGTCTTCAGTTTTGGTCTGAGGGAGCCCTTCAATCATGTAACACTTGTACCCTATTCCAGCCTAAAATACACCCTACACCTCAGACATTTCATGCCCTTACATTTATGCTCATAGAGGGTGTAACACCTGCAAGCAATGCGCAAGTCTAGTGTGTATGCTCAAGCAGTTTTGTTAGCGACAAAACAGATTACACGTGCAACACTGGAACTTCTGCTCAGCGACATCAATACAACCATCCCTCTGGAACATTTTACAGTGCATTTCACATTGATGAGTTGTCTGTGTATTGTATATATGGTCGCATTGTGGGCATACGTACTTGGCTCCTAGAAAACCCTTCAGGTTCAAAATACCATAAAAGTGGTTTTCATGATGGCGAACATGAACGGTCTTGTTTTTCGCATGCTCCCCTGTTGTGAAGTACTTCCAGTAACCATTGTGGTAAAGAACTTTCACTGTAATGGCAAAATAGTTCTCAAAAAGCCCTAGCCGCCCGAAACCGGCCATTCTGATGTGTGGTATTTCAAGAGCCCTGTGGGCTTCAACAGCTCTTGACATACTATGAGCATCGGCCATAGTGCGGTCCAACAGTAACCCCACTATTCTTGCCGCCAGACAGGTGTTGGTTTTTCCTGTGTTTAAATTGAGCAACCATTGTTGTTTCTTACCAATGACCTGACTATACAAGATACTCATTAAATGTCTGGAAACACCACCCTCGCAGCCCCGGACAATGAGGATTCTAACTCTAAAGGTACTGTTTGCTTCTATTCCTGCCTTACTCTGCAACAGGTTACAGAGATTCTCTAGGAATTCCACAGCGTCAAATGCATCCCTCGGAGTTCTATGGGTGAACAAAGGACTGTCAATACCCTGTCCCTGGAAACGCAGTTGGAAGTAATCATTAGAACCCACATTGTGTAGCAACCTTTCTATTGGTGTTTTACAGCTTGGCGGATGGCTAAAACACCATGATCAGAGGAATTTATGCGGTTTATGTTAACAATCCGGAATTCCTCGTAGTGTTCTGTAGCGCTAAACCATTCTATAGTACGACTGTACCTTTTAACACTTTCTAAAAACACAGGTTCTGAATCCCCAGCTTGAGGATCAATACTGGCAGGTGTGGCATCTTGAGTGTCCTTCAGGGGTAACGGACTAAGGCTCTGTGCTGGAGTGTTTTTAAGCCTCCTTGTAACACATAGTTTGTCTTTCTTTAATTTCCTTACTAGCGCTACTAGCCCACTTTTGCTTATTAAAAGACCACTTATTTGTAGGTAAGCGGTCATAGTCTATTTGAACAGCAGGTGTTTTATTGACGGGCTGTGTGCCAGCAATTTTACCTACGGTAACCACTGCTAAAGACCCATCAGGGTGCTAGGGTACTGCAGGGCTCTGAACACCTGCCCTTGAGATCCTAAAACAACCAATGTTTGGCCTGTTCCCTCTGGACTTTATGTCTTGAGACCTGGCAGGGATCATTTTATAGATCAAGGTATTGGATTTTGAGTCTTTTAAGGATTTGTTGGTGGGTTCCACTGACCTTTTGCTTATGAGTCCACATATGAGCCGTTGAGCCTTAGTGAGTATGTCTAGGGTTTTATTTTTATATTTAGACATATGGACACCCTTATTACAAAAAGCGTGTCTTACACTCCTCAGGAGGACATGGTTGCCTAGTCACGCTGACATATTGTCTAAGTCTGCCGTGGCTGATTCACAAGCTATGACCACCTCCCTGCTACACCTTGCTAACCGCAGGAATAATGCACTCTGGGATAGTCTGGAGGACCCTGTATCGACCCCCAACTTCCCCAGTGTTGAGGTTTAGGTGTGATTTTAGTTTCCCAAAGGCCTGTTGTTTTTCTTTCAGGTAAGTTTCCAAAACCTTGTTTGGGGTCAGTGCGCCATATTTTGATCTGCTATGTGTGTCTTTACCTGTGTGTTCTATATAACCCCTAGCCACCCCAGTTATAAAATCACTGTTAACCACAATAAGCCCTTTTTGAATGGTTAGGCTAGGACAGGTCAAAAGAACAGGGCCCCAATGTAAACACCCTGGTGCTTCAGAGGTCGGATCAACGCTAGATGGAGTTCCAAAATGCTGATTTTGTGAACCGCTACAGCCTGTACTACTATCAAGTATGTTGAGGAGGAGGGTGAAGACCAATGCGTGCATGCACTTGGTGTCAGGCTGGTGTGGTCTTGTCCTGATTTACCTTTTCTCACCGCCCTGATCAAATGGAGATGACGTGCAAACTCGGTTCTTGTAGGTCCTGCTCTGGCAGAGGTAGGGGCGACCCCTTCTGGTAGCCACGGTGCTGCTGACAATAGTACGCCACCACAGTCCATGCCCTCCAGAAGGAGTCCCAGAAGAAAAACCCTGAAGGAAAAAAACCTCTAGACAGGAACTCCCTGAAACAGGAAAAAGGGACACGTCAAAATCAGAACTTCAATGTCAGGAAGAATTTAACTGGAAGAGCTGGGAAAAAAACAGGAGCAAAAACTGGAATCAGAGAGAAAACCAGCCAGAGCGTGACCACCATGGGAAGAAGTATTGCAACGCAAAGAGAACAAAAATCTGACCCCTTATATACCCCTTAGCAGGCAGTGACATGCAGGAAGAAGTAGGAACGCCATCTTGGATTGGGGAAGGGGTTATAGAACAAGGCAGGAAAAGCACCACTTTAGTAAGGGGAACAGATGCATGCAGGTAAGGGGAAAAAACAAGAATGGTATGCTAGGAAGGAGAAAACATGGCCCCACCAGGAAAAAGAAAGAAGAGGAGAAAGCCATAGATCAGGGCAACAGGTAGCGCACTGAATGCGGCGAGGCCCGCCGCCCAACCCTGGGCCTCCAGCCTCGCTGCGGGCAAGAAAAAAGGCTGCGGTCAGAAAAAGGGCCACCACGGCCCGACCAAGTGAAGCCGCAGGAGCCTGTGGCATGACAGGTCTACGCCACGGGGGTTGTAATTGGTGACATCAGTTATGGGGAAGTTAAATGTTGGCCATAATAACTCAAGTCCTCTGATGCATAGGAAGCACTGTGGCTGTGTGTGGGTGATTGAGACCCCTGTGATTGCAACCCTTCAAGGGTTGCGTTAGAAGGGTCACAGGGTGTTGTTGCGGCTGTGGCTTCAGAACTATCTTCCAAACCCGCTAGTGCCTTGAGGAGTCCTATACATCCAGAATAAGGATCCTCTATGGGTGATCTGTTTCCAAGTGTGCTACATAGACTGAGAGGGCTAGTTATACAGGTTGCTGGCACTAGGTCATTGACAGGCCCGCTATATTAGACTTTTCAAATGTTAAGCATTAAGAACTTGTTGGGTTAGGTGGAATAGTCCGGGCCTTAACAAACATACTAAAAGACAGGTCTGATGGCAAGGCTTGTAGCTCAGGGGGTGGTAGCTTCTTCTTGCAGTTCTTTGAGGACAACCGATTTATTTCAGGCTTGTTGCACTGATTAGGGTCCCAACCATAGGTTCTACATTATACAGGATGTTAGGTGTCTGAAGCTGTAAGCGTGACGCTGTCAGATTGTACAAACCCTTGCACATAGATGGTTGCTGTAGAAGTGTTCACGGTACTGGGCATAGCCTTTATCGCTGTTGGAGTAGTGTAGTTAAGGGTTGTACCTGGTCTATGACAGCTGTCTGTAGAGATGGTGCACGGTTTGTCCTGGGACCTGCATTGACCATGGCTGCTGCTGGTGCCTTGGGGTTTTGAAGGGTCACGGTGTTGTCCTTTAAAGGTGCTGCCGCCCGCTTAGCCTGATGGATGACTCCTCCAGAGCTCTTTTGTGATGACTCTATGATGTAAGTATAACAAAATACATATTAGGTGTTGCTATAGCAGCAATATCCTAGAGGTGAAAGAGGTTTGAGAGACACTAAGGGCCAGATGTAGCAAAATGCAAAATTGCGACTTGCAATTTGCGGGTCCATCCGACTCGCAAATTGCAAGTCGCAATTTGCTATGCAGTACGGTGTCTCAGACACCGACTGCGACTCGCAATGGGGTCGCAATGACCCACCTCATCAATATTCATGAGGTGGGTCGCAATTTGCGGCCCCATTGCGAGTATAGGCACTCGCTAACATGGAGGCCTGCTGACGTCAGCAGACCTCCATGTTCGTGACCTGCTTTTCAATAAAGCAGTTTTTTTTTTTTAAGTGTAGCCCGTTTTCCTAACAGGAAAACGAGCTGCACTTAAAAAAACCAGAAACCTTTTGTTTCGGTATTTTTTCAGGGCAGGGAGTGGTCCCTTGGACCACTCCCTGCCCTGAAAAAATATTTTTGGGTCCAGTCACAAACTGGAATGGGTCCCATGGGGACCCCTTCCAATTTGCGAGTGGGTTACCATCCACTTGAAGTGGATGGTAACTGCGATGCCATTTGCGACCGCGTATGCGGTCGCAAATGGTATTGCATCCCAATGCGACTCGCAAATAGGAAGGGAACACCCCTTCCTATTTGCGAGTCGGAAATGCATATTGCGAGTCGGTAACGACTCGCAATATGCATTTCTGCATTGGGAAACACGTTTAGCGAGTCGCAAACGGCAAATTTTGCCGTTTGCGACTCGCTAAACGTTTGCTACATCTGGCCCTAAGGATTGTATTCATCTGGCTCTACAGTTTCTAAAAACACACCTGCTGTGTTCCGATGTGAGGGGCCTTTCTTTTTAGGTGGACCATCCTTAGTCGCTGGGAACTTCCTCTTGTGGACCATCTTTTTAGCTGCCCCTACTAAATTCTGGGTCATTACCATGGGAGCCGCTTGTACGGTTGGGGGGGCCTGGAGAAAAAAATAATAAAATGTCACATTGACAATAGAATACACAGACTATACATGCTCTCTGAGGGTACCTTGTATGTTGTTTTTATGGAACTTTTTTTTTTTTACTTACCATAAGTAGCTATATCCTGAGACAATGTACCGGGACCGTCTTGAGCCAGGAGGATTTGTTGTAGAGCCCCAACCGCCAGCTGTAGTTCTGCATCACAGTCTGTAAAAGCACACAAACACAGGACAACATTAATGGAAAAAATAAATAAATAAAAAAAGTGTGCCATTTTTGTTTACGATGGATGTTGACAAGGTTCTCTGAACTATAAATCTCTAGATACATATACCTTGTTGCAGGTCATCCATTTCCTCAGGGGACATCGTTAGCTCTAGGGGATTCTATGTGCAGAAGAGACAAAAAGGACTTTTAAACCCTCATGCTTTTTTTAAGCTATATACAAAATGGCAAGGTAGCCATGCAGATAAATATTTAGTTGAAGCTTTACCACTCCTCATGACTGTAAGCCTTATAAATTAGCCGGGTATACACACATGTTTAAAGGTATATACTAATACATATGTCACTTTCAAGATTTTTTACATACACATCTGAGATTTTTGTTTTTTAAACAATGTTAAGTATCTTCGCAATCCATACAAATTTGAGCCACTACACAGTTCTGAAAGTACAATCCAGAAATAAACCTATTGTTTACATTTCTCAAGACACCCTGAGCTCTTTATCAAAAAGACCACATGGTGGGGCTAAATGCATAACCTAAGATCTAGGGCTCTTTCAAAAGGCCAGTATTTATGTGGCTCCAGAACCTTCAAAACATTATTTACATATATTGTGGTGTCATTTATAGCCCTTGTAATACACCCCTCATAATTATGAAACACTATAACATATACCACATAACAATCGATTACCTTGCCCTCGATTACACATAACATTGTTAGACCTGTGCGGTCCTAACAATAGTATGCGTACTGGTGGCCGGGGACCCGGGTCACACTCGGCCAGGGTCTCCGACCTCCATTACAGATAACATTGTTAGGAGAGGACAGTCCTAACACCTATATCTGTAATGGCAGTCGGGGACCTGGACAGCGGGCGGCCCGAGTCCCCGGCCGTCTTTATAAACATAGATGTGAAGGCCCACATGGCCCTAACATCAATATGTGTAATGCCGGTCGGGACCCTGGGCAGGGCGGGGCCCAAGGCCAGCTTTACAAACATAAATATTAGGGACCACATGGCCCCAACACTGATATGTGCAAAGCCGGCCCGGGCCTGGACCGCTCACGGCCCGGATCCCTGGCTGGATTTACAGACCTCGATGTTAGGGGCCTCTGGTCACCACCTCCAACTCCACCCACCAGCACCACAGCCATAGGATTGGGGCAAATGTGCATTACATCTCTCCAAAGCCCCCCATTTCACATACACTCATTTGTTTTGCAACGTTTGTCAAGGATGGCTTTACTAATCCACACCATTGTCCACATATAAATATAGTTCTGTTCTTCGCAGACGGCATATTAACCTTCTGTGCTACTTTATAGGGAATCAAAGCAGTCTCTAGACAAAACTCCTGCATGAATGTTGATTACAAGCACTATCTTGACATTATAAATGTTTCCTGAAGGCAGGATACCCAAGGAACTTTTCAGTAGGTGTTTTAAATTGCTAGTTTCATAAGTTATTACTAAACATAGCGCCTCCATGAGACCTGCGCCACCCAATCCACATCATCACCAACCCTAAAGCAGACAGTGCTAATAACCTCTTAAAACATAGTGTTTGATAAACCTTTTTTTTTAAACAGCTTAGTAGTAAATTTGTACGGGCCTAACTACATATCTAGGGCTTTCAATATAAAAAAAAAAAAAACATTTTCATGTATATTGTACTATAAATTTAGACACTTCTATTTCTACCACAACCCCTGTTTTAATGCCCCTTTAAAAAATACTGTACACTTCTACAAATTAAACAACTGTTTCAACACCTTATAAATGTATATCGCTGATAACTCTGAGTAAAAACATAGGTGTTACGCTCTCATGGGGCATAGTTGAAAAGGTGGTGGGGGTAACGTCTAGATTAAACTACTGTAGAACATATACATGGAACACATAGTTACAGACCTTAAGTAGAAGAGTGTTAGCATCACAAGTCTCTGCTCAGCCCTTCATATTTTCAGCCTTGAGGTCCTGATGGTACCTGCGCTTCGCAAATTTCAAATATGTAGTTCAGAAAAAAAGTGGTCTGTGAATATGGGGGCTTTTATACCAGCCTCATTTTACTAGCTATGCCTAGGCTTTGTGGTGGGTGTGGCTTAGAAATAGACATCTGTTTTAGAGGGGCATTGCCTATCCACTGTTTCTTTCAAACTTTTAATTGCATGGTCAATTTATAATTTAACCTCTACTCAACCCCCTTTGATGGCTGTCCTGGAACGTCCTGGGGTATACATCTGTTTTAGATTTGTAATGCCTATCACCCTATGAGTCCTGTCCTGTGAAGTCTTTGGGGGCATTCATCTATTTTTAGGTTTGCATTACTGGGCCACTTTTTTGTTTCAAACTTTTAATTTCCTGGTCCGTTTATAATTTAACCTTTACTGAGATCCGTTTTATGGCTGTCCTGGAAAGTCCTGGAGGCACACATCTGTTTTAGATTTCCAATGCCTGTCATCCTTTGAGGCCAGTCATGGGAAGTCCTAGGGGCATACATCTGTTTTAGATTTGCAATGCTTGTCAGCCTTTGAGTCTAGTCCTGGGAAGTCTCGAGGTCATACATCTGTTTTAGATCTGCAATGCCTGTCATCCTTTGAGTCCTGTCCTGGAAACTCTTGGGGCATACATCTGTTTTAGGTTTGTATTACTGGCCCATTGTTTTATTTCAAACTTTTAATTGCATGGTCAGTTTATAACTTAACCTCTGCTGAGACCCCTTTGATGGCTGTCCTGGAAAGTCATAGGGTTGACATCTGTTTTATATTTGTAATGCCTGTCATCCTTTGAGTCTTGTCCTTGAGAACTCTTGGGGCATGCATCTATTTTAGGTTTGCATTACTGGTCCATTGTTTTGTTTTAAACTTTTAAATGCATGGTCAGTTTATAATTTAACCTCTACTGACATCCCTTTGATGGCTGTCCTGGACAATCACTGGGTACACATCTGTTTTAGATTTGCAAAGCCTGTCATCCTTTGAGTTCTGTCCTGGGGGGACATACATCTTTTTTAGGTTTACATTTCTAAAATTGATTGGCTTGCTCTAACAAAAGCAACATTTGCCCAGCCCCTCTTTTTGGATTAGCCAGCAGTGTGGAGGTTTGGACTTACATTTTCAATGTTCCACCCTGTGAGGAGGCACCCAAGCAGCCACATGATCCTGAATATCTGACATGTCCAGACTTGTACTGTTAGGTGCAGAAACAGGGTGCACACCAACAGCACCCCCCCCATTTTACACAACCCATAGACCTAGACACAGGGGCTAGGACCCTGGCACATGACTAACATGTAACCCCAAGATTTCACAACCCACGTGACACCCTTACACCTACGTCAGTTCTGGGGCGGGCTCTCAGGGGACAGCGGAAGTCCCGGTAATGGATGTGACATCATTTCCGAGGGGGCAGGACAACTGTCACTTTCTAGTTTGATGAGGAAAGGTATCCCCCCATTCTACTTATAAAAAATCAACTTAAACTGATTCTCCTATGTGAATGACAAAACAGTGATGACAAAACAGGATTTTCTCTGGAATACAACAAGGCATTTAGGACCATATTTCGACTTTCCTTGCGCCGCTTTTGCATCACTTTTTGATGCAAAAGTGGCGCAAACTTACAAAATACAATTGTATTTTGTAAGTTTGCACTGCTTTTGCGTAAAAAAATGACGCAAATGCGGCACTAAAAAAGTATAAATATGGGTCTAAGGGCCAGATGTTCAAAACATTTTGCACGTCGCAAACAGCGAATTTTGCTGATAGCGATGTGCAAAAAGCACATTGCAATGCCCAATTCCCCTTTTGCGATTCGGTAACCTGGTTACCAATTCGCAAAACAGGACTGCGAGTTGCAATTAGGAAGGGGTGTTCCCCTTCCTAATTGCGAGTCGCAGCGCGATGTTGTATTGTTGTCACAAAACAATCGCAGTTAGGGGTGCATTACAAAAAAAAGAAAATGCTTGATTTAAAAGCAGTCACAGACATGGTGGTCTGCTGTCTCCAGCAGGCCACCATCCCTGTGAGTGCTGCGAGTCTCAAGGGGGTCGCAAACTGCGACCCACCTCATTATTATTAATGAGGTGGGTCTTTGCGACCCCCTTGTGAGTTGCAGATGGTGTCAGGGACACCATCCTACATTCTGAATTGCGACTCACAAATTGCGAGTCTCTCTGACTCGCAATTTGCGAGTCGCAATTCAGAAACTACTTACATCTGGCCCTAAGTTCTTTAATATTAAAACTAAACACAGATCCACTACAACATGGCAGTTATAAACCCATCTCCCTAATAAATGCAGAAGACAGTAGTGAAAGTAATAGCAAACAGAATTAAAGGGGTGATTGAAGATTTAGTACATCCTTTGTAATTTGGATTAATTGCACATCAGTCCAAAACTATACACCTAGGGACACTGTTGTACATTTTGTGGTAAGTACATCATAATAATAATGAGAATGTGGCTATTTCTCTTGGCCCCAAAAAGTCTTTTGATTGTGTGATGTGGCTGTATCTTTTAACATTTCAGCAAAAGTTGGGCTTTGGAGACTATTACATGAAGAAAGTGAGGTGGTTATACAGTGGACCGACAGCAATGGTGAACTGTGGAGTATTTCTCCTGGAAACCATGCCAAAACTTAAAGGCATCAGACAAGGCTGTATTTTATGTCCCATGCTGTTTATTCTAGCTTTAGAACCATTGGCAATAGTGATACGAAAATTGGAAGCAATAAAGCTAATCCAGACACCACCGGGAAGAGAAATATAATGCTCAATGTAGATGACTTACTGGTGACAATCACACAACAACTAATATCTGTGCCTTTATGTGCATTATAGATTTCTCTGAATTTTTTCAAGGGGTAGAGATATGTAAGGTTACACTTTGCGTAAACTTACACTTGGATTTAATTAATAGCCAAAAGTAGTAAACATACTCAAAAGTGTAAGAGGAAAGTTACACGTGTAAATTAGTCACTAGTGTAACTTAGCTTGTGAATAGCTCCAGATATGTTCTGTTTGGTTGATGTGTTTGTTTGAATTGTCAGCAATACAGATTCCTAGAGAAGCAACTGATGTCAAAACCCATGTTTTGATTAGATGATGATATTTGTCAAGAAGATGGCTTTTGGCCTGCGATGAGTATTACTGTAATATTCAAGGTGTTTCAAAGCGAACTGAGTCAGCTAGTTGAGGTGCCCATGGGTCTGACACTGATTTGCTCACAACTCTTTGGAGACATGGACCGATGACTATATGAGTGCTTGATCCAGCAGGTGAAGTTATCATGTGAATTATACTGATAAAGACTTGTTTGGTCAGTTAGCCTTTATCCAAGAGGTAATTTTTTGAATTGTGTAGCAAGGCAAAGGGGGTGGAATTTAAACAGTATTTTTATCTTTAGCCTGGACCATGATTTTCCTGTTGTTAAAGATACTGGCAGTAAAAGATTGATACCATGGAGTCATTGATAATGAACTCTTTCTTTAGTTTACTTTATTCGGTGCAAAAAGACCATAAAAGACATAAAATAAATAAATAACATACAGATTTCACAGTCATAACATTTTCTAAAAGCATTGTTAATACATTTTCCGAACACCAAAAGCAGCATGTATAAAATTTAGCACAGCCTGGATTATGTCCATATTTCCCAAATCATGTAAGTGGGAGTAAGCAAGTTGGCTAGTTCTAATACTGTAAGACTGAAATAGCGGACGTAAAAATCTTTTTCTCGGAGCAGTGTATAAAGTGCAGAAAAGCATAAGGTGTAATGTACTTTGAGATGTCTTTCCATCGCAGCGACAAGGAGGCAGGATCTTAAACCAGGTTCCAGCAACTGGGAATGCTACCAGATAATGTAAGGTGTTTAGGCGTAGTCTTGTAAGTAAAAACCTTTGTCGCTCATGATTAATGATGGTTAAATACAACTTTGGTTGAGGTTGTTGTGTCTCATAACTTGTCCGTTGACTCATAAAACTAGAGGCTGGGTCCATGTCCTGATTTTTCTGCCAGAATATGTCTTTAACCTTCTTAATGTCCTGTCTTGTTAAAGTGTCTGGTTTAAGGAAAAAATCTCCTAATCCTAATGATAGGAAAGAAAGATAAACATATCTAAGCCAGGGTATATCTAGAGATCGTGACAGAAGGAGACAGTCCTGTATCACCTTTCTACAAAGAAGCGTTTCAGGCTTAGTCCAGATTTTTATCCACAGTATAAGTGGTTGGAGTTTTATATAGCTTGATATGTATCTTAAACCTACTTCTTTGTGACAGAACTTTATTGGTGTAGATTGGGGGACTGATAGTAATCTTCTTAGAAATGTATTTTCTATAATCTGGAGTCCTGTACATTCTGCAAGCCCCCAGACCCCTGCTCCAAATGTCGCGACAGAGAGGCATTTAGAAGTGAAGACAGTCATCATTTCCTTAACAGGTTTATGTCGAAGTCTTCTTGCAAACCTAAAAACAGCTTCAATGGTTTTTTGGAATTGTAATGAGCATATATTAACTAGAAACTTCCAATTAAAATCTACATCAATAGGGACCCCCAGATACGTAAAATGTGGGACCTTAAGTATCTCATGCCCATTTAAAGTAAATTTTTTCATTTTTGCTAATTTAGGACCGCACTTCATAACAAATGACTTGGTTCTGTTAATTTTAAGACCAAGGTTCCTCATAAAGGTATTAAAAGCATTCAGTAAAATTTGGAGGCCATTCGCTGTCCTTGAAATTAGTACTGCATCATCTGCATATAAAAGTACGGGGATTGGAGAGTTATTAATAACTGCGGAATCTTTCCCTGATTGGCAGAGAAATTTCTCCAGCCCATTTATATATAAGAGAAAGAGGAAAGGGGCAAGAACACAACCCTGTCTGACCCCTTTTTGTGAGGGTAATTTCTCTGTCAGGCCACCCTCCCGAGAGTAACGGACCCGGGCCTCTGTGCAGGCATGAAGTTTACTGAGTAATATAACTATGTGTTTATCCACGCCCATACCCAGCATTACCTTCCACAATTTCTCCCTACTGACTGTATCAAAGGCGCAGGAAAGATCCATAAATGCTAAGTGTATACAGCCCCTTTTAGCTTTAGTGTATTTCTGGACTATAAGTGTCAAGTTAAGAGTTTGCTCGACTGTGCCCACCCCTGGGCGAAAGCCAAATTGTACCTCTGAGAGGGAGTGAGTATCAGTCGCCCATTCTTCTAGCTTATTTAAGATTACTCGACCCAAAATTTTGACTGAACTGTCCAGCAAAGAGATTGGGCAATAGCACAGAGGGTCTGCCCTATCTCCCTTCTTGAAAATAGGGACGATGATCGCTTCTTTCCAAGAGTCTACTAAAGGGCCTACCACAGCCGATCTCATGACATTGGTTAGCAGTGGGCCCCAGAAGTCTGGAAGTGCTTTATATAAGTCAGCAGGAATTCTGTCTGGGCCCGGGGCTTTCTCAGATGGACTATCCTGAATTGCTTGTTTAACATCATCCACACTTATAATATTACTAAAAGCCAAACTTAACTGATCATTTCCTTCAAGTGTTAGAGAATTTAGCATTTCTGATTGGGTATTTGTCTCTATGGCGAAAGTTTTTTTAAAATAGTCCACCCAGGTCTTGGCAGGAATGACAGTGTCCATGGGCGTCTCATAGTTATCGCTCAATAGTGAAGAGTTAACCACATGCCAGAATGCAGTTGTATCTTTGAGTTTGCTTGCAGCCATCAGTTCCTCCCACGCGGATTCACTTAGTTCAATTTTCCTTTTGGCAAGAACTTCTTTATAGTTTTTCCTGGCAACCTTAATTGCTTGTAAATCTTTGGGAAATGCATTGATTGTTTTTTTTTAGCTTGCTTAAAGATGAGGTACATGCGTGGTTAAACCATTTTGGGCCATGTACTTTATTAGCTCGTAGAGGCTGTAGTTTCTTCGCCATATAATTTGTCAGAGAGGAGAATGCACGAATAATTTCGTGTGGGGCCTTATTTTCATCCAGGGATGTCATAACGTCTGGCCATTTGTTCAGAAATACGTCTTTTTTTGTTGTTTATCTTCCCCCATTTGATTGTAAGCCCTTTTTGGGATGATAGCTTCATGGCAGGGTGTCGCTTCCCTCTTCTTGAATCATTTGTCAGATCTAAGTTAATCATGATGGATAAGGGATTATGATCACTAAAACAGGTCGGGGTAACCCTGAATTGTCCTGTAATAGGGGACAATTCTCTAGAATAAATAATATAATCAATAGTGGAGTAAGTGTCCCCCCTTACGAATGTTGGTATCCCTCTGGTAGCGGGTGTGGGAAAGGAAAGGGAGTTTACTGTTATCAAGGAGTTAAGGGCGTTCCCATACGGGGAATGTTTGAAGTGTTGAATGGGAGTGTCATTCTCGTCCAGGAGTCCACAACAGTCTAGGAAATCTGGCTCGCAGAGATGGGCATTAAAATCACCAACCCAGACTATTCATGTGTCTTTTTTGCTGGATACTGTTACCTTATGTATTAGGGTCTCCAGACTACTGACCACGCTAGTGTCTGAGTTATCAAAGGTGTTGTTATAATAGTTGATCAGTAGTATATCAAATGGTTCTTCTAGTTTCAGAGATAGGGCCAGAAAAAAAGGCGATATACCTACAACACGTGCTTCCATCCCTCCAGCCTCCACGGATAAAAAGATAGCCAGACCACCCTTAGCTCTACCTGCATGGACCTTGGTTGCAGGGACATAATATGTGGTATAGCCATTAATATGTGGTGAATCTGTGAGCCAGGTCTCCTGACAACAAATAATAAGGTTTCCCATCACTGAATCTATCCAATCAGGGTTTCCAATTTTTAATTTTAGACCTGCAACATTCCATGAAATAATCCCTAGGGGTGTCATACCCTGTATATCACGTATGTCAGGGACTCCTTTAGATTCTAAGGGGGACTGTGAGAATACGTTTGTCTCCAGGGGGTCTTGCAAGGATGGCTCAGTTAGTGATTGTCAATCTAGCTGCTCTAGTGAGATCAAGGTCTCATACCTATTAGATAATGTCAAAGCAGTGTCAGAGGGGTTAGAGAGGCCAAGGTTACTGGGATTCTGAATCCCAGAGTAGGTTGAATCAGAATAGCATGGGTTTGATAATGGAGGGATAAACTTAGTCAAACGTTGGACTCTTATAGGCCCTACAGATGTTCTCATAGGTGAGAGGTGGTGATACAGAGCATTAACAGTCCGGGGGGTCCTAAAGTTTATTATAATACAGTCCCCAGGTGATGTTTTAGGGGATGAGCCAACCCAAGGTACCCTTCTTACAGTTAAAATGTCCCTATGGAAGTCAACCCGCCCTCCCTTGTGTTTTACTACCCAATGAGTCACTTTATTCAGTAGAGACATGTGGGATTCGCGGTGGGTGATTTCCAATATAGGGGCATTTTCCAAGATTAAAACATAGGGGGTGCATGCCAAAGGTATCCTTGGGCAGGCTGCCTGAGTACTTGTAGTTTCCTGGCCCCAGCGGCCTTCCCGTTTGTTTGTACCCCAGTGATATTGTGGGTTTGTAGAATGTTGTGAGGCCTCTACATTCAGGAGTTTTTGGGTTAGGTTCTGGGCAGGAGATATTCTAAAGTTCTGAAGATGCTGATGAGTAGGTGGAGCTGGTAAATAGTCAGGAATGGAATGAATGTTCTGAGGTTCTGCCTTCGGTGGTTCAGGTTTTATATTCGTTATAGATTCAACTTTCTGCTCGAGAACGGCCACTCTCTCGAGAACTGATGAGCATAACTTTTTAATGTCTCTAAGTTGGTCTTCAATTTGCAGAAAACAAGTTTTAATTGAATCCAGATTTTGACTGTCTTTTGGTTGTTTCCCTATAGTTTGTTTTATTTTTGGGGTTTTAGAAGGACATTTGCTCTTGATCTTCTTAGTTCCTGATGAGGACTCTCCAAAACCTTCCCTATCTAGAGGAGGTCCCACTTTCTGTATAGGGGTTACTGCCGTTTGGGGGGCAATTATTTGCCTGCTTTTTTTTTAGGGTGGACTCTCTGGAGTTGTAGGAGTAATTAGATTGATTAAATCAATTTCTGTTATTACACAAGGGTTTCTTTTCTTAGACTTACTCGGCAGCAATGTTGCCGACGGGTTTCGTCCCCCCTCCCCAGCCTTTCCTGCTTTCTCAAGAGACAACTCTAAGGTGGCTTCTACCCTCCCTATCTCTGTCTCAATGGCACCCATTACAGACGTTAGGTAGCTTGTTATTAACCTGGGTGGGGGGGCCTCCTGGGTGGGTTCCCTTCCCCCATTATCTCCCTTACGTTTTCCCATTTTGACAGGCTAGTCCCTTTGTCCAAGATAGGGTACTGTGAATTACTTTAACGGATAAATCAAACTCAGATCCCCTGAGTGGGGGAAAAATAGAACCAAATTATAGTCAGACCCTACTTGGTTCAGATGTCCAGTCACAGCCTTTAACCACACCAAGTCCCCTGCAGTTATAGAGTTATAGGCCTGACTTACGCCTTACGCCTAAACCGCCTATGTCAGTCCTTGCATGGGGGGGGCGCGTCCTTCAAATTAGAAATCAGTACTCCTTCACAGCAACACCAAAAGCGCACTTCCGGAAGACCCTCTTTTACTTTAGAGAATAATCACCGGCACAGTACCTTTAGGTAGCCTTGTACATTGGGCTATCTGATCCAAACTTCTTTTGGGTTGATGTCAGGGGGATGGCCCTGCCCTGCCTCTTCCTGGCAGTGACGGGCAAGGACGGGCCCGCCCTTGGCCCGGGCTTCGTCCGGGCGCCGCCCTCGCGCATCCCGCGCGGCAGGAGCACGGTAAAGTTTTTAAAGGGCTCCTGCCCCTCCTCTCCTCGCACACAGCGCTTCCCGCGACGGCGGGAGCGCGGTAAAGTTTTTAAAGGGCTCCTGCCCCTCCTCTCCTCGCACACAGCGCTTCCCGCGACGGCGGGAGCGCGCTAAAGTTTTTAAAGGGCTCCTGCCCCTCCTCTCCTCGCACACAGCGCTTCCCGCGACGGCGGGAGCGCGATAATGTTTAAAGGGCTCCTGCCCCTCCTCTCCTCGCACACAGCGCTTCCCGCGACGGATAATGAACTCACCAAAGTACATGACTTTCCTAGTTAGAAGAGGGAGAATGCAACATTTAAGGGGTCATACCAAGCACATGAGACATGGGTGAAGAATAATAGGTCTTTTTATGATGATACCCACGGACACATCATAAAACTGATCTGCAAACAGATGTCCAGTGTTTGTCTTAAAGATTGTGTTTATAAAAGTTTAAATTGCGATGTAAGGGAGGTTGAGTGAGATATATTATCAATAGCTGGAATGAGAAAGTGGGAGAAGTAAAGATGTTTCTTGATTTTTCATTTAACACCGTACTGAGGGGGAGAGCAGAGGCTGGAGGAGAAAATATGGTCATCACTATCATATCAACAGAGCATAAATAAAGATAAGCAATATGCATTTACATTTGGGCAGGAATGTTAGACATGCATAATGTGGTGAGAAAGGAAAAGATGTTTCCTGTGGAGGCCATACACAACACAAGCATTACAATGCCCATCTGGATAAGTGCACCTAAAACCTATGTGATCCAATAATGATGGACGTATTGCTTGAAGCTGTCCAA
This sequence comes from Pleurodeles waltl, assembly GCF_031143425.1. Taxonomy (NCBI): domain Eukaryota; kingdom Metazoa; phylum Chordata; class Amphibia; order Caudata; family Salamandridae; genus Pleurodeles; species Pleurodeles waltl. Next base: position 975,811,116 of record NC_090447.1, read on the forward strand.
ACCAAAAGTCAAGTGTTTATCATGCAGTTTGCTCTGCATTAAGCAGATCCACAATGTGTCCACAATTCATAGGCAGGAAATGGTGCTTCATGCCCAGTCAAAGATAGTCTCCCCATACATTAGATGGATAAGGATCTTCTCAATATCTTACAATGGTGAATGTTATTCCTTTTGAGTATTAGAGGCATCTGGTGAGGGGACTAGCATCAGAGGTGGGCCTAATCAAAAGTCTTTCTTTGAGAGCAAATGTGATTTAGAGACCAACTTAATTCTTGGCGGTAAGGATACTCCATGCAAAGGTGATGGAGTATCCTCACCATCAAGAATGCAGTCTGCCACTACATTTAGATGCAGAAGGACCTTCGGGCTAATCACAACAGTGACTTCTCTGTTTCCACCATGATTAACCCTTCTGACAGCCCAGCGGAGCAAGGGCTGTCTTAGAAATTTGTTTGGCCCTCCGATTTGGATGGGCAGACATGTAGTCACCTTTTTACGGTTTCTGTAAGGAACAGGAAAAATATTTTAATGCCCCCTCCACTAGGGGACAAGCTTCATCTGGGAAAGGGAGCAGTACTTTTTTTCTTTACAAAAGAAATCTCATTTCGGGATTTTCTTTTTTATAAAGAGGAAAAACGGACTGCTTTTTTGCTAAAGCACTGTGGCCTTCTGATGCAGCTCTGTAACAAACAGTAAAATGCATTGCCAGGAACCCATGTAACAGTGGTTCCTGCCAATGTTGTTTGAATGACTGCCAGTTTGGCGGTCATTTATAAATTTGTTAGGTGGAGATGTAAAGTCCCCCACCGGGCCAAAAGTGACTGCTCCGTCCGCTAATAATTAGTTCAGGACATTAGTCCTGAACAAGGTTCTTACTTGCATAGCCTATGCTCATTTCACAGAGTCTGAAACGTGTTACACAAGAGTAAGAGTATAGACTGGAAATATCCAACTGTGCAGCTGTGTCATTTCACATCTAATTACAGATTCCAACATACAAAAATATTTTCAAGTCAAATGGATGAAACTTTACCAAATAAACATAGCACACATGGTGCAATGCAGCACCAAACATTTAGCAAATGTTATCTTGTCACCTTTCAGCTGCTGACACCTGCAGTTAGGTTTAGAAAAATGTACTAAAGAGGTAAAAATGTGGTTTAAAATGTACTAATATTCATTAATACCAGTCATGGCTCACTAAGCTCAAAAGGAGCGGGGTGGGTGCGGCACACTAGGAGGGGGGATGACCTAAAATGTAATTAAATTACATTTTAAAAAAAAGACTGTTACCTTTCCGGAACGGTCCCGCGCCACCCTCCTCTTCCCTGCTGACTGCACACAGGAAAAGGCTCCCAGCCTGCGCTGCAGCCAATCCTGACACTGCTCAAAGCAGCATCAGGATTGGCTGGGAGAGCCCTGGCTGGGCACTCCCAGGTAGACTGGGAGTCTGTGCAGGCTCTCTCCATCCCGGCAACATGGAGAGAGCCTACCACGCATGTGTGTATGGCAAGCCCGAGATGGCCGGAAAAACATTCAATCGCAGTGAAGGGGAGTGTTGAGCACTCGCCCTCACAGCTTCTCACCTCAGAGGCCCTGCCCCTTTCACCACGAGGGGATAATAAACATAGTTTATTATTCCCATCATTGTGAAAGTTTTGCAGCTTCTGTTGCTTGCGTGGGCAACACTCCCCTGCCCTAACGGAGGAGTCGCCCCTGATTAATACTCCAACCAACAGACTGGGGAAGTGTTCTGTCTGCTGCATAAAAAACTTTCATATTTAAAAGTAATTCATGCAAAGTGAAATGATGATTCCTTTTTACCTTAAATTTATGTTTCATTAGTTGTGTAAATTCACTGGAGTCCCCGTCCCACATTTAAATATTGCAGTGGGGCATTCAGTGTATAAGACTTTCAAGCATACAACTTATCTTTAAATGGTCTGATATTTTGAATATCACATCGCATCCTAGCAATACACATATATGTTATATATGTAGTGTACAACACTATTTCACAAGATTGCTTCTTAATGGAAAGAGGTTTCTCCAGAGACCCATAGCATGGACACATAAAAATTAAAAAGATCAGTTTTAAAAATATTTGTGATGCAACAAATAAAAAAGTGAACCTTTTATTCCAAGAAATGTGGACACATAGGTTTGTTTTCTGCAGAATTCGACTTATTAAATTTTATAGACGCTAATTTTACCTAGGTATAAAACAGGACAGTGTAAATAAAATAGTAGTTCAAAAAGGATATTTGATGTTCAATAACATTTTGAAAGGTTTTTGCTTTTTTTTAGTTTTCATTCATTATCAAATTAGGCACTGTCACCCTAACGTGTCAACTTTTAGAATTAATAGGCCACAGAATATGCCTATTCATGTGCATAATGTAACGTTTCGTGCTATATAAACAAGTTAACCCTGCTGCCTAAATTGGTCCTCCTTCCATGCATAATACCAAAGCCCTAATGCATGAACTACTGACGTGAAAGCTCTCTTAGTATCACAGAATGATATGAGCCAATTTGAATGCCATGCGACTGAAGATAATCAGTATTACTAGGATAATTAAGGACAAGCAATGGAATCTTTGCTAAGACCCTCAAAGTAGTAGACATCAGGGACATTATCAAAGGTCTTTTTTATTCTTCAGGGGTAACAACAAAACCTTTTCTAGACTTTTAGGCATTACCAAACGTTTTGTAGACTTTGAAGCATTTCCAAAATGTTAAAAATTAAGTGCTGATAGCTTATATATACAATGTATACCGAGCTATATTTACAAAGCCCCTGGCACAGGGCGGCACAGCTGTACCATCCTCACCACTGGGAAAGGGCAGAAATGCATCGTATTTACAAGAGACAGCGCATTTCTGTCCTCTACCCTTGTGCTGGTGCACAAATTGCTGCCTCTTGCCAACACAAGCACCCTTGCATCATGGTGCAAGGTTGCCTGCCCTGTGGGGATGATTGTTTTTGTGCAAAAAGGGACAACCTCCTGTACAAAATCAATCAATGGAGGCAATTTCCTCCTTCTATGTGTGCTTCAGAATGCAGCACACTTAGAAAGAGGAAAAAACACAGAGAAATAAAGATGTTTCTCCCTGTTGTGCACTCTTACGCCAACCCTGGGGTGGTATAGGCTTATGCATTCCCAGGTTTTCAACACCTTGTAAATCTGGATATGCATAGAAATCCATGGATGTTGCGTGGGAACAGCCACACAGCACCCTTGGAAACCCCTCCCTGACGCAAACTAAGGCAACGCAGCGACTTGCGCTGCTTTGCCTTACTCCATAGCTACAAGGCCATGAAAAGGGCTTTCTCTATATGGGTCAGCAGCCAGAGCTGCCTATGCGTCACAAAAAGTGACACAGTGCAGCTCAGGCCGCTTGTAACTATGAGCCACAATGTATAGGTGGAGAACAAGTGGGTGAAGTGTGTGTAATCCAGTTCGAGATTCACACAATGTGTATAAGAAAGAATGCACCAAAAATATTTCAATTTGTGAGAAGAATGCATTAAACAAATCATTTTAGTACACTTCCTATCCTTTTGCACGAGAAAGTTAATCATAAAAAGGGTTACAGACAAAAAATGCATATATGAACTATGCTTGCGAATGCCAAGCATTAACATGGGGCATTTATTCTATATGTAAATATGCCGAAATGACGTGCTAATAGATAGGGTTGTTAATTATCAAAATGCCCTAAGAACACGAGTTGTTTACATTTATGAAAAAACTACTTTTTGCAACACTTTTGTAAATCGAACTCAAAATGGAAGAAAATGTTAGAAAGATGAACAATACTAACAAAAATCCAGTAGGGACTTAAACATTCTGGTGCCAATATAGGTTGCACACACATTAGAAAAGACTATGTAAAAAGTGGATTAGGCCCACAACAATAATTGGAAATTCACTTTAGGCCAATAGACAATAATCATGAAATTATTATTTTCAACTTTCTTCCCTAGGTTCACTGTGAAGACTTTAAAAAGTACAATATATTCGGTACCTAGAAACAGAATGTCTTCTGATATTTCCAGTTTCAGACCTGAGAGGTTTGAACTTTCTTTTTCCCATAGACTTAAAAAGTTACTCAAGCCTCTAGCATTGAACTGACCTTCTCTTCCAAGCCAACTTCCGAAAGCTGTTTGGTGGCTGCTAGTTGAAGCGGCAAAACTAATCACCAGTACACAGTGCATACTGCTGCAGGCATTGGTGTGATAAATTGTCCCATTTTACTAAGAAAGGTTTCCCACATCGGCACCGTGCTGTGCAGCGCTGTACAATGAGTTTCTTTGTTATGGAAGGCTAAATAATAAATATTCCGCTTTTACTCTTTTACCAATGCTCATTCATTTAAAATTGCTACTGATATCTTTCCTCATGCTTGAAATTACTTCGATGGACCTGTGCACTATTCTTCTTCAGACTGTTTTTGTGCATTAACATGCAGCAGCAGATCATATCTGGAACTTATAGACAGATTAATTTGTTAATGTGAAATGTGATCTATGTCACGTTTTATAATAACCTGCATCAACTACGTGTCTTTACAGCAGGGATTTTACTCTAGTCAATTAGCTTATTGTCGTTGATTGCCAGATTTCTACATCATATTTCGTGAATTTCCAGTGAAGAATGGCATTAAACCAATCAATTAATTTATTATTATTATTAAAGGTACATCCACTGCATCACTGATGTGAAAACTAGAAAGAAAACAGATTTAGTTTAGGGAACATCTCAGTGGGGACTAGTTCGATGGAACCATAAATCCCATTTTAAGCTCAAACTCCAGTTTGTAACCAAAGTAGGTTTAAACATAGGGGCTTTTTAAAAAAAAAAAAAATTTGGCACAGGGCAGCGCTCAAGTCTTTCGTGCTGCACTGCTCTGTGTCAAAAGAGAAGGGCAGGACTGCATGGTATATTAGAGGATTCCTGTCCTCTTCCACTGCACTGGCGCACAATTGGCTGCCATGCACCAATGCAGGCACCCTTGCACCATTGTGCAGGGGTGTCTGCATTGAAGGCAGGTGCGCTCCTAACTGTTTGTGCATTGAAGGAATGCTTGTTTTTCTGCAGGAAGAGACAACTTCCTGCACAAAAACAATCAATCTAGGCAGAATGCAGCACACATAGAAAGGAGAAAAAACAAGGAGAAATAAATGTATTTCTCCTCGTTGCGCCTCCCGTGGGGAGATGTAGGCTTTGGACACATTCCAAGGTTTACAAATTATTGTAAACCCAGGAATGTGTGAAAATCCATTGGTGTTGTGTGGGAACATTCACTGCAACACCCATGGAATGCCTCTTTGTCACAGAGTGAGACAACGCAGGAACTTGCACTGCCTTGCCTTACTCCATATTTACAAGGTTGTAAAAAACCACGCAACATTGCTTTGCGTATTCTGATAGATATTGGTCCGCAGTCTGCGCTGCCGATGCATCACAAAAAGTGATGGCCCGGTGGCGCAAACAGCCTGTAAATATGCCTCACAGAGTGCGAATTGTCATTTTTTTGCTTGCGCAATTTGAGACAGGTAAATTACACCTTCAATAACAGAAGATATATTTGTGCACATAGAATGAGTAGTAACGTGCACCAACGGCTCATCATTCCCCATTCCGTGATCTGAAAACATGCGAATGCAAATTAGCTGATGGATGATTTGCACCCTCGTTTTTCAGGTGCATCATAATCTGGCCCACTGAGTTATCATAACAGAAGAGTGTCTTCTATTGTTTTGAAGAATTCAGGATGCTTACCTCAGTTTCTGTAGGGTGCAAAGGCTGGGCATTGTTACATGATATAGGCATGCCTCCTATTCATTTGTAGATGTTTTTGCTGCAGAGGGTTCGAACGAGCTAAAAGGGACTAGTAATGTTAAGGAAAAGGTCTCTGGGGGTATTAAACTGAGCAGACTTTGCTGCTGCGTGCCAGACATTGCTTCTCTATAGGGCTGCTAATACATCACAGGTTATCTGTAATATGTCATTACAGACGCTTGTAACATCTTTTGTTACAAGCAAACTCTAATTTCAGAGCTCACAAGTAGAAAAGTGAACATTTTATAGGCGTTTTACGGTATTCCATGTATTATAAAACACAGAACTAGTGAAATATTCCACTTCATAAATATGATTAAATACCAAATGAACTTTGGGTATAGGATTGCTTTACCAAGTCATCAGAAATATTACAAGGATGTCAGGGGAAATGTCATTAATTCAGACGTTTCTTCACAACTGTATCGAGTTTGTGATCTGTTTAAAATAGCATATAAACACTATTTGAAGGAGATAGGGGCTGAACTATTCGCAAAGGATGGTCTCTGAACCTGTGCCGCAATCAACCTTGCAGAGACAGACCCTGTACACACACGAGCAATGGCACAAGCCCCATCGTCTACAGAACACCATCAGGTAGGTGTCTGAAGCTGAGACAGACTGGAAGAATTTCAGCAATCCAGTGCTATAGTGTTGCCCTTCATTATCAATGGAATCAGATTATGAGTAGGCCTGGGTGTAATTCAAAGTAGGAAGGCTTAGCTGCTGATATGGTTTGCCGAGTTGGGCCACCCATACTCATCCATTGGCTGGATCAGCTTTGAGAATGAAAAGCCTCTCGTGATGTTGTTGACCACATGAAGCTGACAAGCTACCTGCTGGACATCTTGAAACCTGGAAAACCCTTGCAGGTGGGGAGCTGTCGTGTCCTGGACAGGGTAACAGGCTCTGCCTCTGGGCTTGCATGACTGGCCTGGAGGGACTGGGACTCCAATCAGGGGATCATGGGAGCTGTCAGCGTGCTGTAGCCCCAGGCTCCTCCCCACTTTGACATCACCCTGGCCTGGGTGGGGATTGTGGCTCTGCCCGGTGCCTGGTGCACTGATCTGCGGGGCAGGAACTTAGACGCAAAAACCATGACTATGCCTGACTGTCATGAGGAATTACAGGATCTGTTCAGATTGTAGGAACCTTAGAGTACACTGGGTCCACTCCACTCTGCCCCAAGTAGGGAAGGTGTCTGTACTCTGTGCCTGTAGCTCTGGCCTGCAAGGACCAGACCTCTGAGGCAAAAGCTATGGCAATTCTTGCCTCATGCATGGGATTATGGGAGCTGTGTACACTGCAGGAGCCCCAGACTCTTCCCCAGTCTAACACGACCCTGCCCTGGATAGGGAAGGTGCCCGTCGATGTTGCCTGGAGCCATGGCCTGCAGGGACACAGCCTCCCAGATGAAAGCCATGGCTTCACCCACCTCACACAAGGAATTACATGAGTTATTCAGCCCACAAGATCCCCAGAGTCCTCCCCAATTGGACGCATCCTGCCCCGGGTAGGGAAGGTGGCCCTGTCCTGTGGCTGGAGCCTTGGCCTGCAAGAAACATGCCTCCCAGGTGAAAGCCATGGCTTTGCCTGCCTCACAGAGGAACACTGGAGCTGTACAGCCCACAAGAGCCCCAGATTCTTCCCCCACCTGACACCATCATGTCTAGGTATGGGCCTGGCCCTTCAAGTTGGGTCCATCTCTGCTCCACACCTCAGAAGGGTGTGAGGGCCCTCCATAATGTGTAGCCAACATGCCCTGTGTAGGGGCTGTCATCCCAGACCATTGGCTAAGGATACCACAGGTTGGTGGCTTACACCTTCATCGTGCCCAAGTCTGGGGAGTTCAGCAGGTTTGAAGGCCCCAGACAACCTGCCTCTCCCCTTGGGCCTGCCTGGAAAGCCATTTTCCTCAACTATAAAGCCCCCCCGAACCTGGAGGGAGAAACAAGTCAGAGTTAGTTGCTCCAGCCAGCCTGTCAGTCTTCTTGTCTGGTCATCTGGTTACCCAGCCCTGTGACCAGATAGTTTGGGCCATCCTGGTGACCAGAGTGCCCAGGTGGTAACCGAAGAAGAGGCCAGCACGTGGGAAGCTCCTTGCTCAATCCACTGACTGGCTTCTTCCCTCCAGATGTCTCTGCTGGTGCCCGCTAAGGCCATCTGGTCACCTGGCTGACCTGCGAGCAATCCTGCTCCCTTCCCTGCACCCTGCAGCACGTGCTGCACTGCATGTGTTGGAGGCAGCCTGCCAGGGGCCACACCACATCCCTCCTTATGGCCTGGCGGCAGAGGGTCTGCAGGGGGCTATGGGTGCCCACGGATGGGGACAAAAGCTTGGCTCAGAGGATGATAATCAATAGCTCGCAGCAAGGTACCTGCTTTGCTACTTACGAAACCTTACTCAGAATCAGGCCTAAAAATGATTTAGCACTAAGTGCCCCATGAACATGTGGTGCTCTAAGGGTGATGGGGGCAGCCCCCTTCCATCCACACTCCTGCTCCCGAGTAAGTGGCTCTACACAAATGCCCAGAAGCTGGCTATCCTAGGCCAACTAAGGCACTGCAGTATCATTACAGTTTAAGGGGGAGGGTTCTGACTTAGAGGTAATCAGTCATAATCCCCCAAATGGTAGTTTAGACTCATTGGCTCCTCAGCTAAGCCCAGGCACTGAATATCTGAATCTGCAGTTCTTCTCATACAGAGCAGGATTACTATCGCAACAACACATCAACAGCAGGGTAAATCTAAGCTGTCTCATAATGGTCTAAACTAGGCTTGTGTTCCCTATTATTGGATGATAAGCCCAACAATTGATGAATTCTGCTTTAGAATGGCAGAAAGAACTGATATCAAAGGATCAAAAAGTGACACCACTATGAACATTTGGCCCCCACAAGCCAGTAATCCCCATGATAACCTTTCTGGTAAGCCCTGCTTGAAATTCAAAAAGTCAGAAGGATTGTGAGGTCCCGCTTTCACATTCTGCATTTATACAGAAAGTCAAGATTAGGTAAGATTTTGCTCTGCTCTGTGGAAGGTATCTGTCCTCCGTGAGCTCACATTAGGACACCCGTGTTATTGTTTGGCAGGTATACTGCCCCAGTCAAACTCAGGCACCAGGTGGTTGGAGTCAGAAGCTAGAGCCCCGCAGAGCTCACTCCCTGCCTCACTGGGTAAGTGAAAAACAATAGTAGTAGTAGTCATTCACTGTCAGCCCGAGGAGTCCTTCCATTTATCCTATACCTATCATGCCTCTTCAAGGTGCCAGACTAGAGTCAAGCTCAACAGGACCTTCTTTCCCTGCTGATTCGGCGAAGCTCATTCCCGTGGCTGTGGTTTTGCTAGATAGTAGGTAGGGACAGTAGGAATCTCGTTCACCTATACATGTGCAACACTAATTAGAAAGCGAGGCATTTGAAACCTCTTGCGCTCTCTCTTCATAGTTCTTTTTAACTTTACCTTACGGTACTTGTTGGCTAATGGTCTCACATCCATATTTAGCCTTAGATTGAGTTTACCACACTCTTTGGGTTGCATCTCCCAGCAACCCATCTCCCAGAAGACCTGAGCCCAAACCCATGCCGGCGCCCACTACTGGCCTAATACCATCACCAATGTGAGCCTTGATCTCAAAGGCTTTGGTCCTCTGAGAGACATCAGGGTCAGTCTTCTCTATTTTGCATTTCCAGGGAATGGGCACTGGGCTTTTCACTCTCCATTACTGAGGGAATATTGGTTAGTTTCTTTTCCTCTGCTTAGTAATATGATTACATTCAGGAGGTCGCCACATCTGAGGTCATAGCCAAATGCTGGAGCCTGGGGAAGCTGGACCAATTCCTTGGGTGCCAGAAGAGGGGACAGCCCTCTTTCGTACAGGGTGGTCACAGCAGCATACCTGTTAGACCTGACAGCCTTAGGGTGGTCACCCCTAATGTTTTGCCTGCCTCCCTCCACTTTTTGGACACTGTTTTTGCCGGGTTTAGCACTCTGCGCACTTTGCCACTGCTACCCAGTGCTAAAGTGCATATGCTCTCTCCCTTCAAACATGGTAATATTGGTTCACACGCAATTGGCTTATTTAATCTACTTATAAGTCCCCAGTAAAATGCACTACATGTACCAAGGCCTGTAGATTAAATGTTACTAGTGGGCCTGCAGCACTGATTGTGCCACCCACATAAGTAGTCCCTTAACCATGCCTCAGGCCTGCCATTGCAAGGCCTGTGTGTGCAGTTTCACTGCCACTTCTACTTGACATTTAAAAGTATTGAATAGTGGACATGGTCAACGCAGTGGGACAGCACCCAAGAAATCGGGAGGACATCAGGAAGAGGTGGAACGACCTACGGGGGAAGGTGCGTTCCATGGTCTCAAGACACCACCTTGCGGTTCAGCGGACTGGCGGCAGAACCCCCCTTCCTCCCCCACAACTAACAACATGGGAGGAGCAGGTCTTAGCAATTCTGCATCCTGAGGGCCTTGCAGGAGTAGATGGAGGAATGGACTCTGGTAAGTCAAATCTTCACTATTACATCCCCCACCCTACCTGCATGCCATCCCATACCCCCACCCTCACCCTCGCCCCCATCACTCCAACTCCTCACAAATGTCCCAATATCACAAACCACCCATCCCAACACCAAACCCTGCATGCAACACCAAACCATGGACACCCATCACCAAAGCATGCCCACTGCACAAACCCATACACCCCCCTAAACCATCATCACACAAGGTCCCACACCGGAATGCAAGCACTGGGGTACACGGTCACCCACCCATTGCACACCACAGCACACACAGATGTAATAAACATCCTTTTATACCCCTGCAGGACCCCTACCCAACGTCACCGGACAGGAGGGTCCACACATGTCCACACCACCAACAGAAGAGGCCCACAGTGATGACAGCACCTCTGTCCAACTGGATCTAGATGACCAGCCCGGCCCATCGGGGACCCCTGGACAGTCGGTTCCCATCACACAGTCACAGGCCACTATAGAGCTTCCACCCTCTGGAAACACCAGCACAGCACACACCCAGCGGGCCCATACCTCTGTCCCCAGGACACGTCAATCAGAAGTGTGTCCACCACTACAGGGAACCCAGGCTAACCCACCACCCCAACAACAACAGGGACCTGGGGGCAGTGGTAGTGGGCACACGGTCCAGGGGACGGAGGCCCAGGAACACAGGGGAACTGGGAGGGCTGCTGTGCGACAGGGTTAGGACAGGCCAAAGGAACCCACTCTCCACGAGGCCCTCTCCTCCATCATCGGAGCCTACCACCACTCCCAGGAGATGATGGCAACGGTACTGGTCAAGTTTCAGGAGACCCAGCGCCTGCAGGAGGAACAGTATTTGGGCTTCAGGGAGGAACTCAGAACCATCAATTCCACCCTTGGCACCATAGTAGGGGTGCTGAAGGAAGTACTCAACACCAGGAGGGACACTGTGGCACAACAAGGGGCCCCTGACACTAGCATGGACGATGAACTGCCCACCACCTCCGCCGACGCTAGTGGACAGGACACCCCGCCACAGGACCACCACACCAGCACCCCACCCCCTGCAGAGGGAGAACCACCCCGCAAACAGTCACTGAGATCCAGGACAAAGACAGAGAACGATGCCAAGACCCCCGCCAAGAAATGAGACCACCCTGAATGTCATCTTTCTGTCCCACTTTGTCACCCTGTCCATGCTCAAACTGCCCCAGCTCCACTTCCTATGCCCATTTGGGCAATGCACCTGTGAGACTAAGAGGCTGGACTCTGTCATGGACATTCCTCCACCATCACCCCTGACCATGTTACAACACCCTCCAATATTTAGCACTTAAATAAACACCCTTGAAGCACAAAACAATCTGGAGTCAGTCTGTGATATGTGTATTAGCAATTACAGTGACAAAATGCTCTTTCAATTGTAATGTCAACATACCTATGTCACACAGCTCTAGTCCATGAGGAAACAAAGAAGATGTCACACAGTGGGACCCACATCTGTGAAATCGTAAGGGAAAGTGACAACTCAGTGACCATATACTGGGTGAAAACGACAGACAGTAGGGAGGTAGTAGTGTCAAAGTACATGTAGTGGGCAGGTCTGTACTCTTACCTGTGTCTCACTGGAAATATTGCAGGATCACCGAGTTCCTGTTGTCCATGTCCTCTTCTTCTGCTTCCTCATCTTCACTGTCCACAGGCTCCACAGCTGCAACAACACTGCCATCTGGACCATACTCCTGCAGAAAAGGCACCTGCCGTTGCAAAGCTAAGTTGTGATGCATACAGCAGGCCACGATGATCTGGCACACCTTCTTTGGTGAGTAGAATAGGGATCCACCTGTCATATGGAGGCACCTGAACCTGGCCTTCAGGAGGCCGAAGGTCCGTTCGATAATCCATGGGCCTCATTGTAGCGTTCCTCTGCCCTTGTCCTGGGATTCCTCACTGGGGTCAGTAGCCATGACAGGTTGGGGTAACCAGAGTCACCTGCTAATGGCGAGGGACAACTGTTAGACACACACTAACCTGTAGGGATATCCCCAGACCCGGACAACCATTCCCACTGTCTTGCTTCCAGGTGCTCACCTAATAGCCACACACAGTGCCTCTGGAGTTGCCCCATCACATAAGGGATGCTGCTATTCCGCAGGATGTAGGCGTCATGCACTGAGCCAGGGAACTTGGCATTCACATGGGAGATGTACTGGTCTGCCAAACACACCATCTGCACATTCATGGAATGATAACTCTTCCGATTTCTGTACACCTGTTCACTCCTGCGGGGGGGGACCAAAGCCACATGTGTCCCATCAATGGCACCTATGATGTTGGGGATATGTCCCAGGGCATAGAAATCACCTTTCACTGTCGGCAAATGCTCCACCTGAGGTAAAACGATGTAGCTCAGCATGTGTTTCAGCAGGGCAGACAACACTCTGGACAACACGTTGGAAAAAATAGGCCAGGACATCCCTGATGCTATGGCCACTGTTGTTTGAAATGACCCACTTGCAAGGAAATGGAGCACTGACAGCACCTGCACTTGAGGGGGGATTCCTGTGGGATAGCGGATAGCTGACATCAGGTCTGGCTCCAGCTGGGTACACAGTTCGTGGATTGTGGCACGGTCAAGCCTGTAGGTGATGATCACATGTCTTTCCTCCATTGTCGACAGGGCCACCAGCGGTCTGTGCACCAGAGGATGCCGCCATCTCCTCACATGTCCCAGCGGACAGTGCCTCTGAAGGACAAAAGCGAGCAGAGAGTCAACCAACTCAGAGGTACGTTCCCACAGCTTACACAGAACACAAATCCTAATCCGAAAAGTGGCCTGTATGTGTGTTGAGTCTAGGCCTAGGTATGTGTGACGCAGTTAAAAATTAAGCCATGTGGGCCCCTGAAATGGCGGCTGCCTGACCTGTAAAGTGGGACAATGGGATGTGAGGTAACTGCGCTGGCGTTGTACACCGTCGCGGTAGGCGGTCGAAGACCGCAGCGCAATGCTGCAATGGTTAACATTGGACCCTATGGGTCCCAGGAGCCAATGACGATGTACGCCGGTGGTGACGGTACGCACCCCGCGGACGCGACCGCCATTTTCTATCTGTTCAATCACTCGATACCTGATCTTCGACAAGAGAGGACCTACACGGCAAGTGCTGCTGTGACCTCGGTATGGAAGAGACAATGGCTCGAGTGTCTGGGGAAAGGTCCCCTGCCTTCACATCGGAGGAGTTGGAGAAACTCGTGGATGGGGTCCTCCCCCAGTACACGCTACTCTACAGTCCTCCAGACAAACAGGTAAGTACACTGGGAGCCTGCTGTATGGGCTATGCCTGTGTGGAGTGGGGTGGATGAAAGAAGGGGGGGAGATTGAGGCGTGCATGAAACAATGATGAATGCATGTGCCTCATGGCAAGGGTAGGGATGGGGGCCAATGACTGTGACGGTGCAGTTGGTAATAAAATTTATCTTCCCCCTGTACATGTCATGTAGGTCAGCGCCCACCAGAAAAAATATGGCCCATATTTATACTTTTTGACGCTAAACTGCGCTAACGCAGTTTAGCGTCAAAAAGTTTTGCGCCGGCTAACGCCATTCTGAAGCGCCATGCGGGCGCCGTATTTATTGAATGGCGTTAGCCGGCGCAAGCAGACCGGCGCTGCCTGGTGTGCGCGAGAAAAACCACGTACACCAGGCAGCGCCGGCGTAGGGGGAAAATGGCGCATGGGCGTCTTAAAATGGGGCAAGTCAGGTTACGTCGAAAAAATCGTCGTAACCCGACTTGCGCCATTTATTTTCGACGCCCATCCCCCATCAACATGACTCCTATCATTGTAAAGATAGGAGTCATGCCCCCTTGCCCAATGGCCATGCCCAGGGGACTTCTGTCCCCTGGGCATGGTCATTGGGCATAGTGGCATGTAGGGGGGCACAAATCAGGCCCCCCTATGCCAAAAAAAATTAATAAAAATAAATAAAAAAATACTTACCTGAATGTCCCTGGGGTGGGTCCCTCCAGCCTTGGGTGTCCTCCTGGGGTGGGCAAGGGTGGCAGGGGGGGTCCCTGGGGGCAGGGGAGGGCACTCTGGGCTCATTTTGAGCCCACTTGTCCCTTAACGCCATGCCTGACCCAGGCGTTAAAAAGCGGTGCAAATGCGCCGTTTTTAGCCACGCCCACTCCCGGGCGTCTCTTTTGCCCGGGAGTATAAATACCACGTAAAGGCCTGGGAGTCATTTTTTAGACGGGAACGCCTCCCTTGCATATCATTAACGCAAGGAAGGGGTTCACGCTAAAAAATGACGCACATTCCGGGAACTTTGGCGCTATTCGCCTCTAACGCCATAGTATAAATATGGCGTTAGTTGGCGTTAGTTTAGCGTCGAATTTGCGTCGAAAAAAACGACGCAAATTCGGCGCAAACGGAGTATAAATACGGCCCTATATTTGGTGTGCCATCGCCAAGGACGTACGGACCCTGGGGGTCTACCACAGACGGAGCACCCACTGCCGGAAAAGATGGGAGGACATTCGCCGCTGGAGCAAGAAGACAGCGGAGGCTCAGCTGGGGATGGCCTCCCAACGTGGGAGGGGTGCCCGTCGCACCATGACCCCCCTGATGTTCAGGATCCTGGCGGTGGCGTACCTGGATTTGGATGGGTGCTTGAGGGAATCACAGCAGCCACAAGGGGGTGAGTACACTCTCATCCTGCTGATTTTGCGTGCAGTGGAGGTGTCTGGGTGGGGGAGGTGGGCTGTGGGTTTCCCTAGGCCAGGGCGAGTTTAGTAGGCAAGGTCCCTCCGTAAGGCAGGCCATGTGGCACCCCACCCCACCTCTGCAGAGTGCCAAGTACACCTAGTCATGCCCCTGTGTCATCCATGTGTGCAGATGTCGTCCATAGCCTTGTAGGCCATTTCCCAGGGATTGAACAGTGGAGCCCAAGAGCGCTGCGTAGTGCAAGGGGCTTCTTTGTCTGTCGTGTCCGCCAACGGTAGCGGTAATGCATGCACTCAACATGTCTTTCTTGTGTCGTCCCCCCCCTTTTTGTGGTCTCCCTGTTCTTGTGTGCATTAGCATCATCAGGCGGAGGAGCAGTGGCACCGGAGCACGAGGGAGCTGCATCCCACATGGCCATGGAGGGCGACACTACGGACTCGGAGTTCACCAGTGGGACGGAGAGCGAGGGGAGCTCCACGGCGGGGACAGTAGCTGACACCAGCGTCACGGACTCGTCCTCTGATGGGAGCTCCCTTGTGGTGGCAGCAACGTCTGTGCCCCCGCATCTACAGGTACAGCCGCCACCCCCCGATCAGCAGCGCCCTCCCAGCAGCCCCTCAGCCTTTGCCCTATGCCCACTCACCTAGGAGGGTGGACATCACCTTCGCCCCAGGCACCTCAGGCCCTGCCCCAGTCACCCCTGCTGCCCTCAGTGAGGAGGCCATTGACCTCCTCAGGTCCCTCACTGTTGGGCAGTCTACCATTTTGAATGCCATCCAGGGTGTAGAAAGGCAGTTGCAACAAACAAATGCATTCCTGGAGGGCATTCAATCTAGTCAGGCGGCCCTTCAGCAAGCTTTTCTGGCTCTGGCCTGAGCACTGATGGCAGCCATTGTCCCCGTCTCTAGCCTCCCCCCTCCAACTTCCTCCACCCAGACCCAATCCCCTGTACCCCAGCCTATCCCAAGCACACCTTCAGACCAGCATGCACACACGTCAACACACAAGGGAAGCTCAGGCAAACATAAGCACCACACATCCCACAGGCACTCACGCAAACATCACACACATGCAGACACACCAACATCCACTGCCTCCACTGTGTCCCCCTCCTCCTCGTCTCCCTCCTCTCTCCCAGTCTCGTCTACACTCACACCTGCATGCACTACATCTACAGCCACTACTGCCATCACCAGCACACACACCACCACACCCCGCTCACGTGCAGTCACCACCCCCACTACCATTCACACATCCCCTGTGTCCTCTCCCATCGTGTCTGTGACGCCACCTCCCAAGATACACAAACGCAGGCACACACCCACCCAACAGCCATCCACCTTACGACAGCCTCCAGCGCATGCACCTTCACCCAAAGTCACCAAACGAACACCTCCTACAACCACAACCTCTTCCTCCACTTCCAAACCCCATCCAGCTACCCGTCCCAGTGTCTCCAAAAACCTTTTCCTGTCCAACCTTGACCTCTTTCCCACACCTCCCCCAGCCTGTCCATCTCCTAGGGCACGACTCTCCAGGTCCCAACCTAGCACCTCAGCCACAACATCTCCGGGACCAGTGGTGCCTGTAGTCACCGGAATCTGGAGTGCACCGGCCACCAGGGCAGCCAGTGTGGCACAGAGCCACAGCACGGACAGTCCCCCACCTGTCAAGCATCAAAAGTGCCCGGTGGGAGAGGGGGAAGACTCCAGCCACTAAAGCCTCTCCCAGGGGTCCCGGTGGGAGTGTGGAGTCAGCTGCGACACCTTCCAAGGTGGGGAAGGGCCACAAGAAACCCAGCAAGTCTGGGAAGAGCAGCACAGCGGAGAAGATCACCATCATCCCCGCTGCCCAGGAGGCCAACGCCAGCACCTGCCCTGCTGCCCAAGAGGCCACCGCTATCATCCCCGCTGCCCAGGAGGCCACCGCCATCATGCCCGCTGCCCCGGAGGCCACCGCTAGCACCTGCCCTGCTGCCCAAGAGGCCACCGCCATCATCCCCGCTGCCCAGGAGGCCACCGCCAGCACAAGCCCCACTTGGCTAGAGAGGACCGCCAGCACAAGCCCCGCTGGGCTAGAGAGGACCGCCAGCGCAAGCCCCGCTGAGCTAGAGAGGACCGCCAGCACAAGCCCCGCTGGGCTAGAGAGAACCGCCAGCAGCTAAGTCACTGCAAAGGAGCCCGCCGCCTCAAGCACCGCTGAACAGGGCACCGCCGCCTCAAGCACTGCTGAACAGGGCACCGCCGCTACAAGCACCGCTGAACAGGGCACCGCCGCTACAAGCACCGCTGAACACAGCACCGCCGCCTCAAGCACCGCTGAACAGGTCACGCCGCTACAAGCACAGCTGAACAGGGCACCGCTGCCACAAGCACCGCTGGCCCATGAACACCAAGGGCACTGACGCTACAGAGTCCGTCACGAGCAGGATGAAGCACTCTGGGCACAGAGACCCCTCCAGAACCAGTGGAGAAAGACATCCACTACCTCTATCCTTAGCAGGATGAAGCAGTCTGGGCACCATGCCCCCTCCGGAACCAGTGGAGAAAGACATTCACTACCTCTGTCCTTAGCAGGATGAAGCACTCTGGGCACCATGCCCCCTCCAGAACCAGTGGAGACTGTCATCCACTACCTCTGTCCTTAGCAGGATGAAGCACTCTAGGCACCATGCCCTCTCCAGAACCAGTGGAGACTGTTATCCACTTGAGAGACTGTGGCTTTGCACTCCCCAGGATGGACCAGTGGGCAACCCACCCACTGTATAGACATGAGAGACTGTGGCTTTGCACTCCCCAGGATGGAACAGTGGGCAACACACCCACTGTACAGACATGAGAGACTGTGGCTTTGCACTCCCCAGGATGGAGCAGTGGGCAACCCACCCACTGTATAGACTTGAGAGACTGTGGCTTTGCACTCCCCAGGATTGTACAGTGGGCAACCCACCCACTGTATAGACATGAGAGACTGTGGCTTTGCACTCCCCAGGATGGAACAGTGGGCAACCCACCCAGTGTATAGACTTGAGAGACTGTGGCTTTGCACTCCCCAGGATTGTACAGTGGGCAACCCACCCACTGTATAGACATGATAGACTGTAGCTTTGCACTCCCCAGGATGGAACAGTGGGCAATCCACCCACTGTAGAGACTTGAGAGAATGTGGCTTTGCACTCCCCAGGATTGAACAGTGGGCATGTGGCCCTCTCGTGGATTTGGCGTTGTGCACTCAACCGGCTGAGGTGCCCCCCCTTTCCCCTCCCCCTGAGGTGCCTGTTTTCTTGCTCTCTGATGCCCCTGCAGTGTTCTCTCCGTCATGGTCGGGTATCTTGTGTGGGCCTCGCCCATACCGTGTGGGCCCAGTGTTCCACGGACTTCATTGGAGCAATACCTGGACTACTAAGCTTGGTGTATATTTTGTTTATGGTGTATATATATATTTTTGCGTACTTGATTTTAATATATTACAATGGTTACACTCATTTCCTTTTGTCTTAGCATTCTTCCGGGGGTTTTGGGGGGTGTAACTGTAATGTATCATGCTGTATTGATGTGTGTGTTGTAGTGGGTGAGGGTGGGAGTGGGGGTGTTGCGCGTTGCGTGTGTGTTTCCCTGTTTTTTGCCTCCCCTGTGTCGTAGGTGCAGTGCTCACCGTTGTCTTCGCCGCCGGCGTTCATGCTCCTGGTAGAGGAGCAAGAAGATAAGGGCTGGCAAGATGTGCAGCTCTGGTTCTATGGCGTCCGGATTCCTCGTGGGGTGTGTAGAGGTGAGCGTTTTCCCTTCGAAGTCCTGTTTCCGCCGTGTTTTTGTTCACGGTGAATCCGCCCCGGAAAAGGTGGCGGATTGGTAGGTTGTGATACTGTGGGCAGTACTTTGTCTTCCGCGTGTCTGTTGACGGTTACCGCCAAGCTGTTTGTCTGTACCGCCATGGCAGTCGGAGTGTTAAAGTGGCTGTCTTTGTTGGCGGTTTCCACCACGGTCGTAATTCCAATTTTTTTTACCGACGGCCTGTTGGCGGTCTTACCGCCGCTTTAACACCGTCCTCCAGGGTTGTAATGACCACCTTTATATCACTTTCCAATGATATCTTTACAATCTCTTATTGCATCTTTTATCGTTTTGACCTGCAAATATCCAGATAAATATTATATATTTTTCTAAACACTGTGTGGTGTATTTTTGTGGTGCTCTATTGTGTTATTGTATGATTTATTACACAAATACTTTACACATTGCCTTCTAAGTTAAGCCTGACTGCTCAGTGCAAAGCTACCAGAGGGCGGGCACAGGATAATTTGGATTGTGTATGACTTGCCCTGACTAGAGTGAGGGTCCTTGCTTGGACAGGGGGTAACCTGACTGCCAACCAAAGACCCCATTTCTAACATTGGTGATCATCGGTGAGGCTATGACTTGTATTTGTGCAGTGACATACAGTAGCTAAGTATTTCACTACCTACCCACAGTTGAAGGTCAACTTGATTTTTATATTTTTTCTGCAATTGCATTTTTCCTGACAATTTTGTGACCAAAATCCTCACTCAACATGTCTCTGGCTGGGTCTCAAGCAGGAGATTTTGACCTAGCCCTGTTGGAGACATACACTGTCAAACAGCTGAAAAGGTTCTGCAGGGAGATGGGAGTACCGACCCAAGGTGTCTCCAGAAAGGAGGAATTTCAAAAGGCACTGAGGGTCTGGGCAGAAGCCCATTCATAGGAGAGTGCTGAGGAGGAAGGGGAGCCAGAAGATGGCCCTCCCAGAGGATTTTTTGCCATCAGTGGATGTTACCACTGCAACTGTGCCCCCTGCTAAACCAG
The DNA here is from genome assembly GCF_031143425.1 of Pleurodeles waltl. NCBI lineage: Eukaryota > Metazoa > Chordata > Amphibia > Caudata > Salamandridae > Pleurodeles > Pleurodeles waltl. The sequence continues at coordinate 975,831,021 of NC_090447.1, forward strand.
GGAGCAGTGATCAAAGCCTGACCGCAGAGGAAAGGAGAGAGGAGAGAGAGTTTCAGTTGCAAATGGCAAGGCTAAACATTGAGGCTCAACAGGAAGAAAGGAGGGCAGAGAGAGAAGCCATGCAAGCTGAAGCTGAAAGACCTGAAGCTGCAGCTGAGAGAGCCTTGGCTGAAAAGAAACTTTTGTTGGCTCATGAACTGAGTCTCAAGGAGCTGGAGATCAAGGCAAGACAGTCTGAGTCCAGCAGTAATGGTGGCAGCATACAGACAGGACCTGCTGGAGAAACAAAGGTTTGTATATCCAAAAATGTGGTGCCCAGTTTTGTGGTGGGAGATGACATAGATAAATGGTTAGTTGATTATGAAGTTGCACTAAGGGCTCATGAGGTTCCTGAAGGGCAATGGGGTACAGCTATGTGGAGTTATGTGCCACCATTGGGGAGGGACACACTTCTCACATTGGACATAAAGGATTAAAACACATACCCACTGCAGAAAGCCATTTTACTTGCCAAGTTTGGGCTGACCCCTGAGGGATACCATCAGAAGTTCAGAGACAGCACCAAACAATCCACACAAACATGGGTAGATTTCTTTGACTTTTCTAGTAAGGCACTGAATGGATGGGTGCGGGGAAGCAAAATAGATGATTACAAAGGGTTATATGACTTGATTCTGAGAGAGCATATGCTCAGTGTTACTTTTACAGAGTTGTGCCAGCAGTTGGTAGATAGTAAGCTGACTGATCCCAGGAAGCTTGCTGAGGAGGTGGACCTCTGGGTTAGCACCAGAGTGTCCCGAAAGGTATCTGGGGGGAGACACCCATAAAGGTGGTCAGGGTTCCCAACAGAAGAAAGAGGGGGGAGATAAACCTACAGATAAGGAACTCTCAAAAGGCCCCCAAAAGAATTCCCAGGGAGGGGGTGGCAACTATTCCTCTTCCAGATTTGGGAAAAAGCCAGGGACTTTTGATAAATCATCAGGGAAATTCATCCCCAAATGCTTAGAGTGCTACCAGTATGGTCACTCTAAGGGCGACTCCCAGTGTTCCAAGAGAGCACAGTCCACTACCGGCAGACACCTGGGTTAACTAGTGTAGTGCTCGGGGGGAGACAGACCCAGATAGCTTTGGGGAGCAGGCAGAGGTTTCCCTAGTATCCCTGGCAGAAAGAGAAATGGTGCCCAAAGCCCACATGCCACAAAATACTTCCAAGTATAGGCAGTGGGTCACCATTGATGGGCAAAGGGTGGAGGCTCTGCGTGACACAGGAGTCAGTATGACTACTGTCAAGAGTCAGCTGGTGTCATCAGAGCAGATAGTCCCAAATACATTCCACCAGGTCATAGTCGCTGACAATCATGAGAGTCACCTACCGGTGTCTCTGGTTCCCTTTGAGTGGGGGGGGAGTCTCTGGTACTCTGAAAGTAGCTGTGAGCCCTGCCATGCCTGTAGATTGTCTGTTAGGCAATGATCTTGAGCATACTGCCTGGAAAGAGGTAGAGCTCAGATCCCACCTGGAGATGTTAGGTTTGCCTGAGTGGGTCTGCATGACCACACTGTCCATGGCTGCCCGGGATGGGAGTCAAGGGAGCCTGGAGCCTGAAACAACAGCACAGACAGCTGCAAAAAGGAAGGGCGGGAGGCGCGGGAAACCCGCTTCCAATGTTCTGACGCTGGTGGACGGGGCCCCTGAGGAGGAGGAGGCCCCTGAGCCAACTGGGGAGGACATAGCTGACCTGGGTAACCTACCTGAACTTGCTGGCTGGCAAGTAGAGGGTGGGCCAACCAGAGCCGAATTCTGCAAAGCGCAGAAGGAATGCCCATCCCTTGAGGGTCTGAGGTGACAGGCCACAGCCCAAGCAGCAGGTGACGCCTCTGGCACTCACGATATTTACTCGGAGAATGATCTCCTTTACAGTGAGCCTAAGGTTCCAGGTCCTGGGGCAGCCCGTGTGCTAGTGGTCCCCCAGTGTTACAGGGCCTTCCTACTGGGTCTGGCTCACGACATCCCTCTGGCAGGACACCTGGGCCAAGACAAGACCTTTAACAGGCTAGTCACCCACTTCCATTGGCCCAGAATGAGGATAGCCTCAGATAATTTCTGCAGAGCTTGCCCCACCTGCCAGGCTAGTGGGAAAACAGGGAAACAGCTTAAGGCTCCCCTGCTCCCACTCCCCATCGTTGGCACCCCCTTTGAAAGGGTGGGCATCGACATTGTTGGTCCCTTGGACCCCAAAACTGCCTTAGGCAACAGGTTTATCCTGGTTTTGGTGGACCATGCCACCCGCTATCCAGAGGCAATCCCTCTGAGAACAGTGACTGCACCGGTAGTGACCGGAGCCCTGTTGTGAATATTTACCCGCGTGGGATTCCCTAAGGAGGTTGTGTCTGACAGGGGCACAAACTTCATGTCTGCATACATGAAGTCCATGCGGGATGAGTGTGGGGTGACCTACCGGTTTACCACCCCTTATCATCCTCAATCCAATGGGCTTGTTGAGAGATTCAACAAGACCCTGAAGGGCATGATTAGTGGCCTGACTGAAGCCATGAGGCGTAAGTGGGACGTCCTCTTACCATGCCTGTTGTTTGATTACAGAGAGGTGCCCCAGAAAGGGGTGGGGTTCAGCCCCTTTGAGCTTCTCTATGGTCACCCTGTCAGGGGACCCCCTAAGCATTGTTAAAGAGGGCTGGGAGAAAGCTCCCAAGACACCTCCCCAGGATGTGGTCAGCTACATGCTGGCCCTCCGCAACCAAACCCAATGCTTCTGGAAGCAGGCCAAGAGTAACCTCGAGGCCAGTCAAGAGGTGATGAAGGAGTGGTACGACCGGAAGACCACTCTGGTTGAGTTCTCACCTGGAGACAAAGTTTGGGTGATGGAGCCAGTAGAGCCCAGGGCTCTCCAGGACTGCTGGACTGGCCCCTTTGAGATCAAGGAGCGTAAAGGGGAGGCCACTTATCTAGTGGACCTCAAGACCCCTAGGCACCCCCTAAGGGTCCTCCACCACAACCGACTCAAACCTCACTTTGAGAGGTCTGAGGTCAGTATGCTCCTGGTCACAGATGAGGGCATGGAAGAGGAGAGTGAACCTCTCCCCGACTTCTTCTCTGCCAAAGAAGGTGATGGGTCAGTGGAGGGTGTCATTCTCTCTGACTCCCTGACTCTAAACCAGAGAGGAGACTGCTATGAGCTGTTAGAGCAGTTCTCCTCCCTGTTCTCCCTTACTCCTGGACTGACCCACCTCTGTGTTCATGACATTGACACAGGCGACAGTCCCCCTGTGAAGAACAAAATTTACAGGTTATCGGATAAGGTGAAGGCCAGCATCAAGGAGGAGGTCTCCAAGATGTTGAGTTTAGGGGTTATTGAGAAATCCAGTAGTCTCTAGGTCAGCCCGGTGGTGTTGGTTCCTAAGGCTACTGCCCCAGGTGCAAAGCCAGAACTCAGGTTCTGTGTGGACTACCGGGGTCTCAACTCAGTCACACGGACTGATGCTCACCCCATCCCCCGAGCTGATGAGCTCGTTGACAGACTAGGCACTGCCAAGTTCCTGAGTACGTTTGGCCTTACTTCAGGGTACTGGCAGATCGCCCTGACTGAGGGGGTTAAAGAGAGATCAGCATTTTCCACACCTGATGGCCATTACCAATTCCGGGCCATGCCATTTGGGTTGAAAAATGCCCCTGCTACCTTCCAACGGGGTCCTAGCTAGTAAGGATGCCTACTGTGCAGCCTACCTGGATGACATAGCTGTCTACAGTTCCAGCTGGGAGGAACACCTGCTCCACCTCAAGGAAGTGCTTCAGGCTCTGCGACAGGCAGGCCTGACCATCAAGGCTAGTAAGTGCCAGATTGGGCAGGGTTCTGTGGTCTACTTGGGACACCTAGTAGGTGGTGGCAAGTTGCAGCCACTCCAGGCCAAGATTGAAACTATCAAGGCCTGGCAACCACCTAGAACACAGACTGAAGTGAGAGCCTTTTTAGGCCTCACTGGATACTACTGCAGATTCGTCAAGGGCTATAGTACCATTGTGTCACCCTTGACAGAACACACTTCCAAGAAACAACCTATGTTGGTGAATTGGACAGAGGCTTGTCAGAAAGCCTTTGATTCTCTGAAGGAAGCCATGTGCACAGCCCCCGTGCTCAAGGCCCCTGACTACTCCCAGGAATTTATTGTGCAGACAGACGCGTCAGAGCATGGCATAGGGGCTGTTCTAGCACAGCTAAATGAGGAGGGCTCAGACCAACCAGTAGTCTTTATTAGCAGAAGGCGAATACCACGGGAACAGAGGTGGAGTGCTATTGAGAGAGAAGCATTTGCTGTGGTCTGGGCACTGAAGAAGCTAAGACCCTACCTGTTTGGGACTCACTTCTGGGTTCAGACAGACCACAGGCCCCTCAGATGGCTCATGCAGATGAGGGGTGAAAATCTGAAACTCTTGAGGTGGTCCATTTCCCTACAGGGAATGGACTTTACGGTGGAGCATCGCCCGGGGATTGACCACGCCAACGCTGATGGTCTCTCCAGATACTTCCGCCTTAGCGATGAGAGCTCCTAGGAGGTCGGGTAGTTCTCCCCACTTTCAGCTGGGGGGGACACATGTTAGACCTGACAGCCTTAGGGTGGTCACCCCTAACTTTTTGCCTGCCTCCCTCCACTTTTTGGACACAGTTTTTGCTGGCTTTTAGACTCTGCGCACTTTACCACTGCTAACCAGTGCTAAAGTGCATATGCTCTCTCCCTTTAAACATGGTAACCTTGGATCATACCCAATTGGACTACTTAATTTACTTATAAGTCCGTAGTAATGTGCACTGTATGTGCCTAGGGCCTGTTGATTAAATGCTACTAGTGGGCCTGCAGCACTGGTTGTGCCACCCACTCAAGTAGCCCCTTTTACCTTGTCCCAGGTCTGCCATTGCAAGGCCTGTGTGTGCAGTTTCACTGTCACTTCGACTTGGCATTTAAAAGTTCTTGCCAAGCCTAAACCTCCCCTTTCTCTACATATAAGTCACCCTTAATGTATGCCCTAGGTAACCCCTAGTGCAGGGGCTGTGTGGGTAAAAGGCAGGACATGTACCTGTGTAGTTTACATGTCCTGGTAGTGTAAAACTCCTAAATTCGTTTTTACACTACTGTGAGGCCTGTTCCCTTCATAGGCTAACATTGGGGCTGCCCTCATACACTGTTGAAGTGGTAGCTACTGATCTGAAGGAAGTAGGAAGGTCATATTTAGTATGGCCAGAATGGTAATACAAAATCCTGCTGACTGGTGAAGTTGGATTTAATATTACTATTTTAGAAATGCCACTTTTAGAAAGTGAGCATTTCCCTGCACTTAAATCTTTCTGTGCCTTACAATCCACGTCTGGCTAGGTTTAGTTGGCAGCTCCTTGTGCATTCACTCAGACACACCCCAAGCACAGGGTACTCAGCCTCACTTGCATACATCTGCATTTTGAATGGGTCTTCCTGGGCTGTGAGGGTGGAGGGCCTGCTCTGACTCAAAGGACTGCCACACCACCTACTGGGACCCTGGCAGACAGGATTGAACTGAAAGGGGACCTGGTGCACTTCGAAGCCACTCTTTGAAGTCTCCCCCTCTTCAAAGGCACATTTGGGTATAAAACAGGGCCTCTGCCCTACCACCTCAGACACTTCCTGGAGAAGAAAACTTGTAACAAGAACCTGCATCCTGCCAAGAAGAACTGCCTGGCTGCCCAAAGGACTCACCTGACTGCTTTCTACAGAGGACTGCTGCCTTGCTGTTGCCCTGCTGCCTTGCTGAACTCTTGCCTTGCTGCAGAAGTGCTCTCCAAGGGCTTGGATAGAGCTTGCCTCCTGTTCCCTGAAGTCTCAGGACCAAAAATACTTATTTCTTTCAACTGGACTCTTTGTGCGTTGAAAAATTTGACGCACAGCTTGCTCCGCGGTGAAAAATTCACTGCACACCGACCCAGGACGCCGCCGCTCGACTTCGCAAGGAAAAGATCGACGCGGCGCCTGCAGTGCGACCGGAACTTCGACGCATGGCCCGCCTGCACAACGCCGCCCGACTTCCAGAGAGGAAATCGACGCAGCGCCTGCCGTGAGGGAGAAAATTTCACGCACAGCCCTCCAGAACGACGCGCAACCGGAGTACAAGCCCAGGATTCCACGCACAGACCCCGGGCGTCTGAAAACCCCGCGACCCACAGAGGAGACTGTCCGCGTGCCGTAAATCGACGCAACGTCTTCCCCGCGTGAAAAATAACAACGCAAGTCCGTGTTTGAAGGGTCGAAACCGACGCACACACCATTTTCCACGCATCTCCTCCTCTGCGGCCCTTTGCAGAGCTTTTTCACTCCAAACCAGGTACTTTGTGCTTGAAAGAGACTTTGTTTGATTTTTAAAGACTTAAGACACTTTGTATCACTTTCCAGTGATATCTTTACAATCTCTTATTGCATCTTTTATCGTTTTGACCTGCAAATATCCAGATAAATATTATATATTTTTCTAAACACTGTGTGGTGTATTTTTGTGGTGCTATATTGTGTTATTGTATGATTTATTACACAAATACTTTACACATTGCCTTCTAAGTTAAGCCTGACTGCTCAGTGCCAAGCTACCGGAGGGTGGGCACGGGATAATTTGGATTGTGTGTGACTTACCCTGATTAGAGTAAGGGTCCTTGCTTGGACAGGAGGTAACCTGACTGCCAACCAAAGACCCCATTTCTAACACTGAGGGCCTCATTACAACATTGGCGGTAAAAGCCGCTTACCACCGTGCAGAAGACCGCCAACACACCGCCACGCCCGCGGAAATCCGCCACAGCCATTATGACCCACAGCACTGAATCCGCCAAAATTCAGACACCCACACAAGTCCGCCACACCAAAGGTCAGTGATAAACTGGCGAAAACAAAACCTCCACCGTCACGCCAACAGAAATACACCCACACTATCACGACACACGAATGCACGCGGCGGTCATTCAACCGCGGTATTCCATTGGCGGTACACACCGCCAAGCTCAAAATACACAGACACATACAAAACACAGCCACATTGGACAATTCAAAATACACACACCTGATACACATACACACACCACTCCCACACACCCAATACAATATAAAACACACACCCACATCACCCACAAACCCCTACGACCACAATTGAGAAAGAAGCACAGAGAGAGACACCACCATCAACAATACTAGCATCCACAGGCACACAACACCATCACCCAAATAACTTCAACGCACCTAACACAACACCCCACTACATATCACCCCACATATCACCCCACACACCACCCCACACATCACCCACACCACACCATGGCACGGCAAAGACACCCCAGGTTCTCGGAGGATGAGCTCAGGGTCATTGTGGAGGAAATCGTCCGCGTAGAGCCACAGCTATTTGGATCATAGGTGCAGCAGACCTCCATTGCAAGGAAGATCGAGCTATGGCGAAGAATAGTGGACAGGGTCAACGCAGTGGGACAGCACCCAAGAAATCGGGAAGACATCAGGAAGAGGTGGAACGACCTACGGGGGAAGGTGCGTTCCGTGGTCTCAAGACACCACCTTGAGGTTCAGCGGACTGGCGGCGGACCCCCACCTCCTCCCCCACAACTAACAACATGGGAGGATCAGGTCTTGGTGATTCTGCATCCTGAGGGCCTCACAGGACTAGATGGAGGAATGGATTCTGGTAAGTCAAATCCTAACTATTACATCTCCCACCCTACCTGCATGCCATCACATACCCCCACCCTCACCCTCACCCTCACCCCCATCACTCCAACTCCTCACAAATGTCCCAACATCACAAACCACACATCCCAACACCAAGCCCTGCATGCAACACCAAAGCATGGACACCCATCACCAAAGCATGCCCACTGCACAAACCCATACACCGCCCTAAACCATCATCACACAAGGTCCCACACAGGAATGCAAGCACTGTGGTACACGGTCACCCACCCATTACACACCATGGAACACACAGATGTAATAAACATCCTTTTATAGCCCTGCAGGACCTCTACCCAACGTCACCGGACAGGAGGGTCCAAACATGTCCACACCACCAACAGAAGAGGCCCACAGTGATGACAGCAGCTCTGTCCAACTGGATCTAGATGACCAACCCGGCCCATCAGGGACCTCGGGACAGTCAGTTCCCCTCACACAGTCACAGGCCACCACAGAGCTTCCCCCCTCTGGAAACACCAGCACAGCACACTCCCAGCGGGCCCATACCTCTGTCCCCAGGACACGTCAATCAGCAGTGTGTCCACCACTACAGAGAACCCAGGCTAACCCACCACCCCAACAACAACAGGGACCTGGGGGCAGTGGCAGTGGGCACACGGTCCAGGGGACGGAGGCCCAGGAACACAGGGGAACTGGGAGGGCTGCTGTGCGACAGGGGGAGGACAAGCCAAGGGAACCCACTCTCCACGAGGCCCTCTCCAACATCATGGGAGCCTACCACCACTCCCAGGAGACGATGGCAACGGTACTGGGCAAGTTTCAGGAGACCTAGCGCCTGCAGGAGGAACAGTATTTGGGCTTCAGGGAGGAACTCAGAGCCATCAATTCCACCCTGGGCACCATCGTAGGGGTGCTGAAAGAAGTACTCAACACCAGGAGGGACACTGTGGCACAACAAAGGGCCCCTGACACTAGCCTAGACGATGAACTGCCTACCACCTCCGCCGGTGCTAGTGGATAGAAGGCACCACCACAGGACCACCACACCAGCACCCCACCCCCTGCAGAGGGAGAACCACCCTGCAAACGGTCCCTGAGATCCAGGACAAAGACAGAGAACGATGCCAAGGCCCCCACCAAGAAATGAGACCACCCTGAATGTCATCCTTCTGTCCCACTTTGTCGCCCTGTCCATCCTTAAACTGCCCCAGCTCCACTTCCAATGCCCATTTGGGCAATGCACCTGTGAGACTAATAGACTGGACTCTGCCATGGACATTCCTCCACCATCACCCCTCACCATTTTGCAACCCCCTTCAATATTGAGCACTTAAATAAACACCCTTGAAGCACAAAACAATCTGGAGTCAGTCTGTGATTTCGGAACAGTGTATTAGCAATTACTGTGGAAAAAGCTCTTTCAATTGTAATGTCAACATACCTATGTCACACAGCTCTAGTCCATGAGGAATCAAAGCAGATTTCACACAGTGGGACCCACATCTGTGAAATCATAAGGGAAAGTGACAACTCAGTGACCATACACTGGGTGAAAATGACAAACAGTAGTGTTAAAGTTCATGTAGTAGGCAGGTTTGTATCCTTACCTGTGTCTCACTGGAAATATTGCAGGATCACGGAGTCCCTGTTGTCCATGTCTTCTTCTGCTTCCTTGTCTTCACTGTCCACAGGCTCCACAGCTGCAACAACACCGCCATCTGGACCATCCTCCTGCAGAAAAGGCACCTGTTGTTGCAAAGCTAAGTTGTGAAGCATACAGCAGGCCACGATGATCTGGCACACCTTCTTTGGTGAGTAGAATAGGGATCCACCTGTCATATGGAGGCACCTGAAACTGGCCTTCAGGAGGCCGAAGGTCCGCTCGATTATCCGCTGTGTTCGCCCATGGGCCTCATTGTAGCGTTCCTCTGCCCTTGTCCTGGGATTCCTCACTGGGGTCAGTAGCCATGACAGGTTGGGGTAACCATAGTCACCTGCAAATGGCGAGGGACAACAGTTAGACACACACTAACCTGTAGGGATAACCCCAAACCCAGACAACCATTCCCACTGTCTTGCTTCCAGGTGCTTACCTAATAGCGACACACGGTGCCTCTGGAGTTGACCTATCACATAAGGGATGCTGCTATTCCGCAGGATGTAGGCGTCATGCACTGAGCCAGGGAACTTGGCATTAACATGGGAGATGTACTGGTCTGCCAAACGTACCATCTGTAAAATTAATCGAGTGATAACTCTTCCGGTTTCTGTACACCTGTTCACTCCTGCGGGGGGACCAAAGCCACATGGGTCCCATCAATGGCACCTATGATGTTGGGGATATGTCCCAGGGCATAGAAATCACCTTTCACTGTAGGCAAATCCTAAACCTGAGGGAAAACGATGTAGCTCTGCATGTGTTTCAGCAGGGCGGACAACACTCTGGACAACACGTTGGAAAACATGGGCTGGGACATCCCTGATGCAATGGCCACTGTTGTTTGAAATGACCCACTTGCAAGGAAATGGAGCACTGACAGCACCTGCACTTGAGGGGGGATTTATTTGGGATGGCGGATAGCTGACATCAGGTCTAGCTCCAGCTTGGTACACAGTTCCTGGATTGTGGCACGGTCAAGCCTGTATGTGATGATCACATGTCTTTCCTCCATTGTTGACAGGTCCACCAGCGGTCTGTACACCGGAGGATGCCGCCATCTCCTCACATGTCCCAGTGCCTATGAAGGATAACAGCGAGCACAGAGTCAACCAACTCAGAGGTACGTACCCACAGCTTACACAGAACACAAATCATAATCCAAAAAGTGGCCTGTATATGTGTTGAGTCTAGGCCTAGGTATGTGTGACGCAGTTAAAAATGAAGCCATGTGGGCCCCTGAAATGGCGGCTGCCTGACCTCTAAACTGGGACAATGGGATGTGAGGTAACTGCGCTGGCGTACACCGTCGCGGTAGGCGGTCGAAGACCGCGGCGCAATGCTGCATTGGTTAACATTGGACCCTATGGGTCCCATGAGCCAATGATGATGTACGCCGGCGGTGACGATACGCACTGCCGTCGACGTGACCGCCATTTTCTATCTGTTCAATCACTCGCTACCTGATGTTCGACAAGAGAGGACCTACACTGCAAGTGCTGCTGTGACCGCGGTCTGGAAGAGACAATGGCTCGAGTGTCTGGGGAAAGGGCCCCTGCCTTCACATCGGAGGAGTTGGAGAAACTCGTGGAGGGTCCTCCCCCAGTACACGCTACTCTACGGTCCTCCAGAGAAACCGGTAAGTACACTGGGAGCATGCTTTATGGGCTATGCCTGTGTGGAGTGGGGTGGATGTAAGAAGGGGGGGGAAATTGCGGTGTGCATGAAACGACGGTGAGTTCATGTGCCACATGGCAAGGGTAGGGATGGGGGCCAATGACTGTGATGGTACAGTTGGTAATAAGTTTCTCTTCCTCCTGTACAATTCATGTAAGTCAGCGCCCACCAGAAAAAATATATTTGGCGTGCCATCGCCACGGACGTCCGGACCCTGGGGGTCTACCACAGACGGAGCACCCACTGCCGGAAAAGATGGGAGGACATTCGCCGCTGGAGCAAGAAGACGGCGGAGGCTCAGCTGGGGATGGCCTCCCAATGTGGGAGGGGTGCCCGTCGCACCATGACCCCCCTGATGTTCTGGATCCTGGCGGTGGCGTACCCGGAGTTGGATGGGCGCTTGAGGACATCACAGCAGCCACAAGGGGGTGAGTACACTCTCTTCCTGCTGATTTTGCGCGCAGTGCAAGGGTCTGGGTGGGGGCGGTGGGCTGTGGGTTTCTCTAGGCCAGGGCGTGTTTAGTAGGCAAGGTCCCTCCGTAAGACAGGCCATGTGGCACCCCATCCCACCTCTGTAGAGTGCCAAGTACACCTAGTCATGCCCCTGTGTCATCCATGTGTGCACATGTCGTGCATAGCCTAGTAGGCCATTTCTCAGGGTTTGAACAGTTGAGCCCAAGAGCGCGGCGTAGTGCGCGGAGCCTCACTGTTGGGCAGTCTACCATTTTGAATGCCATCCAGGGTGTAGAAAGGCAGTTGCAACAAACAAATGCATTCCTGGAGGGCATTCATTCTGGTCAGGCGACCCTTCAGCGAGCTTTTCAGACTCTGGCCTCAGCACTGATGGCAGCCATTGTCCCTGTCTCTAGCCTCCCTACTCCAACTTCCTCCACCCAGACCCAATCCTCTGTACCCCAGCCTATCCCAAGCACACCTTCAGACCAGCATGCACACACCTCAACACACAAGGGAAGCTCAGGCAAACATTAGCACCACACATCCCACGGGCACTCACACAAGCATCACACACATACAGACACACCAACATCCACTGCCTCCACTGTGTCCCCCTCCTCCTCGTCTCCCTCCTCCCTCCCAGTCTCTTCTACACTCACACCTGCATGCACTACATCTACAGCCACTACTGCCATCACCAGCACACACACTACCACCCCCTGCTCACGTGCAGTCAGCACCCCCACTACCATTCACACGTCCCCTGTGTCCTCTCACAGTGTGTCTGTGACGCCACCTCCCAAGATACACAAACGCAGGCACACACCCACCCAACAGCCATCCTCCTCACGACAGCCGCCAGTGCATGTACCTTCACCCAAAGTCACCAAACAAACACCTCCTACAACCACAACCTCTTCCTCCACTCCCAAACCCCCTCCAGCTACCCGACCCAGTGTCTCCCAAAAACGTTTCCTGTCCAACCTTGACCTCTTTCCCACACCTCCCCTACCCCGTCCGTCTCCTAGGTCCCGAACTAGCACCTCAGCCACAACATCTCCGGGACCAGTGGTGCCTGTAGTCACCGGAATCTGGAGTGCACCGCCCACCAGGGCAGCCAGTGTGGCACGGAGCCACAGCACGGACAGTCCCCCACCTGTCAAGCATCAAAAGTTGGCCAGTGCCCGGCGGGAGAGGGGGAAGACTCCAGCCACCAAAGCTGCTCCCAGGGGTCCCGGTGGGAGTGTGGAGTCAGCTGTGACACCTTCCAAGGTGGGGAAGGGCCACAAGAAACCAGGAAAGTCTGGGAAGAGCAGCACGTTGGAGGAGACCGCCGTCATCCCCGCTGCCCAGGAGGCCACAGCCATCATCCCCGCTGCACAGGAGGCCACCGCCATCATCCCCGCTGGCCAGGAGGCCACCGCCATCATCCCCCCTGCCCAGGAGGCCACAGCCATCATCCCGGCTGGGACAGAGAGGACCGCCAGCACAAGCCCCGCTGGGACAAAGAGGACCGCCAGCACAAGCCCCGCTGAGACAGAGAGGACCGCCAGCACAAGCCCCGCTGGGACAGAGTGGACCGCCAGCAGCTGAGTCACAGCAAAGGAGCCGGCCGCCTCAAGCACCGCTGAACAGGGCACCGTCGCCTCAAGCACCGCTGAACAGGCACCGCCGCGTCAAGCACCGCTGAACAGGGCACCACCGCTCCAAGCACCGCTGAACAGGGCACCGCCGCTCCAAGCACCGCTGAACAGGGCACCGCCGCTCCAAGCACCGCTGATCAGGGCCCCGCCACTCCAAGCACCGCTGAACAGGGCCCCGCCGCTTCAAGCACCGCTGAACAGGGCACCGCCACTTCAAGCACTGCTGGCCCATGAGCGCCAAGGGCACTGACGCTACTGAGTCCGTCACGAGCAGGATGAAGCACTCTGGGCACAGAGCCCGCTCCAGAACCAGTGGAGAGATACATCCACTACCTCTGTCCTTAGAAGGATGAAGCACTCTGGGCACCATGCCCCCTCCAGAACCAGTGGAGAAAGGCATCCACTACCTCTGTCCTTAGCAGGATGAAGCACTCTGCGCACAAGGCCCCCTCCAGAACCAGTGGAGAGATACATCCACTACCTCTGTCCTTAGCAGGATGAAGCACTCTGGGCACAAGTCCCCCTCCAGAACCAGTGGAGAGATACATCCATTACCTCTATCCTTAGCAGGATGAAGCACTCTGGGCACAAGGCCCCCTCCAGAACCAGTGGAGAGATACATCCACTTGAGAGACTGTGGCTTTGCACTCCCCAGGATGGAACAGTGGGTAATCCACCCACTGTAGAGACTTGTGAGACTGTGGCTTTGCATTCCCCAAGATTGAACAGTGGGCAATCCACCCACTGTAGAGACTTGAGAGACTGTGGCTTTGCACTCCCCAGGATATGGCAGTGGGCAACCCACCCACTGTAGAGACTTGAGAGACTGCGGTTGTGCACGCCCCAGGATTGAACAGTGGGCAACCCACCCACTGTAGAGACTTGAGAGACTGTGGCTTAGCACTCTCCAGGATTGAACAATGGGCATGTGGCCCTCTCGTGGATTTGACGTCGTGCACTCAACCAGCTGAGGTGCCCCCCTTTCCCTCCCCCTCAGGTGCCTGTTTTCTTGCTCTCTGATGCCCCTGCAGTGTTCTCTCCGTCATGGTCGGGGATCTTGTGTGGGCCTCGCCCATACCGTGAGGGCCCAGTGTTCCACGGACTTCATTGGAGCACTACCTGGACTACTAAGCTTGGTGTATATTTTGTTTATGGTGTATATATATATTTTTGCGTACTTGATTTCAATATATTACAATGGTTACACTCATTTCCTTTTGTCTTTGCATTCTTCCGGGGGGGTTGGGGGGTGTAACTATAATGTATAAATATGTATTAGTGCGTGTTGTAGTGGGTGAGGGTGGGGGTGGGTGTGTTGCATGTGTGTTTCCGTGTTTTTTCCCTCCCCCCTCCCCTGTGTCATAGGTGCAGTACTCACTGTGGTCTTTGCCGCCAGCGTTCGTGCTCCTGGTAGAGGAGCAAGAAGATGAGGGCTGGCAGGATGTGCAGCTCTGGTCCCATGGCGTCCGGATTCCTCGTGGGGTGTGTAGAGGTGAGCGTTTTCCCTTCGAAGTCCTGTTTCCGCTGTGTTTTTATCCACGGTGAATCCGCCCCGGAAAAGGTGGCGGATTGGTAGGTTGTGATACTGTGGGCGGTACTTTGTCTTCCGCCTGTCTGTTGGCAGTGACCGCCAAGCTGTTTGTCTGTACCGCCCTGGCGGTCGGAGTGTTAAAGTGGCTGTCTTTGTTGGCGGTTTCCGCCACGGTCGTAATTCCTATTTTTTTACCGCTGGCCTGTTGGCGGTCTTTCCGCCGCTTTAACACCGTCCGCCAGGGTTGTAATGGCCACCTGAGGGTCTTGAAGTGTTGGAAAACAACGTCAGGAGGAATAATATTAAAATAATGAATGTCCCGGAGGGAGTCGAGGGGGACAATATAAAAATGTTTGTGGTACGTCTTCTGAGTCAAGGTGGGGTGTGGGAAGGACCGAGGACTTGCTATCCCACCACATACAGAGGGTCCATAGGGACCCCTTCCGGAGATCACCAAGTGCCACTAAGCCAAGAAGGATACTGGTGAACTTTCTCACCTATGCTATTAAGGAAAAAATTCTCTCCACAGCTTTGAAGACCGAAACTTTGAGTGCGAACGGCGTTTCTTTTGAAGTAAGATCTGATGTATCACGGATGACTTTCAACAGACAATGGGAACTTGGCAAGAGGCTGGAAGAGTTTAGGAAATTGGGGTCCACAGCCCAGTTAAAATTTCCTGCGACTTTGAGGGTGATGAGAGTCAATCGGATGTATAATATACGGGATCCCCATGAAGGGGACTCTCTCCTTGAGATATTTAAGAATAACGAATAACGAGAATTATGATGAGATATTCCTTTTTCCTTTCTCCTTTTAGCTTTTTTTTTTTTCTTTAGGTTTGTGGGGGTCTAGCAGTGCCAAAGGGCTGGATAGCCTTAAGTTGGGGGGGGTTCCCCAGGGATGTACGTGGGAGGGCATAGGCTGGGGCGGAGGGAAGGTGGGAAGTTGGGATTTGATAGGGACGGGGAGGGTTAGGAGCAGGGAAAAATTTCCTCATCACAAATTGATCCGACCCATTACATTGTTTTTTAGAAGGTTTACTACCGTTGAAGGAATATTCAAGAAAGATGCCTACAGGTAATTTCCAGATTCTCTCATGGAATGTGAATGGATTGAGAGTAAAAGGGAGGAGAAGTTATGTTTTACAGTATACCAATGATTCCCCAGCACAAATCATAATGGTCCAGGAGTCTCATTTGACATCGTTAGGAGTACAAGAGATATTTAAGTCTCAGGGCTGGGTTAGTCAGGTGGTTTGTTCTAATAACACATCGCATTCGAAGGGTGTGATAATCTTACTTAAGAGAGCTGCTAAAGCATTGATTATGTCCTCCAAATCAGGTAGATGGGTTACGGCGGATGTTAAAATCAGTATGCGTTGATTGATATCTGGAGAGAATTGCATGGTTGTTCACGTAGCTTTACCTTCCATAGTAAAAAATGTAGACATCATTCCAGAATAGATTATTTTCTATTAGCCAAGGATCTAAGGGCATCTGTGAGGGACATACAGCATATCCCCGCCCATCTATCTGACCACGCCGCAGTTATGTTGACCCTGAGGGAGGACGGCCCACGACCAGTAAAGAGGTGGACACTAGATCGTTCCCTATCAGCTAACATAGAGGTGGTGGAATGGCTATCAAGGAAAACTAGATGTTTTTTTGAGGATAACGCGAACTCGGCAGCACCTCATGCGGTGTGGGATGCATATAAAGCTTTTATCAGGGGGGTTCTGATTTCTATCTCTGCTCAGAAAAACAGGGAGTATAGGTCAAGTATTCAGGTTATTGAAAATGAATTGAAGAGCTTAGAGGAAAAACGAGTTGAGGCTCATCAGACTGGTAGTGAGGATGAGTTGATTGTATTAGATATGATGTCTAAACGTGCAGCTCTCTCAGCATTAATAGAGTCACATGTAAGAGAAAAACGGGAGGCAAGCAAATTTGCAAATTTTGAGAATGGGGAATGTTCGGGGAAGTTACTGGCGTGGAAAACGAAGCTTGATCTGGTTAGAAACCACATTTCTGAGAGAAGGGACCCTAGTACAGGGGCGGTTGTAACAGACCCCCTAGCAATTCAAAGAGCATTTCAGAACTTTTTTGAAGTTGTATACAAAGAAGATTCATTAGAAGTGATAGGAGACGAGATGCCAAAGATAGAAGAATTGATGTTAGAGAGACTGGATGAGGAAGGGGTGTCTTTGTTGGAGGAGGAATTGCTGGAGGCAGAAATACTTCAGACCATTCCAAAGCGAAAAAAGGGAAGGCAGCAGGCCCGGATGGTTTTCCTGTGGAATTTTATGCAAAATTAAGCAGTATCTTATCTCCCATACTTAAAGAGCTTTTTAATGCAATTTGGAGGGGGAAGTGTCAACTGCCAGAGTCTTGGAATGAAGCAATAATAACTGTTATACTAAAACCCAGGAAAGATGCTTCGCTCTGTGAGTCATATCGGCCAATCTCCATATTGAATAGTGACTATAAAATATTCACAAGCATTCTTGCTAGGAGATTAGGGGAGGGTATTGCACCTCTGATTCATGCAGATCAAAAGGGGTTTTTAAAAAATAGATATATGTATCAATTATCCCACGAATTAATTGGGGCAATTGATATGGCATCAGTATCGGGCCTCCCTTTGGCAGTTGTTACTTTTGATGCTACTAGGCATTTGATCGAGTGAATTGGGGTTATCTAATCTATATTTTAACACGATTGAATTTTGGCCCAAGGTTCTTGGGAGCAATCAAAAGTATTTACACCAATCCATCGGCAAGGGTTTTGATAAATGTAAGTCCAACTTCTCCGTTTTTTATCACTCGAGGGACTAGACAGGGTTGTCCTCTCTCTCCCCTGCTCTTTAACATGTATATAGAGCCACTAGCTTCTATGATTAAAAAGGACGCTCAAATAAAACCCTTTATTTAAATGGGGTGGGAGAAAAAGGTATCTTTGTATGCAGATGATATTATCGTCTATACCACAGCTCTCCCAGTGGCGTTAGATAGAGACTTGGAGAAAATATCGATGGTAAATCTGAAATATTTGACGCATTCGATAGATAAACTACTGCTAAGCTGGGTACATCTCCCTTTGACTCTGTATGGGCGGCCGAATTTAGTTAAAATGTTTATCCTCCCAAAGCTTACTTTTCTCTTTAATAGGATCCCGCTAGAATTCGAGGAAAAGCGAATACAGGCCATACAATCAAAGATGGACGGTTTTATTTAGGCCTATAGGGGAATCAGGATTGCCAGGAAGAAACTACGTAGAAGTTATTGTAAGGGAGGAATTGCCCTCCTGGATATTCAGTTATATGTATGGGCATTCCATTTAAAAAATGTTAAAGATTTACTAGTAGCAGATCAGATATCTCCACAAAAGAAGGCTATGTTCAGGGGCGAAGGGGAAGGAGAGCGTAACTATTTGTATAAATTTAGTCACCCAAGGTTTTACATAAAAGTACGATTGAAATCACTAAGGGCGGCGGCCTCTTTGTGGGCAAGGATCAGGAAAATCACTAACTTGTCGTATTATGGAACTCCTGAATGTTTGCAAGATGCTTTGGCTCGTCCTTTGAAGGAAGCAGGCATCAGGCAATGGGGACAAATACTACAAGAGGGGGCCTTGAAACCCTGGAAAACATTTGTCACTAGCTATGGCTTGATATCCAGATTCAAATACTATCAATTACAGGCATGGGCAAGATCATTAAGGGCGGGAGAAAAGGAGACAGACTAATGAGCTAGTGGAGCTCTTACATAAAAAACAACCATGTAAGAAGGAAGCCGCCACTTATTATAGAATGTTCTTGGAGTGTTTGGATGACCTAGATGAGGCACGGAATTTCCCAGGCTCTTTATGGGAGGAGGTGGCAAGCAGGGAGGAGATCAATACATATTAGTTTTCTTTAGTAGTACTTTAGAATTGACAAACCTTTCAAGTGCTCATAAGAATTTGTTGTTTTATTTAATACTTTTGGCAAGACGCGAGATGTGTAGACACTGGCTTTCTCCCACCCCTACCACTTGGTGGGAATGGGTGGAGGCTGTAATGAAAATTTGTCAATTAGATCTTTGTAGAACTGGAGTCAAAGATGTTAAGGAATTATGGCAACCATGGGTGAGTTCTTTTTTTCCAAACACAAACATCAATATTAATTCTTGAGTATATTGTCCAATGATTATTTCCTCTCAAGGTACGGCTGGTACTTAGCTACTTTTATCGTGCCGCGATGTGTCTTTCGGACAAGGCTGGTCCTTTATCTGGTTCAAATGGGATCTGGCTATATATCGGGTCTGGCTACCATGGAAGTACTATAAGAAATATGAGGACAAAAAAAAAAAGAAATAAGGGTACAAAGAGTGAATGATGGTGGATTAAAGACATAAGGCGGAAACAAGTGAAGGTGTCTTTGGTATCTGTTGGACTTGGCCCTTCCTGCAGGGTCATCCCTAAACATTTTGCCTTCCTCCCCCTATCTATTTTTTGCTGAATTCCTTTTTGCTGGCCTCAGAACTCTCTGCACTTCACCACTGCTAACCAGTGATAAAGTACTTGTAGTCTCTCTTTTAAACATTGTAATATTGGCTTATCCCCTATTGGCATGTTTAATTTACTTATAAGTCCCTAGTAAAGTGGCAGTACCTGTGCCCGGGCCCTGTTAATTAAATGTAAGGTTCCCTATTTTCCATTTTTACTGATAAATACAGACAGAAAAACATTTATTTTCTTGTCTGTATTTTTTTTAAATGAGGATAAAAATGGAAATTGGGTTGTGTTTTTTGAGTGATTCTATAGGCTGTCAGTCATGACTGCCAGTACATTAGCTGTGCAGATTCACAGGACGGGGTTTAAAAAAGAAAGACATTTCAGGCATGAGGCTTGAACAGCAGTAGATATTCACAAGAGTATACCTACAACTTGGATGTTTTCATGAAAATTTATTGATTTATCATCTCAGGGTGTCCATATCATTTAAGCGTGTCAGGCATTTGAATATTAGTGCACATTTATCGATTAAATAAATGTGGAATTTTCCTAGTTTCAGCTGCATTCTTTTCACAAAGCCCCAAATAAATATGGAGAAATACAGATAAACCTAGCAAAAAATAAATATGAATAAATACATACGGAAATGTAAAAAAAAAGAAATACCATAAAGCCGGGAGCCCTAGTTAAATGTTACTTGTGGGTCTGCTACATTGATTGTGCCACCCACTCAATTAGCCTTTTAAAAATGTCTCCCACCTGCTATTGCAGAGGCTGTGTGTGCAGTTTTAACCTGTAATTTCAACCTTTTGCCAGACCCATACCTTCCCATTTTATGCATATGTTACCCCTAGGGTATGCTCTGGACAGCTCAGAAGCCAGAGTTCAGTATGTGTAAAAGATAGGACATGTATTTTTAAGTTCTATGTGCCCTAGTAGAGAAAAACTCTTAACTGTGTTTTGCTACCACTGGAAGGCCTACCTCTCACATAGAATAACATTGGAGTTACCTTATTACATTTTAAAAGTGAGATTTCCGAATGTGAAGAGATAACTGATTCATGTTTGGTGTCTTGGGAATCCTAATTTAAAATCCTAACTCATGATGAAGTTGGATTTTAAATTACAGTTCTGAAAATGTCACTTTTAGAAAGCTGGCATTTTCTTGCCTTATCCATTTGGTGTCTACAGCTTGTCTCTGGTCACATTGCAGGGTGTAGTTGGTAGTTGTGATATGTGTAGTCCTCCTAGACAGCCACACACAATGGGAGCTTAGGGGTCACTGGATGGGCCGTCACAGGCAGCACATGAGGGGGGAGCTGGACACATGCTCACTTACACCTGAATAGGCTGAGTCCTGTCCACATACAAAGGGCCTAACAACCCATTATCAGTTCAGCTAGAATGTAGCCAGGACAGGGGAGGCAGGGGATCACTTGCACTTCATAGCCACTGTCTAGAAGCTTCTCCCACCTTCCAGAACCAGGGGAACAGGGTGTAAGAGATGGATCTGGAGCACCATCACTTTATTAGACTTCTGGACCTGTGGATCCTCTGTCAGGAAGAAGGACTGCTCTACTGCTGAAGAACTGCCACTCCGCTGGACTGCACGCCACTGGTCCCCTTCTTTGCTGTGCTAACCTGCTGCCCGGTGCCCCCTTGCCTGGGTGAGAAGTACTGGAGCTGCAGCTCTTGATCCCAAAACGCAGAGTGAGCCCAAAAGCTAGTTGGCTGGCCTCCAGATCTGAAGCTTCAGGGACATAACAGGCTTCCAGCAACCTTACATCTGCATCTGGACTCTGCCATCTGTGATTCTACTCTGCCAACCGGTGCCACCCCAGTACCGTTCCCTTGGAAATGGGCCTAAGATGCTCTGCCAGCCTAGGAATCCAGAAGAACCAATGCATCTCCTCTGCTATGTGGAGCAAACCTGAGCAGAACTGATACATTGTTGCCTCTGTGTGGATTGGACCCCTTAAACAGACTTGCATTACTACTATAACCTGCATTGTCTTCGGAACTGCCACTGTGTGATGCTTCCCCAGTGTAATCCCTCAACTCTCTCTTCGACATCAGCCTTGAAGATGACTTGGGATTCCGCATCACAGCCTTGCAGCTCTTCTGAACCTGGGCATCGCTCTGACTGGGTGTCTCATCCCTGATACTGGATTTAACATTGCAGGTCTCCCCAATGGGATCCTCAATGTTGATGCAGCAAGACCTCACACTGCAGCGTCACCACATCTCGAAACTGACACATCACCTCAACTGCCTGATGCATCTTCAACGCAGATCCACGCAACGCTCCCCAAAACAGATTGAAGGTGCTGTTGTTCAGCAGGCCTAACAGAGTCCCTGTAGCTGGCCCATGCTCCATCATGGTTGGCCTGAACTTGTTACTTTGTCCCAGTCTGGCGCAACCGAATATCCACAGTTGGTGCTTTACACCTTTTGGCGCTATTTTCTTTATACACTTTAAAATTCAATATCTCTGGTTTTACTATTTTGATTTTTGTAGTTTTGGTCTAGTTTTATTTATTAACATTACTCTGTTTCTAACTTTGTTGTGGGCTCCTTTTATGGTATGTTTTCACTGTTTTACTGTTTGAAGTGTTGCACAAATACTTTACACATTGCCTCTAAGCTAAGCCAGACTGCTCTGTGCCAAGCTACCAGGGGGTTGAGCACAGGTTAATTTGGGGTTCACTGTGCTTTACCCTCAAAAGCATTGTGGTTGCTGCTTGATCAGGGCTTACACCCTAGTCAACCAACAAACCGATTTCTTATAGTATCCTGCAACCTCACCACTTGGAAGTGCCAGGCCTCTGTGTAATGCTTAAGGACCCTGAAACTTAGGGCCAGATGTACGACCCAGAGCGTTGCGACTCAAAATTTGCAACTCATTTGCGAGTCGCAACTTACGAGTAGCAAAACCATATGTACAACAGTGTACTTTACACTGCTTGCGATTCCCAATGGGGTCGCAAATGACCTACCTCATTATTATTCATGAGGTAGGTCGTAATCTGCGACTCAATTGGGAATGGCTGCACTCACAAGTGGGGGGCCTGCTGGAGACAGCAGACCACCATCTGTGACTGCTTTTAAATAAAGCAGGTTTTTTTTGTTTTGTTTTTAAATGCAAACTGTTTTCCTTAAAGTAAAACAGGCTGCATTTCAAAAACAAAAATGAAGTTTTCTTTTCGTTTTTTCAGAGCAGGCAGTGGTCCGTGGCGCCACTGCCTGCTCTGAAAAAGTATTTTCGCTACCATTCACAGAGCGGAAGGGGTCACCTGGGGACCCCTTCACGTTTGCGAATGGGTTAACACCAATTTGAAATCTGTGCTAACTGCGATTGTTTTGTGACCGCATTCATGGTCACAAAACAATCCTACATTGCACTGCAACTCGCAATTACGAAGAGAACGCCCCTTCCTAATTGCGACTCACAAACCATTTTTGCGATTCGGTAAGTAGATTACTGAATCGCAAAAAAGGGTCTGTACATCGCAAAATGCTTTTCTCTCGTTGCGAATAGTCCGATACTGCAAATCAGGCCGTTTGCGACTAGAAAAAAGCTTTGTACATGTGGCCCTTACTGTTTTACAAATGAAGCATGGCAGATAGTTTAATGTAAACTTTATAATAAGTGAATAATTAACATATTGGAAAAGAAGGAGATAATATTCACTGACTCTGTGGAGCACATGAATTGCATATGTCTATTATCTTCTGGAGAGCAGAGATAGTTTAAAGTGCAAATTGAGTTACTAGCACAAATACTCACAGTGTATCAAATACAACTCCCTGTTTGTGTCAACGTTACGCCTCAATGGGTAGGACAATAACGACACATTTCTGAAACTCTCCCCAGAAAACGGTTTGGCGCGCTGCAATTTAATGAAGACAAAAGGTAGGTGTAAGCTACTAATAACATTTACTGTTAAACAGATTTTCTCATAAGGTCCACGCACACAATTCCTGGAGGAGACATAAACCTGCATAATTCTATTTAAAATATTGTGTAGTTCGCTAAATTAGTCTTTGAACATCCTTACCAGCCAATTACAACGCCCCAGCATGGACAGAATAATGATATTTTGTCTTCAAAGCAGCTGAATGCATGTGGTCTTAACAAACTTATGGCAAACGCCTAACTGGCTTTCGGTTTAAGTAGTAGTTTTCCTAGAAGTCGGAGTTGCATTTAAATATATATATATATATATATATATATACACTCACACACAAGCGCGCACACACAATACACAAATACACACACATATGTGCGTGTCTATATATATATATTTTTTATATATTGTTTCTTGCACAGAGGAACTATGCTATGGAGTTAAAGAAATTTTGTCGAATTGCAAAGAGTCTTCGGTCTTCAACGGGGGCTACTTTTAGGAAAATAATCTTAGAGAAGCTGAATGATGGTTTTGCATTTTAAAGCCACGCGACCCACTTAAAATCTAGTCAACGCTTTACAGGAAATAGGCACCCAAATACCTCCCGGACAGTTTTATCTTGCAGGCAGGTGGAAAGAGGCGAGAGATTCGGGAAGTGAAATTTATCTCTGTTAAAGCAGTGCAGGCAACATTATTAAAGTCGTTTGTCATGGTTTGAATATTTCTGCCTGATTCGCCATTACGTCGTCCTTCTAATTACCAACTTTGTCACAAGAAGCAGTTAGACTGCATCATCCATCAGGAGCGTCCAGATTGTGTAATCATTGTTTAGAGCATGTTAAAAAAAGCAAAAAATGTACATCATCATTACACCTACACACACACGCATGTACGCACGCGCACTCTTGCATGCATCTGCATTAGCACAGCAAGGGTGCCATTGAGCCTAATGTAAGCAAGGAAAATGGGCTGGTAAAATCCATGGTTTGGTAGTTCAAATCAAACATATTTTGGGGGAGCAGGCCGCACAGGGCCCAGATGCCAATACACCTGCTGCATCTCTAACATCGACGTCCTTGTAAATATGCGTGTGTTTAAGTGCGCGTACCAAACTTTTTAATAATGAATTATTTGCAGATAGTCACAGCAAGTGTAAACCACGCTTAGCAAGCAATACTATAGTACTTAATGCTTGAAACATGGATAAAACACAATTTAGACCACTGTCCTTCTCATTTTGTAGATAAATTGTTTCAGATTTTTAGAAGATTCATTCATAGACAACTGTGGACTCTAAGCATGCTAAGCAATAACAAACAAGAAAGAAATTTGTCCATTGAAGCTTTAAATCTGTATGGGAAACAAGCAGGGCACAAGTTCCAAAAAGACATGAGGGACTAAGTTAATCAGTATGCAAGTGACATCAAGGTTTGTGACACCTTTGATCGTGATATCAAGTGTTTCATCATAGGAAGTGGCATCTGTGAAAGAAAGAAAGAAAAAATGGGTACTTAAATGGCTATCGTGTAAATACACAGGGACATATTTAAAAGAGTTGTGTCACTCTTGCGCCAAGCAACGGGGTGCAAGAGCGATGCAATACTTAAGTTAGATTGATCAAGCCAACCTTGGCTGGCTTGATAAATCTAGAGTAAAGCAACATAGCACACATTGCTGCGTTGCATTATTCTGCCCTACGAAGGAGTTCCATGGGTTGAGCGTGGGTGGAGTGTGTGTGTTCCCACGCAGCCACTCATGGATTTTGACGCATTCCCAGATTTACCATTTCCTGGTAGACCTGGCAATTATGCTGCACTCACAGAAAGAGAAAAATGCCTCTCAGGATTATTTTTGTGCAGGAAGGTGCCTGTAGTGATGAATTCAGTAGAATGGGTAGAATGTTATGACATCAGGGAAAGTGGAATGTATGGGTAGGCTGTGACGGGGTATTAGAACATTGGAATGTTGGGCTTGGGAGAGGCTGGAGTTGTGTCGGTTGGGTGAGAACATGTATCTCTGTCTCATACAACCAACTGGAAATAAACCACTTAAATATAAGAAGAGCTGTGTCTTACTTCAGTGCCCCTTCCCGCACAAAAACAGTCCTGTCGGCAAAGCAGGCACACTTGCACCATGCTGCAAGGGTGCCTGCGTTGGTGCTAGGCAGCACATTGTGCACCACTGCAGGAAAAAGACAGGAATGTGCCATACCTTGTCAAGTGCCGTGCATTCCTGCCCTTTCCCTATCACGCAGCGAGGGCAGCAAGGTAACTCGCTGTGCTGCATGATTTTTTGTTAAATATGCCCCACAGTCTGAAAAAGCTGACGTTCTTACAATGCATTCTCTGCATAGGAATTGAACAAAGTCAAAGCTTGCTTCCAAATAGTTTGAAAGTGACAACAAGCTATGTGCCTTTGATCCCTCTCCATTGCTCTGGTACCTACGTGTGAGGCTGCTGATATGTCCCAGACAGGATTGTATTCGTACAAAAGGGAAGCTGATGATGTTTAAATCAACTCTTTGTCTTCAGCCCAGTTGGAGGGGAAAATAAAAAGCCCTTCCACCACCTACACATTGCTCCTTGGCGGAAAGCAGTCAACACTGCAGATGCTGCTGAATTTGTCCCAGTGTTGGAAAATTACTCGGGACAAGTCCAACATACTATACAGGGGCCCAACTTCTTATGGGCGGGGGGGGGGCAGGGTCCACCCTGTGACAATAGTGGGTGGACACTGTCTGTTTGCATGTGCCCCCAACTTGTGTCCTGGAAATAATGCTTCAGTTACTCAATTCAATTCAGTTCTTCAATACCATGAATATCATTAAGGAGTCACCAAGGGGCACAGCCAAGACCTCTGTCTTGGTCATTGCGACCCCTGGCACTACCTTTGCGACCCTTGGCCTCAGTGGTGGCAAAGGCAATGCCAAGAACACAAGGCAACATTTCTCTTTTTTTATTCAGGTTTGTTTCGCGGAGCTAAGAGTTTAATAACTCATATTTCATTTTCGGAGGTGCTGAAATAGAGTTATACAAGTCTTTGCTCAACAAAAAAAAAAATACTCTTCTGAATAAAATAAAAATATGAAAAAAAACCGTTGAACAATATTTTGCCAATTTTCCTTATTATGAACACATGCGAAATATGATTGCATAAACGCTCACCTCTGTACTTCAGTGATAACAGTCCTAAGGAATAATTCATGCCAATTATCAAGTTCACACTCAATATGCAAACAGAAATACAGATAGACAAAACTGCAATTAGTTTTTAAATTGTTTGTTCTTCTTCTACAAGTTATGGGGTTTAGTCGAGAGAAAACATTAAATGCTGACAGTTTGTATTAAAAATAATTTGGCTTCCGAGTTTTGTTTTCTGTTTTTTTGACACTGTCATCTTAGCAAACTCATATTTTTTCATGCAATAAAAAACAGAAAGGTTCAATGTTCTATCATGTCAGCACCTTATTTAAAAGGGACGTGGTATATAAACACATCACCTCCTACTCCCCCGACAGACCTCTCTGCTCCATTCAACAGGCAGTAGCCACCATATCCTGCATAAGGAAGACCACGACTGGAGGAAGTTCCTTTGCCGACCTCACGGTCAAGAGCTGGAACACCTTGCTTCTTCACCCCAGGCAGTCACCATTGTTACCTCAATTCAGGAAGGACCTTAAGACCTGGCTCTTTGAATGAAGCACAGAGGACCGACCCCACACAGCACCTTTTGACCCTTAGGGGTGAGTACTGTGCTCTACAAATTCCAATTGATTGAGTAACAATGGTTCAGACTTGGGGAGGAAAGCAGATGTGCAAGAAGTACACAAGGAAGACAGCTAAAAAAGAATGCACTCTTGTAGAGTAATTTAACGAAAAGATCAAAGCAGCACCTGAAAAATTGAGCAGTGGAAGGGCCCAGGAAATACAGCTGTGCCCAAGGAGAAGGACAAATGCCCAAAGAGGAAGGACGCCTACAGAAGCTGACAAATAACAGCAAGCAAATGAGAGCAAAAAAGAAACCACCAATGGTAAGCACTGGGCAGCCTCTAAGCCTCCGAAGGTAACAAAAGCTCTAGCAAGAGGTTAGACCTTAAATGGAATCTACCCTATACCATTCTACCCAATATATGTGCACATAGCCTAGCCCCATTACTGATTGTCTGTTAGCCTTTCAGTCTATTTTGTATACATTTGTGTGACATCCTTGCTTTGGCAACTAGTTGGTGGTGGCAGCCCTCAGTGACTTGTTGAAGAACTGTTGAGATTCTGCCTATGGGTCCCTGTTGGGCTTAGGTGGTTAGTGGATCACCATTGTGCTTCCTAGTTCACAGGTGCATTCCTGGCCTTATCCTTTGGCGAATTAGAACAGAGGGGGATTTCTCCTTTGCTAGAACATTCCCTGTACATGCAAGATGGCCATTATTGTTTGTGAAGCTATGGACTCTTGATGCACTGTATTTCGTGTCTTATTCATGAAGTGAAGGCCTGGCTCTGCAAGAGGCAGTAGAGCTTGAGTCCTTCTTAATTCAAGCTTATAATGGGCCCCTGAAAATGGGCTCTGTTGATTGCGCCTAGCCCTCAGTACTATTGTCTAAAACAGTGTTGTTTGCTTGGATGATGGGGGGAAGCGCTCTTCCAGAGGGATGTTGAGACTTCCCCTGATATATAGAACCTCAATTTTTGAGTCAGTGAGCAGGTGAGAGTATATCAGAATCTAGATTAAAGACCCTTGTGCATGAGACGTTTAAGGAACTGCTGATTTAACACAATTCTCCTATGTATTGAGTTCTCCTGTTTCTTCTTCTTCCTCGTCTTCCTTTGATGCTGGGGAGGACTCAGATACATCTACCTTACCAGACCCCAAAGAGAGATTGGAGGATGAAAAAGGCTTCCTATTCCTGTCCCCGGAGAGGAGCAGGGAGAGGTAGGATATTCTCAAGTTTTCTGATTCCAAATGTGTCTGGTGTTTTCCTTCTCATCATTAACCTGAAAGGGGTAAATTTATTTGTAAAAACTATTCACCTTAAGCAGAACACAGATCCCTAGATTAGTCCTCTCATCATACTAGGAAAGTTACTGGTGAGTCTGTTCTTACAGGGCACCTATTTACATGCCCCCCTTTGATCTCCCCATTACGGGGTCTTGCAATTTTCTATTCAGCCCTTCATTAGCAGATTGAGGACTTTTTTGGGGGGTTGGAATTTGCCCCAAAAGTGTTTGACAAACTTCTGGTTCGAGTAGTGGCTATTATACACAACAAGGGGATGTCATACATCAGTACTTAGATAATTGGCTATTTCATGCACCCCTGAGATGCCAGTCATTGATGTGTGGAGTTAGTCGCCAATCTTCTGACCTCTCTAGGTATATTGATCAAGCTGAAGAAATCTGACTAAAACCAAAGCAGGACTGCCAGTTTATTGTCGTTCAATTCCAAACAGATGTGGGGGTGGTGTCCTTGCTCCAAGACCATGCCAGCTGGATCCATAAAACATAATGCTTGTGTTGGCTCTCCAGTCAGCTCCTTCGTGGAGTTGGATGAGGATCCAATGAGAAAATTGTGTGTTACTCTCCAATATACAGAGGGTATGGAATAGTTTCTTCCTTCTGAAAACATTTGGATCTTTACTTGCCTTCTTTTTTTGATCCTCCCACGCATCCACAGTTTTGTCATTCTATGGCCATGTCTCCATTAGGGTCCAATATTAAGCAGCATTATCAATTGGTGGGATCCAGCATCTCTACGTTAGAAGCTCAGGATTCCTGTGACCCAGGACACTGTCCAAGAATGTTAACATTGGATGATCCAGGCTTACTTATAGTGGTGAGTTTGTCTGACTTCATTGCATCCAGTGACTCTGACCACTATTGACTCAGGACTGGGTAGGGTGGCAACTTTGGGGTCTCTCTCTATCAAGTTATTTGGAACAATTAGTAGAGGAGACATTCCTCTAAATAGAAAGCACTGTCTGAAGTTCCCTGCCCTGAAGGCTTTTGCCAACTTTGTTTAGGGGAAAACTGTGATCCTTTGATTGGCCAGCAGAGCTACCAGGTCTATGTGAATCATGAAGGGGACACTCGCTTCAAGGATCTGCTAAAGGTCCCAGTCCAGACTTTCCCATGAGCAGATGTCTGCTGGGGGATAGACCTTTCAAGAGCAGATTCCCTGAATAAGGTGTTACCCTTGTCAGAGGAATTGTGCTTATATCACCTAATGTTTCTCCAGATTTGCAGAAGGATTGACATGCCACTAGGCGATTTCTTTTCCACAAAGTCTAATGCTTTTCTCCCTGTGGACTGTTCAATATTACTGGAGGAGTGTGCCTGCAGTGTACATTCACTGAACTGTCCTTGGCCCAAGGGTTTTGCATTTTCTCCTTTCCCATCATCTCAGAGGTTCTAACCATCATCTTTAGTGTCAGACCATCAAATGATCACTTTTGTGGTGCCTTTCTAGCCTTTGAAGTCTTAGTTACTAATTGTCTGCAAGGTGTTTTGGCTCTGGAGTACATTTATCTGATGTACCCATCCCCTCTTCAATCTCCTCTCATATGCAAATGTCTCACCTGACAATGTGTTTGACAGTATGGAGTTGAATTGTCAAGCTTACAGAACGTGGGTTAACTGGATTTTGAGACCACTGCTATTCAGGTTTTCAAGACGTTGTCCATTTGTAAGACCTTTAATGACAAGTTGGACATTTTGAAGACTTAGTGGACAGCCATTAGAGCATTTAAAGAGCCTTGGAGTTGTTTACTTTCTGTTTAGTCCTTTACTCTTAAGAGTTTTTTGATGTTCCTACTTCCAGGTAGAGAGAATGCTCCCCCTTGGGACCTTCCTCTAGTTCAAACTGGGCTCCAGGGAGCTTCCTGTGAGTCAGTGGTTAAGCTGTCTCTTAAATATTATACCATTACAACTTCTTATGGTTGCTATTACCACAACCATACGATTAGGAGGTTTGGGATCTTTAGACTGCCAGACTTCCTCCCTTTGTGGCTTGAATGGAAGGATGATTCTTGGTTTGGTTTCAGGGTTTGTCGCTAAGATTGTGTTCCAATTGCACACGGAAGCTGCTCCTATTTGTTTGGCATTTTATGTTGCTCTCTTCTCCCGAGAATGGGCAAATGTGCACTCTCAAGATGTTTGGAGAGCTGTGTCTATTTATTTAAACAGCATTTCTTTGGTTCAGCAGAGTGGTAACCAGTTTGTGAACTGTGACCCTGTTCGAAAAGGTTTGGCTTTTTATTCTATCCAGAGTCACTGGATATATTAAATTATTTGATGTGCTCATGCACTCCCATGTAAGAACTTAACTGATCATATCTAAAAAATTTCCACTAGCGACATGACTGCCTCATAAGCCAAGACAGGGGGAGTCTCTCTAATTGACATATGTTTGGCAGTCATTTGTGTAGCATGCTCAGCCTTTGTGTCTCATTACAGATTTTCAGAATCATTCATCTTTCAGTACTGGGATTCAGTACTCTGTATCTTGTTGAGGCATCAGAGACTTCATTCAATTTCATGTGTGTGTCGCAGTCTAAGGTATCACACATCTGTGTTGCTTCTTTGCCAAAGCTGCACATTAGCTTAGGTGACTTAACGAATGTACTGATGAAGACAAGGAAGAGAAATAGGGAGGTAATATTCAGATTATGTTCTGTTAATCCAATTAGTCCAACTTTGACTTTTTAGTTCCAGTCCTTACTCACTTCCTCCCTCCCAGGCAAAGATTTGTCCTGAGGCTTTGGCTGAGTAGTTTAATCAGGAGATGGGTTGGGCCATGTGCTCTTATATTACATAATCAAGCATAGAGTAGGTGTAGTTATTCTGAGTTAGGTTTTACTTTAAGTGTATCTACATAGAGGCAGAGCCTTGAATGTATGCCCTGGTATGAGGAAGAGAAAATCCAAACTGAGCAGCTTAACAATCAGACCATCAAACTGTGCTGTACTCTACCTTATACCAATCCTTACATTATACTAGTGAGTCCATGCCTGATGTAGAAGTTGAAGTTCCTTTGCAAAATCATGTGAATATGAGAGTCAGTATAAACCATACTGACAAGTATTTCGACTATGTTTCAAACAATTTTGAAATTAGCAAGTGAACATATTGTTTGCACCTGTCACTACCTCAAATTTCTCCAGAGGCAAATAGTTGTTGTAGAGAAATTTGTAGACATTAATGAAGAGTTTACTGTGGACTTTACTTATAATTTCCTGATATGTTTGAAGTGTTCCAAAGGACAATTAATTGCTGTCAACCTAGTTGCCTGTCCTGACATGACTAGGATACTTAAGATTAAATGGCTAACCCTTTAAAATTCATACATGTTGGTCCTGTGCTGCAGGTTCACCCTCAGACTTTTTCCTTCTGTTGCTGAACCTGTTTTTGTTAGCTTTAAGACTCTATGCACTTTTTCCCTGCTGCAACGAGGTAAAGTGCTTGTGTGGTCTCCCTCAAACATTGCATTGTATAATTGGCATATACCTGATTAGTAAATTGTATTTGTTGGACCTGGCCCTTTTACAGGGTCATTCCCTAGACTTTTTGCTTTTTGCCTCCTTATTTTTCTGACCTTTGTTAGCTGACGTTTTGACTCTGAGCACTTTTTCACTGCTAACCAGTGCTAAAGTGCCTGTGCTCTCCCTTCCAAAATTGGTATGATTGGATTATACCTAATTGGCAGATTTAATTTACCTACAAGTCCCTTGTAAAGTGGTATCCCTATACCCAGGGCCTGTAAATTAAATGCTACTAGTGGGCCTGCAGCGCTGCTTGCGCCACCCACTGAAGTAACCTGTCAAACCTATCTAAGGCCTGCAAGCACAGAGCCTGTGTGTGCAGTTTCCTGCTACAGTGACCTGGCATCTAAATGTACTTGCCAGGCCCAGAACTCCCCTTTTACTACATGTAAGTCACCACTAATGTACGCCCTAGTTAGCCCCTTGGGCAGGGTGCCATGTATGTAGAAGGCAGGACATGTGCCATATTGCGTGGCCTGTCCTGGTAGTGACAAACAGTCTAACTTGGTGTCTCACTGCTGTGAGTGCTGCCTTCTCATAGGATTGCATTAGAAGTGCCCTGCCTTATGTGTAAGGGGTTGTTAGAAATGGGGTCTTTGGTTGACAGTCAGGTTGCCCCCTGTTTAAGCAAGGACCCTAACTCTAGTCAGGGTAAAAGAGAATCACCCTCAGCTAACCCCTGCTTACCCCCTTGGTAGCTTGGCAGAGCAGTAGGCTTAACTTCAGAGTGCTAGGTGTAAAGCATTTGTACCAACACACACAGGAACTTAATGAAAACACTACAAAATGACACAACACCAGTTTAGAAAAATAGGAAATATTTATCTAAACAAAACAAGACCAAAACGACAAAAATCCAACATACACAAGTCAAGTTATGAATTTTTAAAAGATTAAACTCAAAAATAGCGCTTAGAAACAAAAATGCTTCGATGAGGTGTTAACATGGCGTCGTGACGGAGTCGTTCCCAACAAGCCGACACCAGCGGCGCCGGACACGGAGTCGTGTAGACCCCCAAGTACAGTACCTTTGGTGAAGAGTGAAAACGAGCCGATGAGCGAAGTCGGGGATCGCGGCGTCTGTGCGAAACGTTGAATCTGTGCACTTCGAGCGGCGTCGGTCACGACATGGTGCGGCGGCTTCCACGGAGTCACGGACTTCAGCGGGGCTGCCACGGCGTCGGACCTGCGAAGAGCGTCGCGTTCTAGCGAAGGTCACGACGTCGGGTGCAGGCGGCGTCACCGGATTCAGCAGCGGCGTCGGTCCGAAGTCGTCCGAAGTCGATTTCCTTGGATTTCCACCAGCTTTCCTTTCAAGGGCCCAAGGACTGGATAGGGCACCACTTGTCAGAGCAGGAGTCTCTCCAGAGACTCCAGGTGCTGGCAGAGAGAAGTCTTTGCTGTCCCTGAGACTTCAAACAACAGGAGGCAAGCTCTA
This sequence comes from Pleurodeles waltl, assembly GCF_031143425.1. NCBI lineage: Eukaryota > Metazoa > Chordata > Amphibia > Caudata > Salamandridae > Pleurodeles > Pleurodeles waltl. Next base: position 975,864,079 of record NC_090447.1, read on the forward strand.
AATCAAGCCCTTGGAGATTTCTTCAGATGGAAGGCACACAGAGTCCAGTCTATGCCCTCTTACTCTGGCAGAGGCAGCACTGCAGGAAAGCTCCACAAAGCACAGTCACAGGCAGGGCAGCACTTCTTCCTCAGCTAATCAGCTCTTCTCCAGGCAGAGGTTCCTCTTGGTTCCAGAAGTTTTTCTAAAGTCTGTAGATTTGGGTGCCCTTCTTATACCCATTTTAGTCTTTGAAGTCACCTTTCTTGAAAGGGGACTCGCACCTACTTGTGAAATCCGGCCTTGCCCAGGCAAGGCCTCAGACACACACCAGGGGGTTGGAGTCTGCATTGTCAGAGGCAGGCACAGTCCTTTCAGATGAGAGTGACCACTCCACCCCTCCCTCCTAGCAGAGATGGCTAATTAGGAAATGCAGGCTACACCCCAAGTTCCTTTGTGTCACTGTCTAGTGTGAGGTGAAAAACAACCCAACTGTTAAACTGACCCAGACAGGGAATCCACAAACAGGGACCTCAAACTCCACATGTCCATCTACTCTCTAGGGGAATCTACACTTTAATCATATTTAAAGGTAGCCCCCATATTATCCTATGAGAGATACAGGCCTTGCAACAGTGAAAAACGAAATTGGCAGTATTTCACTGTCAGGAAATATAAACCACATTACTATATGTCCTACCTTAACCATACACCGCACCCTGCCCTTGGGGCTACCTAGGGCCTACCTTAGGGGTGCCTTACATGTAAGAAAAGGGAAGGTTTAGGCCTGGCAAGTGGGTACACTTGCCAAGTCGAATTTACAGTGCACATTTACACACACAGACACTGCAGTGGCAGGTCTGAGACATGATTACAGGGTTACTTGTGTGGGTGGCACATCCAGTGCTGCAGGCCCACTAGTAACATTTGATTTACAGGCCCTGGGCACCTCTGGTGCACTTTACTAGGGACTTATCAGTAAAACAAATATGCCAATCATGGAGAACCAATTACATACACATTTTAAACAGGATCACTTGCACTTTGGCACTGGTTAGCAGTGGTAAAGTGCCCAGAGTAATAAAAACAGCAAAATCAGCACACATCAATAACCTGGGGAACAGAGGCAAAAAGTTAAGGGAGACCACGCCAAGGATGAAAAGTCTAACAGTGGTATTGTCTGATTTATGAGGGGTAGCGTAGGCATGTTTGATATGGTTGTGATAGTGGTGAGAAATGCTGCTTTCTGGTGTAGGTGTATTTTTTATTACTATCAGAGAAATGCCACTTCTAGAAACTGCGCATTTATCTGTGCTTATGACTTTGGTGTTTTGCAGCTTGCCTCCAATCCACGTCTGGGCAGACTGACAGTTGGGGCTTGGTGCATACTTCAGGGAGGGTGGAGGTGTCACAGAGGTGCATCTACATATTGTAAAGCTTTCCTGGGCTGAGAGAAGGGAGAGGCACCTGCATTTGTAAAGGCTGTGCCCTGGCCTCGCACAATAGGGTTGTTCACCCCCCACTGATGTTTGGAGCCTGTGCTGGAGGAGGGAGGGGGCATTCCCAGAACCAGTTGTTGCAGGTTTGAACCTCCTTCCCCCTTTCCTTTGTGGACACACTGTAAAACTGAGTATTAGTACATGGGGGTTTTCCCCACAATTTGGTAACACTTTGGAACTGGTCCTTACCTGGAACTGGACACAGAATGCTGGAAGGACTCACCAGTGTCATGGACTGCTGCTGCTGTGCTGACCTGTGACCTGTTGGGTTACTAGGAGAGACTGCCATCTGCCTGCATCCCCCTTTTGCTGGCCTGCTCCTGGGCCCTGTCACCTGTGTGCCTTTTTTCTGGACTTTGTCCCCCAGGGGCAGGGGACTGTGGCCCCTGACCCATGCAACACTCAGAAGCGCATGACGAGTGCTTCATCCCCTTTGATTGGGCGCCTGGAGGGCGTTTTGCATAGACTGGGACTACTGCTTGGAAAGTGCTTTGTGATGGTGCCTTTTGCACTTGGTAAAACGCACTTGTGGATCCAGGAATCACTGCCATGACCTAGGCTTATGCAGGGGCCCAAGCGCTGTGAAGAGTGAGTCACTGTGCCCCTTTTCACCGTCACGGCCCGGGCACTCCTATTGCTGTGAAAGTTCACCACCGCAACCTGGCTCTCCACAAATCTGAGCACTACTGCTGGTGCCCCGGGGCACGAAGGAGTGACGATGGGAGCTGCTGTGCTCCTCTAAGTGCCCCCGGGGTGAAGCGTGCAGAGAGAGGTGCCCCCGGCGCACAAGCAGTCACCCACTTTGGTGCCTGTTCACCTCCTGGCCTGGGCTGTCCTCCTGCCATCTCACCAGGAGGCAAGGGAGCTCCGGAGAATTTGCCGGGGAGGGCCCAAGAGGATCAGGGTCCCCCGGCTCACCCTGCCAGCAGATTGTTCCTGCTTGGGAGCCGCCGCACTATTATACATGGGGCGGCCCCAGGAGAGCGGGAAGTGCCAGGTACAGCTTCCGTGTTGGAAGGGAAACCTCACCAGAGGTCTCCTTCCTCGCCGAGTGTCCCTCTCTGTTGGCCACCTTGCAGTGGGAGGGAAGCCTCATCAGAGGTTCCCGTCCCCTACCGGAGTCCCTGATTGTTCTTCTGGGATTGCACCCCCCTCTGGAGGGCCAGTTGCGGCCTGAGGGGGCCTCCAGAGATCGTTGTCCCCAGGAGGGGCCCATTATAAAAAAACGAAGGGGGTGCATGCTGCTCCCCTCCCAACAATTTACCAAAAGGCCCCCGTTTGGTCCAGAGGAGCGCCAGGGGACCCTTTCTCAAACCTCCTGGCACTGGAAGTGCCTCCCCGTTATCACAACAGGTACTTTGCATTCTAAATGTTCCTGATGAGGACATTGTAGGGTTATATGTTTTCCTGGACTTCTGATGATGGTGCACATATATTTGCTAATGTTCCTTTTTTGGGCATAACATGCTAATATATTTTCCTGACTTGCCATATGTTGTATAATGTTCCTGGTATGGGCATTTATGATATTTCTATGACAGGTGCATTTGTGTAGTAATGTGATTCCTGACTACTGCTTTGTTGTGTTTTGTGTGTCATGCTCTGTAGGTTCGGCATGCGGTGTCGCGTGCTGAACCGTCGCATGCTGCCCGCGGTCGCGTCTTCGTGCCCTCGAGCATTCGCCGAGGACAGTTGAGCGCGGTGAGAAGGAGGCTGAACCCCCGTGCGATGTTCGATCAAAGTTGGTGGACCATGCGCATGAGGGGCACCTTGGTGCCACTATGACTAAGAGACGTATTAGGGCACACTATTGGTGGTCTTCTATGGATAGAGATGTGGAAAGGGCTGTTGATGGATGCGTGGTGTGTAACGGTGCAGAAAAAGGGTTGAAGGTTGTAAAACCACCATTACAACCCATATCTTTACCCGACAAGGATTGGGTTAAAGTAGGGGTCGATATGGTAGGACCCTTTAATTTTCTCCCCAGCCAGATGCGTTATGCCTTTGTACTAATGGATTACTTCAGTAAGTGGCCAGAAGTACGTTTTTTTGCCAAGCCTACGGCTGGTATTGCCATACAGTTTCTCAAAGAGATTTTTTGGAGGGAAAGATTTCCAGAGTTTTTGATCTCGGATAATGGAGTACAGTTTGTGAGCAATGAGATGGAAACGTTTCTGGGAGAGTCTGGTGTGAAACATTTGAAGAGTTCTTTGTACCATCCTCAAACAAATGGTTTAGTAGAGAGAATGAACAGGGTGGTTGTGGAGTGTATCAAGTGGGCTAAAGCGAGTAAATTGGATGTGGAAGAAGCTGTGAATTCAATGTTGTGGTTCTATCATACCACTCCACATTCAGTGACGAAAATCTGTCCGTTTGAGCTTTTGAAGGGTAGACGTAGCACGTTAAGGGCCGTATTTATACTCCGTTTGCGCCGAATTTGCGTCGTTTTTTTCGACGCAAATTCGACGCTAAACTAACGCCAACTAACGCCATATTTATACTATGGCGTTAGAGGCGTATAGCGCCAAAGTTCCCGGAATGTGCGTCATTTTTTAGCGTGAACCCCTTCCTTGCGTTAATGATATGCAAGGGAGGCGTTCCCGTCTAAAAAATTACTCCCAGGCCTTTACGTGGTATTTATACTCCCGGGCAAAAGAGACGCCCGGGAGTGGGCGTGGCTAAAAACGGCGCATTTGCGCCGCTTTTTAACGCCTGGGTCAGGCATGGCGTTAAGGGACAAGTGGGCTCAAAATGAGCCCAGAGTGCCCTCCCCTGCCCCCAGGGACCCCCCCTGCCACCCTTGCCCACCCCAGGAGGACACCCAAGGCTGGAGGGACCCACCCCAGGGACATTCAGGTAAGTTCAGGTAAGTATTATTTTTTTTTTTTTTAATAATTCTTTTTGGCATAGGGGGGCCTGATTTGTGCCCCCCTACATGCCACTATGCCCAATGACCATGCCCAGGGGACAGAAGTCCCCTGGGCATGGCCATTGGGCAAGGGGGCATGACTCCTATCTTTACAATGATAGGAGTCATGTTGATGGGGGATGGGCGTCGTTAAAAAATGGCGCAAGTCGGGTTAAGACGATTTTTTTGCCTCAACCTGACTTGCCCCATTTTAAGACGCCCTAACGTCATTTTTGCCCAACGCCGGCGCTGCCTGGTCTACGTGGTTTTTTTCCACGCACACCAGGCAGCGCCGGTCTGCTTGCGCCGGCTAACGCCATTCCATAAATACGGCGCCCGCATGGCGCTTCAGAATGGCGTTAGACGGCGCAAAATTTTTTGACGCTAAACTGCGTTAGCGCTGTTTAGCGTCAAAAAGTATAAATATGGGCCTAAGACTTTTCCCGGCTTGGTTAGCTAAGGTTGTGTCTGGTAAATTTCCCGATTCTGTGGACAAGGACAGGGTGTTGGGTGAAGTAAAAAAAAAACAAGATAAGGTGAAAACTAGGTATGACCAGAAGACTTCTACAAAAGAACTCTCATTTCAACCTGGAGATGTCGTGCGTGTCAAGTTACAGACATTTGTGAGGAAAGAGGAGGCCTGCTATGGGAGTCTGGTGACGGTGAAGAAAGTGTGTGGTAATGCTATCATGGTTGAGGGTGGTCAATGGTGGAATCTGGATAAGGTTGTCAAGGTGAATGATGTCAGTCACCGTGGAATAAAAAGGGGTAGTAAGTCTGGGTCAGAGGGCATGGATCAGAAACGGAAGGCGTCAGACACAAATTTGTTGGAACTCCATACACTGAGGAGATCTGTCCGTGAGAAACAGGTACCGATCAAACTCAGGGAATATCATGGCTTTTAGCAGGAATGTTACTTATTATTGTCAGTTTAAGGACAGATTTATTTGGCTGTTTAATGTTATGTAATTTCCTCTTTTGTGGAAGTTGATCTTATTAAAAAAAAAAAGGAGATAATATGTTGTGCTATGTGTGTCATGCTCTGTAGGTTCGGCATGCGGTGTCGCGTGCCGAACCGTTGCGTGCTGCCGGCGGTCACGTCTTCAGGCCCTCGAGAGTTCGCCGAGGACGGTTGAGCGCGGTGCAAAGGAGACTGGAAGACGCGACAGCGGCAGTCTGCGTTTCTGAAGGCATAATAAATAAACGTGGTTACCACAACCGGAACGACTCCTACAGTGATTACAACATCCATTTTTGGCGACGAGGATGGCTGCAGGCTGCCGCAACGTTACCCACGTGGTTGGTGAGATAACATTTGTTGTTCTTGCCTCGGCACGTGTCTTCCACATCTAAAGCCAGCAGAAAACGAGTGAATTCTGGGAGCTCTTCCGTTTGGAGGATCGTGTGACTGCTGTTGTAGCCAACATATAAAACGGGTCTCTACAGGTGCAGTGGCTGGCGTTTTCAGGCGCCATCTTGGATGTACTTTGTGTTTGAAGCTCCATAGAGCTAGATTAGCAGTGAAATAATATTGTTACACAGTTTACATCTATAAGCATCATATGGATACTATGACCATCTGAAAAGGTACTGACTTTTACTGCTACATCTATGTTTATGCAATGCAGTCAGTCAATCCTCCACCACCCTTCTTGGAAACTCCAGGGGCGCCTCCCATTCCATGGAGACAATGGTTTGATGGTTTCGAGACGTACCTGGGTGCTATAGGAGCATCTTGTTTTCGCCCTGAAAGGAAAAAGTGTCTGCTTTTACATTCTTTGAGGTATGAAGGGAGAGAAATCTTCAAACACTTACCATAAGGGACCAGTTCATAGGTCATTGCTCGAACAAACACATTCAGCAGAAGCTACTTACCATGGGAAATCCAACATTGGATGAGGCTATCAAAGTAACCAAGAGTGTTGAACTGGCCCAAATCTCTCTAAAGGAACTCTCATCTACCACTGATGTGAAGGACTCTGATCCACTGCAAGTCAATGTAGTTACAAAAAGGGGTGTAGTAAAGAATGCCGAGCTGAAGAAACATGACAATCCTTTTTTTAGGTCTTCTAACATTTGTTTTAGATGTGGAAACATGCCCCACTTCAAGGACGGCAAAAGTTGTCCACCGAAGAATATTGTATGTAGGAAGTGTGGCAAAGTGAGTCACTTTGCAAAGGTCTGTCAATCCACGAGTAATAAGCAAGCTAAAGTGACTTGTGTAGTGGAGGAAGATGAGGAGAATAGAGAGGAATCTTTCGTAAAAGCCTTTCAAGACATGATTGTTGTGGTCACGGATAATGTCTTGGGGGTCAAGGAACAAAACCAATGTATAGATCCTCTGGTGGATATTCGGGTTGGAGATAAATGGCTTTGTTTATTGGTGGACTCTGGGGCACGTATTACTATGATTACATCGGATCTGTTCCACAACACTTGGGGTGATAGAAAGTTATTGCCTCCCGACAGATCACCGGTCTCTTATGAGGGCAGGAAAATTGAGTTAGAAGGTTACATAAAAGACAGTTTAGAGTTCAAGGGTCGGAGGATCTTTGGTAAGATTTATGTGGCCTATAAGGGTCTGAACATTTTGGGTTGGTACCACCAAGGGTTGTTTGGTATGGTGCTGAAACCTGGCACGAAAGAACAAGTCCTGGTTGTGGAGAACGCAGAATCCAAGCCACCGTTTGAAGATGAGTTTCCTGGTATTTTTGCCCTGGGTTTGGGAAAGATTTCAGGTTTCAAACACAGGATAAAGGTAAAGGAGAGGGCCAACCCTGTGAGACATAAAGTCAGGTCAGTGCCGTTTAGTCTAAGAGAGGATCTTAAAGCTGAATTGAACAAGTTTCAACAGAATGGTGTAATTGAGCCTATTGAGTCCAGTTTGTGGCTTTCACCACTGGTGGTTGCCCAAAAACGTAATGGAGACCTATGTTTATGTGTGGATCTGAGGAGTCTCAATAAGGAAATATGGGTAGACTCGTATCCCTTACCTAAGATCAGTGACCTACTCGAAAAGCTTAGGGGTTCAGTGTGGTTTTCAAAGATTGATCTGGCATCTGCGTATCACCAGGTGGTGTTAGATGAGGATTTGCACCATTACACAGCCTTCAATTCCCCGTTTGGCACTTTCCAGTTTTGCAGGATGCCATTTGGGTTGGCCTCCGCTGCGTCAGCTTTCCAACGCATCATGCACAAAATTTTGGGGGAACTCCAGGGCATTCTAATTTTTAAAGATGATATCTTGATCCACACTATGGGTTTGGAGGATCATCATGAGAAAATTAGATCTGTGTTTAAGATTTTTCAGTCCTTTGGGGTCTGCGTAAAAAAAGAAAAATGTGAGTTTTACAAGAAAAAGATAGAATTTTTGGGCCACTGTGTGTCTGGGGAAGGTGTTGCACCTCGGCCTGGGCTGGTAAAGGCGATTTTGGAATCTCCAAACCCTAAGGACAAAGACGAGTTGCGATCATTCGTGGGCATGTGTGAATATTACTCTAGATTCATTTCCAACTATGCTAGCAAAATTAAAGTTTTGTCTAATATGCTCAAGAACAAAGTACCGTTTAAATGGGACAGTGAGAGTCAAACTACATTCGAAAGGGTGAAGCATGAGTTGGTGGATGCCAGACCATTGAGTCCTTATGACCCCAGGCAATTGTGCACCATCACGGTTGATGCTAGTAGGTATGGGTTGGGGGCAGTTTTGTCACAAGGTATGGGAAAAGATGAGAAGGTCATTAGTTATGCCTCTAGAGTTTTACGTGAACCAGAACTCAATTATTCAGTGATTGAAAAAGAGTTGCTAGCATGCTATTGGGCAAGTGAGAAATTTAGGAGCTATGTGTGGGGCAGAAACTATGTAATTCAAACTGATCATAAACCGTTGGTGTACATTTTAAATGGGGACAAAATTAACTACACAACCTCCTGCATTGCACGCCTCACCACAAAATTGTTACAGTATGATTTACCAAGTCAGGTACATTCCGGGGAAAGATAATTTCACAGCAGACTTTCTATCTTGATTCCCTATCAATGAAGAAAATAATGTTGATTTGGAGGATGATGTGGAAGATTGTTTTATAGCGGCTGTAGATGCTGATGAATCGAAGGTGTGCACGGAGACTGTGTGTAGGATGGCTAAAAGCAGTGATGAGGTGTTGTCCATTGTTAAGTAGCATATAATCAACGGCTGGCCTAAAGAAAGAAATTTGAATTCAGAGGTCCAACCATATGCCAAGGTGGGTGATGAATTGTCAATTGAAGATGGAATAGTTTTGAGGAATGATAAATGTGTACCCCCGTGCGATGTTCGATCAAAGTTGATGGACCATGCGCATGAGGGGCACCTTGGTGCCACTATGACTAAGAGACGTATTAGGGCACACTATTGGTGGCCTTCTATGGATAGAGATGTGGAAAGGGCTGTTGATGGATGCGTGGTGTGTAAAGGTGCAGAAAAAGGGTTTAAGGTTGTAAAACCACCATTACAACCCATATCTTTACCTGACAAGGCTTGGGTTAAAGTAGGGGTCGATATGGTAGGACCCTTTAATTTTCTCCCCAGTCAGATGCGTTATGTCTTTGTACTAATGGATTACTTCAGTAAGTGGCCAGAAGTGCGTTTTTTTGCCAAGCCTACGGCTGGTATTGCCATACAGTTTCTCAAAGAGATTTTTTGGAGGGAAGGATTTCCAGAGTTTTTGATCTCGGATAATGGAGTACAGTTTGTGAGCAATGAGATGGAAACGTTTCTGGGAGAGTCTGGTGTGAAACATTTGAAGAGTTCTTTATACCATCCTCAAACAAATGGTTTAGTAGAGAGAATGAACAGGGTGGTTGTGGAGTGTATCAAGTGGGCTAAAGCGAGTAAATTGGATGTGGAAGAAGCTGTGAATTCAATGTTGTGGTTCTATCGTACCACTCCACATTCAGTGACGAAAATCTGTCCGTTTGAGCTTTTGAAGGGTAGACGTAGCACGTTAAGACTTTTCCCGGCTTGGTTAGCTAAGGTTGTGTCTGATAAATTTCCCGATTCTGTGGACAAGGACAGGGTGTTGGGTGAAGTAAAAAAAAAACAAGATAAGGTGAAACTAGGTATGACCAGAAGAATTCTACAAAAGAACTTTCATTTCAACCTGGAGATGTGGTGCGTGTCAAGTTGCAGACATTTGTGAGGAAAGGGAAGGCCTGCTATGGGAGTCCGGTGACGGTGAAGAAAGTGTGTGGTAATGCTATCATGGTTGAGGGTGGTCAATGGTGGAATCTGGATAATGTTGTCAAGGTGAATGATGTCAGTCACCGTGGAATAAAAAGGAGTAGTAAGTCTGGGTCAGAGGGCATGGATCAGGAACGGAAGGCGTCAGACACAAATTTGTTGGAACTTCATACACTGAGGAGATCTGTCGTGAGAAACGGGTACCGATCAAACTCAGGGAATATCATGGCTTTTAGCAGGAATGTTACTTATTATTGTCAGTTTAAGGACGGATTTATTTGGCTGTTTAATGTTATGTAATTTCCTCTTTTGTGGAAGTTGATCTTATTAAAAAAAAAAGGAGATAATATGTTGTGCTTTGTGTGACATGCTCTGTAGGTTCGGCATGCAGTGTCGCGTGCCGAACCGTCGCGTGCTGCCTGCGGTCGCGTCTTCAGGCCCTCGGGCGTTCGCCGAGGATGGTTGAGCGCGGTGCGAAGGAGGCTGGAAGACGCGACAGCGGCAGTCTGCGTTTCTGAAGGCATAATAAATAAACGTGGTTACCACAACCGGAACGACTCCTACCGTGATTACAACATGCTTATGTTGCAGAATAATAAGTAACTTGAGTGGTATATGTGACTACTGCTGGTTCTGCAGAGTAGATAACGTGTAACGTTCTGACAACTGCTTGAGTACCAGGATATTACTGACATGTTGTGTTTGGTCTAATAATTGTGTTGTGTACAATACAGTATGTTTTCATATAACTTGGTGTTGTGTTTCCTTTGTGGTGGGGATAGTGCGTCACATGTGTTCTGTGTATTGTGCAAACGCTTTTTACATTGCCTCTGGGATAGGTCTGACTGCTCGTGCCAAGCTACCAAGGGGGTGAGCAGGTGTTATCTTGGACGTGTAACTCCCTTGCCCTGACTAGAGTGGGTGAGTTCTACCTGGCTTAGGTTTATACCCTAGCCAACCAGAAACCCAATTTCTAACAGTGTGTGTGGGAGTGGTTACGGTAGTGTGTATATACGGGTGTGTGTGTGGTATAATGCGAGTGCACATGTTAGTGTGCTGTTACATGTGAGTGTCGCACTCGCACCCCCTTCCCGAATGTGCATAATGTGAGTGTATAAATATTGACAATATACAACAGTAACAGGTAAGTTTGTGTACTTACGTTTGCTGTCATCGTCGTCATCGCAGATTCCGAAGTCATTGGGTGAGTAGGAGCAATGGTAAGACATCTAGTTCTGGTTACATGGCGGCTCCAAATGAGTATGACTTCCTGAAGGTGGGTGTCTCCTTTTATGCAGTTGGTTTCCGCCTTAGTTTCCATGGTGGTGCGACCGCAGCAGAAACCATGGCCCTGTGCAACTTCGTAATATGTCCGGCAAAAACATGGTCTCTGCCGGCTTGTAGGTGGCTACCGTTGTCCGTGGCTGCCCGACTGCACTGGCAGTGCTGGCAGTTCTTTCTCTGCAATCTATTGAGAATACTCCCATGAGCATAATTTGGTTGTCTTATCTGCCGGCCTGTTGGCAGTGTGACCACCACCAACATAGCGGTCCTGAGACTGCCAACTCATAATGCGGCCCAAGATGTTTCTTAGCTTTATACTAGCATCTGCCATTGTGATAGTATGAAAGCAGTACAACATTTTTTGAGAATGCATGCTCTGAAATTCTGTGCACACAATATATTGTTTAGAATGATTGAATTGTGCCTGACTCATAATGTATTCCTGTTAATGGAGAACTATTGCAACAACAGCGAGGGACAGCTATTTGGACCTGCTTCGCCCCTAGCTATGCAAATCTGCATATGGGCTGGTGGGAGGAGCAGTATCTCCATGGCGCTGAAATGGAAAGATGGACTGGCAGAATCCTACTTTGGATAAGATTTATTGAAAATGTGTTCTGTGGAGGGGAGATGTGAATTCAGCTAAAGACTTTGTGGAAGTAATTAATAACAATGAGTTAAATTTTGCATGCAATGTGAGCAAAACTCAAATGCAAATTTTGGACGTACAGATCCAAGTCTGCAATTCTAAATTGGAGGCTACAGTTTTCACAACACCTACATCAGGCAATAGTACATTACATGTACAAAGTTTTCATCCGCCTGCACTCAAATGGAATATTCCATATGGAGCATTGTTGCCCGGCAAAATAAATCTGTAGTACCCCGTCTTTATTTGAAAAATCGCAGGATGAGGTAATATCTAGACTGCAGAAATGAGGGTAAACAGAGGACACCTTATCTTTGGCTAGATACAGAGTCTCTAAATGCAAGAGGGAATAAATCCTCTCTAAGTCAAATAAGCTAGACAGCCAGAAGGGAGGAGAGAAAGCTGGTGTGATGAGGTTTATCACTACATACTGAGAAGCACCTGCAGTTAAGAAAAACACTTAAAAAAATGGCTTGTGCTTAAAAATGATGCAGTTATTTGGGGGGATATTGGTAATAGACCTCAAATTACTTTCAGAAAAACAAAATCAATGAGAAATTATGTAGTGAAAAGCAAAGTGACCAATAAAAAAAATACTTGGTTGGTACCCTCACCTAGATTTTGTAAGTGTTCTAAATGTGAAGCATGTGAGAATTGTAAAAATATTACTAAATTGGAAACACCTTTTGGTAAGACCATAAGAATTAGGAAAGTGAATAATTGTAATACCATGTTTGCAGTGTATACTCTATCCTGCCCCTGCTCTAAGGTTTATGTGGGAAGTACGATTCTCCTAGTACACAAAATAATACTACAACATTTAGGAGCAATAAAGAATAATGATGCTACATACCCTTTTGCTCGACATTTCTACCAGGTACATGCAGGGGATCGTACTCGGTTACTCTATAGCCAATTGACAGTGTGGAAAGGAGAGTGAGAGGAGGGGATAGAGAGAAGGAGTTATGTCAGATAGAGACAGATATATGATAGAATTAGATACAAAGAAACCATTTGTCTAAATACAGATAAGGAATTGCATGTTCATCTGTGAAATATGTGAATTTTTGAAAGGAGTAACCTTGCTGTCACCTGAATGGTTACTGTAGAATTTTTTTTTAAACAAACCAGTTTTTTATGTGAAATGTATGTATGTGTTTTTACAGGGACAGAACCCAGGGGCAGGATATACAGGAAAAAGCATGACTGAGCAGGGACTGAGATTCTTCTTATTTTGATTTTTTGGGTAACCACTAAGACAGGTCAGAGTTAAATTTGTCAGGACCACTTGGGCATTATGGTGAATATTACTATTGAGTGAAAAGTGTAATTTGTTGTAGTAATTTAAATGTATTGGACAAGATCTTTCATGAAAATCAGGAACTTATTTTTTTTTACAGCACTGATCATGCAGATGGGAGGGTTTCAAAGATTGGTATATCATTAAAGTAGTGAGTAGACCTGTAGAGGATTAGACTACATTGTGACATGAGATTTATCTGTATTGGATTGATATGTTCACTTTCCCTACATATGGAAGAGGTGCATTAGATATATCAACATTGACTACAGAGATGTAAATTTGAGATTTATTTAATTTTATAATTTTCTTACTGGTTATGTTGAAGGTTTCCAAAATATGAATACGTTTTCTGGTACAAATCATGAGGGTTTGTGGATGCATAGGTCATTCCAATATGGCGGAATGCTTTCTTACCAATTAGTCCTTTCAATATGTTTATTTCAGGAAGCCCAGGTGGAAGAAATGGAAAAAGGTTTGTTTATAAAATGTTGAGAAATGCAGGCAATCAGTTTCATGACAAAGGCACTATAGGTGCTGAAATGCGTTGACAGTTTTCTTGCCGATTAAAATGTTACTGCAATAAGACACTTGGAGTGCTACTGTGGCTTTGTTAATATATATATATATATATATATATATATATATATATATATATATATATATATATATATGTATATCTCTCTATCTATCTGTCTATCTATCTATCTATCTATCTATCTATCTATCTATCTATCTATCTATCTATCTATCTATCTATATATGTGTGTATGTATGTACAGAATCAGCTGACACAGGCACCAAAAGACCGCACTCCCGAGTTTGGTGAGAAATGCAGTGTTTAATGGCAACGCGTTTTTATCATACAAAGATCTTCCTCACAGCCCATATCCCACAATGTGCACTATTGCATTTGAAAATAACATCATACACCAATACATAGAAATAGTGAAAATACTCTGATTCAACCACTTATTTTGGGAAAAAAGATTCCCTATAGAAATTTCATTCATAAAACGTTATTTTTAGAAAAAATAAATTGTGAAAAAATGTATCTAAATTAAGTCTACACTGTATAATTAGAGATACTAATAAATCTCTCTCTCGAGATATATATATATATATATATATATATATTTAGAGAGAGAGAGAGCAAGAGAGCAAGAGACAGAGAGAGAGAGAGAGAGAGCGAAAGAGATATTAGCATCAAAAGAGGGACAAAAGACTCCTGGAAGTCTTTCGTGAATTCAGTTCTATTTACAGCAATCGCTTTTCACACCATTAGTCACCCATAGAAATGGAAATGAAATTGATACCTTTTATGGCCTAGTAACAGCTGATCTAGAAATACTGGAGAACAGACGACATGATGGAAGAAATAAATGTAACATTTGGAGAAGGTAAAGCCTTAGAGCATCTGGCTAATGAAAATTCTTTGGAAATAAAACTGGCAGACAAGGATGGTAATATTGTTATTCTAGCCAAGCAGAATTACATGCAGGAAGCAGATTGCCAAATAAATAAATTGGAAAACTATCAATGGCAAACGAAAACCAATCAACAATCTATCAAATTGAAAGAAAGTCTCAAGAAATAGTTGAATGACACTTTTACTAATGAGGATGCATTTCAATATCTTACAACATAATTTTCAATCATCCCCACCATTTATTTCCTCCCTAAAATACATAAGACACTAATTAATCTACCAGGAAGACCCCTAGTTTCCAGTTGTGGATATCTATGTGAAAAAGTGTCTACATATGTTAACTACTACTTAGCTCCTTTGGTACCTACATTCAGTTCCTATGTAAAAGACACAGGAGGTTTTTCTGAGAATCCTGATTGATATTGTGTGGCAAGTAGATTATTTAAAACACGCAACTGGCTTGAAAGCAGTGGAATACTTCCTGAGACAGCCTTAGATGAATAAATTGCAACATTCATAGATGTTATATCCATGATTAAGATGTGATTGGATAACAACATCTTTCTTTTCAACCATAAATCGTTTATTCAATTACTTGGGACTGCAATGTTAGCAACGATAAATTGTTTATGCAAATACTTGGGACTGCAATGTTAGCTACCTTCTCTCTAGCTATGCCAACCTCAAAGCAGGGTGATTGGAAAGGGAAATAGCATGGAGAGAAAGGAATGAAAAACATGTTGACAAAGTTGTTTTATGGTTGAGGTCCATAGATAACCTTTTATTATTTGTAATGGGACAAGTGAGGAAATCCATGTATACTTCTCCATTCTAAATGCGAATGACTGTGGTTTAAAATTAACTTCTAACACAAGTAAGACAACTTGATTTTATGGATGTCAGACACTATGTACATGAAAACACTCTGGAAACCACATTATTTCATAGCTCTAAGGCCACCATCAGTACACTGCATGGCACAAGCTTCTACCTAGGTACACTGATCAAAAGCATACCACACAGTGAATTTTTGAGGGTGAGACCAATTATTTTCATGACTGTGAAGTGGAAAGGCAATTTGAAGATGTTAAACAGAGGTTTCATACAAGAGGATACCCATGGAAATATATATACTAAGGAGCAGAACATTACAAATCAACAAAGAGGACACAATCATTAATTCAAAAAAAGAAAGGGAATAGCACTCAGAACCAAACATAGGCCTAATGCTTACATACAGTAAGGAGAACAAATAAATCTACAGGATCTATACCAGGCACTGGAAACTTCTAAGCAATGCTCCTGATGTAGGCCACCTAGTAGGTGATAGACCCAACATTGCATACAAAAAAATATAATTCCAGCTAGAGATATTGGTGAGAAGCCAATTCTTCATTGAATCTCATCAGACTTGGCTTGATAAACAGAGACAATAGTTCACTAAATGTCACAAATGTAAAGTGTGATGAATTGGTCAAAATACGAAGAAAATAAAAGATTACAAGGGAAAAGTAGTGTTTATCAATCAGAGGATCAACTGTGGCACCAACTTTGTGGTACATGTTTTAGAATGTGAGTGCGATCTGAAATACATAGGCAGTACAATCTGTGCTCTGAAGAAAAGGGTACTTGAACAAATCAGAGCTGTACTGAACAAAGAGGTGAGCTATGCCATAGAAAAACATTATTTCAACATCACAGCAGTAATTGGAAAACGATGCGTTATTATGGGATAGCCTGCATACCGAGGAGTGAAAGAGGTGGTGATAGAACTTGAAAACTAAGGTGACTGGAACCTAAGTATATTAACAAACTGAGAACAAAGACCCCACTAGGTCTGAATGCGGACAAAGAACTATACATACATCTATAAACTTGAGAATACTGCCCATATTGAGATGAATTGCCAAAACCATTGAACAATACCAACACCTATGTATGCTCGCATGAGGAATGTTGATTTTGGTTTCAGATTTTATACATATATCGTTTTTCTTGGTACTCATGACCTGGGAATGTTCTATTTAAAATACTTTGCATGATTTCTTATATCATTTTGTTTTGGTGAATATTGAGGCACCTAAGCCGGGATCAGCAAACATTGTAGAATTTTAAAAAAATGGGCATTCTACACTAAAGAGATGCATGTAATATGAAGAAGTAAGGCATGAACTATTGGTGAAAACATTACATTTGTAACAACACACACATGATAGATTGGCACTGAGCTGTTACACAATCATTCCACTCGGATGTAGGTTGTGCAATAATAATGGTTTGAAGGACACTTCACAGCAGCTCTGAGCTGTCACTTAACTGTCATATTATGAGAAAGACTGCACACAAATAATGATGTTAGGGATAATGCCCATATCAGAGCCCACACAAAAGCAAATTATGTAGAAGAATGGGATGCAAGTATAATTATTTAAAATGAAATAAGAACTATTTATTGATTTCACAAAAAACTACCAAAATGGACTGCTAGTCCCAGAATACCTTATGTTTGCAATAGGGGACAGAAGAATAAAAGGAGACAGTGAAAAGGACTTGCTAACTGTGAGAAAGAAGTTTTGATCGAGTTGGTTTGAAATGTTTGTTGCTTTAAATAAAATTGGATTCACAAAATACTCCCAGGAGTGCAGGTATATATATATGATATGTATATATTTATATATATATTTATATATATATATATATATATACACACACATATATATATATATATATATCAATATACACACAAATATATATATAGAGAGAGAGAAAGAGAGAGAGAGAGAGAGAGAGAGAGAAAGAGATGAGTTCTTCTGTCTTTGATTGTGGAATAAATTGAAATATTATAGTATTCCTCCAATTGTATTACATTTGCTGATGTAGTTATATTGCAACTCATGGGCCCAGGTGTTAATAGGGTCTGACAAATAAAGTGTTCTTTTTTATTTGGAAATGGGAGCCTGTCAAAGGCATGACATGAACTTTTAATACTGAAAGAATATTGCTTTAATTATATGCTTAGTTTAGAAATAGGACCTCTGCTTGTATAGAATATGCAGACATGCATCATTTGCTAGTTCCACAGGTCCTGGTCCCTGAGGTGAGCACAACAAAAGTGGAAAACTTTGTTGGTCCCTTAGACAGACCAGATGTACTTCATACTTGTTAGACTTTTCATCCTTGGTATGGTCTCCCTTAACTTTTTGCCTCTGTTCCCAGGTTGTTGATGTGTGCTGGACTCTGTTTTTGTTGTTTTTGTTACTCTGGGCACTTTACCAGTGCTAAGCTGTGCTAAAGTGCAAGTGCTTCTATACAAAATGTGTATGTAATTGGTTCATCCATGATTGCCATATTTGGTTCACTAGTAAGTCCCTAGCACAGTGCAGTAGAGATGCCCAGGGGCTGTAAATCAAATGCTACTAGTGGGCCTGCAGCACTAGTTGAGCCACCCACAATAGTAGCTCTGTAAACATGTCTCAGACCTCCCACTGCAGTGTCTGTGTTTCGATTTTAAACTGCCAATTCGACTTGGCAAGTGTACCCACTTGCCAGGCCTAAACCTTCCCTTTTCTTACATGTAAGGCACCCCTAAGGTAGGCCCTAGGTAGCCCTATGGGCAGGGTGCAGTGTATGTTTAAGGTAGGACATATAATAATGTGTTTTATATGTCCTAACAGTGAAATACTGCTAAATTCGGTTTTCACTATTGCAAGGCCTATCCCTCTCATAGGTTAACATGGGGGCTGCCTTTAAATATTTTTAAAGTGTAGATTCCCTTTGGGAGCGGATAGACATGTGGAGTTTGGGGTCTCTGAGCTCACAATTTAAAAATACATCTTTTAGTAAAGTTGATTTTAAGATTGTGTGTTTGAAAATGCCACTTTTAGAAAGTGAGCATTTTTATTGCTTGAACCATTCTGTGACTCTTCCTGTTTGTGGATTCCCTGTCTGGGTCAGTTTGACAGTTGGGCTGTTTGCACCTCTCTCTAGACAGTGACACAAAGGGAGCTGGGGTGTAGCCTGCATATCCTGAGGAGCCATCTGTGCTAGGAGGGGGGGGGGAGGAGTGGTCACTCACACCTGAAAGGGCTGTGCCTGCCCTCACACAATGCAGTCTCCAAACCTGTGGTGTGTGTCTGGGGCCTGGCCTGGTAAAGGCAGGATTTCACAAACAGGAGAGACTTTTCTTTGAATTAAGCCTACTTCAAAGGGCAAAATGGGTATAAGAAGGGCACCCAAAACCACAGACTTTATATCACTTCTGGAAACCAAGCAGAACCTCTGCCTGGAGAAGAGCTGAAGAGCTGAGGAAGAAGAGTTGCCCTGCCTGTGACTGTGCTTTGTGGATCTATCCTGTAGTTGCTGCTTCTGCCTGTGCAAGAGGACAAAGACTGGACTTTGTGTACCTTCCTGCTTGTGAGGAACTCTCCAAGGGCTTGAAATTGAGCTTGCCTCCTGTTGTTGAAGTCTCAGGGACAGCAAATACTTCTCTCTGCCAGCACCTGGAGCATTTGCTGAGACTCCTGCCCTGCCAAGTAGTGCCCTATCCAGTTCCTGGAGCCTTGAAAGGAGAAGCTTGCAGGCCAAGTTTGAGAAATCCACACACAGACCGCTGTGCAGGGAAAAGTTTGACGCAACCTCTGGAAAAACCACGTGCCGCCGGCTTTAGGGCTGAAATCGACACTCTGCCTGCAGTGCGGCTGGGAAATTGACGCACGCAGCTGGAGAAACTACGCGCAGCATCTCTGACAGAGGCTGGTGAGATCGCAACCCACACTGCGCGGTTTTTGGATCACAGTGCAGCAGGATTTCCGGCGCAAACATCGCTGGGCATGTAAAAATTATGCAAAGCCTGCCAGTATCCGAGACTGCTTGTCTGGATCGACGCATTGCTCTCCTGTGGAGAGAAGTAAGGACGCACGCTTACCTGAGCTAAGAAGAAACGACGCACGGTCTCGCTTGTGAGTGATACCGACGCATCGCAAGCTTCTTTCGACACACACTCGCCCGTGCGGGGTTATTTTTTATGCTACCCAGGTACATTTTCAAGTTAACAGCGTTAGCATTGTGTTTAAAAGAACATGAAGACTCTTTACATTTTAATTAATAACTTGAATTGTATATGTTGAATTTTTGTCGTTTTGGTCTTGTTTTATTAAGATAAATATTTTCTATTTTTCTAAACCTGTGTTCTGTCATTTGTAGTGTTTTCATTAGGTTACTGTCTGTGTTAGTACAAATAGTTTACACCTAGCCCTCTGAAGTTAAGCCTGCCTGCTCGTGCCAAGCTACCAAGGGGTGAGCAGGAGTTAGCTAACGGTGATTGGCTTTTACCCTGACTAGAGTGAGGGTCCTTGCTTGGACAGGGGGTAACCTGACTGCCAACCAAAGACCTGATTTCTAACAATACTACTCTATAAAGATAGGAACAAGAGTGTCTGGTTAAAGGCTACAAATAATGACATAACTCAGATACTTATAAAGACCCATTTACAACCACTGAAGAAGTATTTCAGACATTGTTGCAATTATCAGAATCAGTAGGGCTGGCAGTATCAGAACCAAATGGATCAAAAAAGGAATGCCAATATGAACAAATGTTTTATCATTGAATGAAATGCAATCTAATTCTGCCCTAACACTCTGGGTAATTTGTGAATTATTATTACACATTACACCTTGTGCATTCTGGCGTGACCAAGAGGCGTCACTGAGAGGTTCAGACTAAATAATGACGTTGAATGGTAGAAACTGAATCAACTTATGAAATATAAATATAACTCTAGTAGTCAGAACAATGATAATGTGATTGGTGCACTACCACAGATGACCACTACACCCTGCTCGGAAAACCTCATGACTAGGCGTATATAAAATCTAAGTAATTTGTGTTCGCTCAATCAGGCAAAATTTCCAGAAAATTACATGAAATTCCCTGCACACACCTGAAATGGAAATCCACCATTTAGTGTTATATTTTAGTGTGAAATGCATTCTTGCATCAATTTTTGTCAAGGAGGATGCATTTAGAGTAATAACAATAGTGCAAAAACACAATTGTCAGGAACAACAGCTTCTCACATTCTGGTTGTTCGTGTAGTTCCTCCATATAATTTATCTGCCAACGGCAGTGTATATGTAAGATGTGGCATGATGGAGTAATTAAGGGAACTTCACATAACAAGCATAATTCAAAATTCCCAAAATTATATGAATAACTGTGGTGTAAGTTACATTTTGCCTGTGCCTATTCATGACACACATGTAAAGGTGTGCAGTAAAATTAAGAAATGTAACTATGTAAATGCCTGAAATGCTATCTAAGTAATTCTACATGAACATAATGAGTCTTTTGTGCATTCACATTGGATTGATAACACTCTAACTACAAAACTCATGACATGTAATGCCACTCAATCTCACATAGTGAGCCTGTGACATATACAACACTCACATGGCCAAACTTACTTGATAACATGCACACTACAATTCACAGCTTTCTCAGAGCTTTATACAAAAGTGTGTAGTGACTCAATGACCTACCAGATGCATTGCTTCACTTGTGTGGGCACATCGGTATGCATTCTACTCACAGGAAAAGCCCTCAATGAACTCTCAGCAGCCTTTATGTATGAAAAAGGTTGCTTCACAGATATCTCTTATAACTGAGGGAGTAGGAAGCAAGCAGAGCCTGGTGTAGAATAACTAGGGTCCCAGCAGGCAATGCAGACCAATTCCCGACAATCTAGTCTTTGATATCCAATTTCATCCTATTAGCTTTCAGCTGTCTGTTTTCTGTTCATACCTGGCTGTGTGAGGCAATCATTACTTAGCTTGTGTTATACACATATATGATCATCAACAACAAAGTGGTTTTCCAGATGTTTTTCGTAAATTTTCTTCACAAGCGAGGATGTGTGAGTTCTGGGGTTTTAATGAGTTAAAACAAGGGACTCCCTTAAACTAGTGAGTGTGCCACTCCTGTTGAAAATTGGGTCTCAAGTTGGCAGAGATATGCACCCTGTCCAAGCAGGGACCACAATCCTAGTCAGGGTAAGTCAGATACACAACCTAAATTAACCTGTGTTCACCCTCTGGTAATTTGGCACAGAGCAGAAGGCAATGTGTAAAGTACTTGTGCAACACACATGCAGTAACCACTGTGAACACACCACAAAAAGACTGCACACAAGTCTAGAAAAATATAGATTGTATATCTCTGTAAATCAAGACCAGAACAACAAAATTCTAATCAATAAATTAGGAGATATGATTGTTTTATTAATTGATGTAAAAGTAGTGCTTTGAGAATTTACGGGACGAGTAATAAAGGTTTTACGGTAATGCCTTCACTATTGGTACAATAAATGACAAGTGTGCTGTCGCGATTTAAGCTAGCAGGAAGAAAACATCTTGGCTGAGTTTCCTGTTATTCAGGAGTAAGGTAATGTGCCCTGATGATTTAATATCCAAAAGAAAATAGAAATCCGAGCAAGTTTCAGAGTTGGGACGGTGCTGCAATGGAGGAAGCGCTGATGCACTAGTTCTATGGCGGTGTTTTCGCCCACTCAGGCTGAGTCAGGCTGCTGGGTGGCTTTCTGATTGCAGGTGGAGTAGAAGCCTCAAGTTCAGGATGTCAGCATTCTCACCCAGATCTTGGCACTGCTGGGCAGAGTCACGGTGAAGCATGGCTGCCTGGGAGGTAGGCTGGCAGGTGGCACAGCAGTGTTGGTCCAGTCAGGCAGTCCCTCAGCACTAGAGAATGGAATCAGCAGGTGCGTGCTCAGTGTGTTGGTCAAAGTCAAATCAGTGACATGAAGCCCCTGCAACCAGTGGTGTCTCACATCAGGGCCGCACACTTGACCCCAGGAGGGCTCACATTTGCAAGAATAAGCGGGGGGTGCTGTGCTCAGTCTCTCAGCAGCATGAAGTCTGGATGGTAATCCTATGGGGTGACAAAGTCGTTGATGTCCCTTAGACCTCAGGGAAGAACAGAGGACAAGCCAGCAAGCACTTGGAGACACTCTGGAGGTTGTTTCTAGTCCTTGGGTGCAGGGCAAAGATTAGCAGGCAGCAGGGCAGCACAACAGAGCACAGCAGCAGTTCTGGGGAACAGTCAGATCTGGCAAAGTAGTGATCCTGGTCCAAAGCATTCTTTACTCCAGCAGTATTCCCTTGAGTCCAGCAGTGTATTGATTTTAGAGGTTGAGGAGCCCAGTACTGATACTAAAAAGTGCGTGTGACTTCAAAAGGTTTCTTTGAAGTGCACAGGTCCCTCTTTCTGCTCAGCCCTGCCTCCAGGTAATCAGCCCCTTTACGAGGGCGCTGCCCAGTACCCCTGGAGATGTAAGTGGAAGGCTTTCAAAAGCTCCTCCACAGGAAGACCCATCAGTAAGCAGTTGAATGCAGAGGCAGCTGAGTATCCTGTTTGTGGGTGTCTGATGGGAATGCACAAGTGTACCTGTCACCTAGCCCAGGCCAGGTGTGTTTTGGAGATAGGCTGTAGACACAGGACAGTGAGGGCAGAGAAATGCCATTTTTCTAAAAGTGGCATTTCAAAAATAGTTATGATAAGTCTGTCTTTACCAGTAAACAGGATTTATCTTGCAATGGTAATAAGTGTGATGCAGCTACTTCTCTCAGATCAGAAATTACAGCTTAAAGGTATTTTAAGGAACTCCCAACACTGACCTATGAGAGGGGCAGGCCTCACAGTAATGAAAAACAACCTACTTAAGTGGGTGGCACAATCCGTGCTGCAAGCCCACTAGAAGCATTACATTTACAGGCCCCAGGAATATGGTACACCAGTTTACAAGGGACTTACATGTAAATTAAATATACCAATCGTGGATACACCAATGTTACTATGTTTTGGGGAGAAGCACATGCACTTTAGCACTGGTTAGTAGTGGTAATGTGCTCAGAGTCCTAAGGCCAACCAAAAGATGCAGCATCAAAACAGGGGGTGAAAGGCAAAAAGTCAGGGCTACGGCCACCCTAAGGATGCCAGGTCTAAGACTCTGTTATTAGTTCTATCATAGCATGACGATACATGCAGCATCCAAATGGCATCTGATTACAATTCATTCGCATTATTACACTTACATTTTGTTCCAGTAAGATATTAATCCAAGGCAAAAAGCTAAGCTGTTTGAACTTAAAAAAGCTATATTTAATTTTCCTTTACAGTAGTCAACACATAGAATAAGACTAGTGCAGGGATATTTTAGGGGGCTTCTGATCCCAATAAATGCCCCAACTGAAAACAGACCTCAGAAGTGGGTAGAATCGTGTAGATCAGTCTGAATTGTACCCATAAGCAGTCACAATAACCTAGTGTTTTTTAAACGTGTGTGGGTGGGGCACCTACAAAAATATTTAAGCCAACATCAAAATAATGTTAAATTATTGGACTTCAGGTTCTCAACAGAGAACCATCATTTTCCCATACACTACTAGAGCTCAGGGAGACATGGCCTACAAAAGTAGGCAACATCATGGGCTTTATGACATAAAGTTCCTAAGGGGTGCAATAGGACTGTTAGATTCCGCTCTCGTCTGCAGAGACATCTCTGCCCCCCTTTCAACTGCTGGTCCAGTGGCATCTGCAGAGAAAGCACAGAGGAGCTGCTTGAAATAACCAGTCCACCTGTCACTAATGCTCTGCCGTCAGGGCAGCCATAAGTTTGTGGCTAGTCTGAGGGTAGTGCATTATATGTAATAGGGTACACTTTACCTGTTTATGTCCAGCACATCCTGGTAAAGGTGTCCAGTGGTGCAAACAGGGACAGGGATCATATCTATAATAGAGCCCCAGAAGAGATCCGTGACGAGAAACCTTATTTGATGAATTTCCAACTTGTGAAGAGTCTTAGTAATATGATATTTGGTGAATCCTTTCTTAATATTTAATTTAAGTCTTCGCATTGAAAGTATAACAGCTTCTTCTTGAAACATCGTGAAAAACATATTTGATATTGATATATTTTTGCAGAGCTGGAATGATTTGTAAAGTGCCAAAGAAACCCAAAATTTTATAAAACGTGATTATTTTTATTCTGATAGTTTTGGCCACAAACTATGATCAGTTAGCACCAATTTTCCCGCATTCATCAGCAGAGATGTTTAGAGACAATTCTAAGTTGAAATGTAGGGCGCTGACCCCTTGAACTAGGAATTAAAAAGCCAATATATTTGTTATGGGTTGGTGATTTATTTATCTAATCTCTAAGCAGTTACAATAATGAAACGGATTGCAATGCTTCTTTTGCCTGATCTCCAATTACCAGATTTTACTTCCCCAGATAATCTACTGAGGCTCTATAAACCATTATTCAGGGTTCTGTTATTACTTTTACAACAACGTTGACCCTGTGCATTTGCCACAGACAAATGTTTGTATTTGCGTGTGTTCTTCGTAAATGAAAATATGCCATTATAGAGTAAGAGTAAATCCATTCTTTGCGTTATAATGGATATCTTGACTATGTGGTGACGACTCACTATCATGCAATCTAGTAATCATTTGCAAGTACAATGTAAGCTGTTACCTATATAACTATAAATAATGTTTAAAAGGCTAATGGTGAACTGTAAATCAATCAAGTTGGTATTTGCATTTGAATGGTATAAAGTGTTGCACCATCAGTACCATGGTAACTAATAAGTTTGCAGGCACAAACATCGTCATTCGCAAAATCACATGATTCACAACCATAAAGAATGTTTTGAAATGTAAAAAACACACATTTCAGAAGTAATACAATTCTTTCTGATTGCTGTAAGGTGTTTTGGTACACATTGTAGACGTATAAAGTGCACACCCCAGTCCACTTTGGGCATAGAAGTGGAAGGTATCAATACTTTGAAACTGCAATTGCTGTAAGAAACCATTAGTCACATACCGATACCTCAAAGTGGGTGCAATCTGATTCGCAAAGCAGAAGCTGCCCCTGATCTGTTCCTAACTATGCGAACCCGAGGTACTAGACCAACTTCCCACTGACAGGCTGTGTGGATGGTGCCCTGTCAGATGTATTGGCATACATATTCAGATGACAGCTCAGCAGATGTGATCTGTTTAAAGGTGAGACTAGCGGGAGAGGTTCAAAGGTCTGCACTGCACACTATGTCACTTCATGCACCAACGGTTTGAGGAGCACATAGCTTCCTCACAGCCCCGAAAAAAAGGCAATTTGGAGCAGCAGTAGACAAGAAAGTAAGCTAGATTGTGTTTAATCATGAAGTGTTTTTTTTCATCTACTAATTTTCATAGCTATTAATAAAGAATATTTCTAAACCCATTATGAACCCGGGAGGCAGTCACATCTAAAAGACGGAGCGCAACAAGCATTGTCAAAGCAAATATGTCTGGCCCCTGGCAACCTAGAGTGATGGTTAATCTTTTTAAAGTATTTTATGCATATTCCACAAAAAATAAAGAAGGAAAAAAGAAGAAAAAAACATCTTGCTACATAAAAGTGGCAGCCATATTCTTGCAATAAAACATTTCATTTAAAAATGTATAAGCATTGCTTTTAGTTTTACTAGAACAGTATGCATGCTTCCTAGAAAGCAGATATATGTAGAACAGGTATAGAAACACTTTTTAGTTTTAATGAATATCACAGAAAAAAGAAGTTTTTTATTGGGCCAAAGAATAGTTACTATTGACTTCGAATTAGAGTAATCTGAAGACATACTTTAAACACACAAGGATGGCAAAAAAGATAAATGATTGATACAAAAAAGCACTGGTAAAGTTTTGAGGTGATCTCCACATGAGATCCGGTCAAATACTGTCGCTCATGGCGCAAGAGAGACAAAGGCTGAGGTGAACTGTCCCATTTCTCTATGCTTTATACTGTGTTGGGTCGAAGCAATTAAAATTGCCAGTACACACATCAAAGGGACCGATCCAAAGCCTCCGTATGCATGTACATAAGGATACATGTATTGTATGTTTGCATGTACGAATATACACGTTTGTACTTTTTTTTAATGATTTTTAGTTATTGCATGAGGATGGAAATACAGCTAAAGCTGCCTCCAAGCCAGACTAAAAAAGTGACTATTGATATTTGAGTGTAGGTTTTGTTTCTCAAGCTTCTGGTGAGAGTAATTAGGAATTCATTGTATGCATATACGTAAGGGACACATATATTAAAACATGGTAATAAAAGCAATAACAAAGAAAATAATAATACTAATATTATTATTATAATTAAACATACAAGTTGATGCACCTGAGCCTTACCTACTTTGCATATGAGCATACTTACCTTCAATCTGGGTGTGTGGTTATGGGGACATTATTTATTGTTGTTGGGCTACAAGTGTATGGAACTTGTTTTCTATGAAGATATTTCACTTGCATAGTCAGTGGCTCTTTGAGACCTGGCCGAGTTCACTTTTACCTGTAGCAGCACCTGTGGCGCTCCAAACCTCCTGTGCCTACTCCTGCTCAGGGCGAGAGGAAGAAGGCAAACGGGAATTCACTATGCCGCTGGCAGGACCGGCTGCAGAGAGAAACATTCAAAAGTTAGTTGCACAAAACTACTAAGACATCTCACGAGTGAAACTTCGAACAAATTTAAAAAATCGTGTTTTCATTAAAGTTTACGAGACGCGTTGAGTGGATGGTGTTTCTTTTTGTAACTTTTACAAGTTAATTGAAATGAAAAGTATGTGAACAGCATTAATAAATTATTTAATAAAAAAATAAAAAACATTTCCTAAAATGGACTGCTCGGATCTACCTGATTGAGGTTAATCGTCAGACCTACTTACCATGCAATTTAGAGACTGACCTAGATTACCATATATTACCTAATTTCAAGCAAAGTATGATTTTCTGTGTTGTTTTTTCCCGAAATACTAAAGGTACTCAGACCATGGTCTCAGCTTTTTAAACATCCACAGGACCGGCTTCATGAAGATAGATTTTGTTTAGTTGTTGTAATCACCACCAGCTGACAATGAAATGGAAGGGTTACAGAAAAGTAGGAACCATGACTGGACCCAGGTGAATACAAAAAAACCCTAAACAATTTTTAAAAAGCGCTAATACAAACAAATACAGGCATTTTAATCTCAATATAGGCATTCCTAACACAACTTGGAAGCATAACCTCCCATCGACTAAGAAGTATCATATCATGCTTACCAAAACAAGCATTTGCAATGCAATAGGTCTCGCATTTGCTAGAGTTAGAGCTATTCGTGTTGTAAATGCATAACTGTACTTTCCTTGCCACATAAATTGGTCAACCCTGCCTCATAATGTTGTCCTCTCTGCCACATAAATGCTGTGGCCCTACAAATAACTAAAACACTTCCATTTACCTTCTCCCTCCGTCTGCATTAAAAAATATATATATTGTCATTAAACATCCTAATTTAAATCTGCCATGCTAATTAGAATAGAATACCATTTTCACAGCCCAACCATCAGAGTTGCTGGCTGACTAACAGAAGCCCTGGAGCAAGGCTAGGACTAGAAATATTAAAAATAGCCTTTAAAGTTTTGCTTAATAATTGATGCATGTTGGATGTTGTGACAGTGTGAGCATGTGGAGCTTGACAACACAAGAGCTTGAGTGTTTAAAGAGAGAAAATGAAAAATACCTCATACATTAAATAATCACTGCTTTTTTTAAAACAGTGCTGTGACTGCATAGATTGGAAAGAAAAAAATATCACCCTTTACAAAGACAAAAGAGTAGTTCAGTACGTGCAGATGACACTTAGTAAAGGATAGGCCTTAAGTTATTGAAATTACTGAAGCAGGTTAGTAGAGGAGGCTGCAGGCGCCCTTTCTGTAGCAGCAATCCTTTTGTCTATGCTAAGCCCACTTTTATTTAAAGCTTTAACAGTTTACACGTTTTTGTAAATATTTTGGAGAAAACCCTGCTATGAGGAGGCAAAGTTTCCGAGTCTGTCATACGAAGCAGTAATTAGTCTTATCCAGTGAGAAAGGTTGTAAACTCTGAAAGCATTCAAGATAGTCATCACTGCCAGAGGGTGAGCACTTTTTAACCAGAAAGTAGCTCAAACCAAAACCACATACAGGACAGGAGCACAGAGTCAGAGTCCAAGGAAAAACAAAACCTTTGTCAAAGTTTGTGATGGGTGAGCGCTTTCTGGTCACTGAGCAAAACGCCATTCTTTGCTTTTCTAATCAACTTTATTAGCGTTTTATGACCAGAAAGTGCTCACTCGAAGCAAACTTTGAAAAGGTTTTTTATTTTTATTTGTTGGGATCCTGACCCGTGCTCATGTAGTGTGAGTGTGTTTTTGTCTGAATTGCTTTTATCAAATGCTTATTTCAAATAAGCTAATTAAAAGCCCAACAACTGTGCGTGTTTTCATCCAAATGCTAAAAAAACAAGCAGTGAGAAGCAAAGATGGTGGGGGTGTCATGGGGACCTTTAAGATGTAATAAAATGTCAGCAGCGATGTGTGGGAGGTGTTGGGCATTGGGGGGAATGGCACAGGCAAATGAAGGGAATTAGGAATATAACTAAAATTAAGTAACTGCAGGTGGGTAGGGGGTAGGCAACAAGCTTGGAGGAGATAACAACATAGCGTCTGGCTCAAAAAGCACTCAGAGCAACAGAGAAAAAAAAGTCCCTGACAAAGATGATATTATGGGACAAGTGGAAGGGTATAAGTACTAGGGGTGTGCTCCGTCGGAGTAGACAAAGGAGGAGAAGGTGGGACAAATCGGAAAGATTAACCACTTAGAAACAAATGATTTTTAAAGTACACTGACATAAACTAATGAAGAAGCAGTGGGTGGAATTAGGGTCCACAAAGAAGTATATACTAAAGTACATACAAGAGGTCTTGAATGCTCGACTTAAAAAGAGCAAGATACCAGCTGATAAATAAAGAGGACATTGAACACTTCAACCTACTGGCACATGTATTTTTGTCTATTATATGAAAGCAGCATTGGTCTACCAAAGTTGCAATCTGTAAAATATTAGTTTAGGATACTTCATTGTCAGATGGACAAAACACGATAAACACATGAAATTATGAAGTAGGTGTAGGAGACCACCAAATAAATACCTACGATTGATACATTTCTTTAAGTCCTGGCCGAGAACAAATTAAGTGGCCAGAATTAGAAATAGGATCTCTCTCTGGACATCAAGAACCTATTGAATCTAGGTAAATCCAGCAAATGTCCAGCATTCACTCCTGATGTTTCACCAATGAATATTTTTTAAACTTGTTTGTCACCCACAATTGGTCAATTACCTCCAGGTTGTAATTATTATATAACTGCCGGTGCTGTGTCTTCATCTTGGAAGTTCCAAAAACAATAATTGGTAAATAACATAAATGTGTATAATCGTATAAGAACTAGTTCAAACTGGAGCCATATCTTACTTTAACCGTTGACCCACCGACAAGAAAGGCAGGCTTTGCTTTAAGTCTTAGTCAAATGAGGTCTTACTAGCTGCAAAGAAATTGCCAAATGTATCATGCAGTGCCTGGAAGGAATACATAAACACCAATGGCAGAGCCGTTCACATTCATGTGACTCAGGATTCTGGCAGAAGGCTTAAATGGTTAGGACAAGAAAATGTCAACCTTCTTAAAGCGGCTTTTTCAGAATTGTGACTTAAAGTCCAACTTTACCAATAAAGATGTTTTTTTATTACAATTCATTTGAGTTTCAAGAGCATATCTCTATGTGTACCTAATCAAACGTTAGCACTTATTAAAGCTAATAAGGTAACCCTGGGGTAGTCAATGGGAAAGATATGCCTTACAGTAGTGAAAAACAACTTTAGGAGTTTTTCACTACCAGGACATGAAAAAAGGTAAACAATCATGCCCAGCTTTTTAAGTAAAAGGTGTGCTGCCCTACGAGGCTCTAGAGCCTACTTTAGGGGTGACTCACATGTATTAAAAAGGAAGATTTAGGTTGCCACCCATATCCCTGCACATGTTCACACCACCCCTTCCCTTTGACTTCTGTCCTTTGCTGCTAGAGCTATGCTAGAAGTTTGCCAAGTGTGCCAAGAACGGTGGCCTCTTTACTGATTCTGTGGAGGGGCAAAGAGACAACAGAAGCCCCCTCAGCTTCCTAAAGAAGGCCATATTGGACATATCACAGTGCAGTCGTAACATAGTGGCTACTGGCATCAGTGGCACTCATGACTTGAGACTCGCCAGCAAGGCATCTTGAGGTTGCCTTTATGGAGAAGGCAACAATTCTAAAGATTTCTTTCCTCTGGTGTCTACTTATTCAGCTGCAGAGCTGCCAGAATATCAAGTATCATGGGGGAAATGGATGAGATGGTGATTCTGCGCGCCCTCTGTGTCTGATGTAATACTATCGAGTTTTTATTCTCCTATACTTTTGCATAGATTGTGCAGTTATTTTGGTCACCATAAAGTGGGAACTATATATTCTTTAGGATTGAGATACAACACAGCGCCCTCTCAGCTTACCTTGTAATTTTATGGGGAAAGGTATCACACTCTCTGGGGCAAGCTGGAACAACTTTGGGAGGTCACTTGGTGTAAAATCTTACATGAACTATGAGAGCTAAGATACCCAGAGGAGGAGTCAAAGCTTTTGAAGCAGTAGCACTGGGAAAAACACAGAAAGTAGGGGCCTATAAAATGAGTAGCAGCACTAGACAAGAGGCGCACTTTCCTCGAGAAAGCATGGAAAATATGCAAGAGGTTCTAGAGAACTTAAGCGATAGCACAATTTCACAATTAGTGCAACAAGGCAGGTGGGGGGGGGGGGCAAATGGCCCAGACTGAACTTAGGGTGCCGGATTCTAATAAAAACAGAGAGGCAACTGAGAATACTCTTCACCACACCCATTGCCTTTTAAAGGTTACCAAAGACATGATCAACACAGTGCAGAGTGACCACTTACAAAGTCAGGATAGGAATGCAAATATGCATTGTGAAACCGATACCGCCTCTATCCTCAAGGTGGCTACTGTGAGTGCTCAGATGGCAATGCAACAGTTTATCCTTCAAAAGCCTTTCTGCTCGATAGTATTTGCTAAGACTACTTAATTGTTTCCTCTCTTTGTAAATATGAGTCAGTGCAAGTCTAGCAGAAGCAGAGCAGAGTATTGAGACTGAGCTAAGACTCTGAACAGAGTGATCAAGATATGTTATGCAACACAAAGAGAGCTGAGCAAATCTATGGGCTGACAAAAGAAATCCTTGCTGAGCATAAAGCACAAGCTGAAACTGCATTGGATGTGAATATGAGTAGTGAAACCCCTGTAGCACTCCGAGATATGCCAGATGAAATATTAGGGGAGGTTGAGGTTATTAAACAATCACAACAGAAATCAACCAAACAAATGTCTGACTACTTCAGTAGCCTGAATGAGAAAATCACTCAAATGTATCTAGGGTGGAGGAACCGGAGCAGCGAATTTCTAACTGTGAGGATAGACTCTCAGACACTTCTGGGTTGGTAGATAAGTATGAGAATGAGAATAAATAACTACGTAATAAGTCGGAGGAGCTGAAGAACCTTTCCAGGAGATCTAATCTAAAAATTACAAGGATTACAGAGCACAAAGATGACACGGTCGGGGCTATGGAATATGTCAATCATTTGATCAAACAGTATGTTTTTCTAGGACATACACATGATTTAATTTTAGTGAGAGCACACCGAGTACCTTATTGCCCCCTGACCATTGCAAAATGTTCTCGCAATATACTGCTGAACTTTGCGGACTTCAGAGTAACAGAAAAGTTTCTGGGTAAGGTTATACAGACAAAATCATTTGATGTAATTAAAGAGTTTTCGATCAGAATCTTCTCCAAGATGATCATTGACCCAGCCTGCTGAAGTAGAGATTTTAAAACTACATAAATTCCATTCCATGTGTCTGGAGTTCAGGCAACTATTGTTCAGCCTGCAAAATTGAAAGTGTTGTAGAAAGGACGATTTAATCTGCAGGAGACAATGGAAGATGCACAAGACTTGCTGAAGGAAATATCTCAAGGCCTGGCAGGGTCTCAGAAATAAACTTGTTGCCTGTTGAGTTTCAGGGGAAGCAGTGGGGAGGGGAGGTGAGGAAGGTTTGGTACAAATACAGGGTTCCAACAAGTAGGTGGCACAGGGGAATCTTGGGATCACATCGTGTGAGACCCTGGGAGGTGAAGGGAGGGACTGGGGCAGTGGAGGGCAAGTGCAATTGGGGAAAAATTGAAGGTTTTGCATTTTATATGGAAAGGGGCTATAACTTAGTGATTCAAGTAGTGTCCTTAGTTCTTCAAATTGGTGGGGCAGTATATTTGGTAAGATAGGTTGTGATAATACGAGTCATTGTTGCACTTTATAAATAATATCACTTATTCACTTTAGCACTGATATGCACTTTAGTACTGCTGGATACACTTTCAGCATAACATGCATTTTAGAATGACATAGTGCTGCTAGGCATCTTTGGTATAACATGCACTTTAGAGTGATGGAAGTTGTTTAAATCTTAACATTGCCTCTCCATTTTAATCTCTTAGGTATTGCTCTGATTGTGCATCAAAAATCATTTTTTAATGCTGTAACTGACCTTGAAGGATAGAAAGAAATATAAAAAAAATAGATTGTTCGAGGCTAACGGTCTGAACAATAGATGCAATGCCAAAGCTATTGAGGAATGGATAAAAGATCATTCACCAGACATAGTTGTAATTCAGGTTGCACATATCAAGCAAGATAAGTGTAATTTTGCAATGTTCAACAATTGGGCATGCATTGAATGTATGTCCTGCTCAACTGGGGCCCCAGGGGTGTGGTCATTATACTAATGAACATTTGCAGTGGGATATTTGCTCCTTACAGACGGACACACAGGGGAGATGGGCATGGGCCAATGGACAAAAAGTGGAGGAAAGAGTTACTGTTGCGACAACATTCTCCCCTGTTGAAGATAATCTGACTGCACTGTTAAAGCTATTTCAGTTACCTGTTATGATCACTGGTAGATTAATTTTTATAAGGATTTTAATTTTCTGCAAAACATGGGGTTAGATTTTTCTACAGTAACTCGCCTGCAAAACTAACCCAGAACAGCTAACAATATAGAGGAATACAAGAAAAGTTTCAATTGAATTGACCAATGGAGAAATACATTTCCAATCTGCGCAAAGGCACATGTGTATCCAATATATTTAATCCTGCTGCCAGACTGAACTATTTCTGAACATCTTCAGAGTATAGGATTTATAAATATTGCTTTTACAGATCCTTTGTTGATTTCAATGCATATTTATGGCACTAGAAAAAACTGGTCAACACAGGATGGTCTTTTATCACGTTAAAGCTGGAAGATGAATCTTGGGTATCAGATATGGAATCTGGAATATGTCAATTTTATTAGATTAATGTGGGCACTACCTCCCAGAAATGGTATGTGATGCCTTCAAAGCTGCCATCGGAGCCCAGATAATCAGCCAAGAAATAATAGAGAAATGGGACCATAAAGAGGTGAGGGGAGCCGTTGAGCTACGGTTAAAGCAAACATATGAAAGGTACATGAGTAATAAATGTACAAAAACACAGGCATTTAAAAAGGCAAAGAAGCAGACTCAGATTTATTACTATGAGCAGATTTTCCTCTTAAGTAATGCCTACATGCAAAAGTTCTATAAGGAAAGAGAGTATGCTGGGAAGTTCCTAGCCTGGCAGGCATGAGAAAAAAGGGAACAAAACACTATTAAATCAATTTATGATAGTGAGACGAATACACATACCACAGATGTTAAAACCATGCAAGACTTGTTTAGACAACTTTATAGGAACAGTTATGTCTTTCAGGAGTAAGCATGTTTGGACCAGCTAAAAGAGTTCATAGGCTGTATTTCTCTCCCGAGGCTAAACCGGAGACATTCTCATGCCCTAAAGTCCCCATTTACATTAAAAGAAGTGGAAATATTGGTGAAGTCCTCAGCTAGTAGAAAAGCTTGTAGGGAGAATAACATCCCAGATGATTCTTTTTTAAAAGTTCCCACATATTTCAAATCATCATATTTTGAGACATGCAAAACACATTCTGAAGGGGGGGAACATTCCATCCACATTTGATGGAGCTCTGATTGTTAGTTTTCTTTAGAAATGAAAAGATCCAGAAAATCTAAATTCATATAGACCTATTAGTCTCTTAAACACAGTTTATAAAACAACAATGAAACTACTTTTAAACAGAATTAATGGTGTGGTGAATGGTTTGATAAGCAAGGATCGGAGTGTTTTATTCACTGCCCAACAATTGCCTTCCAGTACCAACATTTTAATTAAAGTTTTGGATCTTTTTAAAAGAAAACAGATCCCAGCCCAGGTCTTTTTATTATGCGCAGAGAAGGCTTTTGGCCTTGTTAATTGGGAGAGCTTATTCTGTATCTTGGAGGGTTTCAGTTTACTGGTAGCATTTATTAAAGTAATATTCAATTTTTATAAAGGGGTGCAATCATGAATAATCAGGATTTCTATGGATATTGGTCGACATAAGGAAAAGAAAGAGACTAGGCTGGTATGTCCGCTCCCCCCCATAATATTTGCAATATTCATTTAACCCTTAGTTATTGCTATAAAAAAGATTACAATTGCAGCTCTGATAAATGGAAAGACGGGGATTAAGATATATGCTGATGATGGCATACTTTAAAAAAAAAAAACAGACATGGAAATTCAACAAAGAGTTTTTATCATCTTCCACCAATTTCATTTTTTGAGAGGATACAAGATTAACAATTGAAAACAGAAATATTGCTATGCAACTGCACTAAAAAGACTTTTTTCACTGAACTTCCACAATTAGTCAATTATCTACCCAAAAGGTACCTTGGCTTATATAAGACTGGAGACTTAGATCATCTTTTTGAATTAAAGTATCTCCCTCTGATAGATGAAATTAACTCTCTATTTATCAAATGATACAGTTTGCTATCATCTATCATGCGGAGAATTACATTTATCTGCATGTCGAATTTACTGGTGATTAAATGTTTACACACGCACTACCTTTTTTAAAATATATTAAATATTTTAAGGAAATTGAAGGATTATTTGCAACATTCATTTGGGCATATAAAACACCTATGCCTATATTTATACTTTTTGATGCAAACCAGCGCTGGCGCTGGTTTGCGTAAAACAATTTACCACCGGCCAACGCCATTCAAATGCAGCAGGCAGGCGCCTTATTTATGGATTGATGTTAGCCGGCGCTGCGGGCTGGTCAGAGTAAAAAAAAATGACTCTAACCAGGCTGTGCTGGCGTAGGGGAAAAAGGGGGTTGTGCGTCAAAAAATGGTGCAAGTCATGTTAGAGTAAAAAATCATGGCTCTAACCGGACTTGCACCATTTTGTGATGCACAACCCCCATTGAAATGACTCCTGTCTTAGCAAAGACAGGAGTCATGCCCCCCTGCCCAATGGCCATGCCCAGTGGACTTCTGTCCTCTGGGCATGGCCATTGGGCACAGTGGCATGTAGGGGGGCCCAAGTTAGGCCCCCCTATGCCACTAAATTTTGTTCAAAAAAATACTTACCTCAACTTACCTGTACTTACCTGGGATGGGTCCCTCCATCCATGGGTGTCCTCCAGGGGTGGGTGGGGCAGGGGGTGTCCCTGGGGGCGGGGAAGGGCACCTGTGGACTGCTTCCATGGTCAGAGACCATGGGCATGAGCCCACAGGTCCCTTAATGCCTGCCCTCACCCAGGTGTTAAAAAATGGCGCACATCAGGCTGGGCGCTGTTTTTTAAGGCCCGCCCCCTCCTGTGCATCAAAATGACACGGAGTATAAATAAGACACACAGGCCTTAAAGTGATTTTTTGGACGGGAACGTCTACCTTGCATGTCATTAACGCAAGGCGGTTTCCTGCATCCAGAAAATGACGCACACAGAGGAATTTTTGACGTTCGCGGGGACGGGCGTCATAGTATAAATATGGTGCAGGGTTTGCGCCAAATGTGCGTCAAAATGTTTAAAGCACATTCGGCGCAAACAGAGTATAAATATTCCCCCAACATTTGCATTGGTTATGCTAATCAAGCCGCTTAATGCAGGAGGTCATGCACTGCCAAATTTGAAGGAATACTATTTTGGAAACTTTGTACATTCCTTGTATGGACTTGGTAACAACCTAAAATGTGATAAGGCAGAACAGAATGTTTTCTTGGATTTAATGTTTAACATATATACCAATATGAATTCATGCGAATGACCAAGTTGTCGAAAAAAGTTTGGTATAAAGTACTGCATTGGATATCCAAAAGGAAAGAGCAAATGCTGAGTTATAATGCTACTCCACTGTTTAATGCGTTCAGTAGACTGGAAGATATTGCACTAGAACATCAGCTGAAATTTGATCAAATATAGGGGCATATTTATACTCTGTTTGCGCCGGAATTGCGTCGTTTTTTTTGACGCAATTCCGACGCATAACTAACTCCATATTTATACTTTGGCGTTAGAAGCGTCTAGCGCCAAAGTCCATGGAGTTTGCGTCATTTTTTAGCGTGGACACCTACTTTGCGTTAATGAGATGCAAGGTAGGCGTTCCCGTCTAAAAAATTGACTCGGAGGCATGTGCGCCGTATTTACACTCCCGAGCAAAATTCACGGCCGGGAGTGGGCGGGTCAAAAAAAATGACGTACGCCCGCTTTTGCGCCTGGAAAAGGCAGGCATTAAGGGACCTGTGGGCTCGGAAGGAGCCCAGAGGTGCCCTCCCATGCCCCCAGGGACACCCCCTGTCACCCTTGCCCACCCCAGGAGGGCACCCAAGGCTGGAGGGACCCATCCCAGGGACATTAAGGTAAGTTCAGGTAGGTTTTTTTTTTTTTTTTTTGTGGCATAGGGGGGCCTGATTTGTGCCCCCCTACATGCCACTATGCCCAATGACCATGCCCAGGGGACAGAAGTCCCCTGGGCATGGCCATTGGGCAAGGGGACATGACTCCTGTCTTTGCTAAGACAGGAGTCATGTCAATGGGGGTTGGGAGTAAAACAAAAATGGCGCAAATCGGGTTGCGGCGCAAATTTTGCCTCAGCCTGACTTGCCCCATTTTTTGGCACCCAAGCTCCATTTTCTCCAACGCCGGCGCTGCCTGGTGTACGTCATTTTTTTTAACGCACACCAGACAGCGCCGGCGGCTAACGCCGGCTAACGTCATTGAATAAATACGGCGCCCGCATGGCGCTTCAGAATGGCGTTGGCCGGCGCTCATTTTTTTGACGCAAAACTGCGTTAGCGCAGTTTTGCGTCAAAAAAGTATAAATATGGCCCATAGTGTCCAGACGGAGAACTAATGGCAATTGATATGATATAGAGTTTCTGAAAATAGATGTATGGAAGAAATGGTTAGCTATCCAACCAAATATCAACACTGCCAAAAGCTCTGTTCGGAGGTCTTTTATTCAAACTGCATATTTTTTGAAGGGCCTAAACACAAGATTTTGGACCTGGCCCTTTTACAGGGTCATTCCCCAGACTTTTTGCCTTTTGCCTTCTTATTTTCATGACTTTTGTTGGCTGACGTTATGACTCTGAGCACTTTTTTACTGCTAACCAGTGCTAAAGTGCATGTGCTCTCTCTTGTAAAATTGGTATGATTGGCTTATACCTAATAGGCATATTTAATTTACCTATAAGTCCCTTGTAAAGTGGTATCCCTATACCCAGGGTCTGTAAATTAAATGCTACTAGTGGGCCTGCAGTGCTGTTTGTGTCACCCATTGGAGTACCCTCTCAAACCTATCTCAGGCCTGCTAGCACAGGGCCTGTGTGCGCAGTTTTCTGCCACAGGGACCTGGCACCTAAATTTACTTGCCGATCCCAGAACTCCCCTACCCCTAAGGTATGTCCTAGCTAGCCCTATGGGCAGGGTGCCATGTTTGTAGAAGGCAGGACATGTGCCAAGTTGCGTGGTCTGTCCTGGTAGTGACAAACAGCCTAACTTGGTGTCTCACTGCTGTGAGTGCTGCCTTCTCATAGGATTGCATTAGGAATGCCCTGCCTTATGGGTAAGGGGTATTGTCTGATTTATGAGGGGTAGCGTAGGCATGTTTGGTATGGTTGTAATGGTGATAAGAAATGCTGCTTACTGGTGTAAGTGTATTTTTTATTACTATTACAGAAATGCCACTTCTAGAAAGTGTGCATTTATCTCTGCTTATGACTCTGGTGTTTTTGCATCTTGACTCCAATTCACGTCTGGGCAGATTGACAGTTGGGGCTTTGTGCACACTTTTCAGACAGCCTGTACACAGGAAGGGTGGAGGTGTCTCAGAGATGCATCTACATATTGTATAGTCTTCCTGGGCTGAGAGAAGGGAGAGGTGGGGCACGCCTGCATTTTTAAAGGCTGTGCCCTGGCCTCGCACAATAGGGTCGTTTAACCCCCACTGATGTTTGGAGCCTGTGCTGGAGGAGAGAAGGGGCACTCCCAGAACCACTTGTAATTGGTTGGAACCCCCTCTCCTCCTCATTGACAAAGACACTGTAAACTGAGTATAAGTACAGGGGAATATTCCGCACAATTTAGACATTCTTGGGACTTGTAACTGGACACAGGACGCTGCTGAATGGACTCACCAGGAACCCCCTTGGACTGCTGCTGCTGTGCTGACCTATGACCTGCCTGGTAACTAAGAGGAACTGCCACCATCTGCATCCCTTGTGCTGGCCTGTGTTGGGGCCTGGAAGCCCTATGCTTCCCTCCCCTCTGCCTCCAGGAGCAGCGTGCTATGTCCCCTGACCCCTATAATTATCCAGAGCATGAGGAGTGCTCCAGCTTTGTTGTTTTGTGGCCATACGCTGAGGGCAGCGCTTTGTAAAGCGCTTTACTTTCTAGCTTCCCCCCTAGCGCTAGAGAGCGCTTCTTGCCATCGACAAAACACTGCCACGACCCGAGCTTCTTTGAGTGACTTAGCGGCTGTGAGCGCAGTGCTGCCCGAATCACCGCTGCAGCCCGGGAGGCTGCATTCCTTGAGTGAGAGTTTCGTGCTGCCCCTGGGACCCCTGGGGCACCGTGAATTAGTAAAAAGGAGTGAGCGCGCTCTTACTTTGCCCCTGGGGCGAAACACGCTCTAAGGAGCGCCCCGGGGCACACACCAGCACCTGTTTCTGGTGCATCACCACGCGGCCGGGCCTGACAAGGAGAAAGGAGCCGTGTCTCCCCATAGGCAGCCCGACACCGAGGATGCGGTCGCAGACTGCTGATCCCCGCTGAGGAAGGGGAGAGGGGTGACATTTAGGAGCCCACAGGATTATTGCAACCCGAGAGGAGAGCGGGGCTGCAACCTCTTCTCCATTCTCCCTGACGCTAGCGGGTGGGGCAGGAGCCTCGCTGGGGGGCCCCACTTGTTCGTCTTTGGGCCCTTGTTGTTGTTTGGTCTTGCCCGGCCCCCCACCTTTGTTGGAGGGTGAGTGAATGCCCGGGGGAGGCCCCCCGAGATCACAGGCTTCAGGAGGGGCCTGTTATAAACATCAGAGAGGGTGCCGACCACCCCTCTCCTCCAGGAACACGACGTGGCCCGTGTCACGCATAGGAGTGCAGGGGGCCCCATGTTCCTCTTCAAGGCAGTAGGGGTGCCTTTTTCTCAGGAAACAGGTACTTTTGAGACATATTAGGGTTTTAGGAGCCTAGTATGGACACTGGGGGGTGATATGTTCCTTGCCTATTTTTCTTTGTGCCATATATGTTTGCTACATGTTACTTTTATGGGCATGACATGCGGAAATATGTTTTGTATGACTTGCCATATATCCTCTAATGTTCCTCCTATGGTATTTATGATGTGTTTATGACAAGTACATATATTTCTTTAATGTGATTCCTGACTACTGCTAATGTTGCAGAATCCTGAGTACTTACATGTTCTAATGTGACACTGCTTCTTCCAGCAGAGTATTAGTAACTTGTGTAATGTTCTGACAACTGCTAAGGTAGCAGGGTATTACTGACGTGTAATGTTTGGTCTAATTATGTTTTGTGCAATACAGCTTATTTTTCCATAGCTCAGTGTTGTGTTTACTTTGTGGTGCACATATTGCATCACATGTGTTGTGTGTTTTGTGCAAACGCTTTACACATTGCCTCTGGGTTAGGACTGACTGCTCATGCCAAGCTACCAAGGAGGTGAGCAGGGGTTATCTTGGATGTGTAACTCCCTTGCCATGCCTATAGTGGGTGGGTTCTGCCTGGCTTAGATGCATACCCCAACCAACCAGAAACCCCATTTCTAACACAAGAGATACAAAGATATAGTCTGATCTAATGGTAGATTTGATAGAGACAGGAATGTACAGGTCAGTAAAATACTGGAAAGGTAGATTGATGGAATCTGATGAGAGGTTAACTTCAGAATTAGTCAGAAATGGTGATCTATAGAGGGACTGGATACTATGGCAGAGTCAGGGAGAATGTTAAATCTGCATAAGTTTTCACTTTTGAAAGGAGCAGGCGCGGCCCGTCCTTTAAGGTGGAGGGGCCACGAACCCCCACCTTTTGCACCTCATGAAGAGTGCCAGGCAGGCTGAACAAACGACAGCATGACAGACACTCTTCATGTTCAGGTCAGGCAGCCAGGAGCAGACATGCACGATTCGCGCAGACTCCTGGCTGCCTGAGCTGGACTTTGCTGGGCTGAGGAGGTCACAGCTCCTGTGGGCGTGACCTCCTCGGCTCAGCAAAGTTACCTCAAGGCCCACCCCTGGGTGATGAGGGAAGCGTCACCCATTGACTTCGACCTGGGCACTTCAGGTTTAAGCCCCAAAGCGCCCAGGGCGAGTGTCAATCAGTGACACCTCAAAACAGAGTGGGGTGGGGTCAGCAGTCTCACTGACCCCACCCCACTCTGTGACAAAGTTGGGACTGCTGTCTTCCCTCATTGGCTGACCTAAGGTCAGCCAATGAGGGAAGGCAGCAGTCCCAACCCTCCTGGGACCTCCGAGGCTGAAGGTAAGTGTGTGTGTGTGTGTGTGTGTGTGTGTGTGAGATCTTTTAAAATGATGGTTTGGTGCGTGCGTGCATGTTTGAATGTTATGAGTGTTGTTAATGGATGTGCGTGTGTGTGTGCGTGTGTCCGTGCGTGCGTGTGTGAAAGAATGAGTGTGTGTGTGCTTCCCGCCTGCCCTTCTCCCTCCTAAAGCTGCCGGCCACCACTGGAAAGGAGCAAACCTTCACCACATGCAATTGTATACTAAGTGGCTGCTGTATAGGACATCTACTTTCATAAATAGAATCAATTCAAAAATACAAGTACATTGTTTTAGATGCTCTGTGGATATGAAAGGGAATTGGACACGTATGGTTAGGGAATATCGATGTTAATAGATTGCTGGGCCTCCATACGTTGTAATTGTCAGAGCATATTAAAAATGAGTTTCAGTTGTTTTACAATTAATTTTGACAATCCATTTGCCAGGTATCGAGCCAGATAAAAGCCATACAAGGAAAACTACATATAATTGTATTATTAGCAAGACCGATACTTTTGCAGAAATGGAAAACAAATTAATACTTACAGGCGATCACTGGAGGTTGAAAATGCTGAGGGTGAAGGAATGTGAAAGATGCTATGCTATATATTAAGGAAGGATTCATTTAAAAGTTTTGGAAGGGGTAGCAAACCGTGTCTAGATATGGAGGGATTTCTAAGGAGTTGATTATAAGCAAAAATACATAATAATAGTATGAGATGTTTCACTGCTATCCGTGGGGTGGAGAAAATGTGAAGAACGTGAGCAAATTTACATTGTTATAGATTATAAACAATTTTCTGAATTGTTATATCTTTTGAAGGTTTGTTTGTGATGAAATAAGATGAGATGATGTGAATTCTTGCAATAAAAAACGATTTTAAAAAGGTGTATGCCAGTTTAAAACTGCACAACAGGCTGCAGTGACATCCCTGAAACGTTTTAAAAGGCTAATTTAGGAAGTGGCAAAATCAGTGCTTCGGGCCCACTGGTAACATTTAATATACAGGCCCTGGGTAAATGTAGTACCACTTACTAGGCACTCACAAGTAAAATAAATGTGCCATTTAGGTGTAAGTCAATTTGACCATATTTAGAAGGAGAGCACAATCACTTTAGCACTTGTTACCAGTGGTTAAGGGCCAGATGTAGGAAACTCCAATTTTGCGAGTTGCAAATTGCGAGTCTGACCGACTCGCAATTTGCAAGTCGCAAAATTGGATGCAGAAAGGTGTCTCAGACACCTTCTGCGACTCGCAATATTCATGAGGTGGGTCGCAGTTTGCGACCCCATAGCGAGTCCCTGCACTCACAGGGATGGTGGCCTGCTGTAGTCAGCAGACCTCCATGTCTGTGACTGCTCTTGCAATAAAGCAGTTTTTTCATTTTGCAGCCCGTTTTCCCTAAAGGAAAACGAGCTGCAAAATGAAAACTAAACCGAAATCATTTGGTTTCGTTTTTTTCAGAGTAGGCAGTGGTCCAAAGGACCACTGCCTGCTCTGAAAAAAAAAAAATCGGCATTCACAAAGGGGAAGGGGTCCCTTTTGCGAATGTGTTACCACCAGTGTGACACTGGTGGGAACTGCAAGTTGGTTTGCGACCGCATTTGCGGTCACAAAGCAACTCTGAATGGCGATGCGGTACCGACTCGCAATTTGGGGATGAGCATCGCGTTCGGCCTTTTGCATGCCGCAAACTGCGTTTTTCGCAGTTTGCGACATGCAAAAGGCTTCTTACATCTGGCCCTTAGTGTTCAGAGTCCTAAAGCCAATAAAAACAAATTAAGCAAACAGGAGGAGTGAGGACAAAAAGTGTTGGGGACACCTCGCCATAGGTTTCAGGTCTAACACTGAGGCATTCTGTGGAATGCAGAAATGATGACTTGTGGGTGTACAATTGTCTTTGTGATTATTCCATAAATAATTCACTGCGGCTCGCACACATTGATTTGTTTTCTTTTATCGCATCAGTAAACAATTACATTTTTAGGAATTTCTGATTTAAAAAAAACACCAAATTGGAAAAATCAGAAACCTCTAAAAACCATAAAATCTACATACTCGTTGAGAAAGTTGGGCTAGTGAGCCCTATGTGATCATAAGATAAAGATGATGCCTTGTGCATCATTTGGAAT
Source organism: Pleurodeles waltl (assembly GCF_031143425.1). Lineage (NCBI taxonomy): Eukaryota > Metazoa > Chordata > Amphibia > Caudata > Salamandridae > Pleurodeles > Pleurodeles waltl. The sequence goes on from NC_090447.1 coordinate 975,907,475, forward strand.
GTGTAAAAGAGATACAAACAAGTAAAAGAATTGAACACGTTAATTAAGGAAAACAACCTCAAGACATTTTCCTGGAAATTCTTGCAAAATGTAATGTAAATAATAGCTCTCACGTGTCGGATTTTTTTTTTATTATTGCACAGTGATGCATTATCTAGAAAATTAAGCTGCACTACTGCAGCTCTGGTTGGGCACACAGGTGTATTGGGATGTTTGCATTGCAGTTTTCCATCAGAGAGCTCCTACTCTCATTTTCAAAGGGTTGGTTCCATGAAAATACAGCAATCCCCGTTTCCCCAGCACATGCTCTCTTTATGGAGTGTGAGCAAGCTTACACAAGCACTTGAGTGATGCATTGAAATTCTGCCAATCCCTTGGGCTGTTGGTAAGCCATGCCACAAAAGGCATTTCGGAAAAGACACCACCCTTATGAGGGATCCTGTCGCCCTCTAAAGTGTGGGGTAGCTTGTGCATATTCAGAGTTGCTGCTGTGCTAACAGCAGTTGCCCATACATACCTCAGCAGTCATAGTTAGCATAAAGACAGTGACAGAGGTAGACATTTAGCGATGTATTCAAACACTCGGTAGGTGGTTGAATAATTGTAGATACTCCTTGAACTGCAGACATTGTGTTGTGGAAATAGACATCGGAGCCGCATTCCTCCTGTCGGGTGAGGAATAGCAACAGCAAAATACTACTAGCAGTAAGAATAGCTTATCTTGGTTTAGAGCAATGGCTACAAAAACTATGGTAACTAAATCTGAAGGAGTGTGCAAAATTCATGCAAGTTGCTCTAGCGCAATTATCCAAAATGTTGCAAATATTGTATAGAATTATGCAAAAATATGCTAGATGCAACATTGCCATTTTGTCTATATTTTTGAGCAAAATGCTGCCTCATGTCCATTTTGGATGAGCAAACGGTTACTCATGGTGTGGTAATTCGTACTGTTCCCGTGCTCCCATGCCTGAATTTTAGGGACTTTTGTGTAACAAACACAATGCAAACATCTCAAAATTACACATGCATAAAAGAAATATTGCCAAGGCCTAAAAATCTGAAGTTGAGCACTTCTTAGCTGAGTCGCTGTTTATCACAGTGTAAATAACCACATTACAGTCTCTCTAAGGCAGAAGCTCTATTCATTGCTACTCCACATAGTACACCATTTTGTGTGAGCCACGAAGACGATGCTGCCTACTAGGGTTACCGCACATAGAAGCTACAAAGTTCTTCCATCTTGCTCATGTTGATGAGAACGAGCACCCGTGGTGCTCTGTTTCAGGCTTTAGGAGATTAATCTTCAGATTTGGTTAGTTCTGTGATTGTAATTCAGTTTGTGAGTGATTGATACACTTCCTTTCTAAAGTAATTGCACATCTGGTACATTAGGTCTCAAAGGACAGCTAAGGGATTGGTGAGTGAGTAATGACATCTTCTATATAGTGATTAACCCCCTAAAAACATTGAGTATGTTTTCAAAAGGTTACGTTGCTTGACACCTTTGTAGATTTTGTATACTATTAAAAGCTAGGCATCATTTTACACATACATATCTAGCCATACATGTAACTACAGTTATCATGTAACTATCTATCAACACACACAACCTATCTATATGTAAATACATACTTATTTTTTACTTTCATCATTAGCATTCTTCACTTGCTGCCTGATCAAGGCAATGTAGTACCATTAAATACGCCCTCTTACACACTCCTTTTTACTTTCATTGTAAACATTCTTTGACAAAGTTACAAGTTTTAGCTTTTGAACGCTGACGATATTCTCAAAGTTCCTCAGCTCACAGAAGAGGCACTGCATGGGTAGTAGCATAAAAACTGATAGGGGGCATAATATTAACATGACACCCTTCCCTTGCCCTTAGCTTTGCCACAGCGTAGGCAGCGCCAATGTAATCTTTCCTCGTGTCCGCTATCTCCACGAACAGTGGAACAATTACAGTAAAGCGAATTTACAGCAGCATTTACTAAGGGCCAGGTGTAGGAAGATTCCAAATTGCGAGTTGCAATTTGCGAGTCCCAGCGACTCGCAAATTGCAACTCGCAATTTGGAATGCAGAAAGGTGTCTCAGACACCTTCTGCGACTCGCTATGGGGTCGCAAAGACCCACCTCATTAATATTAATGAGGTGGGTCGCAATTTGCGACCCCATAGCGAGTCAGGGCACTCACGGGGATGGTGGCCTGCTGGAGACAGCAGACCACCATGTCGGTGACTGCTTTTTAATAAAGCAGTTTGTTTTTTTCAAAGTGCAACCCGTTTTCCTTAAAGGAAAACGAGCTGCACTTTGAAAAAAAAACGAAACCTTTAGTTTCGGTATTTTTCAGGGCAGGTAGTGGTCCATTGGACCACTGCCTGCTCTGAAATATATATTTTTTTTCCAGACACAAAGGGGAAGGGGTCCCCATGGGACCCCTTCCCGTTTGCGCCTGAGTTACCATCCACTTCAAGTGGATGGTAACTGCGCTTTCATTTGCGACCGCAATCGCGGTCGCAAATGAAAATGAATAGCATTGCGAGTCGCAAATAGGAAGGGAACACCCCTTCCTATTTGCGAGTCGGAAATGCATTTTGCGAGTCGGATCCGACTCGCAAAATGCATTTCTACATAGCAAGGAGGCTTTTGTGACTCGCAAACGGCGATTTTCGCTGTTTGCGACTCGCAAAACCCTTGCTACATCTGGCCCTAAGTCTCAAAACATGCACAGCATATACAACAGCAGTTTATTTCTTTATATTTACAGGACACGCACCCACCGACCAGTCAGGTACAAAATAAAGAGCATCTGTAGAACATTTGCTATATACTTACGAGGGCTGGCCATTAACATTGACTGCAGTGTGAATCTAGTATTCTCAACCCACGCGCACCTTGAGACTGGGATATGTTACACAGGAGACCAAAGCAAAAAACTTAGAGAAAAGACCAGACACAGAAAAAAGAAGCACACACATACCTGGAACAACATAGACCACAGGAGTCCAAGCTTCCTCTAAGCATAAACGAGATGTTGAGAGGGCAACCACACTGAGCATTTCCTTCAGACTGACCAGATAGAGCAAACCAACAGCAGTTTCAATTAACATGCCTGCACACGGCAGGTGCCGCACAATACGGTCAGCATTAGTACCAGGGGTGTAACAAAGGACCCTGCAGCCCTCCTGCGGTGCCTTGGGGTGAGCTCCAGGGGCCCCCTCAGCACAGTATCCAGGCCTGAGAGCTTCTGAATAAGTCTGGAGGGGGCCGTTCTTCTATGTTGCAGGAGGGCCCCCTCAATTTTCGTCAATCCACTGATTAATGCAAGTGTCCCTCGTACACATATAAAAGTAGCATTATGCTCAAATGAAGTGTAAACTATGTTTGTGGACACGTAGTAGGCACAGCAAAGGAACCAGCAGTACAAGCTTCTCATGTTCACAGACACACCCAGCATCTACCTTCTACAATCCAGCTTAACTTGTGGGTAGATCTACCAAGGCCATTATTTTGGTTTTTGTCAGATTCATCTACCAAAGTCCATTTTCCATATAACACTCAGAGAAACATAATTCATAGACCGCTAAAGACCAACTGGCATCTTGTATATTACAAATAGGTAATGCACTTGGACATGAATGAACATTTTTTACTCCTAGGTCCAACTAAGGTGAAAGCAGTTTTGGGTTGCTTGTGTTCTGGTTCAGAAAAGATCGGGTCGGCAGTTCAGTCTTGACTGTTCCTTTTGGAGCAGTCTCAAAGCTAGCTTGCATATGGTTGGATCTAATCTGAGGTGACACTATGGGCAAATAGTGGTGACCTGGGGCATTTTAAATTCTCACTGATTGGCATTTTAATTTTTTTTCTCAAAGTGGTTCTACAACTGGAATCAAGGAATTTGAGCTGGCCAACTTGGAAACCTACACAGTGGCTCAACTTAAAGACTTTTGCAAGGAGACGGGGGTTCCTGCTAAGAGTGCCACCAAGAAGATGTAATTTCAGTAGATGCTGAGGGCCTGGGCAGAAAACCGCTCCAAGGAGAATGAGGGATATGGGGAGCCTGAGAATGGTGCTTCTGAGGAACCACCTGCAGTGGCTGAGGATAAAATTCCTGAATTTGAGCTCCCTGTGAGAGCAGGAAGCAATGTTTCCTCCCATGGTCTATGCCCAGAGGAGCTGAGAGGCAGAAGGGATGAAAGAGAATTCAAGCTTAAGATGGCCAAAGCAGAGAAGAAACTTCTTCTGGGTCATGAACTAAGTCTGAAAGAGCTGGATATCAATGACAGGCAGGTGAATTCCAGCAGCAATGGTGGCTGCATACATGAAGTACCAGATGGAGATAGAAGAGTCGGACTACCCAAGGATTTGGTGGTGGGAGATGATGGTTTTCTACCTAGGAAGTTGCACTGAATGTTCACAGGGTTCCTGAGGAGCATAGTAGAGGGGAGGGGAGATGTTTGTGGAAACACATGCCAACACTTCTCATGCTAGAGGAACACACTTCTCATGCTAGAGGTTTGGGATGAAACAAAGTATACTCTATGAGGGCCGTTTTGATTTTGACTGACTCCTTAAAAGTATCACCATAGATTCAGGAACAACTAGAAGCTCCCCAACCAATCCTAGATAGATTTTGCTGATTACTCCAATAAAGGAGTGAATGGCTGGTTAAGGGGAAGCAAGTTCAGTGAATTTCCTAGTGGACAGTAAGCTGACAGACCCCAGGACATTTGCTGAGGATGCGGACCCTTTGGGCTACCACCAAGGAGTCCAAGAAGGAATCTGGAGGGACTCCCACAAAGTTGGTCAGCGTTCCTTCCAGAAAAAAAAGGAAGGAGAAAAACTTAAAAATAAAGAGTTCTCTAAAGGCCCCCAAAATAATTCCCAAAGGAATAATGGGAATAAGTCCCAGTCTGATGTTATGAAGAAGGGGTTCTTTGATCATAAGACAAAGAGGTTTGTAACCCCAATTAACTGAGTACTCGAAGGGTGACTTTAAATGTCCAAGAGGGCACAGCCCCCCACTGGTGGACAGACACCTGGGTTGGCGAGTATAACACTCGGGGAGGAGGTGGTCATAGTTAGCTCTGCAAGACAGACAGAAGTGACACAAGTTTTCCTGGGGAATAACGAAATCGTACCAAATCCCTCATGCCTGCAAATACAAATACTTCGAAGTATAGGCAGTGGGTCACCATTAATGGGCAACGGATGGAGGATCTGTGAGACACAGGAGCCAGCATGACTATTGTCAAGTGTCAGCTAGTGTCTGCAGAGCAGGTCCTACCATACACATTCCACCAAGTTGTAATCTTCGACAATCGCGAGAGCCAACTACCAGTGGCTCTGGTTCACTTTGAGTGGGGGGGTGTCTCAGTTTTTGTGAAAGTTGCTGTGGGCCCTGCCATGCCTGTTAATCACATGTAAGGCAACAACCTGGGACACACTGCCTGGAAGGATGTAGAGCTCAGGGCAGACTTGGAGATGATGGAATTGCCTGAGTAGGTCTGTATTAGAACACAGATTCATGGCTGCTCAGGAAGGGAGTCAAGGGTATCTGGAGCCTGAAAAAATGATCCAGACAGATGCCAAGGAGAGGGGAAAGTGGTTTGGGAAACCAGCCCCTGAAATTTCAGTAGTGGCTGTTGATAGGGTCCCTGAGGAGGAGGCCCCTGAGCCGAACAGGGAGGACATTGCCACCCCAGGTGACCTACCTGAACTTGCTAGTTGGCAAGCTGAGGGTGGGTCCACCAGGAAGGAATTCTGCCAAGTGCAGAAGGAGTGTCCACTCTTGAGGGCTTGAGGCAACAGGTCTCAGCCCATGCAACAGTTGAAGCCTTTGGGGATCTGCTTGGCACATTATCTCCTCTATAGGAAGCCTAAGGCTCTTGGAACTGGGACAGACCATGTGCTGGTGGTCCCCTAGTGGTGCACAGTCTTTCTGCTGGGTTGGCTCATTACATAGCCTAAAGGACATTTGGAGGAAGACAAGACCTTCAACAGGCCTGTCTCCCACTTGTATTGGCCCAGAATGAAGACAGACTCAGATGCATTCTATAGGTCTTGTCCTAATTGCCAGTCCAGTGGAAAAACAGGGAAAAAGCAAAAAAGCTCCACTGGTCCCACTACCCATCATTGACACTCCCTTTGAAGGGGTGGACATCAATGTAATTGAACCCTTGGACCCCAAGACATCCTTAGGCAATAGATTTGTCCTGGTCTTGGTGGACCATGCCACCAGCTACCCAAATGCAATTCCTCTGAGTTCATTGGCTGCAGCAGTGGTGGCTAGAGTTCTGAGCGGGATCTTTACCTGTGTTGGGTTCCCCAAGGAGGTACTGTCTGACAGAGGCTCCGACTTCATGTCTGGGTCTACAAAGAACATGTGGTATATGTGTGGTGAAACTTATACAGTTACCACACCCTATGACCCCCAAACCAATGGTCCTGTGGAGAGATTCAACAAGACCTTGAAGGGTCTGATTATGGATGCACCTGAACCCATGAGGTAGAAGTGGGCATCCTGTTTCCATGCCTTCTCTTCACCTAAAGGGAGGTGCCACAGAAAGGAGTAGGATTCAGTCCCTTTGAACTCCTTTATGGCCATCCTGTTAGGGGACCTCAGAGTCTTGTTAAGGAGGGTTAGGAGAAAGCTCCCAATAGACCAATCAAGGATGTTGTCAGCTACATGCTGGCCTTCCGCAACAAGATGCACTGCTTCTGGAAGAAGGCAAAAAGCAATCGAAGAAATGATGAAACTCTGGTATGACCAGCAGGTCTACTCTGGTAGTGTTTCAGCCTGGCCAGAAAGTGTGGGCCATGTAGTCAGTAGAGCACAGAGCTCTCCAGGACCTCTGGACTGGCCATATGAAATCAAGGAGCACAGGGGGAGGCCACCTAGATTGTGGACGACCAGACCCCTAGAAACCCCTGAAGGGTGCTCCACATAAACTGACTTAAGCCTCACTTTGAGAGGTCCAAAAGTGAGAATGCTCCTTGTGACAGATGGGGGTAAAAGAGGAGGTGAACCTCTCTCTGACCTCCTTTCTCAACAGGAGTGTTAAGGGTCAGTGGAAGGTGTCAACCTCTCTACCACCATGACCCCAGAACAGCAAGGTGACTGTTCTCAGTTGCTGGAACAGTTTTCCTCCCTGTTCTCACTCACCCCTGGACTCACACATTAGTACGTCCATGTTATTGACACTGGAAACAGTCCACCTATAAAGAACAAAATCTACAGGTTATCAAACAGAGTGGAAGCCAGCATCAAGGTGGAAGTCTCCAAGATGTTGGCATTAGGAGTGATCGGGCCGCCTAATAGTCCCTGGTCCAGCCTTGTGGTGTTTGTACCAAAGGCTGGCCCACCGGGCACCACACCAGAACTCTGGTTCTGCACAGACTATTGAGGACTCAACTCAGCCACCAGGACTGATGCACACCCCAGTCCCCAAGCAGAAGACCTCACTCACAGACAGGGTGCTGCCAAATTCCTCAGTACCTTTCATTTCACATCAGGGTACTGGCAGACCACCCTGACCGATGGAGCTAAGGAAAGGCCAGCATTATTTACCTCAGTGGGCCACTTCTAGTTTCGGGTGATGCCCTTTTGGTTGAAGCATTCCCCTACTACCTAACAAAGGCTGGTTGATCGGGTTCTGGCTGGTAAGGTAGCCTTTCTTGCCAACTACTTAGATGACGCTGCTGTCTATAGTTTCAGATCGGAGGAACATGTGTACCACCTTCACAAGGTGCTTTAGGTCCTTGAATAGGCAAGTCTGACCATCAAGACGTGTAAGTGCCAGATTGGGCAGGGTTTTGTGGTGTAATTAGGACACTTAGTTGGAGGGGGTAAGGTGCAGCCCCTCAAGGCCCATATTGTGACTATCATGATCTGGCAAACACCTAAAACTCAATTAGAAGTCAGAGCCTTCCTATGACTTGCAGGCTACTACAGAAGATTTGATGAGGGTTATGGCACCATTGGTGCCCCCTTAACTCAGCTGACGTCTGAAAAGCAGGTCAGATTGGTAATCTGGCAGAAGCTTGGATTTTTATTCCCTCAAGGAAGCCATGTGTACAGCAAATATACTCATGGCACTTGATTTCTTCAAACAATATATTGTGCAAATGGACACTTCAGAGCATGGTTTGGGTGTATGTGTAGCACAGCTAAATGACAAAGACCTAGACCAACCAGTAGCCTTCAATTATAGGAGTTTTTCCATAGAAACAGAGATGGAGTGCCATTGAAAGAGAAGATGTTGCTGTTGTCTTGGCAGTGAAGAAGCTTAGACCATACCAGTTTGGGACTAACATCCTGGTTCAGACAGACCACAAGCCCCTCATATGGCTCATGCAGATGAGGGGTGAAAATCCCTAACTGCTGAGGTGGTCCCTTTCCCTACAGGAAATGGACTTCACAGTGGAACATCATGGTTTCTCATGGTTCTCCATGTTCTCCATGTTTTTGCCTTAGTGAAGTGAACTCTCAAGGTGTGGAGTAACTCTCCCCACCTTCAACTGGGGGAGCACATGTTGGACCTGACAGCCTTAGGGTGGTCTTCTCCGCAACTGCTTGCCCACCTCCTCCACTTTTCTGACCTAGTTTTTTTTGGGTTTAGGACTCCTTACACATTACTATTGTGAACCAGTGCTGAGGTGCTTGTGCTCTCTCCACTAAATCATGGTAATATAGGGTAACCCCAATTTGCATATTTAATTTGCTTCTAAGCCCCTAATAAAGCTTCACTACATGTGCCCAGGGCCTGTAAATTAAATGCTACTTGTGGGCCTGCAGCACTGATTGTGCCACCCTCTTAAGTAGCCCCCTAACCATGTCCTAGTCCTGCCATTGCAGGGCCTGTGTGTACAGTTTTGCACTGCCATATTAACCAGGAAAACTTACCCTTTTGCAAGGCTCGCACCTTTCCTTTTTATAATTGGACACACCTAAGGTAGGTCCTGGACAACCCAGAGGGCAGGGTGCAATGTGTTTAAAAGGCAGGATATGTACCTGTAAGTTTTACATGTCCTGGCAGTGAACAACTCTCAAAGTCATTTTTCACTACTGCAAGGCCTACCTCTTCTATAAAATAGCATAGGGATTACCTTATTGCAGTTTATAGATGTCAATCTCACAATCTCACAATCTGGAAGAGATACAATTTATGGTGAAGTCTGATTTTAAATTGCAGTTCTAAAAATAAAACCTTTAAAAAGTGGGCATTTTCTTACATTAGCATTTTGGTGCTTTTCTGCCTGTCCCTGAATACATGTATGTGGTTGGTGATTGCTGGGCTTTGTGCATTCTACCTAGACAGCCACACACAAAGGGGGCCTAGGTGTGTCTGATGAGCCATCCATAGCCTGATGGGACATCCTTGGCAGGAAGGGAAGGAGGAGCTGACTCTTACATCTGAATTGGGCTGTGCCCTCTCCCCACACAAAGGGCTGCATATCCCCCTGTAGTGAGCCTGGAGCCTGGGCAGGAAGGGAGGACCTCCTTAAAGACCTTTCTTTGAAGTCTCCCCTACTTCCAAGGCACATCTATAACTATAACAGTAAGTACCGGACATCTGACACCACCACTTCAGTAGTCTTCTAGACATGTGGATAGTCTGCCAGGAAGAAGGACTGTTGTGGTGCTACAAGGACTGTCATTCCACTGAGCTGCTATTCTGCTGGACTCCTTCTTTGCTGTGCTGACCTGCTGCCTCTTGCCTGGGAACGAGAAGGACTGGACCTGAGTCTCTCTACCACAGAACCCACAGTGACTCCAAGGGCTTGCTGGCTTGCTGCTTTTTTTCTGAAGTCTCAGTGACATAAAAGACTTTCAACCCTTCCGCTGCTGCACCTAGGCTCTGCCATCTTTGAGTCTGCCCTGCCAAGTGGTGCCACCTTAGTCCTGAACCCTTGGAATTGAGGCCTAAGGTGCTTGCTTCAACCAAGCCCACACATCCTCTCTGGAACCGGCGCATTGACACCGTTGCGGGGATCAGACCTGGCCCACCTTCACCTTTCTGTTGATTGGAGCCAGTGCATCCTTGTTACCGCATAGAGTTGACCCTACGCATCGCCTTCTGAACCAGCGCATTGCACTTGGAATCCACACATACTCCGGTGCAGCAGCAGTAGCAGAGCATCACATTCTGAACCAGCGCATTGCCCTCAGAACCAACGTATTGTCGACTTTGCTTGGTGAAAACCAATGCATTTCCCATTGTACCAGGATGGGAATGAATGCATCATCCTGGACATCTTCGTCGACACAACCAGGATCAAGGTACTTTTGCTCAGCAGGCCCAAGTGGGTCTCTATATCTGTCCCACGCTCCATCACAGTCAGCCTGAACTTTTGACTTTGCCTCGTCCAGCATGACTAGATATCCCATGTAGGCGCTTATTGCCTCTAAGCATTATGTTACAGTTTATTCTTTAAAAAATCATAGCTCAAGTTGTATGTATTGGATTTTTGTTATACTTGTCTTGTTTTATTTATTAAATTAAGTTCTATTGTTTTAACCAGGTTTCGTATCTTTTGGTGTTGTGTTGTCACTGTTTTACTATTTGAAGTGTTGCACAATTACTTAATACATGGTCTCTTAATGTAAGCCTGGCTGCTCTGTGCCAAGCTACCAGGGGATGAGCACAGGTAACCAAAGATTTGTTTGTGACTTATCCTGACTAGGATTGTGGTTCCTACTTGGACAGGGTGCATACCTCTGCCAACCAGAAACCCAATTTCTAACACCTGTCAATAATAATGTTCGAGGCAAATTTACAGTCACAGTTACCGTTTTTGCCTCGGCAACCCACCTGCACCTTGGTCACAATTTGTTCTTTTTGTAGACATTCCTCCATTAAACATAACAGCAATTCAGAGAAGACTTTATCCCTGATATCCAGCATTGCTAAAAGCCAGTACATTTTTGGTTCACTTCTTGTGCCTATCCTATGACCAGGAATTAATATTCTGTCCAGCGAGAAGGTTGGAGTCATGCAACTTGACAGCACATGGTCAAAATGCATTTTTAACTGACAGTACCAAGAAGGAAGAAGGCGGTCATTTATAAAAAACATTGCAATGTAAAGCATATTACTCTGTGCTACAGGGCTGAGTGTGCAGGATGCAGCCCTGTAGCACAGAATCATTGTTTTTCTTAATAAAATGAAAATTTGTAAAGAAAAAAATAATGCTCCCCTCGCCATGGAAGTTTTACTGTTCCTAATCACCATGTATTACCTGGCCGCAAGAAATAGTAAATAATGAGTACATGTCCGCCAATCTAAATTTGTCAGTTAGACCTGTAGCTATTTTTCTGATGGCCCTTGGTGTGTGACCAAACTTAAGGCCTGACCACAATTAGATTTGGCAGGCGGATTACTATATTGCTGAGGAGAGGACTCCATTGCCGTTGCGATGGAGTAAAATCTTTGCCAATATATAAATCAGGCCCATAGTCTCTAGTCTATTTCAGAACCTTATCTTCAGTATGTCTACCATGAAAGCCTGGCCATGCAGCAGATTTCCAAGTGTTTCATTGCAGGAAAACAATAATCCCGGTTGGTCCTACATGTTAGACAATTACTGCTTTGATTTACACAAGGATACCCACAATCATATTTGACTTCTGGTTTATTTTTTTGCTTCTTTTTCCCCATGTAGGGTGAGAACAAAACAAAATTGATCTTTCAATAAAGTATCGACTTGTTGTGGGGCCATGCTGCGTGCATCTGGTACTATTGCAGGTGATCATGATGTGTTCATTTTTAATCGATACCTCTGTTAAGTTTGACGTAATAGTGTCTGTGCCATACCTAACAAACGATTGATATACATCAGGAATGGGCCATGGGTGTGGTCTGTAGATTTGCTTTGCTCATGGTTAAGACAGAGGTAAGTTAGTGGCATAGTGCAGAAATGGAGTTTGCATGTCTTAAATGCTAGTTCATGATTAGGACGGGCAAAATTTCAATTATGCCAGTGAAATTCACATAATTGGTGAATTTTGAATTATACAATTTCGAGATTTTGCGTTACACAAATTCCTGATATCATGCCATTATGCCACATTGACTAATTTTCCAGCTCATTGCAAAACTATAGCACAATAACAAAAACGCACACATGAGAACGTGGGTAACTGTAATTCGTGGAACGTTTGTATTTGCGCTAATTTGTAGCATTAATTGCATCATGTGAGGATTTATTTTGCACTGAAATATAACAGTAGAATCCGGACTTGTATTTTGTGTAACTTAGTGTAATTTTTCATATTTATTTTCTAAATTTCACAGCTATTTGAAAGCAAATTACGTATATTCTGCACACCCCTCTCAATTATCTGTTACTTTCTTTGCTGGACCACTGAAACTGGCAGAAACAAAGTGTATTTGCACAGAGAGTACTTTCACGGAGGTATTTGTTGCGATAGCTACATACCCCATATCAATCTGTGGCTGGCTCTAGGCGACATGCCTTCAGTTTCAGTGCTCCACACTACCTTTACTAATATACAAAAAATGCCACCAAGTGAAATCAATGGAGGCAGACAGATGCACACTGTAAAACAAATTAAAATACTCATTAAGTCACTGCAAACCTTTTACTTGTTAAATAGCAGGGTCAGAAAAATAATTTCTCATAAACACCGAATGTATGGTGAGCACAGTAACAAACTGAAAGGAACGTGAAGCATTGTTTGTAGTAATTGTTCCTGTGACATAACACATGCGTCTACTTTGAAATTAAGAATGTGAAAATATGTAAGCTTTTTCTAGCACTGTGTCTGTACAGTTGGTACCCTCTTCTTGATCCTAGGCTTTCCTGTAGCAATTCACTGCATTCTCGGCATGATGGGCTCCATCTGCTTGAATTTGCCACTGTATTTGTAGCAATGATTTGGAATGGGTTAGCCCAGAATCTGATATACAAGGTTTGGTGTGGATAAAGTAATCTTGTAAAACCACGTGCGTCATGTGTTAGTATTACAGAAATTAAGGTAACTAACGTCTTTCGGCACTACATATGAAAAATTGTTGCAAAGAGGCAGCAAATAGAGTGGAGATACAAAGAGATCTTTATAATTAGCAACACATGGACATTCCATTTGTGGTTGAACAGACATGGAGGATGCATTATTCCATGTCTCTGCTTGGTCGTAAGACAGAAGTAGAGGCAGAAACTAATAAATAATAGAAAAAAGGACACCATGGCACAGTTCTGAGCTAAGGACCGGGTCAGGGTGAGAACAAAACATAGATAGAGAGAGAAAGAAGTATTGTAAACATCCCAATTAAAATGTAAGAGACAAATGGAGTGAAAGAACGAAATAAGAGAAGTAAGAAGAATGTAAAGAATGAAAGAAGGATGGAAAGTAGAAGAGAGCAGAAAGGAAAAAGGCTGAAAGGAAAAATTTAAAAACGGAAGGAATGAAATTAAAATGGAAAAGGGAAATGGAAGAACCAAGAAAGAAAACGTTCTTTGTGGAAACAAATCCTGGGAAGCTTCTTCAAACGGTTGAGATTGTCTGTTTTGCTCTCTCACTCATTGGCAGTCATATAGGTCAAAGAGGAGGGTATTTTTATTTCCTGGCTACTCCCTTACTTGGGAAAGTTCTGTAAATATTGTGCCCCAAACTCAGCCCCACCGGATGTCACGAAGGCAGAATAAAGCAGTGTTTTAGAGGATGGAAAATGTATGCCTTGATTAAGAGTAGCAAAGAACCACCTATACCCATATGTGCGAGGGAAAGGTTTTAACATATTCGTTTCTAGAAAACGGTTTTGTTTAAATTAATCCTCTTCGAGTTGATTTATGTGGCACTGTCACTTCAGAAAGCACAGGGACAACAGCAGACAATAACAAAGAAATGGCCCTCTTCATTGCAATCAATGAACACTTCTGCTGATCTTGAACATCCTTTTAATAGAGCATTAAAAATAAAGTGCAGGCCTACAATCCTATTTGTAGAATGTGCTGCTTTTCAATATTACTATTCAAAACCGAAATGAGAGACAAATCAATTGTTTTGGGTGTAGATTGGAAGGGTCGAGGTTTTGCATATTAATTTGTCATATTTTAAATGAATGGATTATTGAAATGATATTATTAACGCTATTGCATCTGTTTCAAAGGTAAAATCAAAGTGACAGTGTAATACAGAGATATACAATGTATCAGTGCTAAGATTATTTCTACTGTCTTTCATTAACAATGGCAATTGTGGTGTCAAAGACCAACATAAAAGCCTCTCAGTAGCACGAGAATAGCTATGAGAACTAATGTCATATTTAAACTTTGAAGAAACTATTCATTGTTTTTTTTAAAGGACACAAAAACCTTTATCAAGTGTGGGCAGACATCCTACATGAAGAAGTTGTTGTGGAAATAGGACAGGAGGGCTGAACCTTCCCTGGAGCTAAGTTGAGTGAGGTTGGGAATCTTCAGCCATCCTGAAGGGAAAAACCTGTCCGTCTTCAACTAGTTTTGCAAAACCCGAGGGGCATATTAATGAGCCCTTTGTGTCACATTTGCGTCACTTTGTGTGATGCAATAGCAGCGCAAACCACCAATTCATAATTATGAAGCCACTTTGAATGGCCTCATCATAAATATGGAGTAAGGCAATGCAGCACAAATCGCTGCATTGTGTTACTCTGTGCTAAGGGGGTGTTCCATGGGTGTTGTGGTGAGTGTTCCCACGAAACACCCATGGATTTTGATGCATCCCCAGATTTACAAGGACTTGTAAACCTGGGGATGCACCAACACATTGCACCTCTCCAGGAGAGTTGCAACGAGGAGAAATCTTTATTCTCCTCTTTTTTCCTTTTTCAATGTGTGCTGCAGCACACATAGAAAGAGTAAAAAGCCTCTCAGAATTGTTTTTGTGCAGGAAGGTGCTCCTTCCTGCACAATAACAATCCTCCATGCAACGCAGGCTCCCCTGCACAATGTTACAAGGTTGCCTGTGTTGGTTATAGACAGCCACAAGGATGCCAGCACAGGAGGCAAGGCAGGAATGCATTGTATTGCTTAAATGTGGTGCATTCCAGCTCTTTCCATTTGACACCTCAAGATGACTTGCTGCATTGTCTTGAGCCAGTCATTAATATGTCCCTTAGTTCTTTTGTCATGTGTTCTAAACCACAGGAGTAAAAAATTAAAAAAACACAAGGCTTTCCTAAAAACAAAAGCAAAAAGAACCGATGATGGACTGAATGATGAATGATGAACTGAATGAAGCTGTACTGCTCCCATGGGGAAGGGGGGGTCAAGACAGATTTGCATATGGCTGGGTCCAAATCCAGACCTTTGAAGGGGGATGAATGTTTCATTTGTTCAATATTCCGTCCATCATCTGTTCTTTTTGCATTTCCCAAAAAATAACTCATATTGAAAGAGAGGTCACTTGTAAGTCAATAACAAAATAATACATATTGTTGACATCAGAAAGTAGAGTTGTCGTTGATAAACATGTAAGGAATGGAAGTTGTGTGATGTGGCAGCAGTAAGGAAATATATTGTATGTATGTATGTATGTGTTTGAGTGTGTGCACATGTGCTTGAGTGTGTTAGTATGTCTGTGTGCAAGCGAGACATCACAGTGATTTCACAGCAAGACGTGAAATCTGTATACGAAGTGTGCAAACACAAATGTCTAGTTTTGAAGTGGTAGCATCTTACATACATGTTTTTCACTGCTCCCAACGAGAACATAGAAATCGAAAACAAAGAAATACATATGATCCAAAGTATCAAGTCAAGTTTACTTAATGCCCGTTTTCTGGAAGCACAAATTATGAACTGATTACTTTAAACATTTCTGTGGAACATAACGTGTGGAAACTATGTAAGTTGTTTACGGACAATGACTTATTTGCACCTTCAACTAAGCCATGCTGATCCCTGTGTAGTTTTCCCATACTGTTTATTAGTTTAAGGGTTGCAACTCTGGGTCTGCCTCACAGACTAAACTGCTGCAGAGGAAACTTCCAGGCTGTGCCACCAAGAAGGAAAGGGAGATGTAGCCAGCAGCCACATGCGAACCACAGAATAGGAAAAGGAGCAGCGGATGGCAGAAGAGAGAAGGTTGCTTTACGGGGAGAGGCCACCAAATTACGAGTTTGACACAAGAGCCACAGTCAAGCTGGAAGGTCGAGGATAAATTGGGAAAAGGACATATTGAGGATTCCGAGAAGGTCACATGAAGTAAGCCAAAAACAAGCAAACAATGAAGGACCAAATCTATCCAAAAACAATGCGTTTTCCAAATGAAATTGAAATCAATGGAAGAGGTAACATGATAACAAGTTTGTAAAAATATAAAAACACATAAACCAATGAAAGCAAGGCTACAGTGGGATGACTCCCAGAGTGCTCCTTGATGGTTTATGAAATTGGGTTTCTTATTATGGAGAAACAACATATTGGCTCAATGCACATGAAACCCATGATTACTCAGACTACATTTCAATGAATTATACCTGCTGGACAAGAAGCGCATCAGAAATCTGATAAATTCTTTCCCAGGTTGCATCTTCTCGTCCCAGGGTGTAAATTAATCCATCTCCCCCATGGAGAAGAAGGCTTCAAAACAGCGTTAGAGCATATTGATTGATTCACGTGGATGCTGACTACCTTCAATGCGAATTCAGCCTGGATGTTGTCAGTGTGACATTTAGAGTCTGGTTATAATTGGGTAATAGTCTCATTAGTTGGTGGTCTGTCTAACAATTATGAGCATTTGGGAGATCTAGCTTGAGGTCTGGCTTCCTTGTTGTCAGAGGAATTATTATCTTGTTTGTCAGATTGAACATGCATTATCTTTGTGGAAAAAGCTGACATTCTAAGAGAACATTTATTGTTTTTCACCCTAATTCGATTCACTCCTTTCAAGTTCATAAAAAATAACTGTAATATCAATCTGTTTTTCAAGTCACCAAATATATCACAAACTCCGCTTTAATCACTATGTCATAAAACAACTAGATGTGTCTTAGTCAACGAGTAGATACTACAGAAAGTCCGCCTCTCACAGCTTCACGCAGCAGCCTACGTTAATGATTCCTCTGAAATCTGTATGGTATGATCGTGAATTTGGTGTTGAAATGGAACATCCGCTATGGATTGATGCTCCCAAATGGATGGGTAATGCTTTTTTCATTTTTTTTTCACTGCTTGCTGTCACAGAGTTTATTTTGTTCACACGGTTTTCTTAAGTGGGAACCAAGCTGCAATTTGCTGTACAGAAAAAGACATTTATAATATCAAAAAGAGAGAACACGTCATTGAGATAGGAGGAAAAGAACACAAACCGCTGAAACGTTTGCCTAAAGACTGAAAAAAGAACAACTATATGTAAAGGACAAGGAACATGCCTGCTAGCAGCGGCCAAACCGAAATGAATATATGCAAACTATAATCGGTTTACAATATAGCAACAGACAATAGTTCCTGTTAAATTGAGGCTGCGGGAAGCGGAAATAAATGACAGCAGTGCAAAGTAAAATTATTGCTGGGTTGCAAAAACAGAACATTTGACATGCGGTGGAGGCTTATTAAAAATGAGTCCATATCTTTGAGGCATTAAGGCTTGTGAAATCAATCAATCAATCAAATAATTTATAAACTGCGCTACTCACCCGTTAGGGTATCAAGGCGCTGGGGGGGAGCTAATGGCCAAAAACCATGTCTTGAGGCATTTTCTGAAGGCCAGGAGGTCTTGGGTCTGGTGTAGTTGGAGCAGTAGGGAGTTCCAGGTCTTGGCGGCGAGGTAGAAGAAGGATCTTCGTACGGTGGTCGATCGGTGAATGCGGGGAACGGAGGCGAGGGCGAGGCTGGCGGAGCGGAGCTGGCGGGCGGGGGTGTGAAAGGTGAGTCTGTCGTTGGGATAGGCCGGTCCTGTGTTGTGGAGGGCTTCGTGTGCGTGGGTGAGTAGTTTGAAGGTGATCCTCTTCGCTATGGGTAGCCAGTGTAGTTCTCTGAGATGGGCTGAGATGTGGTTGCGACGTGGGGTGTCAAAGATGAGTCGGGCGGAGGCGTTTTGGATGTGTTGCAATTTCTTTTGTAGTTTGGCCGTGGTTCCTGCATAGAGCGCATTTCCAAAGTCCAGTCGGCTGCTGACTAAGACGTGGGTGACTGTTTTTCTGGTTTCTACTTGAATCCACTTGAAAATCTTGCAGAGAATGCGGAGGGTGTGGTAGCAGGAAGAGGAGACTGCGTTGACCTGTTGAGTCATGCTCAGTGCTGAGTCAAGGATGATGCCCAGGTTCTGTACTTGGGTGGTGGGGATGGGGGTGGCTCCGAGGGATGTAGGCCACCAGGAGTCATTCCAGGCGGAGAGGTTGCTGCCGAGGATGAGAACCTCTGTTTTGTCTGTGTTTAGCTTGAGGCGGCTTGAATTCATTCAGTCGGGGATAGCGTGAAGTCCCTTGTGTAGGTTGTTTCTTGCTGTTGTGGGGTCTTTCGTGAGGGAGAAGATCAGCTGGGTGTTGTCTGCATAGGATACTATGTTGATGTTGTGGGATCGTGCGATGTTGGTGAGGAGAGCCATGTAAACGTTGAAAAGAGTTGGGCTGAGGGAAGATCCTTGAGGGACGTCACAGACGGTTTTGGAGGATTCGGACAGGTAGGGAGGAAGGCGGACTCTCTGGGTTCTGCCAGAAAGGAAAGAGGAGATCCAGTCGAGGGCCTTACCATGGATCCCGGTGTTGTGGAGGCGTGTTCGAAGGGTGTGGTGACAGACGGTGTTGAAAGCTGCGGAAAGGTCCAAGAGGATTAGAGCTGCGGTTTCGCCTTTGTCAAGCATGGTCCTGATGTCATCTGTGGCAGCAATGAGTGCGGTCTCCGTGCTGTGGTTTTTGCGAAATCCTGATTGGGAGGCATCAAGCGCTTTGCTGTCTTCCAGGTATAGGGAAAGTTGGCTGTTCACGATTTATTCGATGACCTTCACCGGGAAGGGGAGGAGGGAGATAGGTCAGTAGTTAATGGGGTTATCTGGATCTGCTTTGGGTTTCTTCAACAGGGCATTGACGTCGGAGTGTTTCCATTTCTCCGGGAAGGTGGCTGTCTCGAAGGAGCTGTTGATGATTGCGCAGAGGTGGGGTGTGATGATGTTGCTGGCTTTGCTGAAGATCTGGTGCGGGCAGGGGTGCGAGGGGGAGCCGGAGTGGATAGAAGCAATGCTGTTGATGGTGTCTTCATTGTTGACGTGGGTCCAGGAACATAGAGGGTTGGTGCTGTTAGATGCGTAGGGTTCTTGGTTGGCTGTGGTTGGCTGATGGGTCTGGGGTTCAAAGCTGTTGTGGATGTCTTCGATCTATCGACGGAAGTGAGTGGCGAGGGAGTTGCAGAGTTCCTGTGATGGCTAGGGTTCGTGGGCACAGGTCCTGGGGTTGGAGAGTTCTTTGATGATGCTGAAGAGCTCTTTGTTGTTGTGGGCGTTGGTGTCTATTCGGCTTTTGTATTTGCTTCTTTTGGTCGTGTGGATCAGCTGGTGATGTTTGCGGATGGCAGTTTTGAGGGCGGCGTGGTTGGATTCGGTGGGTGCAAGGCGCCAGGTCTTCTCCATTCTTCTCCATTCTCGTTTGGAGGCCTGCAGGTCGGGGTGAACTAGCTTGCCTTGGATCTGTGGTGGGAGTCTGAGGGTTGTTTGAGTGGAGCGAGGGTGTTGGCGCAGTCTTCTAGCCATTTGTGCAGGTAGGTGGTGGCTGTGCTGGGGTCCCGGGTCATTGGGGGGGGTGCCTGGGTGAGGGTGGTGATCAGCTGTTCTGTAGAGATTCTGTTCCAGTAGCAGCGGGGGGGGTGGTGATGAGGTGGTGAGTGACCGGCTTCTGAAAGGAGAAATGGATTCAGCGATGGTCGGTCCATAGGAGTTCGGTGGTGTGGCTGAAGGAGATGTGGTTGCTGGCTGAGAAGATGGGGTCGAGTGTGTGTCCTGCGGTGTGGGTGGGTGACGTGACGAGTTGCTTGAGGCCGAGGTTGTTGATTAGGTTGGTGGTGTTGATGTTGTTGTTGTTTTCTAGGTGGAAGTTAAGGTCGCTGAGGAGGATGTAGTCTGTTGAGGCGAGGTTTTGGGAGCTGATGGTGTCGGCGATGTCGCTGCAGAATTGCGGTCTGGAGCCTGGGAGTCTATAGACCAGAGTTCCTCTGAGGGTGGTGTTGGTGTTGATGTGGATTTTGAAATGGAGGTGCTCGGCGGATTTGATGGTGTCATGAGAGCTGGTGGAGACTTTTATGGTGTTTTTGTGGACTATGGCAATTCCTCCTCCTGGTTTGTTGCTGCGGTCTCTTCTGGTGATCTTGTAGTTTTCTGGTATGGCTATGGCTATGTCTGGTTCCGAGGCCGAATTCATCCAGGTTTCGGTTAGGAATGCCACGTTGGGCGAGGATGTGGTCAATAGGTCCCAGAGTTCGATTGCATGCTTGTGGATGGAGCGAAGGATGCATCTTACGAGGCAGTCTGAGGCCTTGAGTTGGAGCTTGGAAGTTAGGTTGCAGGCAAATTTGCAGGCTTTGCAGGAGAAGGGTCCTTTGGTGCACGTCGGGGTGGACTGGAAGCAGGTGGAGGAGCGTCCTGGATTGAGGGCGTGGAGGTCGTACGCAGTGTAGTGGTGATTGGTGGTACGGGGGCGCATTGGCCGAGGGTCTGGAGCTGGGCACGGTCTTGGCGGGGAAGGGCGCAGACGGGCTTGCCTTTGGCGTGCCTTCGGCGCACCAGTGGTGCGCCCGCTGCGCACGTCCGCGCTGCTGCCGGCATAAGAGGGGAGGTGGGAGAGTGTGGCAGCTGGGAGGAGGGGAGGTTTGACCAATGGGAGAGTAGGGGGTGCGGGGGGAGCGGGGCTCAGAGGTGGGAAAAGGGGAGAGAAACAGGCCGGAGAATCTAGGTGGAGGGAGGGGGGGGCGGGCCGCGGGGACGAAGCGGCGAGGGAGAGCCGGGGAAGAGTTGAGAATAGAAATACCAGAAATACCGGCTTAAGGATGGCAATCGAGTTAGCGGCGGTGAGGAGGGAAGTGACCTGCCTGCAAGAGCAGGGTCAAAGGTCGCTACCATCTCCGTGCAGCGGCCGGCATAAGAGGGGAGGGTGTGGCAGCTGGGAGGAGGGGGGGTTTGACCAATGGGAGACCAGAGGGGGTGGGGGAGCGGGGCTCAGAGGCAGGAAAAGGAGAGAAAAACAGGCCGGAGAATCTAGGTGGAGGGAGGGGGCGCAGGGCCACGGGGACGAAGCGGCGAGGGAGAGCCGGGGAAGAGTTGAAAATAGAAATACCAGAAATACCGGCTTAAGGATGGCAATTGAGTTAGCGGCGGTGAGGAGGGAAGCGACCTGTCTGCAAGAGCAGGGTCAAAGGTCGCTACCTTCTCCGCACTGCGGCTGGCATAAGAGGGGAGGTGGGAGGGTGTGGCAGCTGGGAGGAGGTGGGGTTTGACCAGTGGGAGAGCAGGGAGGGCGGGGGAGCGGGGCTCAGAGGCGGGAATAGGAGAGAAAAACGGGCCGGAGAATCTAGGTGGGGGGGCGGGGCCGCGGGGACGCAGCTGCGAGGGAGAGCCGGGGAAGAGTTGAAAATATAAATACCAGAAATACCGGCTTAAGGATGGCAATCGAGTTAGCGGCGGTGAGGAGGGAAGCGACCTGCCTAAAATGAATAATTTTGGGTCTGATGTACTATTATTCAACTAACAAAAAGTGGTTACAATATGCAACGTTTTGCAATTGAAATAGTATTTTGCTAAAAGACTATGTACTAGTAAATCAGTTCATAAAAATGTGAATCACAGGGGCTGCAGAATGACCTTCCTAGTTAATATTCATTCGGCAGATTGCAATTTGTGACCAACCATCCCTGTGATTGGCTACAATTAAAGAAATGGTGGCTTTCAAGGGTCAGAAGACCACCATCCCTGTGATTGCATTTCAAAGCAAAGTACTAAAGGAATCAATGCTGCTTTAAAAAAAGACATCCTTTTAGATACACTTTATTGGGTGCAGGCAGTGGGACCACTGCCAACTTCCCCTGAGGCTTCCATCAGTACTCCTAAACAGGAGATGGTCTAACGTGACCCCTTCCCCTTTGTGAATCAGTTACCTCCAAAACTCAGCAATGGTTGTACTTCCAGTGGTCACAAAACATTGATGCATTCCTTTCTAAACCAGAAACATTAAGGGAAATGCTCTTTTAATGACCCATGCTATTTGCACTCAGAAAGCACTGCAAAAGTTGAAAATACTGATCTGTCTCTCGAAAGAAAAGCCCTTATGTTGAGTAAAACAGTGCAATTTTGCAAATATCAAGGTTTACCATCATTAAAATGGTTCCAACATCAGGCCCTACATGCACTGTTGAGAGGAGGCATTGTCTTAACAAGAAACTAGCATTTCACAAATTTGGGACAAGTAAGTTTGACCCTGGTAGGAGGATTACACCTTTGTGTTGCTAACATTTTGTCACACAATTCATGAACTTATATTTGAACATGTTGAGACTGTGTGCTTTCCTGAGTAAGAACTTCAAGTAGTAAACATAATTTGCTTATTGAAACACTGGCAGCTCCATATACTTTGAGTTTGGCAGCCTTGGATTTCGGAAAATTGCATGCCAGATCAATGACACTAACACTATCATCCTCAAAAGGATGAAGGGTTGAGTCAACATGTAATGGTTCAAACATGTAACCTACGTATCACACTGAGAATGCATTAAAGTGGATGCACTAACTAGCTGAAATAATGCATCTTCTATCACTACCATTGCTAACGATTAAATAGACTTTGCTTGGAAGAGGACAGAGCCTCCAATCATCTATTTATGAGGCAGGAGATATATAAGGAAACTAAAGGTTTAGGGCAGGTTAAATGCAGACATGAAAGTGAAAAAATGTGCAATAAACAGACGTCTTAAATTAAGCGTGTTAACTCACGCAGGAGCTCAGTCAACTGACAGAGTCACTCTGGGTAGTGTAGGATCAAGGCAAGCTGGTCCAATATTCCATCTTCACACAGCAAGGAAGTCTTTTCAAGCAGCAGGGCAGTCCTTCTTCTGAATCGTCCACAAGTCCAGAAATGTTCTGATGAGAGGTTCTGAAGGTCCCAATTTATACTTGATTCCAGCCTTTGGAGGGGGAATTCCCTGACCTACCCCCAAAAACTGGTTCTGGTCAGGTCTAGGTGGAATTTCAATTATGCCACAGTAATTGAAATGATTTTGGTAATCCTGCATTACTCTTTAATGCGGAATTACAAATATTATGTGATTACTCATGCTCATGTAATGTGGAGGAAATATCTTACTGAGAGAATCTACTTAGCAAGCACAATTGGCTGATTGCACTTGCTATTCGTGTTTGGCTCCATTTAGCACAATTTCTTAGCACAATAATGCATCCTCATGTCCATTTTGAAAACGATTGTGCATTTTGCATTAAGAAAATATTGCCAAATGCTGGGAGTAAGTTGGGGACAGTCCTACCCCAAGAGCATAGTTAGCGAGCACAAGCAGCTGTTTGCACTTGTTATTCATGTTCTGCAGTATTTTGCACTATTTCGTGGAGCAAAATGAATCCTTACATCCATTTAGGACACAAGGGGGCTCTTTTTGGCTAAGAAATAATGATGAATGCAGAATTATTTCTCTCAAGTAAGTTTGCATAATCTTACAGAATTCTTAGGTAATTCCAAGCAAATAGGCTGCACTGAATTACGGGAGTTACAACCACTTCTAGTGACAAAGGTATGGGCAGGCTTATAGTCAGTTTCCTTTGTGTGTACTATAGGCAGAGGCCCTTGAAGTGTAATCAGGACAGGGTACAGCTCCTCCCCAGTCATCATGTCAAGAAAACTTTGTACCATCACACCTAGGCTCCCTTTGTCTCACTGTTTGAAAGCAATGCACAACCCAGCCATTCACAGTCATGTGACCCAGGACACTGTCAGAAAGATGCAGCGGTTTGAGCAGAAAAATGCATGTTTCTAGAAGTACAATTTTCAACATTTTAACTTAAAATCTGACTTTACCATTAAAAATGATTTTAAATAACAATTTGATTGAGTGGAAACAGCATTTATGTATTTGCTCCAAATCTGAAGTTAGCAGGTACTAAGTGTAATAAGGCAACCCAATGTTAGTTTATTGGAGAGGTAGGCATTACCACATTGAAAAACTACATTTATAGCTTTTCACTGTCAGGAGATGGGAAACTAAAACATACATGTCCTACTTTTTAATCACCATGCACTCCGCCCTAGAGTTGCTACGCTTTAACTTAGAGGTGACCTATATGTTTTAAAAAAGGAAGTTTAGACCTGGAAAAAGGTTTATTTTGCCTAGCGTAAATTGTATTTTAAAACTGCTCTACAGGCTACAGTGACAGGTATGAGACATGTTTTGCAGTGCTACTTTAGAAGGTGGCATTTAAATTACTAGACTGGGTACATGCAGAATCATACATTAGGGACTTACAAGTAAATTAAATGTGCCAATTGGTTTTATCATATTTTAAGGAGAGTGCACAAGCACTAGCTTCCTTATGCATGCTTCTTTAACCTCAGTGATAATGCCCTTGGTACTCTCTGTGATTGTCGACACCAATGCGTTATATGCTTGCCTATCTAACACTCAATTGCATAGACTACAGATGGTTCAGAACCAGGCAACTAAGTTGATTTTCAAACAGCCTAGAAGATGCCATGTAACTCATCTGCCAAAGGATCTCCATTGGCTCCCACTCCAAGAATGAATCTTGATTAAAATATGCTACAGTGTTGCATTGTTTTTAAAGCAGTTCGTAGCGAGTACCTGCAAATTATCATAAAGACGATTCAGCTTTTCACTCCTGTATGTGTCCTCCGCTTCTCCTCTTTGAATTTATTGGCCATCCTAAAATACAGTAAGAAACACATGTGGGATCAGAGCTTTTCTGTCCAAGCTCCTCTAACTAGGAACTTGCTTTCCTTTACGTTTGTATACTGAATTTTCAATTTTTAGGAAAGGCTTAAAGGCCTGGCTTTTTCAGAAAAACAATTTTAATTGTTTAAAATAAATTAGGGCGTGCTTTTTTTCCTTACAGTACCCACTTCTGTTCTTTTTTGCTCTAGCACCAAGAAATGTCTGGTGTATGTGAGCTTTACAAATTTCAAATAACATAACATAACATAACATAACTTTAACACTGTTAACAGGGGTAAAGGGTAAAGAGGCCAAATGGCAACAAAAATTAGTACCACTTTTAGTATGCGTCCACGGTGGATGTGTCTGGGGTGCACTTCCAGCAAGTGATTCAACTCCAGTGTGCCCTTCAGTGAACAATTATATTTTTTTAATTGTATGCCTTAAATAGTTTTAATGACACCTGGAAATCCCATTCTCACCGTAACACTGAACCTGAACCCAACCCTTGTCCTGTTCCCAATACTAATCCCAGTTTAGCCAAGGCTCTAACTTTGACCCTAATCCCAATACAGAACTGACCCTAAATTACCCCTGACCCTAACTCTCACTTATACCTTAACTCCAATCTAGACTTTGTTCTTTTCACGTTGAAATTGTTTTGCAATGAAATTGTTTTGCAATTAAATATTTTCAATTAAAAGCATTTTTGGTGACGCAAAGCTGAAATGATGGGGTAACACACCATTGTTCTTGCTTGCCTTCAATATTTCCCTTTCTTATTCTTGGCACTTACCGCCGGGGCCAGGGTCGGCGGGAGCACCGCCGACAGACCGGCGGTGCCCCGCAGGGCATTCTGACCGCAGCGCTTTGGCCGCGGTCAGTGCAGGAAAACCGGCGGTCTCCCGCCGGTTTTCCGCTGCCCGTCAGAATCCTCCAAGGCGGCGCAGCATGCTGCGCCGCCTTGGGGATTCTGACACCCCCTACCGCCATCCTGTTCCTGGAGGTTCGCCCGCCAGGAACAGGATGGCGGTAGGGGGTGCCGCGGGGCCCCTGGGGGCCCCTGCCGTGCCCATGCCAATGGCATGGGCACGGCAGGGGCCCCCGTAAGAGGGCCCCGCAAAGTATTTCAGTGTCTGCACAGCAGACACTGAAATACGCGACGGGTGCCACTGCACCCGTCGCACCTTCCCACTACGCCGGCTCCATTCGGAGCCGGCGTCCTCGTGGGAAGGTTGGTTTGCCCTGGGCTGGCGGGTGGCCTTTTGACGGCCGCCCGCCAGCCCAGGGCAAACCTCAAAATACCGTCAGCGGTCTTTGGACCGCGGAGCGGTATTTTGACGGGGGAACTTCGGCGGGCGGCCTCCGCCGCCCGCCGAAGTCAGAATCACCCCCTTAGTGTTTGTTTTTTGCATTCAACATTTCACAAACATTGATATTTACTACATTAACTCCTTTGGTGTGGCAGATGGCTCTATGCTGTCCTCCAGCCCAGTGCTCATGTGCCAAGCATGGCCCCAAGCCGTTCTCGCACATGAGGCAGGCTATCCCTCTAGTGTGAACACCAGATAGCAGAGGGATTTCAGTTTTTTCAGCCTCAGGAGTTGGCGAAAAGCTTTCCCAGCAGCCTGAGGCATTTATTTTCAATGTAATGATGATTGGCGCACATGGTGCACTGAAGTCATTCCATTGAAAGTGAAAGTGAAATGAGCCAATTGGCCCATTTAATTTTCACTGCATTTGTGCTCGGGGGCATATCTCTGCCCCCCAGCACCAATTCAGAGAGGCGAGGTGTCAATAAAAAAGGGGAGAATATCCCTTTCCAATGGTACTATCCTCCAGTGGAGCCCCTGCTTTGGATCACCACAAGAGGGTGATCCCCAAGCAGGGATCCACCCAGTAGACACCAGATAGAGGGGGAGAGGCACCTTGGGAAAGGCCTTGTTTCTTTTTTCAACATAGCCTTTCTGCCACCCCCCCCCCCCCCTCGGGGGGCAGATGAGGGCAATCGCCCCCATGAGCCCCCTCGGGTCAGAAAGTCCACTAGGCACCAGAGATTACTTCTTTTTTAATTTTAGAGGTGGGGAGTGCCCAACATAGGTACTAGTGACATGCACAGATCCAATTGAGGTCAATAGGAGTCCCCATGCATGGACTCCCATTGTCTTTTGTTTGTAGGGCATTGTGGGTAAAAAAAACTCACGGGATCCATGCAAGTCACGCCACCCTGGAGTCCTCTAGGTGTCTAGTTTTCAAAACAAAAATTTACAGGTTCTCTATGTTTCCTTAAGTGCTAAGCTAGGGTCCAAAAACAACGGCTACCCACTTTGCAAAAAACAGGTCAGTTTTGAGTGCAAAAATGAGAAGTTGAGTTTTTGGCCGTTCCTGTCAAGGTAGGCCTACCCACACACGTGAGATGCCATTTTTACCAGAAGACTTAGGGGAATGCTGGGTGGAAGCAAGTTTCTGACTCCCCACAGATTCCAAAACTTTCCATCACAGAAATGGGAGAAAGATGTGTTTTATAGTCAAACTATGACGTTTGCATGCGATTCTGGGTAAAACAATCAGGTGAGAGCCATTCAAGTCGACCTATCTTGGATTTCCCTAGGTGTCTAGCTTTAAAAAATATACAGGTTTGCTAGGTTTCCCTAGGTGCTGTCTTAGCTAGGGCACAAAATCTACGGCTAGGCGCTTTACAAAAAAAGGGTCAGCTTTCAGTGGAACAATTTGATGTGTCCAGGTTGAACTTTGGGGCCCTTCCTGTTGTGGCTACTAGCAATACACACACTAGTATGGTATCATTTTAACTGGAGACTCAGGAAACACAGAATAGTAGAACAAGTGTTATTACCAATTGTATTTCTCTTCAAATGTTCCTTCTAAATGTAAGCCAGTGTGTAAGAACAAGGACATTTTGAGAAATGCCCTCTAATTCATATGCTAGGATGGGTGTACACAAATTCGGAGAAGTGTAAATAACCACTGCTTCTAAACTCCATATCTTGTGCTCATTTTGGAAATACATAGGTTTCCTTGATACCTATTTTTCAGCATATGAATTGTTCTATACCTAGTAGACAATGGAAAGCCATTGCAAGGTGCAGTTCAGTTATTGGCTCTGGGTATCTCAAGTTCTTGGAAAACCCACAAACCACATATATCGCCGAAACCAGAAGTGTCTAGCAGATGTAATGGTATATTGCTTTTGTAAATCAGCCTTTGTGACAAGAAGTTACAAATGAAAAACTTGTCACAAATGGCTGTTTTTTTCTACCAATTTTCAATATTTTTTATTGCATCTCTTAGGGCCTGATTTAGATATTGCTGGAAGTGTTACTCCATCACAACAGCAGCGGATATCCCATCTGCCAAAATCTAAATCCCATTGGATATAATGGGATTTAGATTTCAGCAGATAGGATATCCGTCATCTCTGTGACTGAGTTACCTTTTTGCCAAATCTAAATCAGGCTCTTAATTTCTTTGGGAAAACCTTGAAGTCTCTACACAAATGACCGCTTGCTAACTTAAGAATTGGGTGTATTTTTCAGAACTATATATGGATCCACCATGGGTTTCACACCTGTCTTCACCACAAACTGGAAGAAGGTTAAAAGGACAACAAAATAGGAAACATGGGCTATCTCCTAGTAAAGTGCCAAAAATGCATTATAAAATGTGTTTTTCTGAATCAAGTCGGCCTGTTTCTAAAAGCTGGGAATATGTTAATGTAGCAGCACAAACCTTTTGCTGGAAAAAAATCAGACACTTCCTTCTGCAGCACTTTTTTCTCATTTTTCCAAAGAAAATCAAAATGTAGCTATATTTCTCTGTCCCCTCAAGGGAAATTCACAAACTTGTTTGATTACGTACCACAAATCTTCATTAGCCTAGAAACCATCTCCTTGGTCTGATTCCTAATATGATGAAGTGATCCAGGATCCATGTCCATACTGCACATCTCTTTAATCTTTAATAAAGCTGAAGACCATCTCCTTAGTATCCAACTCAGCCCTTGTCATGGGACTCTTACCATGGAGGTGAGACTGCTTGGGTTTGGACGGCAGCACCACCCCATGTGGGAGGCTGAATCAGTCCCACACTGACTGGAAGCTGTCGACCTAACCTTTTTGGGTAGCTAGCAGTACCTCAACCAACTGAGAAAATAAAGGTGATTTGTGGCAGCCTGACGCATAACACTCTGACTCCTCAGGGAAGTCTTGGTGGATCAGATCTTACCCTGTCTTCTCATTTGCACAAGTCTCACACCGGAGAAGATAGACGGAGAAGTGCAGGTCAAGTTTCAATGTATAATATTGAAGCAACTGTATTCTATGTAAAAAAAGCATGAGCTGCTATTATTAGTAAAATTAAGTGGAAGACGATTATGATTGTGACCATTAGAGTGAAGCAGATAAACAGTCCTAACATCCTGGTGTAATCATAAGTCTAAGAATTCCTACCTACACTTCTAGCATCTACATGAGAGCATAGCAGTGATAGCCCTTTCTGCCCAAACTAGTCACTGGAAAGAACCCCCCACCCCCATACTTAAAAACAGGGGTCTGTCTGTCTGCTGGCAATCTCCTCAGTTGGCTGGAGACACGGCCGAGATCAGCAAAGCTGCAACAAAGTGGCACA
Source organism: Pleurodeles waltl (assembly GCF_031143425.1). Lineage (NCBI taxonomy): Eukaryota > Metazoa > Chordata > Amphibia > Caudata > Salamandridae > Pleurodeles > Pleurodeles waltl. The sequence goes on from NC_090447.1 coordinate 975,937,005, forward strand.
CAACATAAGATGGTTGGCTGGAATGTCCCCTCTAACCTATTTCGGCCTGTTGTGGTGTTTTTATAACAAAATGTGTTGTGTTCTGAGAACAGCTGTGACGTGATAATATGTCCAGGTTTGGAGGATGGCTCTGTACTTTTGTGCAGGCAATGCTAACTATTGTTAGAAATGGGGTCTCTAGTTGGCAGAGGTATACACCCTTGTCCAAGTAGGGACCACAATTCTAGTCAGGGTAAGTCACAACACAACTCAAATTATCCTGTGCTCACCCTCCGGCAGCTTGGCACAGAGCAGGCAGGCTTAACTTAGAAGGCAATGTGTAAAGTATTTGTGCAATAACTCATATGGTAACACAGTGAAAACACCACAAAAATACACCAGACAGGTTTAGAAAAATAGATAATATTTATCTGAATAAAATAAGGTAAAAGCGAATAAAATCCAATGTACACAAGCAAAGTTATGAATTTTTAAAGATTAAATTCCATTAAAGCGCTTAGAAACATAATAGCTCCAACTGGGGCTATCGCGGTGTCATTGACAGAGTCGTTCCCAAAAGTCTGACGCCACAGGCGCTGGTCACGGAATCACACGGACCCCCTGGCACAGTACCTTTAAAAACGAAGAAAGATGTTGCCCAATGTATACATTCCCTTTGAGACGTTGCAGAAACTTTCCAACTCCTAACCCAAGTTTTGCAACTCTTTCCGAATCCAAATGAGAGAGTATGAAAGAGGTGATTCCTCTACCTTCCTCTTTGTAAGTTACAATGATTTGTGACCTCATCTGCCATGCAAACCATTGAAAATTTAACACACCTCAAGAAGAGGTCGTAATTAATTTGTAAAAGAAAGCTGTCTCTGTGATGCAGCTTCCTCTGTGGGAATCTTGTTAACAGCCCCGTTGCAGGGGTCTGACAGTGGTCTAGAGGACGACTACATGCTTTTCTCGTCATTTCTCCAAATGGAAAACATTCTTTTGTAAAGCAGCGTCTTTTGCTTTAAAGAACATGGTCCTTGCAGGCCACCATTCCTGCATTTGCAGTCATTCACAGTGGGTGGCAAAAATATGACCTACCTATATAATATTAATACGAATTAGGCAAGTCATTTGGTCTCTTGCAAATGTTCAATTACAATGTGACTTGTTAGTGCTAGATCGCATTGAAAATGAAATCCCCATTCTCGCTCCACTTCGCATGACTTTTACTTTTACATTATAATTTCAGCAGCAGCCCTGTACTGGCTGCAGTCTACCGACAACCCAGTAAGGCAATTTCTTTAAGTTAATTGTCAGATAGTTTTTATTCCTCAAATTAAACATTGACTTCTCGCCTCATTTTGCCTTTTTTTACCTTTGCACCCTTCATGCAAAACGAAAAAGTAAACGATAGAAAGCATGACTGAATTCCCACCGTGAATTTCCGCCATTGAAGTAATGAATCATTAGCCTGCAATAAACAGAACTTAATTAAATTGCTCAAAAAGTTACAAGATAACCCATTTGCCTAATTGTTTTTACTTGTATATTTGTTTGAACCCAAATTTTGGTCAAAACAGCAAACTGTTTTATATTGACATCAGTCAGTAATAGTGTAGCAAGCTGTAATTGCGCCTTATTGTCAGATCAAAATAAAAAGGGCATTTGGAGGCTGCACTGTATCTACAGAGGCCGTTCCCACTCATTACCCACCAACCCCGAGCAGCTTGTTACCGCCGTCGTTTAATTTGTTCTCTGTTTAACAAGTGGCACTTGGACACGCATCATGGGGCCGCTGATAGGAGTATTCCCATCCCTTTCGCTTTGGCGCCAATTCTTCAACAGGCCTGTATAATTATACGCTTAGCAACCTGAGGAAAACGAATCGTCTGCGCTTATAGAAGTAAAAAACTTGCCCGAGCGCTATGAGAGAAAAGCGGTATTCTTAAATGGTTAAGTCTGTGTCTTGCATGCGTGTGAACATATAGTGTAAGGCAGGGGCGTACATTTGTCAGTAAGAGTGTGTGTGGGGCGACATTCAGATTTTTCAACAATCACGCAGGCATATAATTTCAAAATACATTATACGACAAGCAGGGGGCGCGAGATGGAACTAAGGGGCAGTGGAAAGGGAGACAAATGCGGATTCGTATGGGTATGGAGAGAAAACACATTTTGTAAAGTAACCAACAATTTTTAGGGCTTTAAAAACAGAGAGGGGAGAAGGTGTGTGCGTTTTTGCCTGTGTGTATGTAAAAATTCCTGGTGAAATCTGAGAGACACCACACTATATCCAACTGAAAGCACCCCTATCCAACTTTTTATCAAAAAATACATTAATTGGGGGGTGTAACACTCCAAACATCGCACCCCTCCGAAGAATACTCAAGTGGGAACATTTTCTGATTGAGACACATTCATTTACTGTGTTTTTTAATGATGAAATGAGTGGCAATTAATGTCACTTCATGTTTGAATAATAAGACAGTGATGTGGAATCATATTTAATGCTGAAGCAAGGTTAATAGAATAATACAGATGAATGGTGCGCTGACCTAGTGGTCTGTTATATCCATTAGTGCCCTTTAGCTATATAGTACATTTTGTTTCTTTTTTTAAAAGAATGTAGGTCCTCATTACAACCCTGGCCGTCGGTGTTAAAGCAGCTGTAATACCGCCATCAGGCCGGCGGAAAAAATGGAATCATGACCATGGTGGAAACTGCCAACATAGACAGCCACTTTAACACTCCGACCGCCACGGCGGTAGCACCAAAGACCGCGGCGGTAACCGCCAACAGACAGGCGGAGGACAAAGTACCACCCACTGTATTACAACACGCCTATCCGCCACCTTTTCTGGGGCAGAACCAACGCTATAAAAAGCACAGCTGAAACAGTACACTGAAGGGAAACCACTCACCTCTCGACACCCAACGAGGGACCAGGACGCCATGGAGCCCGAGTTACAGGTCCTGCCCATGCTGGTCTTCCTCCTTCTGTATCAGGGGCAGGACAGACACCGTCGACGACCACAGTGAGTACTGCACCTACAACACAGGGGAGTGGGGGAGGGAAAAGAGAGTGACACACATGCAATACCCTCACCCACAACACCATACACACAAATACATGCAGCAAGATTACATATATACTCCCTCACCCCCTGGAAGAACGCAAGGACAAAAGGAAAAGATTGTAACGAGTGTAATCAAGAAAAATCAGATAGTGCAACTTCTAAAATCAGTATTTACAAATATGTACACCAACTACACAAGTCCGGATAGTGTTCCAATCATTGTCCATGGACCAGTGGTCCCAAAATGCATGGGCGAAGCCCACACAAGATACCTGACTCGAAACGGAGAGAACACTGCAGGGGCATCAGATGGAAAATAAACAGGCACCTCAGGGGGAAGGGGAGGGGGGCACCTTAGCCAGATGAGCACACAACGCCACTGCTGCATGAGGGGGCTCCATGCCCATTGCTGCATCTTGGGGAGTGCAAAGCCACAATCTCTCAAGTCTTTCCAGTGGGTGGTTTGCCCATTGCTTTATCCTGGGGAGTGCAAAGCCACAGTCTCTCAAGTCCTTACAGTGGGAGGTTTGCCCACTGCTTTATCCTGGGGAGTGAAAAGCCACAGTCTCTCAAGTCTTTCCAGTGGGTGGTTTGCCCACTGCTTTATCCTGGGGAGTGAAAAGCCACAGTCTCTCAAATATTTCCAGTGGGTGGTTTGCCCACTGCTCTATCCTGGGGAGTGCAAAGCCACAGTCTCTCAAGTCTTTCCAGTGGGTGGTTTGCCCACTGCTCTATTCTGGGGAGTGCAAAGCCACAGTCTCTCAAGTGGATAACAGTCTCCACCGGTTCTGGAGGGGGCTTTGTGCCCAGAGTGCTTCATCCTGCCAAGGGCTGAGGTATTGGATGTATCTCTCCACTGGTTCTGGAGGGGGCTTGGTGCCCAGAGTGCTTCATCCTGCCAAGGACTGAGGTAGTGGATGTATCTCTCCACTGGTTCTGGAGGGGGCTTGGTGCCCAGAGTGCTTCATGCTGCCAAGGACTGAGGTAGTGGATGTATCTCTCCACTGGTTCTGGAGGGGGCTTTGTGCTTGGTTCTGGAGGGGGCTTGGTGCCCAGAGTGCTTCACATGCAGTGTGGCTGGTCCCATTACCTCACATGGGTGTGTGTGCTACAAGATTGCCTAGGAACAGGTAGCATGATACGCCATAGAGGCAGAGACATACCCCACCTTGCTGCAGCTTCGCCTGCTACCTGCAGGTGCAAGCAGTGATGCGAGTCATACCTCATGGAAGCTGGCCAGGGTCCAGGAAGTCTCCTCCAGCCTCAGACGGCTGCCCACTGGGGATGGTAGCCATGTCAGATGTGTTGGCACTGTCTGAGCACATCACGGGGCTGGTGGTGGTGCTTGCGGCGGTGTCTGTGGCAGAGGTGCTGGTGGTGGTGCATGTGTCAGCAGCTGTTGAGGGACACAGCAGGACGTCTCCTGCAGCCTCAGATGGCTGCCCACTAGGGAAGATGCTGGGGACTGTTGCTGAGGTGACAGACAGGAGGTGGCAGTGCAGGTGGCGGTGCTGGTGGCGGTGCAGGTGGCGGTGCAGGTGGCGGTGTCCGCCGCCGTACAGGTTGGTGTAGTGGTTGACAGAAGGGGTGACTCTAGTCCCTCAGTCGAAGGCACCGTGCCCTGTCCTGACCTGCTCTTCGGCTTGTGTCCCTTCCCCACCTTTGATGTTGCCGCTGGTGGCTTGCCACAGTCCTCTTTTGGTTTGGAGGAGCCCTTGGTGGCTGGTAGGAGCAGCTTCTCCCTCCGGCATGTGGGCACCTTCTTCACTTTGGCAGGTGGTGGAATGTCCTTGGCCTCGCTAGGTGGCACACTGGCAGCCCTGATGGGTGGCGCACTCGATGACACCGCAGTTGCTGGCACCACTGTGCCTGGGGATTTGGTGGCTGAGGTGCTGGACTGGGACCTGGAAAGCCTAGCCCTAGGGGAAGGACGGGGGGAGGTGTATTGAAGAGGTCAATGTTAGCCAGGAAAAGTTTTTTAGACACACTGGGACGGGAAGATGGAAGGGGTTTGGGAGTGGAGGAAGAGGTAGTGGTTGTAGGAGGTGTACGTTTGCTAAATTTGGGTGAAGGTGCATGGGCCGGAGGCTGTTGTGAGGTGGATGGCTGTTGGGTGGGTGTGTGTCTGCGTTTGTGTACTTTGGGAGGAGGGATCACAGACACACTGGGGATGTTTGAATGGCAGTGGTGGTGGTGATTGCACGTGAGCGGTGTGTGGTGATGGGCGTGCTGGTGATGGAGGTAGTGGTTGAGGATGTAGTGCATGCAGGTGTGAGTGGAGACAAGACAGGCAGGGAGGAGGAGGACGTGGAGGAGGCGGACACAGTGGAGGCAGTGGATGTTGCTGTGTCTGCATGGGGATGGTGCTTGTGGGATGTGTGGTGCTTATGTTTGGCATGTCCACTCTTGTTTGTTGATGAGTGTGCATGCTGGTCTGATTGTGTGCTTGGGATAGACTGAGGTATAGGGGATTTGGTCTGGGTGGAGGAAGTTGGAGGGGGCACTCTTCTGGTGGGCACTTACCTATAAGAAGAGTGAAGTTAGAATGGATGTTTCTATCCCATACATTTCATCTCACGCATTGCCAAACACCTCCCACCCTGGCCCAGACATACGTACACACACAATCCTGACATGCTGGCCTGTCCCCTTCCCCACCCTCTTCCATCCAGGACACTCCATACAATCATGTGCCATCCACCATGCTCACAGTGTACTCACCTGCTTGTCTGGAGGACTGTACAGTTGCGTGTACTTGGGAGGACCCCATCCAGCAGTTTCTCCAACTCCTCTGAAGTGAAGGCAGGGGCCCTTTCACCAGACACTGTAGCCATCATCGCTTCCAGACACAGGTCACAGCAGCACTTGCAGTGTAGGTCCTCTCCTGTTGAAGGTCAGGTATCAAGTGAGGGAACAGTTAGAAAATGGCGGCCATGTCCGCGGCGATGCATACTCTCACCGCCGGCTGCCTATGGCTCCTGGGACCCATAGGGCTCAATGTTAAACAATGCTGAATTGCGCCACGTTCTTCCACCGCCTACCACGACGGTGTACTACGCCAGCGCAGTTACCTCATTTCCCCTTGTCCCACTTTACAGGTCAGGCAGTCGCCATTTCAGGGGCCAAATGGCAGGGAAAAAACACTGTGTCACACCTATTTAGGCCTGGAATACGTACAGATAAAGGCACATTGAGAATTTCTAAAGTTTTAGCAAATAACACATTATGATACCTCTGTGCTCACTGTTCTCCTCCATAGGGCACGTCTGCTGGGGCAGGTGATGAGATGGCGGCATCCTCCAGTGTACAAACCCCTGGTGGACCTATCGACAATGGAAGAGAGACACATCATTATCACTTACAGACTTGATCGTGCAACAATCCTGGAACTGTGTGCCCAGTTGGAGCCAGACCTGATGTCAGCTATCCGCCAACCCACAGGAATCCCCCCTCTTGTGCAGGTTCTGTCTGTACTCCATTTCCTGGCCAGTGGGTCTTTTCAAACAACAGTGGCGATGGCATCAGGGATGTCAGAGCCAATGTTCTCTAACGTGTTGTCCAGAGTGTTGTCTGTCCTACTGAAACACATGCGCAGCTACATCGTTTTCCCTCAGGTGGAGGTATTGCCCACAGTGAAAGGTGACTTCTATGCCCTGGGACATATCCCCAACATCATTGGTGCCATTGATGGTACACATGTGGCATTTGCACCCCCGCGGGAATGAGCATGTGTACAGAAACTGGAAAAGCTACCATTCAATGAATGTGCAGATGGTGTGTTTGGCAGACCAGTACATCTCCCATGTGAATGCCAAGTATACTGGCTCTGTGCATGACGCTTACATTGTGAGGAATAGGAGCATCCCTTATGTGATGGGGCAACTCCAGAGGCACCGTATGTGTCTAATAGGTGAGCCCAAGGTCCCAACACAGTTGACATAGGTGTCTGGTTATGGGGTTGTCCCTAAGGGTTGGTGTGTGGCTAACAGTTGTCCCTCGACATTTGCAGGTAACTCTGGTTACCTCAACCTGTCATGGCTACTGACCCCAGTGAGGAATCCCAGGACAAGGGCAGAGGAACGCTACAATGAGGCACATGGGAGAATTAGGAGGATTATAGAACGCACCTTCGGCCTCCTGAAGGCCAGATTCCGGTGCCTCCATCTGACAAGTGGCTCCCTATACTACTCACCGAAGAAGGTGTGCCAGATAATCGTGGCCTGCTGTATGTTGCACAACCTGGCTTTGCGAGGCCAGGTGCCTTTTCTGCAGGAGGATGGGCCAGATGGTGGTCTTGTGGCAGCTGTCGAGCCTGTGGACAGTGAAGAAGAGGAGGCAGAAGAAGAAGATGTAGACAACCGAAACAACATCATCATGCAATACTTGCAGTGAGACACAGGTAAGAAGATGTAACTGCTTCCCACATCTCATACTATTGTTGAGCTAGCATAAGTCTGCCATTGTCACTCAGTGTATGGACCCTGACTTGTTACTTTGCCTTTCCGTTTCACAGATCTGGGTCCCACTTTGTGCCCTCTGCTATGTTTACTGCTAGCCTACAGCTGTGTTACATTGGTATGTGAACAAGTACATTGACATTGCTATATTCCAGAGGTTTTGCAATTACACACTTGTGAAAGCACAGACTGACTCCTGATTGTTTTGTGATTCAAGGGTGTTTATTTCTGTGCAAATAAGTGGAGGGGGTTGTGAAATGGGCTGGGGTGATGGTGGAGGAATGTCCATGGCAGAGTCCAGTCTATTTGTTTCACAGGTGCATTGTCCAATGGGGCATAGGGAGTGGAGCAATGGCAGTTTCAGCTGCACAGGGTGTCAAAGTGGGACAGAACAGTGACATTCAGGGGGTCTTGTTTCCTGGCAGGGGTCTTGGCAATGTTTTTTGCCTTGTTCCTGGATCTCAGGGACCGTTTGCTGGGTGGTTCACCTGCTGAGGTGGTGGGGTGCTGGTAGCCTGGTGTTCCTGTGGCAGTGCCTCCTGTCCACTAGCACCAGCGGAGGTGGAGGGCTGTTCATCGTCCAGGCTAGTGTCAGGGGCCCTTTGGTGTGGCACTGTGTCCCTCCTGGTGTTGACAAGGTCTGCCAGCACCTCTGCAATGGTGACCAGGGTGGTGTTGATGGACTTCAAGTCCTCTCTGATCCCCAGGTAGTGTTCCTCCTGCAGCCGCTGGGTCTCCTGAAACTTGGCCAGTACCGTGCCCATGGTCTCCTGGGAATGGTGATAAGCTCCCATGATGTTGGAGAGTGGCTCGAGGAGAGTGGGTTCCCTGGGCCTGTCCTCCCCCTGTCACACAGCAGTCCTCCCAGCTTCCCTTTTATCCTGTGTCTTTGTCCCCTGAACCGTGTGGCCACTGCCCCCAGGTCCCTGATCGTCATGTGTTAGTGGGTTTGCCTGGGTTCCTTGTAGTGATTGGCCGGGCTGGTCATCTTGATCCAGGCATGCAGAGCTGCTGTCATCACTGTGGGCCTCTTCTGTGGGGGGACTGGATATGTCTGGCACCTACTGTCCGGTGACGTTGGGTAGGGGTCCTGTTGGGGTGTGAATGCATAATCGTAGTATTTGTGTGTGCCATCTTGTGCAATGGGTGAGCTAACCTCTACTCCTGTGCTTGCATTATTGCAGTGGCCCTTGTGTGATTGGTGATTTTGGGGCATGAGTGAGTCTCTACAGGACATGCTTTGGTGAAGGGTGTCCATGCATTGGTGTTACATGCAGGGCTTGGTTTTGGGATGTGTGAGTTGTGATAGTGGGGTATCTGTGGGGTGTTGGGGTGATGGGTGTGAGGGTGAGGGTGGGAGTATGTGATGGCATGCAGGTAGGGTGGGGGATATAGTAGTAAAGATATTACTTACCAGAGTCCAGTCCTCCTGCTACTCCTGCGAAGCCCTCAGGATGCAGTATTGCCAAGACTTGCTCCTCCCATGTTGTTAGTTGTGGGGGAGGAGGTGGGGGTCCACCGCCAGTCCTCTGGACAGCAATCTGGTGTCTGGATACCACAGAACGTACCTTCCCCGTAGGTCGGTCCACCTCTTTCTGATGTCATCCTGTGTTCTTGGATGCTGTTCCACTGCGTTGAACCTGTCGACGATTCTCCGCCATAGCTCCATCTTCCTTGCAATGGATGTCTGCCGCACCTGTGATCCGAATAGCTGTTGCTCTACACGTATGATTTCCTCCACCATGACCCTGAGCTCCTCATCAGAAAACCTGGGGTGTCTTTGAGGTGCCATGATGTGGTGTGGGTGATGTGTGAGGTGCTGTCTGTTGTGATATGTTAGGGGATGTGTTGGTGTGTGTTATTTGAGGTGCGTAGATGTTGTATAAGTGATGGTGTTGTGTGTCTGTGGATGCTGGTGTTGTGCTAGCTAATCTCTCTCTCTGGCCTTCTTTCAAAATTTTGGTTGTAAGGGTTTGTGGGTGTGTGCTTTATATTGGATTGGGTGTGTGGGTGTGGTGTGTGTATGTGTATCAGGTGTGTGCATTTCGAATTGTCCAATGTAGTTGTGTTTTGTAAGTGTGTGTGTATTTTGAGCGCGGCGCTGTGTAAAAACCATTGGATTACCACGGTTGAAAGACCGCTGCGTTGATTTGTGGTTTGTGATAGTGTGGGTGTATTCTTGTTGCCGTGACAGTGGAGGTTTTGGTATCGTCAGTTTATCACTGACCTTTGGTGTGGCGGACTTGTGTGGGTGCCTGTATTGTGGCGGATTCCGAGCTGTGAGTCATAATACCTGTAGCGGAATTCCGCCACCGCAACGGTATGTTGACGGTCTTCAGCACAGCAGAAAACGGGATTTACCGCCAGGGTTGGAATGAGGGCCATAGTATTTATTGGGGCTGATACTGTCTAACTGCATGATCACTGAGTGGTTATCTGTAGAAATGTCATATTTAAAGCAACAACCAAAGCATCATATATAAGGTTTGCAGATAGCTCAGGAGGTCACCTTAAATCACAAGAATGTTAGAAAAACAGTATCTTGCTCCTATTACTAAAAACACCTGTAGTGAAGATTTAGGTGCACAGAAAGTAACCGAATAGGCAGACAACATAGGATGTTTATGGAAGCATGAACAGGGCTTATAGGTGGCTTCTTCCCTGACTGGAGGTTGCTGTTGCTGGAGCGTGGATTCGTGTATCTCAATTGTCCAGTCTAATCATTTAGTAACTCCTGTCATTGGTCATATGGACCTTTGTTCGTCAACAAGGAGAGATGAAAAGGAGCAATCAATTACCATGAACAGTAATTGTAGTGCTATTGTTAATGCTGAAATTTTACTAATGAATATTCACATATTCTGAATGTTAAATCTACGTAGAGAATCAGTTATCATTGAAAGCTAATACACAAATCTGAAAATGTGCCTACTTGAGTGACCACTAATAATCATGAAGTGTACTTATTAACAGTTTATTAACGTAAAATGTTGTGCTCAGGTTTGGATTAATGTAGTAGTATGTCATATTAATGATTATGTATTATGTATTTGCCTCATTAATCAAAGGCCTTAAATTTAGTGAGGTCTTGGGCCTAGTTGCATGGCCTCATGTCAAATTGTGTTGCTTAGACAAATCATACAATGGCTGCTTAGAGAATTAAATTGTAAATTTCCATTCCATTGACCGAATTATAGTAGTTGAAATTCTTTCCCATGAGAAGTGCTTGCTAGAAAATGTTGTACTAGCTATATATACATTGTAAAACATAGTATCAATATCATTTGACCAGTAACCCCCATTTTTAGCCGTGATTGTAGGAGAGATATATCTGAGGTTTGAGGGACTGGCATTTTGGACCTGCATCAGGGGAGTCTGTGCAGCAATGGGAATTCCCACATGTAGCCTCTCACACAGATGGGCACGGCCCTGACTACAAGTAGCCTGTCACACTGACGAGCACAGATCTGACCATGTGGAATGTCTTTGTTTGTTTGTTTTTGGCTGATTTTGATGTCCACTTCCAGGAGCAGATGACTGTGTGTTTCGTCTACCGATCAGCAGGAATATTGTCACGCTGATAGGCACAGCTATGAACGTTCCGGAGAATAACATTTGCTCCTAGCTCTCTGTTATCAGCGTGGCAAATGGGATACATTATTTGCATACCTCTTGATCCCTCACAAATAAAGAAGGCATAACAGGTTGTACATGTGATGCACATCTGATTGCTGATGTGCTGACTACATTTCATAAAGTCATACAGTACATTGCACAGCAAAAGAAAATCTCCTGTGAAAAATAGTATGAACATTTCTACTGTAGTGTTGGCTTGTCCTGTTTTATAAAATAATTCTTCTCCATAAGACTTGTGTTTGGAAACGCTTCCACTATTACATATTTCCTCTTCTCAGTTGAACAGTCTGCAAAACACTAGAGGGACATGGAATAGTTGTTTTATTTGTCTTTTGTTTTCAGCCACATTGGGTGTACTAGAGTGTATTATTGCACTAATAGAAAGCATCAGTATTGTCCATACAGTGAACTTTTAAATATTGTAGGATTATTATTCAAGTACTTTATGTGTACAGTGTGTCTGGTTTCAGTTAATATAAAAGAAGAATTTGCACATTTGAGTTTACTAGACAGGAAATCCACTTAAACAGTACTATACTCCATTCTAAAGCCATATGAGTATGGCAGCAGCAAGCATGAGCCAATTTCTGCCCTTTCTAAATGATATTGGTGACCCAATCTAACCTTGGAAGGAGTGGGCAAAGTTTTTTTAATCATACTTAGCAGCAATAAGGGGTGAGAAACTCTCACAATTAGAAAACAACATATTCTGTTGCATTATTTAGAGGTACACAGAAGAAACATTTTTGAAAACCTAACTGACCATAATTTGGTGATGGAAATGAGGGAACAGAACAATTATATGTTTACCAAGCAACATTTATAAAATTTGAAGAACATTTTGGTCAAAAGATAAATGTGGTCATAGAACAGCACAAATGTTTTAGTAGGGTACAAGAGAAAAAGTTACAAGTTATGTCCCTGTACAACAAAGTTAGAAGTTATGTCCCTATACTCAGGGGACTTGCTAATACCTGTGATGTTGGTAAGTTATGTGATCCATTGCTCTGTGAACAATTGGTCAGATGTACAAATAATATAAAGATACAAGAGATACCACTTACAAATAATCCAGATCTTAAAGATGTATTACAAATTTCAAAAAGCTTAGAACACACAGCTAAATGTATAAACATTATGAAACTACAGAATCATAAGGAGGAAGTACATGAAATACAAAAAAAAAACAGTAGAAGGTTTTACATAGAGAGTAAATACAAACCCAAACAAAAAATAGGCAAAGCAAAATTGCTCTAGGAGCGGATACAATAATCATATGGCTAACAACTCTGTTTGTCCGGCCTGCCAGAGTATATGTAGAAGATGCAATAAGAGGGGGCATTATGCAGGAGTATGCAAAAATACAAACTGGTACAGGTAGTGGAGAATGAGGAAGATAACTAGGAGAAATTCACATTTCAAATTAAACCATGGTTTACTTGGGCGAAAAGGAGAATAAGACCCAAAGTGTACATCCAACCTGTACTATTGCCTTGGATAGGGAAGAGGTTACTGTTTTTGCAGACTCATGTTCTCCCTACACTTTAATAGAGAAAAAGGTATTTGAGAATACACTTTAAAAAAAATAATACAAGAAGCGGATACAAAGCCCAGCAGGTATAATAGAGACCCGATTCCCTTAATAGGCATCACTACTATGCGTATTGAGTTTAAGGGAAGTTCAACCATAGATAAAATGTGTGTGACTGCACCAGGTTCTAACCTATTAGGGTGGAGACACGAAAGGGAACTAGGAATAAAATTAGATCCTAAAAATCTTGAACAGGTTCTATTATGTGAAAGATCTTACACAGGCCAAGACATATGCAAGGAGTTCCCAGAAATGTTAAAAAGCTAAATAGATTTCTTAAGAAACTGCCAACATAAGATTAAATAAAAAAAAAACAAGGCTCAACCCATGATACATACAGTTAGACCCGTTTCCCATCTCATGGAAGAACCATCAAAAGAAGAACTCATAAGATTAGAAGAACAAGGTGTATTCAAGCCTATTGCGAGTTCAGCATGACTGCCACCTATTGTAGTTACAAAGAAAGCTGGTGGAAAAGGGATAAATCTGTGTGTAGACCTTAGAGACCTCAATGGAAACACATGGGTGGATCATTTTCCCCTCCCAAGAATAAAAGAAATGTTGAGCATGATGGGAAAGGCATGTTACTTTAGTATAATTGACCTCTTGTCAGTATACCATCAAGCAGAACTCCACCCAGAATCCAAATCATACACCTCATTCATAACCCCTTTTAGAGCTTATGGTACTACAGAATGTTGTTTGGCCTGGCTTCCGCTGCAGCAGTTTCCCAAAGAATAATGCAGCAAATTCTCAAAGAGCTTAAAAATGTATTGTGTTACGGGATGATGTTGTGGTCTATGGTAAATCAGAGTATGAGCATAATGCCAACTTAAGATCATATTTTGCAGGCTTAAAAGAAGCAGGTTTAACTTTGAAGTTGGACAAATGTAAGATAGGAGCTGGATCATTTGAGTACCTTGGACATACCATTTCCAAGAACGGCATACAACAGAAGGTGGATCTAGTAGAAGCAGTGAAAGAGGCACCTCCACCTTCCATGGATGATGATCTTAGGTCATTTTTGGGACTGGTGGAATACGTGGCAAAGCTCATAAAACATGTTGCTGAGAAAGAGGCACATTTGAGGAAATTAATGAAAATGGGGTCCATTTTGAATGGAATGAAAACTTACAAACTACATTCAAAGACTTTAAACAGACTATCAGTTCTGCTCCCCCTCTTGGGAATTTTGATGTAAGGCTTAAGACTATTCTCATTACAGACGGAAGTACCAATGGGTTGGGGGCAGTTCTGACTCAAGTAGTAGACAAACAAAGGACAAATTGTGACCTTTGCATCACATGCACTTAAGGGGTCAGAAGCTACTTATTCTACAACAGAAAGAGAGGTGTTGGCTTTTGGGCTATTCTACATTTCAGATACTTTCTATGAGGCTTGCTATTTATTCTATGCACCAACCATAAGCCCTTAAACTGTACTCTATCATCTAAGAGCATAAAAAATACTACATCACATAATGCCGAATTAGATTAAACCTAGAAGAGTACAACTATAATGTAGAACATGTCCCTGGCACTAAAAACTTAGCAGCAGATTGTCTCTCTAGGTTGCCCTTAGAGAAAAAGAGAGCCATCGAAAGTGGTCAGGAAGAATCTGTATTTGAAATTGCCTTATCAGGTATCCAAAAGGAAGAATGGGAATCAAGAACAGAAGAGAATAACACATTATCCAGATTGAAAGATGAAATCATTCAAGCCTAATAGACAGTCTAACTTGCCTGAAGACTTGCAAGGTTTTAGGGAAGTCAGGCAAGAGTTAAGTATTGTGGAAGGAATCATTAAAAGAGGAGACACATTAATACTACCCAGGAAATTTTGGGACCGTTAAGCTGATCTAGCAAACAAAGGGCACTCAGGCAGGAGTCTCACCAAAAGCAAAGCCAGGGCTTATTATTGGGTCCCAGGTATGGATTCTTTATTAGAGAACAAAGTAGGGAATTATTTCAAGGGTGCTATAAGTGACAGAACCAAAACTAGCAGGAGAACCCTATTATCTGCAGTGAAAGTTCCAAGTAAACCATGGGAAAAGTTATTGGACCTTTCAATTACCCTACATGTAATGGAAGGTACATGATAATCGTAATTGATTGGATGGTGGCTAAGCTAGTATACTCGATGAGAAACTCCACAAAAACAAAGGTGGAGTTTCTCATGGACACCTTTTATACAGAGGTTAAACCTAGCATATTAATAACTCAAAGCAGGATGCAATTTACATATGAAGAGATCAAGGATTCCCTGAAAAAACTATATATCATGTATCTCACCACTGCCTTATACTTCCCTGGAGCCAATGGTTTACTTGAGAGAGCCAACTGGAAGAGCACAGAGTGTTTTCAATTAGCCACAATGTCAGGTGTCATGAGATCTTTATGTTGCTCAAAGGGAGAGTACCTGATACCAAGCTATGCCATAATTGGTTAGGAGACGGTAAACCAGTAGGGGTACAAAGAGATGAAGTAGGGGCACGTATGAAACGGCACCAAGAAAACGAAAAAACTCATTATAATAGTAGGCATAGAGTATCTTAAAATGATTGGAAGATAGGAGATAAAGTAGTAGTAAAACTCCCTACCATCGACACAAGTAAGAGCAAGCATTACTCTGTTCCAAAGAGGATAACACAAGTAAGGAAAAAAGATGTAGTGTTGGAGGATGGTAAAACATGGAGCATGGACAGACTGTCAATGTAGCTTGACACGTTTACAGAGCAGCCCGGAGAAACAACTGGGTTGGAAACAAGGATACGTTCGTCAGTAACAGAACTTCATATAGGACCAAGAGGAAACCTCTGTGGCACATAGATTATCTTACAAAATAAAAAATTTCACACCTGTTAGATCTTAGGTGTGTGTACTCTTAGGAACAATGAAGTGATTTTAACTCCAGTTGAATTGAAAACTTGGTATATTTCACATTTCAATTAACTTTTTCCTGCTTCTTTCCCTTCAGAAAGGGGATGTGTTGTAATTAACATACATATTTCTAATTGTAGTGCTTGTACCCATATATGTACATATTGCCCACAATTCTTTCCTTCATGCTGTTATTATATTGGTACCTCCCTAATTTTCCCATGCCTCCCTCCTCACCAGTATGTTCCGCTAGACTTTGGCATGTTCAGGCAACTGTCTTAGAATGTTGGTGACAGGATGTTTGCTGGTTGTGAAGTGAATTGAAGATGGCAAGAAGTGAATAAAGGAACCTCTTCAAAATAGGAGAGTCTTCATTTACTATTAGAACACCTTTGTTAGTCAACAAGGAGAGATGATAAGGAGTCATCAACTACCATGGACAGTGAAGTCCAATTGGGGCTTCACAGGAATCAACAAAGAGATTTGGTGTGAGCTTAAAGGGTTTTAGCAACAAATGAATTCAAAGTAAGTTATTCAATTAGTAAGTATTACATTTAGTTATCATTGTTACAGATTCAAATAATCCATGAATTGATATTTCAGGATGAGCTAAAATACCACATTAATTACAAATAATATGGAGAAAATATAACAAGTGTGATTCATAAAGGGAAATCAATAATATAAATGAATTGGTTTTAGACATAAAAGGGCAATTATCTTCAATAAGCAGGGTATGTAGTCAGTTTCAGAAAAAAACAAATGAAGGGTTTTAATTAGTGAGTGAAAATGCATAGGTGTTAGACCTGGCATCCTTGGAGTGGTGTCTCCCCTAACTTTTTGCCTACAGACCTCCTGTTTTGCTGACTTTAATGTTGACTTTATTGTTGACAGCCTTAGGACCCTACTCACTTTAACGCTGCTAACCAGTGCTAAGGTGCTTGTGTTTGCTCCTCAAAACATGATAAGTTTAGCTTATATGCAATTGGCATATTTAATATACTTGTAAGTCCCTAGTAAAGTGTAAACTAAATGGTACTAGTGGGCCTGAAACACCGCTTGTGTCAACTACCTATGTAGCACTTTAAACGTGTCTTGGGTTTGCCAATGCAGCCTGTGTGTGCAATTTTTAAATGGCCATCTCAACATGGCAAAATAAACCTTTTGCCATGCTCAAACCTTCCTTTTAAATATACATAAGTCGCCCCTATAATAGGCCCTGGATAGCCCAGGGGGCAGGTTGCAATGCATTGAACATGTACTTTCAAGTTTTACATGTCCTGATAGTGAAAACCTCTTAAGCTTGTTTTCCACTACATCAAGGCCTATCTCTCCCATAGGATAGCATCAGAGTTACCTTATCACATGTAATAGTTTTTAACTTCCAAATGGAATAGGAAACTCTTTCAATTTTGGTGTCTTTGTAATTGTAATGAATAATCCTAAAATACCAGCTTACGGTAAAGTAAGATTTTGAATTACATTTTTAAAAATGCCACTATTAGAAAGTTGTTTTTTTCCTACCATTTGGTGCTGCATCCTGTATCAGTGTCACATGACTGGGTGTAGGTAACAGTGGGCTTTGTGTATTCTTCCTAGGCAGTTACAAACAGTACTGCACTTATGTGTTCCTAGATGGGTCATCATTGGCAGGATGAGAGGGAGGAGCTGGGCCCAACTCCACTTACACTTCAACAGGCTGTGTCCTGCCTCCACACAAAAGGCGCAACCCCGAACAGAACTGACGGATTGGACTGATCGCAAAGACCCGCATCATGTATGAAGCCTGCAGTCTCTTCAGAACTGCCTGTAGGTGACGCATCCTCAGCTCAAGCCCAGCACATCACCCTGACTGTGCAATGCATCCTCAATGCCGGACTTCACGTTGCAAGCCCTCGTCAATGGGATCCTCAACAACAATGCAGGACATTACATCGCCCCCTTGCCGCACCTCTGAACAGACGCGTTGCTTCAGTTTTGAAACGCATCTATGACACGGATCCTCGCAAAGCTACGCAAACCAGGATTTAAGATACTTTGTTCAGCTGGTCTAGTTGGGTCCCTGTAGCTTTGTCCCTGTCTGGCGCAGCCAGATACCAACAGTTGGCCCTTTCTGTTTTTTCACACACCTTTTAGTAAAACCTTTAAAACTGCATATCTCCGGCTCTACTGATTGGATTTCTGTGATTTTCATATCGCTTCATTTATTAATAAACACTCAATTTTTCTTTCTGTGTGGTGTTTTTCACTTTACTACTGTTTGAGGTGCTGCAAAAATACTTTACAAATTGACACTAAGTTAAGCCTGATTGCTGTGTGCCAAGCTACCTGAGTGTTGAGCAGAGGTTAATTTAGAGTTGGTTTGTGCCTCACCCTGACAAGGATTGTGGTTGCTCATACCCCAGTTGACCAACAATCCCAATATCTTACAATAGGAATTAAGCCTTAACACTCAAGCAATAGAAATTAGAAGAAGCTAGAAAGTGTTCTGAGCTTTAAGTCAGCAGACATCTCTAAGGTCTGCCTCCTACATTTTGTAGCTAGCTCTTCGTAATCTAAGCAACACAGACTAATTTAATTCTACCAAAACACTAATGGCAACAAATTTCACATTCCCCGCTCTTGTGAACCAATCAGTCTCAAGCAAACTCTAGGAGCAGGTAAACTCCCCAGTTTCTCATGTCTCCACAATGAGCTATGAAATCATGTTCTTAGTTTGTTACTTTGATCAGATCTTGTGGTCCAGGCAATTCTTCTCACAAGTCACATTTCCTGCCATCTCCTCTCCTGATGGTGAGAAACCCCACTATCAGTTGACTAGGGCATAACAAATGCCTATTCACTAGCTAACGGAAGACGTCTGGAAAAGTGCAGCATCTGCAGTAGAAAAGAGAAAAAATCTTATGCAAAACAACAGTTTGAACTCAAAAACAGCCCTCTTATCATTAACATGTAAAGTCAACATTTATTATGGCATCAGTAGTTTGGGCAATGTAAGCTACTACATTATATTATTTCATTTGCATTCTTTTATGGATCAAATCTGTTTATTGATATTTTGAATTAATGAAAGAGAGAAAGGAACATGGTATACAGCTATATGCCTACAACCTTACAGGCCGGCAGTGTTGTTCACTTCATACAATCATATATGGATTTTGGCAGAGAGAGCTGCTATAGTCTTCATCTCATATACAGTAGTACCAATCAGTCAACACTCAACAATCAACAAGAACAATTGGCAGAAAAAAAAATGAACTATCCCCCCCCGTTGTCACGCCAAAATTCTCTTATTTCCACTCCCACAGGCACTCAGACTAGCTGTCCGCTTTCCCCCAGGATCCAGGTCCCAGATGGGTGGCTCTGACTATCCACGTGAGGATCACTTGTCCTGCAGCAGACGCAGGGTCTTTAAATATTCAGCAGACAGAATCTGTATAAAGGGTCCCCACAATGCAGCTGTTTCTTCCGCTCGCTTTTCAGCTGCCAGCGATAATTTCTCCATCGCTAGAATGAACCAGAGTTTGTGGAGCCGTGATGTGTAGCTCGGAATCTTGTCCGTGCCCCACAGGGCTAGTATTATCTGGTGAACCGCATTGAGGGCAAGGGCGGTCTGCCATCCTCTCCATTAGCAGAAGGGGAAGGTGAGAGGGTTGGGCAAGCCAAGAATAGTGTATGTTGGGAATCTGGGAATCTCTGTGTAAAATACTCTATCTATTTCATCTAGGATATTACTCCAGAATCGTTTCAGCTTGGGACAGTGCCATGGCAGGTGTCTAAGTGTGCCCATGTTTCCACACCACCTCCAACAAAGTTCAGATTTAGTGTGATCCCACGCGTGGATTCTCGCAGGGGTATAATACCAAAATGTTGCTAATTTATAATCTGTTTCCATCCCTGGTATGTTGTGGGCTGTGTGATGTGCCCTAAGGTGTATTCCTTCCCATTCCTCCTCTGTTAGGTCTCTCTCCAACTCAATCTCCCATCTTTTCTGTCCCTTAGTTTTGGGAGATGGTGTGGCTGTATGAAGGTGCTTATAGATTTTGGAAATCAGCCGCTTGTCGTCTTTTTTGGTCAGTAGCCACTTCGCTACTAGGGGATTGACCGTGGGCTGGAGCACCCAGTGTCTAACTTGATAATATGTGAATCTGTCTGCTTCTGTGAGTCCATATGCTTCTTTTAGGCGTTCAAAGGGTATAATGCCACCTGTGTGGAATAGGCTCCCCACCCTCCTGAATCCCCTGTCATGCCATCGCTGAAAGCCCTCGGATTTCAGGCCGGGGGTGAAGTCGGGATTCAAGCAAATCGGAGTCATAGGGGAGGGAAAGGTCGTCAAACCGCTTCTGGTCGCCACCGCGTTCCAGAACCGGAAGGTCGTACTAGTGATAGGGGAAGAGTATAACCCCGTTGTTCTGTGTCTGAGCCACAGTCAGGGCTCCTTCCATATATGGGACCCCGCGACAGCTTGGTCCATGAAACACCAGTGTTTCTCGGTTAGCGGGCGGCTCCACTCCAGCATGAAATGTAACTGAGCCGCTTGATAATATTTCAAGAGGCATGGGACCGCCAGCTCCCCCTCAGTTTTAGGAAGGTATAGTGTGTGGCGTGAGATGCGTGCAGATTTCCGGTCCCATATAAATTTTGATAACGCCATCTGGAGCGCAGCTATGGTGTTAGGTGGTGGAGCGATGGGGAGTGTTTGGAATAGATATAGTATACGCAGCACGATTGTCATTTTTATTGCAGCAATTCTGCTGAACCAGGAGAGTTTATGTTTACCCCATACCTCCAAGTCTTTCATTACAGCTTTAGACAGAGCAGCATAGTTCATATGGGCTGTTTTTTTGGCCGTCATTGCTGGGTCAATGCCAAGGTACGGGACATGCGAGGATGTCCAGACGAAGGGGAATTTAGAGTGCAGTTCACCCTTGTGCTCAGGGAGGACAGACAGGTTCAGAATTTGCGATTTCTGTGCGTTTACTTTGAAGCCTGAAGTGGAACCGAATGTATGTAGAGCGGATCACATCATCTGCATAGAGACTAATAAGGTGGTAGTCCCCCCCAAATTTAATGCCCATTATAAGTGGATTGGCTCGCAGTCTCTGTGCGAAAGGCTCCATGTAGAGAGCAAATAGAAGCGGGGAAAGCGGACAGCCCTTTCTCATTCCTCGCCTTATCGGAAATGGCCGTGACAACGTGCCATTGACTCTGTTGGAGCAGATATGAGAAATTCTAATGATTTGCGTATGAATACTAATGAGAAAACTTGATAAGGAAAACTAATATTTAAAAAATAACGTGTATGGGTAAAATGTGCCCACGGGGAGTGGTCACCATGTGTGTTAACAAGATGCTAAATAATGCAAATATTCATTAAAAACGCATTAATATGTCATATTTGAATGTATAACCTATGTTTTATATTAATTTGTGTTCTTAACTTAGCCATACTGGAGGCCAGGTTTTCACTTGGCCTTTCCTGCTTTAAAGTGGAGACGCAACAAAGCTACCGAGGACTGGAACTGGAGAAAAGGACCTTGAACTGTACAGAGTTCAGAAGGCTCTGCTACAAAATTCTGCAAATGTACCAGTGGACAGGAGATAATGAGGACAAATTGATGCAATTATTTGTAGTGTAGGCTAAACGTACTTTCCCAGGACATGAACAATGGAAGCACTGACTAAAAGACTGTGAGCAACAATTTTGTTACATGAAGAGCCGGATGATGTTCTCATCGACAGAAGAACCAATCAAACAACTGGAACTTGAATCCTGAATAGACGTGTACATGTGGTAAACAAAAACTATAGGTTAGAGTCATAACTTATGATAAGGTTGACCAATTAGCAATTAGTGGGATGGACTGAGAGACCCTAATAAAAAGTCATGACAAGGGGAGGAAAATTAGAGCAAGGAGGAGAACGTTGATGACGTCAGGAGACGCTGTCTGAAGTGCTGATAATTGGGCTTACTCTCTGTGAGCCTGATACTTTGCTGATGACTGATGACTTGGAGACGAAGACTGACTCGTTGCTGATCTATCTTGGATAGGTAGCTAAAACAATGTGACTGACTAATGCATGCTTTTTCTTCTGGGTACCAACTGCGCTGTTTTAAATATTTTTCTCTCTTAGATAGATTTTTCCAAATTAATGTTTTTGTCTAAATTGCTTTCGCATGAAGACCCACATGCTGATGCTAATCTGGGTTAGGAAGGCTGACAAGGGTGACTTTGACAGTGACAATTGACTGACTAAATTGCATTGCTGAATTACTCCATAAATGTTGAAGATTTGCTGACTTATGTTGTACTTTGATTGCTCGAGATTCTTTTGGTGAACATTGTCTTGTGATGATTAATAAAGCTTGATTAACAATAAAGTTGAATGAAGGTTTTGATTAGAATTGTAACTAATAGGGAATAAAAACGATTAACGTTAATTGAGAATAATGGTATTTCTTATTATACAGGTTTTTTAGTAATGTTCGTTATTGATTACATGGGTTCATTGGTCTACCGCTCAACTAGGATACTCAATGCGATCCAAAAGGTTCATCGACCTGCACGCGTCCCCTTGTAAGTTTACGTACTAAGGACCAGACGCGCTATCAACTCGAACCACCGCTTTGGGTTTTTGATAAACACATTTTATCCAGTTCAGAAGTATCGGACCAACCCCCAAACGCTCTGACACCTGGAAGAGATAAGGCCAATGCACTCTGTCAAACGCCTTTTCCATGTCAATAGTAAGGAGGAGTGCCTCCTTGCGTGATCTGTGCGTTTTGTCTATAAGATGTAAAAGTCGCTTCGTGTCGTCTCCACACTGTCGGTGGGGTATAAAACCCGCCTGATCCGGATCAATAAGCCCAGGCATTTGAGGGTTGAGGCATTGCACTAAGACGCTAGTGAACAGTTTGGCATCTATGTTTAGAAGGGAGATGGGCCGGTATGAGCCACATTCCTCCGTGTCCTTTCCGGGCTTGTCAATTACAGTGACAATCGCATCTAGCATACTGGGACCGAGAGTTTTGGTCTCTGTGAATGAGTTGAAGAGTTGTGTGAGTATTGGGGCCAGCTCAGAACAGAATGTTCTATGGAAAAGGGGGGTGTAAACATCCGGACCTGGCTACTTCCCGACATTAAGACGGGAAATGGCCGAAATCACTTTGTCGTGTAGGCTCTCATTATCCTAATGAGACTACTGGATTTTTGGGCGGCAAGATCGTTCACAGTGTGGGGGACTAAGTCTGACCCACGGCGAAGGAGCCTTGTCACCCCAAATCCAGGTTGTGCTCCGGCTAACTGGCAGTGCCTTATCTCTCCCAGAGGGAAGAGACAATTGGGCAGCCGAGCGTATGACATCTTAGTGCTTCCCAGGGAAGTCGTGGTCACTCAGGTCACAACCAGTTCTCTCATACAAAGTGCGGTCTCATATATAAATGACAAAGGCAGTTTGAGTTTTTAAAGATTGGTTTAATAAAATAACTGCATTTTAGATAACAAGGCGAGAGCCGCAATAACCAGAACCATACAACACAGTAGGATTGAAATAATAACGAGGAGAGTGAAACATAAGAATAATGCTATCATAGTGCAACTAAATTGCGTTCTTTCTCTAAGTTATATTTTGAGCACAGCATGTGAAGCTCTAAGACTGCCTTTCAGGTTCCCCTGGGAGGACATCAACCCTCATACCTGAGCAAAAGCCTGTGATCTGGATCAGCATCTGCAACAGGGCAGTCAGCAGCTAGTTGTGGGTTCCTGGTCGGAATCTCCCTCTTACGTGTACCAGGACTAGAAAGTGTTTTTATAACTAACACACCGGTGTTCTAGGAAACGTCCCTACGTAAGAATGTGTACTTTCTACGAACCCTAAAGACTAAACTTCTACCATGTCTATCGGCAATGTACCAGACTGTATCTTTGACTGAAGCACAAAGCGAGCAAAAATGTATTGTTTGAGAACTTCAGTGCTGAAGTAAGCTAAACAGTGTGATATAAGAAAATAAAACAAGACCGTGAAACTGGTTATTGTAAAATAACAGTGCGAGGCTAAATAAAATGCATCTAGGGCAAAGTGCACAGAGGCCTATTACTTTAAGGAAACGCGCAGAAAGCTACATTAAAAATGGCTACACTACAACTTCGTAACTATATACAGGTACACTGTTCCAAAGATAGAAAAAAGAAAATGAAAACAGGGGAGACCTGTAATCTCAGGAGCAAGAGCCCTCAAGCATCACTCTGGATGACTAGCATCATCATTGGGAAACGCTCCTCACTAGGCCGGCACTGCAATGCCTAGTGGGCACCCCGGAATGGGGGCTCTCGGCCGAATTCTGAGATAGTGACTAGAAAATTCAATAGTGCAAAACAAAGGTGCTATAAGTCACCATCAAAGACAAAAAAGAGGAAAAAAGAGGTTTAAAATTGGTTATTCATCCATAAACGTCATCATTTAATCGGTCAAATATAACAAGGATGAAGACCAAGGTTAAAAACAATTTTGAAAGTAAGGTTGAGGATTATGCTCAGACGCCTTTCAAAAGTGAATAAATATATTAGAGAGTCCTAACAATTATAAGGCACCTCTATGTTATGGTCGACATGTTTCGCGTCTATTGGTCTATACAGATACACTGACGCTTCATCAGGACCTACGTAACTAAGTAAACAGACCTCTTAAGAAATATATGGGAACCGGTCACTTACTTAAGTTGACTGGTAGTACAGGTACCCTGAAAAACAAAGAAAAAACGCCAAAAGACTGTAAAACAAATTTCACTGTTATAATGTATAACAAAAAGTTCTGGTAAGAAACAGCACAACCAAACTCTAGTCAATAACAACGAATGGAACATCACACAAGAAAGATGCTTACCACCCCCTACTCGAGAACAGGTTCCATGGGTAAGGTGTCTCCAGGACTCATGGTGACACTAATTGTAAATAAAGGTAAAAACATAAAGAGAGGGAATAATTCCATAGTACGACCTAAAGAAGAAATGGATGACAGATAACTATCAAAAAGTTTGGAAGTACCTTAGTAATATTATAGAATATCTTGGGTTATTAAAATGGCTACAAGGTGCCGCAAATAACATAGTTGGTAATTAAAGTGAGGTTTGTACCCAAAACATGTAGTCAAAATATTGCAAATACGATCACATGCCAAGGTGAGACACAGTGTATACTATTCAATGTGCCCCCAGAAAGACTTATGAGCAAAATGGCACGTTATAAGAGAGTAAAAACCGGATGTGAGAAGATCGGCAAGTGATAATGGCTAATTAACTCATGGCTCTAATACTAGTCACTATTAACGCACTCGCCATGCCGCCGAAATGGTGTGGAAGTGGAAAGAAAAATGTCAAGTAGCAAAAGGTCCCGACGTTCTCACTCGAGCGTCAAGGACCGGTACTTACATATTTAGTCACTGGTCCTGTCCTTGGACCTACCCTCAGAGACTGCCTCCAGACAACAACCGGGTCAGGTGCTCTCCGAGCTCTTAAATAGACGTTGCTAAACTCAGCGCGTCTATTAGCAGTGCGTCTATTTGGGCAAAATAGAGAAAGGACTAAATGCGTCCGAAAGGGTAAAGAAGTTGAGGGAGGACTGCAAGTGCGGAGGCACTTGTAGTTCAGGACCTCGCAGAAGCGGTGACAAAAGGTGGGCCAAGTCCCCACTGAATACTAATTGTAAAATCGGACAAGGGAGGAGTAAATCAATTAACAGTGTTCCTCAAGCTCGTGGAACCAGAGTTGTGTATAATTCTTAGTAATAAGGAATGTTTTGTTGTGTAATCGCCCTGAACATAACACGGCAAAGAATACTAATTGTGATGTCGGGCCAAGAGAGGAATAAATCAATTAGCTGTGTTCCTCAAGCTTGTGGGGGACCAGAGTTATGAAAGTTTTCTTAGCAAAAAATGTGTTTTTTATTGTATCAGTTGGGCCAAAAGAAAGGAGGAGGAGGAAAAAAGCCCTGTGTGTAACACGTCTAGTACTAGATCTGTCACATTGGAGTCAGGAATGGAGGATACAACGGTTAGGGACAGGGAATCAGGGTGAAAGAGAGGTCCAAGGGATGTCATCATTAAGACCTCTTAAATGGGTCCCCAATTTAAACACCCACTTTTGTTCAATCCTGAAGAGAGCTCTGGAATCATTGGGGCGAATAAATGGTGCTTCAATTACCACCCACCATAAATCGTCCGGGGAGTGATGGACCTCCAAGAAATGTACACTCAGTTTGGTAGTGAGCTTTTTGCACCTAATGTTGCTTCTGTGTTCGTTGATACGAGTCTTGACAGATCTGGATGTCATGCCAATGTATCGTAGATCACAAGGGCACGTGATCATGTAAATGCAGTTTTTTGTATTGCAGTTGGTATGTTTTTTGAGATACCAAGGCCCGATAGAGTCAAAATCAAGTTGTTTAAGATGTCTAGTAAGGCCACAAACATTACAATTGCCACAGGGGTGGTGTCCCACAACAGGTGGGAGGTCCCATAGAGTCTTTTGATTAGAAGGGTTATGTGAAATACGTGGACGTGTGTGTACCACTAAGTCTCTTATATTGGCAGTTCGTTTGAAAGCAAAGAGAGGCTTTGGTCAATTGTAGCCTCCGCTAGTAAGAATGGACCATCGCTTATTAATCAGTTTCTTAATAGAGTTTGACAATGGAGTATAAGTTGAGACACACGTCAACCTAGCCTGAGGGCGATGTTCTCTAGGCGCCAGTAGTGCCTCTCTATTATTGTTCCTGGCTCTTTTTCGTGCTTGGTTGACGATCTTTGATGGATAATTCCGATCGCATAGTTTGTACTGAAGAGTTTCAGATTGTTGGTCAAATTCAGTGAGTGAACTACAATTCCGTCTTAATCGTAGAAATTGCCCAAAGGGTAGATTGTCCCGCAAGGCCTTTGAGTGATGGCTCTGATAGAGTAACAGCGAGTTACGATCCGTGGGTTTATGATACACACTGGTCTGCAGTTTCCCATTATTGATGGAGATCATCAGGTCTAAAAACGGTAGTTGATGATCAGACACAGTGGCTGTGAATTTCAAAAACGGATCGAGGGTATTGATCCAGATTACAAAATCCTCTGCCTTCATCATGGGTCCTTGCCAAAGGATCAAAATATCATCTATATAGCGGCGCCATAGCCTAATAGAGTTAAAGAACGGATTAGTTGGAAAAGAAATATATTTCTTCTCAAAATCGTACATGTAAAGACATGCTAGACTAGGAACAAATGTGCTCCCCATTGAGGTACCTTGAATTTGGTGGTAAAATTGGTCCTCGAAAAGAAAAAGGTTCTCAGTCAAGGCTAGCCTGGCACACTGTAGGATGAAAGCTGCAGGGGAGGACAAGGTTGGTGATACTTCATATAAGGCAGTCTCTATAACTTGTAAGGTGGCTTCTTGAGGAATATTGGTATAGAGAGCCTCTACATCAAGTGTGATAATCGCTTGTGTACTATCGCCTTCATTGATGGTTTCGATCAAGTTAAGAACCTCCTTAGTGTCTTTCAAGTAAGTGGAAGAATTTCTTACTAGATGTTGTAAAAAATGATCGCAAAAAATGGAAAGTGGTTCCAAAATTGAACCCAATCCTGATACTATAGGGCGTCCAGGGGGAGGGTTCCTTTGTTTATGAATTTTTGGTAAACAATAGAAATAAGGTGTCTGTGGGTTCGGTGTATCCAAGAATTCTGCTTCCCTGGGAGAAATCCACAAATTATTCTTGGCTTCTTCGATCATAGTTCTTATTTGTGTCTGTAGTCTCACTGTGGGGTCGCGATTGATCTTCGCATAGTAGGTGGAATCACTCAGAAGACGCAAACATTTGTTTCTGTAGTCAGCAGTATTCATTACAACGATAGCTCCTCCCTTGTCAGCTGGTTTTATTGTTATCTCAGGATCGGATGCTAACGAGGTCTGAGCTATCCTTTCTTTGGTCGGGATGTTGATAAAGGTTTGTTTAGGATGTAGGTTATTTACGTCAGATAACACTGCTTTCTCAAAGGTTAAGACTTCATTGGGCATCACTGCGGGAGAGGGGACAAAGGTCGAAGGTTTTTTGAGACCAGAATCGAGGGCTTGAGGTTCCTCTGTTTTGTCTCTGAAGAAGAATTTCAGACGGATCTTCCGGAAAAATTGTGCCAATTCAATATGTAGACGAAAAGAATCGTCTTGAGGGGTTGGAACAAAACCTAACCCTTTATTAAGTACAGAAGTTTCATCTTCTGAGAGTTGCTTAGATGAAAGGTTAACAACTAAGTCTTCAGTGGGGGGGTTTTTGACTGGCTTCTGGTGATCATCTGTGGTTCGTCTCTGGACCATTGGACGCGCCTGCCTCTTCCTCTCCTTCTGCCTCTGCCTCTGCCCCGGCCTTGGCCTAAAAAAGGGGCAAAAGGCATCATTGGTCGTGGTTGGAAGAAGGGAAAGGGTGCTTGCCACGGCATCGCTTGGTGTACCGGGTACGGAGGATAGTTGTAAAAAGGTTGTTGTGGTAAATTCTCGTCTGTACTCCATCCATCAGATGAGGAACCACTGCTGTAATTGGGAGGTTTTCTGATTGGTACAGCAGCCTCATCGGATGACTGGGATCGGTTATCCCCTTCAAAATCGTCTTTAATGTAGGGGTAGACTTTTTCACGGCTAAATCTCGTGATATCTTTTTGAAGTTTGGAGACCTTTTGCTGAGTTAAAAATTCTTTAGTTTCATTCAACTCAGCGGTAATTTCAGCGAGACGACATTTAAATGCAGTTATGGAAATAGTGGTTTTCAAAGTATTCTCAACGGTATTAATCTGGATAGTGATTGTGTCTGCCAACCTTTTGGAAGTGTTAATAATCAATACTAACCAATCTCTCGTACACTTCCAGGCTATTTGAGCCCAGTCTTTTCTAAAGGCTAGATCTTGCAGGAAAATGCGTGGAATGTTGGACACTAGAAGACCATTTGGGGCGATTTTGGCACGGAGCTATTCGGTCATAATTGTTCCGTGCATTACGGTTTTTATAAGTTCTCGTTTCAAGGTGGATAGTTTGTCCCATTCAGTTTTAAGACTGCCCGACGGGGCAGAGCCATCATTATCTAATATAGAAGATGTTTGTAAAATGGCTGTTACCATTTCATCATCATAGCTCAGACCCTGGAAATTATCCATAATGCAGATATTTTAACCACAGTTACGGGAGGATGTGAAAACTGGGAGGTAACAGTCAAGTGAGTCCCACAGCTAAGCTGCTGTACATAAATTGCTAACACAAAAGGAGGGACTGGGAGTGTTACTGGTCCAGTGTACAGTCTCCCTATAATAGTAACTATATACAGGTACACTGTTCCAAAGATAGAAAAAAGAAAATGAAAACAGGGGAGACCTGTAATCTCAGGAGCAAGAGCCCTCAAGCATCACTCTGGATGACTAGCATCATCATCGGGAATCGCTCCTCACTAGGCCGGCACTGCAATGCCTAGTGGGCACCCCGGAATGGGGTCTCTCAGCCGAATTCTGAGATAGTGACTAGAAAATTCAATAGTGCAAAACAAAGGTGCTATAAGTCACCATCAAAGACAAAAAAGAGGAAAAAAGAGGTTTAAAATTGGTTATTCATCCATAGACTTCATCATTTAATCGGTCAAATATAACAAGGATGAAGACCAAGGTTAAAAACAATTTTGAAAGTAAGGTTGAGGATTATGCTCAGACGCCTTTCAAAAGTGAATAAATATATTAGAGAGTCCTAACAATTATAAGGCACCTCTATGTTATGGTCGACATGTTTCGCGTCTATTGGTCTATACAGATCCACTGACGCTTCATCAGGACCTACGTAACTAAGTAAACAGACCTCTTAAGAAATATATGTACCCTGAAAAACAAAGAAAAAACGCCAAAAGACTGTAAAACAAATTTCACTGTTATAATGTATAACAAAAAGTTTTGGTAAGAAATGGCACAACCAAACTCTGGTCAAAAACAACGAATGGAACATTACACAAGAAAGATGCTTACCACCCCCTACTCGAGAACAGGTTCCATGGATAAGGCGTCTCTAGGACTCATGGTGACACTAATTGTAAATAAAGGTAAAAACATAAAGAGAGGGAATAATTCCATAGTACGACCTAAAGAAGAAATGGATGACAGATAACTATCAAAAAGATTGGAAGTACCTTAGTAATATTATAGAATATCTTGGGTTATTAAAATGGCTACAAGGTGCCGCAAATAACATAGTTGGTAATTAAAGTGAGGTTTGCACCCAAACATGTAGTCAAAATATTGCAAATACGATCACATGCCAAGGTGAGACACAGTGTATACTATTCAATGTGCCCCCAGAAAGACTTATGAGCAAAATGGCACGTTATAAGACAGTAAAAACCGGATGTGAAAAGATCGGCAAGTGATAATGGCTAATTAACTCATGGCTCTAATACTAGTCACTATTAACGCACTTGCCATGCCGCCGAAATGGTGTGGAAGTGAAAAGAAAAATGTCAAGTAGCAAAAGGTCCCGACGTTCTCACTCGAGCGTCAAGGACCGGTACTTACATATTTAGTCACTGGTCCTGTCCTTGGACCTACCCTCGGAGATTGCCTCCCGACAACAACCGGGTCGGGTGCTCTCCGAGCTCTTAAATAGACGCTGCTAAACTCAGCGCGTCTATTAGCAGCGCGTCTATTTGGGCAAAATAGAGAAAGGACTAAATGCGTCCGAAAGGGTAAAGAAGTCGAGGGAGGACTGCAAGTGCGGAGGCACTTGTAGTTCAGGACCTCGCAGAAGCGGTGACAAAAGGTGGGCCAAGTCCCCACTGAATACTAATTGTAAAATCGGCCAAGGGAGGAGTAAATCAATTAACAGTGTTCCTCAAACTTGTGGAACCAGAGTTGTGTATAATTCTTAGTAATAAGGAATGTTTTGTTGTGCAATCGCCCTGAACATAACACGGCAAAGAATATTAATTGTGATGTCGGGCCAAGGGAGGAATAAATCAATTAGCTGTGTTCCTCAAGCTTGTGGGGGACCAGAGTTATGAAAGTTTTCTTAGCAAAAAATTTGTTTTTTATTGTATCAGTTGGGCCAAAAGAAAGGAGGAGGAGGAAAAAAGCCCTGTGTGTAACACGTCTAGTACTAGATCTGTCACATTGGAGTCAGGAATGAAGGATACAACGGTTAGGGACAGGGAATCAGGGTGAAAGAGAGGTCCAGGGGATGTCATCATTAAGACCTCTTAAATGGGTCCCCAATTTAAACACCCACTTTTGTTCAATCCTGAAGAGAGCTCTGGAATCATTGGGGCGAATAAATGGTGCTTCAATTACCACCCACCATAAATCGTCCGGGGAGTGATGGACCTCCAAGAAATGTACACTCAGTTTGGTAGTGAGCTTTTTGCCCCTAATGTTGCTTCTGTGTTCGTTGATACGAGTCTTGACAGATCTGGATGTCATGCCAATGTATCGTAGATCACAAGGGCACGTGATCATGTAAATGCAGTTTTTTGTATTTCAGTTGGTATGTTTTTTGAGATACCAAGGCCCAATAGAGTCAAAATCAAGTTGTTCAAGATGTCTAGTAAGGCCACAAACATTACAATTGCCACAGGGGTGGTGTCCCACAACAGGTGGGAGGTCCCATAGAGTCTTTTGATTAGAAGGGTTATGTGAAATACGTGGACGTGTGTGTACCACTAAGTCTCTTATATTGGCTGTTCGTTTGAAAGCAAAGAGAGGCTTTGGTAAATTGTAGCCTCCGCTAGTAAGAATGGAACATCGCTTATTAATCAGTTTCTTAATAGAGTTTGACAATGGAGTATAAGTTGAGACACACGTCAACCTAGCCTGAGGGCGATGTTCTCTAGGCGCTAGTAGTGCCTCTCTATTATTATTCCTGGCTCTTTTTCGTGCTTGGTTGACGATCTTTGATGGATAATTCCGCGCGCATAGTTTGTACTGAAGCATAACATAGAGGTGCCTTATAATTGTTAGAACTCTCTAATATATTTATTCACTTTTGAAAGGCGTCTGAGCATAATCCTCAACCTTACTTTCAAAATTGTTTTTAACCTTGGTCTTCATCCTTGTTATATTTGACCGATTAAATGATGAAGTTTATGGATGAATAACCAATTTTAAACCTCTTTTTTCCTCTTTTTTGTCTTTGATGGTGACTTATAGCACCTTTGTTTTGCACTATTGAACTTTCTAGTCACTATCTCAGAATTCGGCTGAGAGCCCCCATTCCGGGGTGCCCACTAGGCATTGCAGTGCCGGCCTAGTGAGGAGCGATTCCCGATGATGATGCTAGTCATCCAGAGTGATGCTTGAGGGCTCTTGCTCCTGAGATTACAGGTCTCCCCTGTTTTCATTTTCTTTTTTCTATCTTTGGAACAGTGTACCTGTATATAGTTACTATTATAGGGAGACTGTACACTGGACCAGTAACACTCCCAGTCCCTCCTTTTGTGTTAGCAATTTATGTACACTACAACTTCGTCTATTCAGATTGGTTTGTCAAGGAGAGCTGCATCCTTTTCCTAGAGTGGAGTGATTGTGCAGTCACTGAGATATGCGGAGGGATCGAGGGTGATCGCGGTATCTGCCGCGTATATCTCTCAGTAGAATTCGGAAAACGCTTCCGCAATTTGCATATCAGTGCGCGCCTCTCCCCGAGAGGAGGAGCGCACCATCTTGATGGTGTTAGCGTGGAGTTGTGACCTTAGTTTGTGGGCAAGTATCTTCCTCCAGCGATTGCCCCCTATATAGTATTTATGTTTGAGCCGTGCTATAGCATACTCGGCCCGATCCCAATCTAATTGTTTCAATTGGAGACGGATGTTCTCCAGTTCCCACCAAACTCTTGGAGCTCCCATGTGTTTGACATCCTCTGTTCTCTCCAGGCCTTGTTTTCCCTTGTCGAGATCTAAATCACCTCTCCACGTACTACTACTTTGAGCGCTTCCCAGAGTGTCTTCGGAAGGGTATGCCTATCATCATTTTGGCTAAGGTAATCTGTAATCGTCTGGCTCAGCGCGTCTACTACACTCTGTGATTGCAATATCGTATCCTGAAAACGCCAACCAGGAGCTCGGTTGAGATTGAATCGAGCTGTTAACATTCTAGGGGTGTGGTCCGCCAGAGCACGGGGCTCTATTGTAGTCTCCTGGACCTGGGATCGGAACCCAGAAAAAGCCAGAAAATAGTCTATGCATGTATAAGTCTTTGTGGCAGCCGAGTAAAATGAATAGTCTCGTAGGCTCTGGTGAGCCTTCCGCCAGATATCATCTAAGTTGCAGTCTACGAGCCACTGCAGACCTGCTGGAGTAAGAGCACCTGTCCGCCCGTGTCGTTGCCCTGACCAATCTAGGTCATTGCCATAACCATGGTGAAATCATCTCTCACGAGTACAGCTCTGTCGAAGAGAGAATGTCGAAGAGAGAGCCTGCTTCATGAATGCCTCTTGTGTATTAGGTGCATAAATGATAGCTATTGTGAAATGGAATGAGTCTATTCACACTCTGTAAGCTAAATATCTGCCCTTTATCTCATGAATCTTGTCGAGGAATTCCCCAGGGAATGTTTTAGAAACCAAGATCGCCACCCCTCCGTGTTTAGTGGGAGCTTAAGAACAGTATTGTTGAGGGAACCATTTGGAGCGCATACAGTATGTGTCTTTGGCCAGCAGATGTGTCTCTTGTAGTAGGCATATATGGCTCCCTGATCGCTCAAGATAGGATAGATTTGCCAATCTTTTTGAGGGATTATTAAGGCCTCAAACATTGAGGCTTAGGCACTTAAGTGTCAAGTGTATGAATGCAGGGTTTAAAGCTGTGGTATCCGTGTACCGTGAGTACTCCGGACCCGAAGGCAGCCCTAGATGCTGTGTCTATGTGGGGGTTTATGGGTATTTGTGCCAGAATGCGTTTTTTGCAGGGGGAGCATACTGTTACTAACAGAACAGCACAACAGGTGCACATCTAACAATGATTAAGTCCTCCATAGGAAGTCCAGGAAAATCAAGGTTTTGAACAAGGCTCGGGGTTATCTCGTAGAGTCGGAGTGCGACGTCCAGCAGCCCTGCCGCCCAGGCCCCACATCGGTGTCCGTCACCTCCAGGCTTTCAGGACAGCCCACGGTTGTCCCCATCGACATCTGGCAGCAGACGGCGACTATGGGCTGACGCCGGCAGCAATGCTGTTCAGAACAGATTGTATCTCAAAAGCTCTCTCCGTGGATGATGGTCACAGTGGTCTTCGTTTCTGTTCCTTCCGTCTCCAGCCAGGGCGACTCTCTGGGGGCTCCCCCCACCAGGGGACTTCCCCCTATTCTCGGCCTCTTCCATGTTTAGAATCCGTTGGGCCTCGTAAGGCGATTTCACCTGTTGTGTCTGGTCAGCCCAGCGGAATATAAGTCAGAAGGAGTGGCCCCAACTCTAAGGTGTGGAGTTAGCCCGGAGGTAGTCTGTGATGGGCTTGAATTCTCTATGCCTCTGCAATGTAAGTAGAGAGAGGTCCTGATAGAGCAGCAAGGTGTGCCCCCTAAAATGGATCTGGGGTAGATTCCGCGCCTTTTGGAGAATATCTTCTTTGGTCACTGTTGGACCTGGCTTTTTGACAGGGTCATCCCCAAACTTTTTGCCTCCTTCCTCCTCTTTTTTCTGACCTGTTGTTGTTGGCTTTTGACCTCTGGGCACTTTACCACTGCTAACCAGTGCTAAAGTGCATATGCTCTCTGTGTAAATGGTACTATTGATTGGTTTATCCATGATTGGCTATTTAATTTACTTATAAGTCCCAAGTAGAGTGCACTATATGTGCCTAGGGCCTGTAGATTAAATGCTGCTAGTGGGCCTGCAGCACTGGTTGTGCCACCCACTTCAGTAGCCCCTTAACCCTGTCTCAGGCCTGCCATTGCAAGGCCTGTGTGTTCAGTTTCACTGCCACTTCGACTTGGCATTTAAAAGTACTTGCCAAGCCTAGAACTCCCCTTTTTCTACATATAAGTCATCCCTAATGTGTGCCCTAGGTAACCCCTAGAGCAGTGTGCTGTGTAGGTAAAAGGCAGGACATGTACCTGTGTAGTTATATGTCCTGGTAGTGTAAAACTCCTAAATTCATTTTTACACTACTGTGAGGCCTGCTCCCTTCATAGGCTAACATTGGGGCTGCTCTCATACATTGTTGAAGTGGCAGCTGCTGATCTGAAAGGAGCAGGAAGGTCATATTTAGTATGGCCAGAATGGTAAAATAAAATCCTGCTGACTGGTGAAGTCGAATTTAATATTACTATTCTAGAAATGCCACTTTTAGAAAGTGAGCATTTCTTTGCACTAAAACCTTGTTGTGCCCTTCAATCCACATCAGGCTAGGTTTAGTTGACAGCTCCTTGTGCATTCACTCAGACACACCCCAAACACAGGGTACTCAGCCTCACTTGCATACATCTGCATTTTGAATGGGTCTTCCTGGGCTGGGAGGGTGGAGGGCCTGCTCTCACACAAAGGACTGCCACACCCCCTACTGGGACTCTGGCAGACAGGATTGAACTGAAAGGGGGCTTGGTGCATTTCTTAGACACTCTTTGAAGTCACCCCCACTTCAGAGGCACAACTTAGTATAAAACAGGGCTCTGCCCTACCTCATCAGACACTTGCTGGAGAAGAAACCTGAACCAGAAACTACATCCTGCCAAGAAGAACTGCCTGGCTGCTCAAAGGACTCACCTGTCTGCTTTTCTACAAAGGACTGCTGCCTTGCTGTTGGCCTGCTGCCTTGCTGAACTCTTGTCTGGCTGTAAAAGTGCTCTCCTAGGGCTTGGATAGAGCTTGCCTCCTGTTCCCTGAAGTCTCAGGACCAAAAAGACTTCTCGCTTTCACTTGGACGCTCCGTGCGCCGAAATGTTCGACGCACAGCTTGCTCCGCGGAAAGAAAAACGCTGCACACCGACGCTGATCGACGCGACGCCTTTGGGACGACCGAAACTTTGACGCACGGCCTTGCAAGGACAACGCCGCCCGACTTCTAAGAAGAAATCGACGCAACGCCTACCGTGAGCTCGAAACTTTGACGCACGGCCTCGCAAGGACAACGCCGCACGACTTCCAAGGAGAAATCGACGCAACGCCTGCCGTGAGACCAAAACTTTGACGCACGGCCTCGCAAGGACAACGCCGGCAGACTTCCAAGGAGAAATCGACGCAACGCCTGCCGTGAGATCGAAACTTCGACGCGCAGCCCCGCAGAACGACGCGCAGCCGGAAAACAAGCAGGAAAATCCACGCACAGACCCGGGCCATCTGGTAATCCCCGCGATCCACAGAAAGAGACTGTCCGCGTGCCGGAAAACGACGCACGACTTCCCCACGTGGAAAAATAACGACGCAAGTCTGTGTGTGCTGGGGAGAAATTGACGCACACACCATTTTTCCACATATCTCTTCTCCTGTGGCGCTCTGAGGAGATTTCCCACCAGAAACCAGGTACTTTGTGCTTGAAAGACACTTTATTTGTTTTTTAAAGACTTAAGACACTTTATATCACTTTTCAGTGATATCTTTACAAATTCATATTGCAACTTTGATCGTTTTGACCTGCAAATACCCAGATAAATATTATATATTTTTCTAAACGCTGTGTGGTGTATTTTTGTGGTGTTATATTATGGTATTGTATGATTTATTGCACAAATGCTTTACACATTGCCTTCTAAGTTAAGCCTGACTGCTCGTGCCAAGCTACTGGAGGGTGAGCACAGGCTGATTTTTGATTGTGTGTGACTTACCCTCACTAGAGTGAGGGTTCTTGCTTGGACAGAGGGCAACCTGACTGCCAACCAAAAACCCCATTTCTAACAGTCACGAAATTGTGGATACATGCTAGGATGTCGGGAGGGCCCGTCCCAGTTCCCTGTAGTCAGCCTGCTCTGTGGACCCGGTCCAGTATGATCTCCTGCTTACTCTCTGGGCCCAGGAGAGAGCGAAACAAAGCCGTAGCATACTCTTTGATGTCGTCCCCTTCAGCCCCATGAGGAGCCCTCCTAATGCATATATTGTGGCGACGGGAATGATTTTCCAGATCCTCGGCGCTATCTGCAGTTGCTGCTGTCTTTCGCGCAAGCAAATTATCTCTTGTTGGAGTTGTTCGACTTTGTCACCTCTGGATATCTCATTGTCCGCCATACCGGACTCTCTTTCCCCTAATGAGGTGAGATCAGCACGCAACTCCCGCATCTCCTGGGAGAAATCCCTTCGTAGCTCCTGAAGATCCGTCCTCTGAGAGTTGAATAAGGATGTGAGGAATCCTTTTGTAACTGGTGCTGCCCCATCATCCTCTGCATCTCCCTTGTCTGCAAGCCCTTGTGTTTGGGCGGGAGCATCGGCGTGTTTGCTCTGCGATGGATGGGATCTAGTCAGCATCTCCTGGACAGACTGATCTCTCTTTGATTTGGTGGAAGTCATCATCCCTTGCAGCCCGAGGAGGTCCCACACTAGCACTCCTAGGAAGGCAACCTCTTCTGATGTGCTCCACTGCTGCGCACCACTGCGGGCCGATCGACCCCGCCGACTCCTCGACTCCTGCTGCGCTGCTCACCTGGTCACCGTGACCGCCGACAGCCAATGTATCAAGGGGGGCAGGGGAGGCTCAGCTTTCCCCACCTATCCTCTTCAGGACCCCCATGGGCCCTCAACCATGGTCACTGAGGTTTCAGAGGGCCAGGGGGCCGCTGTTGCGCGCTGCAGTCTCACAATCCAGACTCGGCCCCTGACCCGTTACCTCCTTGGCCCGGTCCGTGCTGCCGATTGCTGGTTCTTGGGCTGCCCGGCTCGCCTCTCACCTGTGCGGCCCAGAGCTGGGTCTTCCTGTCGGGGTCTCGCCCCGTCACATGTGGGCTGGAGGCCCCATCCCCACCAGGCAGTGCGGCCCTCGTGTCACGGGCCTTTCCAACGGTCCAGCCCAGAGCAGCCCCTTTGCCGGCTCTGCGTCAGTGTCAGACCGCTCTCCTCGGCTCACTACAGAGCTCCGAAGCGCTCAGGAGGAGTCGAGAAGGGGGTCTGGGGCAGCTATGCTGTTTCCGGGCCCAAGTGGCAGAGCCCCTTGAGACGCATCCATTCACGCCACCATCTTGGCCACACACCCTTGCCTTCTTTTAATGCCTAAATATGATTACCTACTACAAATTGTGCATATATCATGCTTGTGTTATTCACCATATAAATCAGCACTTTTAAGGTAAATGCATTTAATAAGCAAAATAAGGACATTTGCGTTATCAATTCTCCCCTCTGATGGCTAGAATAGCCATCACATTTTAACACGAATGAATGTTTAAGGTGCACGTCTCTTCTTTGCTGAGTCATCTATCTTACTCCTTAAGCTTTGCATCACCTTCAGTGCCAGGTAAACTTTATTCTTTCTTTCTTCCATTTCCACTTCTATTTCTCCTCTCTTTTTGTCTTTCTTCTTTCTCTTTTTTTTCTCAATAACAACCAAATCCCTTATATATAGCAAATAAGCATATTAAGCAAATGCCAATAATTGATATAGGCTTTAATATAACACCTAAATTCCACTACTAATACTTCTAAGACAGCTACGTATAATAGAAGCAAATGTACCTAAGGATGGTAATACACTAGTTGCTTCTATGTTTTTTCTAATTCAGGTTTTAAATCATAACTGTTCTTTCCAAATTCCTCTACAATCTTGCTTTTATCTGGTATGCATGAAAAGCAATGTCATACCTTCAACATTTCACAAACTCTGCCTTTTTCTGCCAACAACATGTTCAAAGGAATTCGATCTTGCAAAACCACTGATCTAATAGCTGCTAATTTTGTATTTACTGCTAACAAACCACCCGATGTACTAGTGGCTAGTTTATACACTATTGTAGACAGCTTTCTGATTTTATCATCATTTGGGACTTCTTCTGGGGGAATAATTGCACCAAAAATATCTCCTATTAATTGTGTCCCATCATTAACAGTGTGTCTATGTCTGTGAGATCGATTAATTGTTAAAGCTTCTATGCTACATACATTATATATTGTAGGACACATAAAGGTGAATAACAAACACCTTCCCAATCAGCAGGCAATTTGGTAAGTGTATCTTGCCCCCATATAAAGCATACTCTAGGAACAACTGGTTCCTTCCCAATTTAATAGTTGAACAGGCCCTCCAAGAACTTCAAATGTATGCTCACAGTTGCTTATCCCCATGAGTCTAGTTATAATTTCTACTTTTGTAACCATAGCTTCCCGTTTTGCTATCTGTCTAATTTCAATCAAGGATATACTGTTTGCATTTTATACTCATCTTCCTCCTCTTTCCACACATTTTTTAAAACATCTTCTTGCTTTGTTGCCTTATGAAACATATGAGTTCTTCTTCCCTCTGAAGCCTGGATACTCTCGCTTTCTTATGGTCTCATTGAGCATATCAAATTTAATTCAGATGTCTTAACAGTGTTTATTTTTGTAGGATATCTAGTAAAAAACCAAGCCATTTCCATCTCCTCAGCCTGTGGGTGAGGATTAATTATTTTGTGAAGAGGAACTTCAGAAAGGGTTAAGCCATATTTGGAAAAATAATATTCAAAATGATTCTGTCTATAAAATAGACCAAGCAATATACTACAAGTAACTGCGTATGAAAGTGGAATATAATGGTAACTCACATCCTCAGTAGTGGAAGCAGGTAAAAGAGGACAAACATAACAGTCCTTAGGTTCTAAATCATGTGAGTATTCTTTAACTAATCTAGAATAAACATCTGATGTGAAATCCCCCTCTGAAGCTTCTATAAATCGTGCCTTTAATGTTCTCTCATCTACTATTTGTGCAAGTGACATAGGTACAAGAGTGGATCTAAGTTCGTATATCTCAGGGTTGATGCTCATACCAGCTAAGAGGACTGTGAAATCTAACACAAATAATATTAGGATTACAGCAATTACTATTCTACATGTAGTCTTGATAAGGAAACACATTTGTCTACAGTCAGAACTTCAGTAGAATTTTGCGGCATGCAGAATTATTATTCTGTCTCCATGGTTAATTTGAAGCTATTTCATTCAGCTTATATGCAGTAGTCATTATAAGGCATCCCTAGCCCCACTCCATCTTCTTTTAAGAATGTCAAACTTACTCTTCTAATTCAACCTTGACCGTAGAGAATTCCTCTAAATTCTGCTTGTTTTATTTGCCTTAAGCAATCATTTTTATTTTTGTTTAACTGTTGTCACACTCTATTTAGTTGTTCAGTTCAGTCACAATTCATAGTTTGAAGAATCAATTATTGTTGAAATGAATTAATCAGATATCAAATGCGTTGAGCTCAATTATGAATTTGTTTCACAAGTTTGAATCATGTGCTGTGATAATGTGGCATATGATGAAGGTTTAAGTGGTTCTTCTCTAAGTTCATTTGGATCATAAACTGTCAGATTAGGCATACTGTCTGTATAATAAGTCCACTCAGGAGCTGAATACCTGCAGCACATTATTCTGGCTTTCCTAGATCTCCTAGGTGTCTGTTGGTCTTCTTCTGTATCACATATCCCACTATATCCTGTTTGTTCAACAATGCTTTGTGCTATGTATTCAAATAGCCCACTAGATTTTAATTGTCTCTTGCTCTTTGGCCATATCGCCCCATTGAAATCTCTCACTTCTCACACTTGTTCCTTCACCAAGGTCGTTTGGTTGCACTGGTGTTGGTTCTGCAGTTTCTCCCTTTCAGATCTCATGTGTTTGTCCTCAGGGGATAGTACCACACCAATCTGTGAGATTCCAGGTACCTGAATGGGTAAGTGACTCTGATGGATTTCACGCCCCTCTGGTCCTTCAAGACGTATGGACACAGGAGATCATGGACCTGGTTCAGATGTCACTACCTCATCAAGTGGGCATCTCAGACTCTCGGTGTGTGAAGCATGAATCCAGTTGAGTATCCCGCCACAATTCACTGCGGCGTTAGTGATCAGAATCACCTGATAGGGCCCCTTCCACCTGGACACCAAAACGGATTTTTAAACGTACTTTTCTATTAGGACCTAGTTGCCAGGGCTAAGGTTCTGGCACTGCTCCTGACTTGGGGTGGCAGTAGCAGCTCAAACCCTGTGAGAGACAGAATGGACCACATCAGCCAACCCCTTGAAGTAGTCAAAAATCATTTCATCTGTGACATTTACAAGCACATTTGCAAGCACAGCAGGCAGTCACATTGGCATGTCCCATGAGTATTTCATGTGATGACAATTGTGTTCTTCAGTCAGGAGTGCTTCAGAGACCTATCAACACTAAGGGCAAGACATCTGGCGATGACAGAGAAGTGGGTGTGCACATTAAGTTGCTTGATTATTCCTGATGTTTCTGGACAGAAACCACAATGCAATCTCTGTTCCACTTCTAATGCCAAACACAACATTCTAGGAATCTCATTATTAAAATTAGACCCTCGGTCTGACTCAAGGGAAAGCGGAAATCTGAACCTTGTAACAGCTCTTGTAACAGCACTTTGGCTACAGAGATACTTTCATTTCTCTGTGTTGGTTAGGATTACACCCATCAAGAGAAAATGTACACTATGACCAGTTCCATGCCTGTTACAAATAGGCTTTTATACAAAGACCAACTGTATTCTGTTAAAGGGTTTTCCTGATCTATCTGTACAGATCATGGTTACAGGGATTCTTCCCTCTACATTAATTTGTTGACAATTTACACTTCTGTGGCTAAATAGTCCCACCATGTTATCCCTTGCAATGTGTTGGAAAATGGGTTATTGGTAAGGGCAGGTAAGTACCTACACTTAGCAATAGGCCACTAACCTCCACTTAGGTCCAGTTAGGTCTCAGTAAATTAAACCCAGCTCAACCCTTGGTAGCTTGGCAACGAGCGACAAGGCTTAACTTAGGAGACAGAGTGCAAAGCATTCAAATATCACAAAACAGTAATTAAATAAAACACAGGAAACAGTTTAAAAATCCAGAACCAATTCATAAAGAATAGATTATATTTTTATCTTTAAAATGATACAAAAACGAATAAAATCGGATAAGGTGAACCGGAAATATGAATTTGTAAAGAATTATTGTTTTTTAGCGCCTAGAAACAAAAAGTGCCAATCGGGTCATCTGGTTGCAACTCGACCGGGGCAAAGTCAAAGTTTAAAGCCGACCGCGATGGAGCCCTGCTCGGATACAGCTCGCAGGAGGCCTCAGTCAAAATTTTACCTTCGGACTTAGGGGGTCACTCTGACCCCCGCCAGCGGCAGAAGCCGCCCGCCTGGCGGGAACTGCCAGAAGACCGTACCGCGGTCAAAAGACCGCAACGGTCATTCTGACTTTCCCGCTGGGCTGGCGGGCGACCGCCATAAGGCCGCCCGCCCGCCCAGCGGGAAAGCACCAGCAACGAGGAAGCCGGCTCCGAATGGAGCCGGCGGAGTTGCTGGTGTGCGACGGGTGCAGTTGCACCCGTCGCGATTTTCAGTGTCTGCTAGGCAGACACTGAAAATCAATGTGGGGCCCTATTAGGGGGCCCCTGCAGTGCCCATGCCATTGGCATGGGCACTGCAGGGGCCCCCAGGGGCCCCACGACACCCGTTCCCGCCAGCCTGGTTCTGGCGGTGTAAACCGCCAGAACCAGGCTGGCGGGAAGGGGGTCGGAATCCCCATGGCGGCGCTGCTTGCAGCGCCGCCGTGGAGGATTCACAGGGGCAGGGGAAAACCGGCGGGAAACCGTCGATTTCCCTTTTCTGACCGCGGCTTAACCGCCGCGGTCAGAATTGCCCTTGATGCACCGCCAGCCTGTTGGCGGTGCATCCTCCAACCCCGGCCCTAGCGGTCCATGACCGCCAGGGTCGGAATGACCCCCTTAGTCTCTTTTCTGAAGATTTTCTTCAGCTGGACGTACTTGCCAGTCCAATCTGAACTCCTGGAACTGTTCTCCGGATACGCGTTGCGGGAGCCCTCCGTGGAGATTTTACATTCAGACTTAGTCGTTTTTTCAAGGTGAAAATCCTTTGACCGATGGTAAACCTGGATCTTGATCTGACGTCCCTGAAGCCCTCCTCGGATACGCTGGCTGGGAGGTCCCGGTCAACTTTTTACCTTTGGACTTAGGTGGTCATTCTGACCTTGGCGGTAAAAGGCACCTACCGCCGGTCAGAAATCCTCCATAATTCCGCCGCGGTCGCGGTAACCCGCCACGGTCATTCTGACCCGCAGCAGCCAAACCTCCGAAAATCCGACAGCCACAACAGACCGCCAGACCAGCGGTCGGCGGAAAAGTGGAGGTGACCAAACCTCCACCGTCACGCCAACAGAAATACGCCCATGCCATTACGACCCACGAATCCACGCGGCGGTCTTTCAAACGCGGTTTACCATTGGCGGTACACACCTCCGCGGTCAGAATACACACAAACGAACAAAACTCAGCCACATTGGCCGATTTGAATTCCACACACCTGATACACATACACACACCACTCCCACACACACAATACAATATAAAACACACACCCACATCACCCACAAACCCCTACGACAAAAAATTCAGAAAGAAGCACTGAGAGACACATCAGCGATCACAGAATACCATCACACAGAGGCACACTACACCATCACCCACACAATATCCACACACAAAACAACACACACCACCACACTCAACACACTTAACTACACATACTCCACCCCACACATCATACACACCACTCCATGGCACCCCAAAGACAGCCCCGCTTCTCAGACGAAGAACTCAGGGTCATGGTGGAGGAAATCGTTCGGGTAGAGCCCCAGCTCTTCGGCACACAGGTCCAATACACCAGCATTGCCCGGAGGACGGAGCTATGGCAGAGGATTGTCGACAGGGTCAACGCTGTGGGACAGCACCCCAGAAATCGGGAAGACATCAGGAAGCGATGGAACAACCTACGGGGGAAGGTGCGTTCCATGGTATCCAGGCACAACATCGCCGTGCAGAAGACTGGCGGAGGACCCCCACCTCAACCCCCACAATTTACAACATGGGAGGAGGAAGTCTTGAACATCCTGCATCCTGACGGCCTCGCAGGAGTCGGCGGAGGAATGGACACTGGTAAGTTGAAGCTTCACTACTGCTTCCCCCCCACCTGCATGCCAAATCATACCCCAACCCTCACCCCCATCCTCGAACCCCACCCTCACCCCCACCCCCATCCTCACCCCCACCCTCACCCTCACCCCCACCACCATCCTCACCCCCTCCACCATCCTCACCCCCACCCCCAGCACACCTATTCCCTGCCAATGTCTCACCATCACAAACCACACATCCCAAAACCTAGGCCTGCATGCGTCCACTAAGCATGGACACCCATCACCAAAGCATGCCCAATGCATATACACATCCCCCCCACAAGCCACCCTCACCAAAGCCCCCACACACGAATGCCAGCACTTGGGGACACGGGAACCCACAGATACACCCATATGCCACACATTGAAACTATAACCATACCTCTATACCCCTGCAGGACCCGACCGTCAACACACCGCCACGGAGGGCCCAGAATTCTCCACACCCCCCACCCAAGAGGCCGTCAGCGATGACAGCAGCTCTGTCGACCTGGACACCGATGACCAGCCCGGACCATCGGGGACCTCTGGACAGTCGGTTCCCCTCACACAGGCACAGGCCACTACAGACCCAAACCCCTCTGGGAACACCAGCACAGCTCCCACCCAGCGGGCCCATGCCTCTGTCTCCAGGGCGTGTCAATCTGCGGTGTGCCTACCACTACAGGGCACCCAGGATAACCCACCACCCCAACAACAACAGGGACCTGGGGGCAGTGGTAGTGGGCACACCGGCCAGGGGGCAGAGGCCCAGGGAAACAGGGCAACTCGGAGGGCAGCTGTGCGACAGGGGGGGGACGGGCCCAGGGAACCCACTCTCCACGAGGCCCTCACCACCATCATGGGAGCATACAACCGCTCCCAGGAGACGATGGCGACGGTACTGGCCCGGTTCCAGGAGATCCAGGTACTGCAGGAGGAACACTATCGGGGGTACAGGGAGGACATCAGAGCCCTCACCTCCACCCTGGTTACCATGGTAGGGCTGCTGCAGGACCTCATCAACACCAGGGCGGACACTCAACAACAACAAAGGGCCCCTGCCACTAGCCTGGACCAAGAACAGCCAACCACCTCTGCCGGCGCTAGTGGACAGGAGGCCCCCGCACAGCAGCAGCCCACCAGACCCCCACCTCCTGCAGGAGAAGAACCACCCCGCAAG
This sequence comes from Pleurodeles waltl, assembly GCF_031143425.1. Lineage (NCBI taxonomy): Eukaryota > Metazoa > Chordata > Amphibia > Caudata > Salamandridae > Pleurodeles > Pleurodeles waltl. The sequence goes on from NC_090447.1 coordinate 975,981,929, forward strand.
AGGTCCCTGAGATCTCGCAAGAAGACAGAGTAGGATGTCAAGACCCCCGCCAGCAAAGGATACCACCTGATGTCATCCCACTGTCCCACATTGTCACCCTGTCCATCCTTGAACTGCCCATGCTCCATCTCTCCACAGGCCTCTGGACAATGCACCTGTGTGACTGTTACTCTGGACTCTGCCATGAACATTCCTTCACCATAGCCCCCACCCACTTGAAACCACCCATCCCATTTTGAGCACTGAAATAAACACCCATTTAGCACAAAACTATCTGGAGTCTGGCTGTGATTTCAAAATATTGTAATTGACATGACAGTGCAAATATGTCCTTGTACATAGTGAAGTCAACAAACAGCTGCCACAAAGCTGTAGTCCATGGGGAAACGAAGCACAGGACTCGTAGTGGGGACCCCAGATCTGAAATAGGGAGGGAAAAGCCACAACTCAGTCATCATACACTGGGGCAAATAGACAGGCAGCAGAGATGCAGGAGAGTAGTTCACATTCACTAAATTATGTTTGAATTGTTACCTGTGTCCTATTGGAAGTACTGTTCAATGATTCTGTCCCTGTTGTCTGTTTCAGCCCCGTCGTCTTCCTCCTCGTCACTCTCCACAGGTTCCACAGCTGCCACTACACCACCGTCTCGACCATCCTCCTGCAGGAAAGGCACCTGGCGGCGCAAAGCCAGGTTGTGAAGCATGCAGCAGGCCACGATGATGTGACACACCTTCTTAGGTGAGTACATTAGGGATCCACCTGTCATATGCAGGCACCTAAACCTGGCCTTTAGGAGGCCAAAGGTGCGTTCAATCACCCTCCTAGTACGCCCATGGGCCTCATTGTACCGTTCCTCTGCCCTGGTCCGGGGATTCCTTACTGGGGTCAGTAGCCACGACAGGTTGGGGTACCCAGAGTCCCCCAATAGCCATACACGGTGTCTCTCTAGCTGTTCCATCACGTAAGGGATGCTGCTATTCCTCAGGATGTAGGCGTCATGCACTGACCCAGGGAACTTGGCATTTACATGCGAGATGTACTGGTCAGCCAAACACACCACCTGGATGTTCATGGAATGGTAACTTTTTCTGTTCCTGTACACCTGCTCCCTGTCTCTTGGGGGAACCAAAGCCACATGGGTCCCATCAATGGCACCAATGACGTTGGGAATATGTCCAAGGGCGTAGAAATCACCCTTCACTGTAGCCAATTCGCCCACCTCAGGGAAAATGATGTAGCTCCTCACGTATTTCATCAGGGCAGACAACACTCTGGATAACACCTTCGAAAACATGGGCTGAGACATCCCAGAAGCAATTCCCACTGTTGTCTGAAATGACCCACTTGCCAGGAAATGGAGTACTGACAGGACCTGCACCAGAGGGGGAATCCCTGTGGGTTGGCGGATGGGGGACATCAGGTCGGGCTCCAGCTGGGCACACAGTTCATGTATAGTGGCACGGTCAAGCCGGTAGGTCAGGATAATGTGGCGTTCTTCCATTGTCGACAGGTCCACCAGCGGTCGGTACACGCGAGGATTCATCCGTCTCCTCGCCAAACCCAGCGGACGGTGCCTAGGAAGGACAACATGGAGCACAGAGTCAAGCAACCCACAGATACGTACTCACAGCTTGCACAGTAAACGATTCTCTATGCAGTGAATGGCGTGTCTGAGTGGCTATGCAAGGCCTAGGCCTGTGTGACGCAGTTGAAATTGAGCCATGTGGACCCTCGAAATGGCGGCTGCCTGACCTGTGAAGTGTGACAATGGGATGTGAGGTCAATGCGCTGGCGTGGCACACCGCGGCGGTCGGCGGTCGAAGACCGCGGCGCGAAGCTGCATTGGTTAACATTGAAGCCTATGGGTTTCAGGAGCCAATGGCGAAGGGCGCCGGCGGTGGCGGTACGCCCCGCTGCGGTACGCACTGCCGCGGACGTGACCGCCATTTCCTATCTACTTATCCACTTGCGACTTGAACTTTCACAGGAGAGGACCTATACTGCAAGTGTTGCTGTGACCTCGGTCTGGAAGGGACAATGGCTGCTGCGACTGGGGAAAGGGCCCCTGCCTTCACTGGAGAGGAGTTGGAGAAACTTGTGGATGGGGTCCTCCCCCAGTATGCGCTACTCTACGGTCCTCCAGACCAACAAGTGAGTTTAATTCAATATGGATTTGGGGCCACTGGCTGGCTTGGGGGCCTGGCGGGGGGCCTGGCGGGGATGGGGGGCATGTTGGGGCTGGCGGGGGGCCTGGCGGGGGGCCTGGCGGGGATGGGGGGCATGTTGGGGCTGGCAGGGGGCCTGGCGGGGGGCCTGGTGGGGATTGGGGGCATGTTGGGCCTGGCGGGGGGCCTGGCGGGGGGCCTGGCGGGGATGGGGGGCATGTTGGGCCTGGCGGGGGGCCTGGCGGGGATGGGGGGCGTTGGGCCACTGGCAACGAAAATGCAGACAAACTTGAACGTGGTATTTCTCCCTCCCTGTACGTGTCACATAGGTCCGCGCCCATGAGAAGATCGGGATTTGGCGTGCCATCGCCAAGGAAGTCCGGACCCTGGGGGTCCACCATCGACGGGGCACCCACTGCCGCAAGAGGTGGGAGGACATCCGCAGCAGGACCAAGAAGACCGCCGAGTCTCTGCTGGGGATGGCCTCCCAACGTAGGCGGGGTGCCTGCCGTCAACTGACCCCCCTGATGTTCCGGATCCTGGCGGTGGCCTACCCTGATTTGGATGGGCGCGTGAGGGCAGCACAGCAGACACAAGGGGGTGAGTACAAGCATCATCTACTCTGTTGTCGCGCAGTGGAGGTGTCTGGGTGGGGGAGGAGGGCTGTGGGTCCCCCTAGGCCAGGGCGATATCTGTAGGCTGGGCACCCCCGTAAGCCCCTGTGTCCCCAGCCACCACCCTCAGTAGTGTGTCAGTACAGCTATCCCTGGGCCGTGTCATCCATGGCTGCAGTTGTCAACTCTAGGCGTGTAGGGCATGTTCCACAGAATGCGTAGCGGACCCCAAGTGCGCAACTTAGTGCAGGGGGCATCTGTGTCTGTCATGTCCGCTAACTGTACCGGTGATCCATGTACTCAAAATCTCTTTATTTCTCTCTCCCCCCCCCCTTTTTGTTTGTCTTTCTGTGCTTGTGTGCATTAGCATCATCAGGCGGAGGAGAAGTGGCATCGGGGCAGGAGGGAGCTGCATCTCACATGGCCCAGGAGGGCCATGCCACAGAGTCTGACTGGACCAGTGAGACAGAGGGCGAGGGGAGCTCCACAACGGGGACGACTGGAGCCTGCAGCGACACGGACACGTCCTCGGAAGGGAGCTCCCTTGCGGGGGTGGCACCATCCGTGCCCCCCGCCATTACAGGTACAGCCGCCACCCAGCGCACCATCTCCGCCCTCCCAGCAGCCCCTCAGCGTTCGCCCCGTGCCCGCTCTGCCAGGAAGCCGGGCATCTCCTTCGCCCCAGCCCCTGTTACCCCCGCTGCCCTCAGTGAGGAGGTCATTGACCTCCTCCGAACGCTCATTGTTGGGCAGACTACCCTTTTGAATGCCATCCAGGGGGTGGAGAGGGAGGTTCATCGCAGCAATGCGTACCTGGAGGGCATTCATTCGGGTCAGGCTGCCCATCAGCGATCGTTCCAGGCTCTGGCCTCAGCACTGACGGCAGACATTGTCCCTGTCTCCTGCCTCCCTCTACTAACTCCCTCCTCCCAGTCTCCTGTTCCTCTGCCTGTCCCACCCACACCATCAGACCAGCCTGCACACACCTCAACACCCAAGAGCCGCTCATCCAAACATAAGCACCACAGATCACGCAGACATTCACACAAGCAACATTCCGATGCAGACATGCCAACAGTCACTACCACCTCTGTGACCCCCACCTCCTCGTCTCCCTCCTCCCTCCCTGTGACGTCTACACTCACACCTTCATTCACCTCACCATCAGCCAGTGTTTCCATCACCAGCATACCCTCCACTCCAGTCCGCACACGTGCAGTCACCACCCCCACTGCCATTTACACGTCCCCTGTGTCCTCTCCCACTGTGTCTGTCACCCCCTCTTCCACACCACACAAACGCAGCCACCCACCCACCCAACAGCCATCCACCTCACAACAGCCTCCCGCTCCTGCACCTGCACCCAAAGACAGCAAACTTGTCTCGCCTACAACCACATCCTCTCCCTCCACTCCCATACCCACTGTACCTACCACTCTCCATTGTCCCAAGAAAATCTATCTCTCTACTGCTACCTTCTTTCCTGACCCTGAGCCCCCCCCCCTCCTTCTCGTCGGGGTAAAAAGAGCACCTCAGCCACCACCAGCCCTGCAGCCCCCTTGATAAGGGTGCAGGGGTATTGGAGCCCACCAGCCCGCAGGTCTGGATCTTCGCCCAGCAGCAAGGGGACAGCCAGCCCACCCCCTGGGAAGAGTAGCAGAAGGCGGAAGGGCCGCCGCCGGAGCCCGGATTCGATATCCCCCCAGGACACTAGCCAGCCACCGTCAACAGCCACAGCTCCAAAGGGAGGAAAGGGCCACAGACTCCTGACTAAGGAGGGCAAGGGCAGCAAGGCGGAGAAGTCAGGCAGCAGGCCTGCTGCCCATGGAGGACCCGTCACAGCTGCCCAGGAGGAGCCCGCAACCCCCATAGCCGCTGCCCCGGGAGGAACCGGCACAGCTGCCCCGGGAGAGCCCACCACCCCCATAGCCGCTGCCCAGGGAGGACCCAGCCCAGCTGGCCAGGAGGGCCCCACCACCCACAGCCCAGGTGGGCATTGAAGGAGCACTATCCCCGCTGCCCAGGAGGGCACCACCAGGCAATGAGCAGTTGGCCATAGAATGGCCGCCGTCTCCAGCACCGCTCCGCTGGGGACCGCCGTCTCAAGAACCGCTGAACTGGGCCCTTCAAGCCAAGAACCGCTGAACTGGGCCCTTCAAGGCAAGAACCGCTGAACTGGGCCCTTCAAGGCAAGAACCGCTGAACTGGGCCCCGCCGTCTCCAGCACCGCTCCGCTGGGGACCGCCGTCTCAAGAACCGCTGAACTGGGCCCTTCAAGGCAAGAACCGCTGAACTGGGCCCTTCAAGGCAAGAACCGCTGAACTGGGCCCTTCAAGGCAAGAACCGCTGAACTGGGCCCTTCAAGGCAAGAACCGCTGAACTGGGCCCCGCCGTCTCCAGCACCGCTCCGCTGGGGACCGCCGTCTCAAGAACCGCTGAACTGGGCCCTTCAAGGCAAGAACCGCTGAACTGGGCCCTTCAAGGCAAGAACCGCTGAACTGGGCCCCGCCGTCTCCAGCACCGCTCCGCTGGGGACCGCCGTCTCAAGAACCGCTGAACTGGGCCCTTCAAGGCAAGAACCGCTGAACTGGGCCCTTCAAGGCAAGAACCGCTGAACTGGGCCCCGCCGTCTCCAGCACCGCTCCGCTGGGGACCGCCGTCTCAAGAACTGCTGAACTCTGCCCTTCAAGGCAAGAACTGCTGAACTGGGCCCCGCCGTCTCCAGCACCGCTCCGCTGGGGACCGCTGTCTCAAGAACCGCTGAACTGGGCCCTTCAAGGCAAGAACTGCTGAACTGGGCCCTTCCAGGCAGGAACCGCTGGCCCTTTGGCAGACGTGGCAGGGCAGGATCTGTCTCGGGCAGGGCTGCAGGATGTCCTCTGGCCAACATGCCTCCTCCAGTGGCAGTGGAGTCTGTTATGGACTGTTTGGACTGTGGCTTTGCTCTCCCCAGGATGGCCCAGTGGGCAGGCCACCCACTGTATGGACTGTATGGACTGTGGCTTTGCTCTCCCCAGGATGGCCCAGTGGGCAGGCCACCCACTGTATGGACTGTGGCTTTGCTCTCCCCAGGATGGCCCAGTGGGCAGGCCACCCACTGTATGGACTGTTTGGACTGTGGCTTTGCTCTCCCCAGGATGGCCCAGTGGGCAGGCCACCCACTGTATGGACTGTATGGACTGTGGCTTTGCTCTCCCCAGGATGGCCCAGTGGGCAGGCCACCCACTGTATGGACTGTGGCTTTGCTCTCCCCAGGATGGCCCAGTGGGCAGGCCACCCACTGTATGGACTGTTTGGACTGTGGCTTTGCTCTCCCCAGGATGGCCCAGTGGGCAGGCCACCCACTGTATGGACTGTTTGGACTGTGGCTTTGCTCTCCCCAGGATGGCCCAGTGGGCAGGCCACCCACTGTATGGACTGTATGGACTGTGGCTTTGCTCTCCCCAGGATGGCCCAGTGGGCAGGCCACCCACTGTATGGACTGTATGGACTGTGGCTTTGCTCTCCCCAGGATGGCCCAGTGGGCAGGCCACCCACTGTATGGACTGTTGGGACTGTGGCTTTGGTCATGGAGTCCCCTCGTGGATCTGGCGTCGTGTACTCAAGTGGCTGAGGTGCCCCCCTTCCCTTCCCCCTGAGGTGCCTGTCCTTTTTTCTTTCTGATGCCCCTGCAGTGTTCTCTCCGTGGAGTTCTTGTCGTGGGACTGGGCCTTGCCCCTTTGCTCAGGACCCCTGTGGTCCACGGACAGTGGTTGGACTACATTTAGTAGCTGTATATATTTTGTACATAGTTTATTTATTTATTTGGATTACTGCTGTCCATTTTTCAATATATCTGCCCGTTTGAGATCTCTTCTTTTGGTCTTTGCATTATTTCGGAAGGGGGGGGTTTGTGGGTTGTGACAGTGATCTGTGGGAATGCATTGATGTGTGTGTTGTAGTGGGTGTGGGTGGGTGGGTGTGTGCCGGTAATCTTTTCCCTCCCCTGTGTCGTAGGTGCAGTACTCACCGATGTCTTCCGCGCCGCCGGGCGTGCTCCTGGTACAGGAGCAGGTATAGGAGTGCGGGGATGACCTGCAACTCGGGTTCCATACTGCCGGAATCTCGCGTGGTGTATGTGGAGGTGAGCGTTTTCCCGTTCGTAGTCTGTTTCCGCCGTGTTTTTATCGGCGGTGCTCCCGCCCCGGAAAAGGTGGCGGATTGGTGGGTCGTGATAGGGTGGGCGGTATATTGTCTGCCGCCTGGCTGTTGGCGGTGACCGCCGCGCTGTTTGTTTGTTCCGCCGTGGCGGTCGGAGTGTTAATGCGGCGGGCTGTGTTGGCGGTTCCCGCCAGGGTCAGAATTGCATATTTTGGACCGCCGGCCTGTTGGCGGGTTGGCCGCTGCTTTACCACCGACCGCCAGGGTCAGAATGAGGGCCTTAGTCTCTTTTTCGGAGATTTTCTTTACCGGGGGGACGAACCTGCAAATCAGGCTGGGTCGCGGTTGAGGCAAGCCGGCTAGAGTTGCCGTAGCGGGTCGGTCCCTTTATGGAGCTTTTTTTCAAAAGTTCTCCAAACTTCTCCAAACTTCTGGGTCTTCTCCCAGATGTTCTTTTAAGGTTCCTTTGGGGTCCACAGCTCACCCCAAGGGTCCAGAAGTTCTGAGATGATCCATGGGGGCGTGGACTACAACTCCCAGAATGCACCTGGCGCAAACTACTTTTTAGCCACTGGGCAGTGGCCAGCTGGTTGATTTCTTCAGGAGTTGGTGCAGGGGACTCTGGTTAGCAATTTCTCCCCTGTAGCAAACAGGAAGTCCCTCCTTGAACCAGTTGAAGCCAGGCAAAGTCCTTCTTGTGGTGAAGCCCGTGTGCAGCTGGTGCAGTCCTTCTGAGTGCGGGTTCCAGGTGCAGGCCAGGGGTCCAGCAGGGCAGTCCTTCTTTTCCTTTGGTTCTTCCTTGTTGGAATCTGATGGGGATCTGAGGTGTGGGTGCAAGTCTGCCAGTTTTATTCTTGCTCCTGGGTGAAAAACAGGGGGGTCCTGATTCTCCAATCAGGTGCAGTGTCCTTCCCCCTGTGATGACCACTTCCTGGGAAGTTTGGCAAAAATCAATCCCAGGAGGCAACATTCTTCAAAAATCCATCATGGCTGAATCTGATTTTTGGAGGTTACATCTGGCTGAGCCCACACACTGGTGTGGCTAAAAATCATAAACACACCCCTCTCCTGCCATCTCCTAATCTAATCAAGGGGGCACCTAGTTGTCTGGGGTTGCAGGATGTGGGGGTGTTGCTGGGTTGCTCAAAATATCCTTCTCGGCCTGTGAAGATCAGTTTGGCAGCCCTCCCCCTTCCTGCCTCACCATCTGCTGAGGGGAAATTCCCTCCCACAGGCACATCTCTTTGTGTGAAGCCAGGCCACTTCACACCTCATCAAGGCAGCCTGGCCAGGCTGCCAGAGGCTGGCCAATCAGGGCACAGCAGCAAAAACAATGCAGGGCTGAAATTGGCAACTTTTCAGGCAAAGTTTAAAACTATTTACCTGAACAAGTTATATTAAATCCAACAACTGGAAGTTGTGAGATTTGTTGTAATAATTAATTTGATACCATACTCTTCGTATCTGTAATTTAAGGGGACGTTCAAAATTAAAATAAAGTCTCCCCATTCTAGCCTATGAAGGCCATTTACTACTATGAGGGAAAAACTAATTTGGCTGTTTTTACCTTACCAGGGCTTCTAAAACATATTTTATAAGGTCCCTGCTTATAGTTACATGGCACCCAGCCCTAGGGGCACATAGGGCACACCTTAGGGGTCACGTATATGTAAACATAAGGTAGTTTAAGACTTTGGAACTACTTTTAATTCCAAAGTCGAATTTGCATATAACTTTAATTTCAAAGCAGCCAGCAAGGCAGGCTTGCCTTTAAAATTACCCTGGGCACCTCATCAGGTGCACTACCTATGCTGTGGTCCCTGAACCTACATGCCCTACCATATACTAGGGACTTATAGGTAGGTTAACTTAGCCAATTATAATTATCCTAATTTGCATATTCACTTTACACAGAGCACTGGCCCTGGGACTGGTAAGCAGTACCCAGGGCACAGCCAAGAGTCAGTAACCACCAGTACCTGTCCAAAAAGTGTGGGGGTGACCAGGGCAAAAAGGAGGACTTTCCTACACTGCCCCCCCCCCCAGATGAAAGGTGATGGGTACTAACCTACACTATGGTAGTCCTCATCAGCTAAATGGAAAAACATGGAAAGGCCATCTGCATTGGCATGGGCAGTCCCAGGTCTGTGCTCCACTGTGAAGTCCATCCCCTGTAGGGAAATGGACCACCTTAAAAGTTTTGGGTCCCCCCCCCCTCATTTGCATCAGCCATCTGAGAGGTCTGTGATCAGTTTGTACATGGAAGTGAGTGCCAAACAAGTATGGCCTCAACTTCTTCAGGGACCAGAGCACAGCAAAGGCCTCCCTCTCAATGGCACTCCATCTTTTCTCTCTGGGGAGTAGTCGCCTGCTGATGAATGCAACTGGTTGATCTTGGCCCTCTTCATTAACTTGTGCTAACACTGCCCCAATCCCTTCCTCTGAAGCATCTGTTTGCACTATAAACTCCTTGCTATAGTCAGGGGACAGTAACACTGGTGCTGAACACATAGCCTGTTTTAGGGTGTCAAAAGCTTTCTGTCACTCTGGTGTCCAAATGACCTTCTTGGGTTGTTTCTTGGAGGTAAGCTCAGTCAGAGGAGCCACTATGGTCCCATAATTCTGAACAAACCTCCTGTAGTACCCAGTCAGGCCAAGAAAGGCCCTGACCTGAGTCTGGGTTTAGGAGCCTCCCAATCCAGGATAGTCTGGATCTTGGGCTGGAGAGGTTGTACATGGCCTCCACCAACAAGGTGGCCCAGGTACGCAACTGAGCTTTGCCTTATCTGGCACTTGCTTGCCTTGATAGTCAGGCCTGCTTGAAGCAGGGCCTGAAGCACTTCCTTCAGGTGGACCAGGTGGTCCTCCCAAGTGGAACTAAATACAACTATATCATCCAGATAAGCTGCACTGAAAGATTCCAACCCAGACAGGACTCTATTCATCAACCGTTGGAAGGTGGCAGGAGCATTTTTCAGGCCAAAGGGCATCACCTTGAACTGAAAGTGGCCTTCTGGTGTGGAAAATGCTGACCTCTCCTTAGCTCCTGGACTGAAGGCAATCTGCCAGTATCCTGAGGTCAGATCAAAGGTGCTAAGGAATTTGGCAGCCTCCAACCTATCAATGAGCTCATCAGCTCTAGGTATGGGGTGTGCATGAGTCCTAGTGACTGCATTTAGACCTCTGTAGTCCACACAGAATCTCAATTCCTTCTTCCCACCTTGGGGATTAGCTTTGGGCACCAGTACCACTGGACTGGACCAAGAACTGTCAGAGGGCTCAATTACCTTGAGCTCCAACATCTTAGCCACTTCAGCTTTGATGTTGGCCTTGACCTGGTCGGACAGCCTGTACAGCTTGTTTTTGATAGGTAAGCTGTCACCAGTGTCAATGTCATGGACACACCAATTGGTGAGTCCAGGGGTCAGGGAGAACAGACTAGCAAACTGCTCTAAAACTTGTCTGCAGTCTTTCTGTTGCTGGTCTGTCAACTTGGGAGAGAGTACCACTCCCTACACTGACCCATCTTGCTCATTTGAGGACAGGAGATCTGGCAGAGGTTCACTCTCCTCCTCCTTCCCTTCATCAGTGACCATCGGCATGGTCATGTCTGACCTGTCCTGGAGGGGTTTCAACCTGTTAACATGCAGGATCCTATGAGGATTCCTGTGGGTGCCAAGGTCCACCAAGTAGGTGACCTCACCCTTTTTCTCCACAATTGGATAGGGCCCAGTCCATTTGGCCTGAGGTGCCCTAGGAGCCATGGGCTCCAAAACCCACACCAGCTGTCCTCGGTGATACTCAGGCATGGTAGCCTTCTGATCATGCCAGAGCTTTATGAGCTCTTGGCTGGCCTCCAGGTTTCTGCTTGCCTCCTTCATGTACTCAGCCATGCGTGACCGCAGGCCCAGCACATAATCTAGCACATTCTCCTTGGACTCCTTGAGAGGCTTCTCCCAAGACTCTCTCACCAAGCACAATGGGCCTCTTACAGGGTGCCCAAACAGTAACTCAAAGGGGCTGAATCCAACCCCCTTCTGTGGCACCTCTCTGTAGGCAAACAGCAGGCATGGGAGGAGGACATCCCATCTCCTCCTGAGTTTGTCAGACAAACCCATGATCATGCCCTTCAGGGTCTTATTAAATCTTTCCACCAGACCATTGGTTTGTGGATGATAGGGGGTGGTGAACTTATAAGTAACACCACACTCATCCCACATGGCTTTCAGATAGGCAGACATAAAATGTGTGCCCCTATCTGAGACCACATCCTTTGGGAACCCCACTCTGGTGAACACACCAAGTAGGGCCCTAGCCACTGTGGGAGCAGTGACTGTCCGGAGGGGTATTGCCTCAGGGTACCTGGTGGCATGGTCCACAACCACCAAAATGTACCTGTTACCTGAGGCAGTTGGTGGGTCTAAGGGACCAACAATGTCAATTCCCACCCTCTCAAAGGGAGTCCCAACCACTGGCAGTGGTTTCAAGGGAGCCTTTGGCTTGCCCCCTGCCTTGCCACTGGCTTAGCAGGTGACACAGGAGCTGCACAACTCCTTGACTTTTTCTGACAATTGGGGCCAATAAAAATGGTTGACCAGCCTGTTCCAGGTCTTGGTCTGTCCCAAATGTCCAGCTAAGGGAATATCATGGCTTAAGGTAAGGAGGCTTGGGGTCCCTTGCCTCGGTGTAGAGAACTCCATCCATCCCAGTAAACCTTGTGGGTCCCACTGGTGTCCCCTTGTACTTGCCTGGCAGCAGTCTGCCTTAGGCCTTCAAGAGTGGGACACTCTCTTTGTCCCTGGCACAACTCTTCTCTGGTGGGCCCACCTGCCCCTTGCAGTTCTGCCAAGTCAGGCAGAGCTTGCAGGGGAAGTGGCCCTCCCTGAGAGGTCAGATCCTCCCCCTCTGGGTTGGATTCCTCCTGATCCTCTGTACTTGTGGGGGCTGGCAAGCCAGACCCAGTGCCCTTTCTCTTCTTCTTGGAGGCTTGGCCCATTGTTCCAGGGTCCAAGTGTCCAGCACTTCCCTGTTGTGCTGCCTGTGACCTGGTCTCAGCACACACCCATTCAGGGAGGTCCAGCATCTGTGCATGGACCCTTCTTTCCACCTCTGACCATTCAGATGCTTCAAGATCATTTCCCAGCAGACACTCTACTGGGAGGGCAGGAGCTACAGCTACCTTCTTAGAGCCAGTCACACCTCCCCATTCCAGGCTCGCCATGGGATGGAGTTGGGTTCTGCTATCTGCATATGTTACTTGGTGAAAGACACCAGGTAAGACCTGTTCTGGAGAAACCAGCTTTGCTGTGACCATTGTCACACTGGTTCCTGTATCTCTCAGAGCTTCCACCTCAGTCCCATTGACTTTAGGCCTCTGCCGATACCTCTCCATGCTGGGAGGTAAAGTGGCCATAGTTGCAATGGCCACCCCACCCACGGATACTAAGGTGAACTCTGTATACCCTGATCCCAGCCCTGGGCCAACTTCCACCCCCTACCGTACACTCGCAATCCCCTGGGATTGCCCACCATTGGGGGGCTTCTTGGAGCAGATAGCATCTCCTCTTTTGTGTCCAGTTTGATGACACTCAAAACACTTGCCATCCTTAGCAAGCTCCTGAAACTTTCCTGCTTTAACAGGATCATAATTCTTCCCCTGATACCCTTTCCCCTTAGAGGTGGAATGGCTGGGGGCTCCCCCACCTTGAGAAGTTTTTTGGGACTCTTGTGAGGACTCCTTGGGCTTTTTGTCATCTTTAAATTGGTTCTTCCCCTGAGAAGAACCATGTCCTCCCTTTTTCTGATCACCCCCTGGGGGTTTCTGGTTAACCCTAGTTCTTAACCAGTCATCTGCTGCCTCCCCCAGCTCTCTGGGGTTGGTCAACTTAGAGTCAACTAGATACTGGCGGAGCTTCTTTTGGACACAATTGGTTAGAAGGTGCTCCCCATAATCAAATTGTACAGCCCCTCAAAGGTACTTACCTTGTTGCCCTGTATCCAGCCCTCCAGTGCTTTAACTGAGATGTCCACAAAGTCCACCCAGGACTGGGTGCTTGTCTTTTGGGTGTCCCTAAACTTGAGCCTATACTGCTCTGGGGTCAGACCAAACTTTTTAGTCATGCATCGTTTTCATTCTGGGGTATGAATCTTCCTCCTCCCCCCTCAAGGTTAGGAGCCTATCCCTCCCAGAGTTGGGGTCCAACTCCCAAAGAAGTGTACCACAGTACTGAGGCTTGACTCTCCTCATCTAGAGGGCCCTCTCAAAGGCCTCAAGCCACTTGTCTATGTCATCCCCCTCTACATAGGCAGGAACCACCCCCTTGGGTAATCTGGGACAAAACCCTCCACCCATGGACACCTCAGCTTCCTTGTCGCTGCCACCATCTCTTTTCTCTTCCCTTGCCCACTTTTTCTCTTTTAGGGCCAGCTTCTTGGCTTCCAAAGCTATAAATGCTAGCTGGGCCTCCAGCTCTCTTTCCCTGAGGGACAGGTTCTCTCCTCCTGAAGGGACCCCTTTCCCCCAACTAGCTTTGGGTATGGCCCTAGTAACTGTGTGCAGTGAGGACCTGTCTTCCTCCTCCTCACTTAGGCTCAGATACCCTCCCTCCCCTGAGTGGTTGGAGCTAGCATCCTCCCCTACTTCTCCCTCCTCTGAAGCTTCCTCTGAGTCTACCTCTTGGGCCTCAGCCCATGCTGTCAGGGATTTAATCAGGACATGCTTCCTGAGGTCAGTGGTTGCAGGCAACCCTCTTTCAGTACACAACCCCCTAAGATGGACTACTGTCAGTGTGGGTAGGCTAGCCAGATCAAGCTCCATGGTTCCCTAGTTTAGTGTCAACAAAAACCTTTTGCAAAAATTAGAAACAGGAATTTAGAAAAATGACAAAACTTCAATAATTGAAATTAATCCAAATAAAAAATTTAATTTTTTTTTTACAATAGGACAATTTAAAGGATTTTTAATTTGTTTTACTTAAAACTGTAATATGATACTGAACACAAGTACAGGATCCCACCACTGCGCACCAACATTTTTGGAAAATGGGTTATAGGTAAGGGCAGGTAAGTACCTACACCTAGCAATAGGCCACTATCCTCCACTTAGGTCCAGTTAGGTCTCAGTAAATTAAACCCAGCTCAACCCTTGGTAGCTTGGCAACGAGCGACAAGGCTTAATTTAAGAGACAGAGTGCAAAGCATTCAAATATCACAAAACAGTAAATAATTAAAACACAGGAAACAGTTTAAAAATCCTAAACCAATTTCTAAAATTAGATTATATTTTTATCTTTAAAATGACACAAAAACGGATATGAATTTGTAAAGAATTATTGTTTTTTAGCGCCTAGAAACAAAAAGCGTCAATCGGGTCATCTGGTTACACCTCGACCAGGGCAAAGTCAAAGTTTAAGGCCGACTGCGATGGAGCCCTGCTCGGCTACAGCTCGCGGGAGGCCTCGGTCAAAAGTTTACCTTCAGACTTTGGGCCTGATTCTAACTTTGGAGGACGGTGTTAAACCGTCCCAAAAGTGGCGGATATACCACCTACCGTATTACGAGTTCCATAGGATATAATGGACTCGTAATACGGTAGGTGGTATATCCGCCACTTTTGGGACGGTTTAACACCGTCCTCCAAAGTTAGAATCAGGCCCTTTGTCTCTTTTCTGAAGATTTTCTTCAGCGGGACGAACCTGCCAGCCCAATCCGACCTCCTGGAACTCTTCGCCAGATACGTGTCGCTGGAGCTCTCGGTGGAGATTTTTAACTTCGGACTTAGTCGTTTTTTGAGGTGAAAATGCTTCGACCGGGGTAAACCTGGATCTTGATCCGACGTCCTTTAAGCCCTCCTCGGATACGCTGGCTGGGAGGTCCCGTCAACTTTTTACCTTCTTTTTCGTGGATTTTCTTTACCGGAACGAACCTGCAAATCAGGCCGGGTCACGGTTGAGGCAAGCCGGCTAGAGTTGCTGCGGCGGGTCGGTTCCTTTATGGAGCGTTTTTTCAAAAGTTCTCCAAACTTCTGGGTCTTCTCCCAGATGTTCTTTTAAGGTTCTTTTGGGGTCCACAGCTCACCCCAAGGGTCCAGAAGTTCTGAGATGATCCTTGGGGGTGTGGACTACAACTCCCAGAATGCACCTGGGGCAAACTCCTTTTTGGCCACTGGGCAGTGGCCAGCTGGTTGATTTCTTCAGGAGTTGGTGCAGGGGACTCTGGTTAGCAATTTGTCACCTGTAGCAAACAGGGAGTCCCTCCTTGAACCAGTTGAAGCCAGGCAAAGTCCTTCTTGTGGTAAAGCCCAAGTTTGCAGCTGGTGCAGTCCTTCTGAGTGCAGGTTCCAGGTGCAGGATCCAGGTGCAGGCCAGGGGTCCAGCAGGGCAGTCCTTATTCTCCTTTGGTTCTTCCTTGTTTCAATCTGATGGGGATCTGAGGTGTGGGTGCAGATCTGCCAGTTTTATCCTTGCTCCTGGGTGAAAAACAGGGGGGTCCTGATTCTCCAAGCAGGTGCAGGGTCCTTCCCCCTGTGATGACCACTTCCTGGGAAGTGTGGCAAAAATCAATCCCAGGAGGCAACATTCTTCAAAAATCCATCCTGGCTCAATCTGATTTTTGGAGGTTACATCTGGCTGAGCCCACCCACTGGTGTGGCTAAAAATCATAAACACACCCCTCTCCTGCCCTCTCCTAATCTAATCAAGGGGGACCTAGTTTTCTGGAGTTGCTGGGTGTGGGGGTGTTGCTGGGTTGCTCCAAATGTCCTAGTCTGCCTTTGAAGACCAGTTTGGCAGCCCTCCCCCTTCCTGCCTCACCATCTGCTGAGGGGAAATTCCCTCCCACAGGCACATCTCTTTGTGTGAAGCCAGGCCACTTCACACCTCATCAAAGCAGCCTGGCCAGGCTGCCAGAGGCTGGCCAA
This sequence comes from Pleurodeles waltl, assembly GCF_031143425.1. Lineage (NCBI taxonomy): Eukaryota > Metazoa > Chordata > Amphibia > Caudata > Salamandridae > Pleurodeles > Pleurodeles waltl. The sequence continues at coordinate 975,997,768 of NC_090447.1, forward strand.
TCAGGGCACAGCAGCAAAAACAATGCAGGGCTGAAATTGGCAACTTTTCAGGTAATGTTTAAAACTCTTTACCTGAACAATTTATATAAAATTTATTATAACAATTAATTTGATACCAAACTCTTTGTATCTGTCATTTAAGGGGACTTTAAAAATTAAAATTAAGTCTCCCCATTCTAGCCAATGAAGGCCATTTACTACAATGAGAGAAAAATGAATTTGGCTGTTTTTACCTCACCAGGGCTTATAAAACTACTTTTATAAGGTCCCTGCATATAGTTTCATGGCACCCAGCCCTAGGGGTACATAGGCCACACCTTAGGGGTGACTTATATGTAAACATAAGGTAGTTTAAGACTTTGGAGCTAATTTTAATTCCAAAGTCGAATTTGCATATAACTTTAATTTCAAAGCAGCCAGCAAGGCAGGCTTGCCTTTAAAATGACCCTGGGCACCTCAGCAGTGCACCTATGGGTGCACTACCTATGCTGTGGTCCCTGAACCTACATGCCCTACCATATACTAGGGACTTATAGGTAGGTTAACTTAGCCAATTATAATTAGCCTAATTTGCATATCCACTTTACACAGAGCACTGGCCCTGGGACTGGTAAGCAGTACCCAGGGCACAGCCAAGAGTCAGTAACCATCAGTACCTGTCCAAAAAGTGTGGGGGTGACCAGGGCAAAAAGGAGGACTTTCCTACACAATGACAACAGGAACAGTAAAATGCCTTGGCATTAGTAATAACGGACTATAGGACTACACAGGCTTTCCATCAGCTGAAACCCATATCTCATTTGTGTTTTTAACTCAGCCTGCTCTGACCCACCCCTGCTGCTCTGACACTACTCCTGCAATCGCTTGATTTTCTCCCAAGTATCCAGTACTAACAACAGCATAGCAAAGGTGGTGTCCTCACCATATTCATTTGCATATTCCGCTTTAAATGTGCATGCCACAATTGCTCAAAACAAAGCAACTTCATCCACATATCTGTTTTCAACAGTGATAGACCATTTCTGCTCCTGAGGACCAAGCATTTAACCCCTTCACTTTCGCGTTTAGGCCTACATACCTTTTTGTCCACATAAGCTATATATGCCAAATTTGTATCCTTTTTTCCAACAATCTGGGGATTCTAAAGGTAGCCTGGGTTTGTGGCTTCAGCTGGAGTGGAACAAGAAATCAGCCACAATATATCTCAATTTTGTTTTTTCAGGAACAATGCAAAGAAAGTGCTGCAAAAGGAAGTGTTTTTTTTTTTCCTGCAAATAGCATTACTAAAAGGTCTGTGGTGCTAAAATCATCAACGTCCCAGCTTTTGGGAACAGGCAGACTTGATTCAGAAAATTAAATAAAAAAAAAAAATCCCTTTTTGTTGGGAGATAGCCCATTTTCCCTATATTTTGTGCTTTCAACCTCCTTTCAGTTCGTGGTAGAAATAACTGTGAAACACATGATGGATTCCAGAAAGCTATACATTTCTGAAAAGTAGACAAAATTCTGAATTTAGCAAGGGGTCATTTATATAGATCCTTCAAGGTTTTTCCAAGGAAACCAAGTTTTGAAATAAAAAAATATTGAAAATTAGTGTGAAAAAATGGGTACTTGTGACAACATTTTCATTTGTAACTTCTCATCACGATGGCTGATTCACAAACGCTATATACCATTGCATCTGCTGGACACTTCTGATTGTGGGTATATATGGGGTTTGTGGATTTTCTAAGAACTCAAAATTCCCAGAGTCAATAACTGAGCTGCACGTTGCCATGGTCTTGGATTCTGTAGTGGATATAGAGCAATTCATATGGTAAAATATAAATAGTGACATATAGGTATCAAGGGAACCTACGTATTTCCAAAATGGGCACACATATGGAATTTAGAAGCAGGGGTTATTTGCACATCTCTGAATTTGTGAGTACCAATACTAGCATGTGAATTAGAGGGCATTTCGCAAAATTACTTTTTTCTTACACCCAGTCTTACATTTGGAAGGTGCAAATACAGCAAAATACAATTGGTAATAACACCTGTTCTACTTTTCTGTATTCCCCTAAGTCTCCAATAAAGATGGTACCTCACTTGTGTGGGTAGGCCTAGTGCCCAAGACAGGAAATGGAACAAAATTAAACATGGATACATTCAATATTTCTACGCAAAAATGACCAGTTTTTTGCACCAGGGGTAGCTGTGCTTTTTTGGGCCCTAGCTCAGTTGGCAGCTGGGAAAACCTAGCAAATCTGTACATTTTTTTAAACTAGACACCTAGGGGAATCCAGGATGGGGATGACTTGAGTGGTTCTCACCGGGTTGTTTTTACCGAGAATCTCTTGCAAACATCAAACTTTGACTAAAAACACATTTCCCTCACATTTCTGTGATGGAAAGTTGTAGAAGCTTCACAGAGCCACACATATTCTTCCACCCAATAAAAATAGTACCTCACTTGTATGGGTAGGTCTAATGCCTGCGACAGGAAACAGCAGAAAACTCAACATGGATACATCAAAGTTTTCCACACAAAACTGACCTGTTTTTTGATCAGTAGGTAGCTGTGGTTTTTGGGCCCTAGCTCAGCTGGCACCTAGGTAAACCTAGCAAACCAGTACAGATTTGAAAACTAGACACCTAGAGGAATCCAAAATGGGGTGACACTCTCACTAGGTTGCTGTATCTAGAGTCTCTTGCAAACCTCAAACTGTGACTGAAAAAAACATAATTTCTTCATATTTCTGTGACGGACAGGAAATGGCCCAGAATGCAACATGGATACATCAAGTTTTTCTTCACAAAATTACCCATTTTTTGCTAAGTGTGTAGCCATGGTTTTTGGGCCCTAGATCAGCTGGCACCTTGTAAAACCTCAAAAGCCTGTACATGTTTCCAAACTAGACACCAAGGGGAATCCAAGAGGGGGTGACTTGCATAGCTCTCACCAGATTGCTTTGCCCAGAATCTCTTGCAAACCTCAAACATTGACTAAAACACATTTTCCTCACATTTCTGTGACTCAAAGTTCTGGATTCTGCACAGATCCACCCATCCTTTTCCTACATCTTCCAATAAAAGTAGTACATCACTTGAGTGGCTAGGCCTAGTGCCCGCAACAGGAAATAGCCCAAAATGCAACATGATAATCACATTTTTCTATGCAAAACTGAGCCTTGTTTTGCAAAGTTGGTAGCTATGGTTTTTGGACCTAGCTCACCTTGCACTTAAGAAAACTGTTGGAAATGGCCTTTCTTTAGGGTCACCCCCAAATGTTTTGCCTTCCTCCCTCTCTTTTTCTGACCTCATTTTTGCTGGCTCTAGGACTCTGCACACTTTACCACTGCTAATCAGTGCTAAAGTGCATATGCTCTGTCCCTTAAAACATGTTGACATTGGTTTATACCCAATTGGCTTATTTAATCTACTTGCAAGACCACAGTAAAGTGCACTACATGTGCCCAGGGCCTGTAGATTAAATGCTACTAGTGGGCCTGCAGCACTGATTGTGACACCCACATAAGTAGCCTCTTAACCATGCCACAGGCCTGCCATTGCAAGGCATGTGTGTGCAGTTTCACTGCCACTTCGACTTGGCATTTAGAAGTACTTGCCAAGCCTTAAACTCCCCTTTTTCTACATATAAGTTACCCCTAAGGTAGGCCCTAGTTAACCCCTAGGGCAGGGTGCTGTGTAGATAAAAGGCAGGACATGTACCTGTGCAGTTTATATGTCCTGGTAGTGTAAAACTCCTAAAAATTTTTTTACACTGCTATGAGGCCTGCTCCTTTCATAGGCTAACATTAGGGCTATGCTCATATACTGTTTGAGTGGTAGATTCTGATCTGAAAGGAGTAACAAGGTCATATTTAGTATGGCCAGAATGATAATACAAAATCCTGCTGCCTGTTGAAGTTGGATTTAATATTACTATTTTAGAAATGCCACTTTTAGAAAGTGATCATTTCTCAGCACTTAAATCCTTCTGTGCCTTACAATCCACGTCTGGCTAGGTTTAGTTGGCAGCTCCCTTGTGCATTCACTCAGACAACCCCAAACACAGCATGCTCAGTCACACTTGCACACATCCGCATATTGAATGGGTCTATCTGGGTTGGGAGGGTGGAGGGCCTGACACTTACATGTCAAAGGACAGTAGCCTGCCCTTACACAAAGGACTGCCACACCCCCTACTGGAACACTGGCAGCCAGGATGGAACTCAAAGGGGACCTTGTGCACTTCATAGCCACTCTTTGAAGTCTCCCCCACTTCAAAGGCACATTTGGGTATTTAAGCAGGGTCTCTGACCCTACCAACTCAGACACTTCTGGACAAGATACCACTGGAGAAGAAGCCCTGAACCAGAACCTGCAACCTGCCAAGAGGAACTGCCTGGCTGCCCAAAGGACTCACCTGACTGCTTTTCTGCAAAGGACTTCTGCCCTGCTGTTGCCCTGTTGACTTGCTGCCTTCTGGCTCTGCTGAGAAGTGCTCTCCAAGGGCTTGGATAGAGCTTGCCTTCTGTTCCCTGAAGCCTTAGGACCAAAAAGACTTCATTTCTGCAAAAGAACTACTTGTGCGGCGCAAATCAATGCACAGCCTGCAAGAAACGACGCACAGCCTGCATCGCGGTGAGAAAATCACTCCACGCAGAACCGGATCGACGCAGCCAGACTTCCCAAAGAGGAGAATGACGCAGCACCAGTGTGGTGACTGGAAATTTGACGCACGGCCCACTGGATCGATGCAAAGCCGAACCAGAACGACGCAGCCTGACTTCCTGCGAGAAGAATCAATGCAGCGCCTGCCGTGCGGCAGAAATTTACACGCATCGCCCACCAGATCGACGCAGCCCCTGTGACTTCGTCCTGCACACCCAGGATTTCAACGCATCTTCCCCGGGGTGTCAGAAAACCCAGCAACACAAAGAGGATCCCAGTCTGCGCGTCGGAAATCAACGCAAAGCCTGCCCTGTGTGAAAAATCAATGACGCATCGTCTGTGTGCACTGGAAAAATCAATGCACACCTCCCCGTTTTCTACGCAACTCCTCCTCTGCGGTCCCTTTTGGAGAATTTGAATGCAAACCAGGTACTTTGTGCTTGCAAGAGACACTTGTTGCTTTTTAAAGATTAAAGACTTCTTTTATTATTTCCTACAGTGATAATTCAAAGTGTTCTTATCGAATCTTAATCGTTTTGACCTGCATTTAACTGGATAAATATTAAATATGTGTGGTGTATTTTTGTGGTGTTATACTGTGTTATTGCATGATTTATTGCACAAATACTTTACACATTGCCTTCTAAGTTAAGCTTGACTGCTCAGTGCCAAGCTACCAGAGGCTGGGCACAGGATAGTTTGGATTGTGGGTGACTTAGCCTGACTAGAGTGAGGGTCCTTACTTGGACATGGGTTAACCTGACTGCCAACCAAAGACCCCATTTCTAACAGAAACCTAGCAAACCTGTGCTTTGTTTAAAAACAAGACACCAAGGGTAATCCAGGATTGGGTGACTTGCATGGATCCCATGAGGATTTTTTACCCACAATGCCCTGCAAACCTCAAACTTTGTCTGAAATCAGACCTTCTCCTCACATTTCTGTGATGGAAACTTATGGAATCCGCAGGAATCCTCAACATTCCTACCACTAGCACTGCTCCACTTGTGCCAATAAAAATGCTGCACCAATTGTGTGGCTGGGCCTAGTGCCACTGACAAGACCTTATGAAACCAAGTGCAGTAGGAGCCCCTGCATGGGACTCCTAATGATATTGGTTGGACACATTCCAGTCACTGGCTCTAGGTCCAACCTCACAAGTGGTGCATTTTTATCGGCAGAAAAGGGGCAATGCTGGGTGGTAGGAATGTTGTGGATTCCAGAAGTTTCCATCACAGAAATGTGAGGGACAAAAGTGTGTTTTAAGTCAGCAATTGAGGTTTGCAGGGCATGTGGGTAAGAATATGTTGTTGGATGGATGTGAAGCACACCACCCTGGACTCCCCCAGATGTTTAGTTTACAGAATTGTCTGGGTCTGGTAGGTTTTTCCATGTGGCAGCGTACCCAAACCCAAAAAGTGCAGCTGTTCACCATTGCAAGTGGGATGATACTTGGAGTTAGCCAAACGTGGGCACCACCCTAGCAGGGATTGACTTGGGAAAGGTACCATTGGAAAGGGGACATTCGCGCCTGTCCTAGGACACCTCTGCTGTGTGCTTTGGGGCTTGGGGGTTGAGGGAGCCCTGTAAGCACCGAAGCAGTGAAAGTGAAATAGCCAACCGGCTTATTTCACTTTTACTTTCAATGTAATGACATCAGTACACCATGCGCACAATCGTTATTACATTGAAAAACAAATGCCTCAGGCAGCTCGGGGAGCTCTTCCCCAGCTCCCAAGGCTGAAAAACAAAAAAGGAAAATCCTCTGACGTGAATTGCAGTATTTGGTGGTTGTGTGCAGACAGGATGGTTCCATCCTTAGCACACCCCATCGTAGCTGAAGACAGAAATAATCTGTCTTCAGCATAGAAGGGGTTAACAAGCCTAATTTATTGTAGTAATTGTAATGCTCCCAACAGTCTCCTCACATATTCTCCATTCGGGAGAGGCCATCCAGACAAAGTCAAGAATTCCCTTTGTCACCATCACTGTCCAAAATCATGGACCACACCAAAGCCATATTGACTGTTGGTAAATATTTTCATCCATAATTTCTCTGAAAGATAACATGTTGTCTAGGGACAACTACTTCTGCCACTTGCGCAGAGGTATCACCTCAAAGCCAGGAGCCTTCTACCACTTCCTGAATTGTGTAAACTGCGCTCAAATTGCCCTCATTATCTCTTACGCATGGTCCATCAACACAGTCCGATTACATAGTCGGGCTCATCAAGGGGTTCATCCTTAAAAACAGGTCTTGGGTTGGTGCATAAATCCATGACATTGAGACAGTCATGTTCGTCCTTTTCCCCATCAATTTCAGTTTCAGACAATGGTAACAATGTAGCTGAATTGAGAGTTTTACATACTTTCAAAGAGATATTCTTCACTGCAATAATCAATTGTTCATGTTTTGTGAGTCTGCTGTTGCCATATGCTGTGTTTGTGTTTGCTTGCACAATATTTCCACAGAATAAGAAGGCATAATTGTAAGGGGACGTTCCACGACAATACTCTTATTTCCCTCAATATTGACACCAACTGCCGCAACTGCTTGAAGACAGCCTGGCAGTCCTGCAGCAACAGGGTAAAGTGTAGTTGAAAAATATGTCACAGTCTGCTAGAGTCTCCATGAAATTAAGTAAGCACTGAGATAGAACATCCCTCCTTCTCCCTGCAAAACAAAGTGAGTGTTTTACTGTAATTAGGCATTCCCAGTGCTGGAACACAACAGAGACTTTCTCTCAACTGTAGGAATGCTTTTAAGCAATCTCCCAATGAAAGAGGTTCAGGCATGCCTTGTGCATGAACCTCAATAAAGGCTTGTCTACTAGGGAGAAGTTGAATATCCACTGTCTACAGTAGCACACATTCCCAAAAAACATTCTGACCTCTCTGCATTTTAGGTGGATTTGTTTTAAAAACTGCAGTAATTCTCTCTTGTGAAACCTTCCTTGTTCCTATCTAAATGAGATATCCTAAATATTGGACCTCTTTTTGGTAGTATTGCAACATAGTCGGGGACACCTTATGTCCATTCTAAACAAAATGATTTAGCAAGGCATTCGTATTCTGTTTGCAAGGTTCTTGTGTACTTGCTGTCACAAGTAGGTCATCAATATACTGTACTAGAACTAAATTGCAGGGTATTTGTAAAGTCTAAAGATTCTTTTTCAAAATTTGATTAAGGATTGATGGGCTTTATGTATACCCTTGTGGAACTCAGCACCATACCAAAACTCTGTATTGAAATTCGAAAGTTAACAGAAATTGACTGTCTTTATGCAAGGGGATTGAGAAAAAAGCTTGGCGTAGTTCCACTTCATTGAACCACTCTGCATCACAGGAAATCTGAAACCATTTTTTTTTGTCTTCATTCACCATGGCCCTTGAACCAACTCTCCTTCAAAACACCGTTCTTGCCCTCTAAACAAGAGAATGGTCCGTGCCAGGGGACTCCATTTAACTCTCATACAATCTTCCGCCGAAGGGGGAAAGACCACTGTTGGACAGGAGATCCTAGAGAGAGGTGTATAATCATTGGACAACCGAAAGAAAAATTGTCATTAAATACCTACTAAATACTTACTACCCACCCATTCAAACAAACTTCAAATAGATTCTCTCCAATCTAGTAAAGGGGCCCAAAAGTTCACCCTTGTCCTCCTAGTATTTCGTAAATTCAAGTCCAGTTCCGAGGTATGAAACACAGCATTAAGCCACTCCGAGTGTGTCAGAGGGGAAACAGACATCCATTTCTTACATATTTCTCTTCTGCCCAACAGAATCACATAAAACAAAAGTTTAAGCCTTTCATTACTTCCCCTTCTGCTCCATTATTCCTGTTCCTGTGGTTGCCCAAATATTATCAAAGGGAGAGATGCTATAATATCCCAACCTAACATGCTCGAGGCCGTCCTACATACTTCCTCCCAAAATAAACAAATGTCTGGGCATTCCCAGAACATATGATTATCTGTTGCCCCTTCAAGACCACATTTTAAACATTTAACCACCTCTCCTTTTTTAATTTTAAACATCTTATCCGGCGAAATATAGGCTCTATGTATAGTGTAAAGGTGATTCTTCCTTAATGAGGCTGGTTTTACTACCTCAAACAAAAGTGCCAAAGACTTCTTCCACCACCTATGAACCCTCTCCTTAGGAATAAAATCGCCGCAAAGATCTATAGGCAATTTAAAATCCCTATCTAATCATTCTAAAATTTCCCAATACCAAACCGCAACCTTTCTTGAAGCTGGGGAGAGCAACAGGAGAGAGACTTCCAAAGCGTTAACAACACCCACACCCCCCTTAACCCCATGTGACCATTCCTTCATCTGCAAAAACTTCAGTCTTGACAGGGATCCTCTAGTTTCCTTTGTCAACTCTTCCCATGAAAGCAAAATACCCTCATGACAGAGATCTCCCCAAACTTCCAAAAGCTGAAACAATATTGTAGGTAAATTTGGTACCACAGGACAACATGGACTGACTATACAATTCATTTTTTGTAAGTCCTGCACGGTTCTATATTTGCCGTTCAGCTTCAGTAAGCCAATGAGTAGTGAATTGCAAGGACGTCTGACAATATCTCTAAAAATTCCTTGTTATAACATTGATTCAATAACCAGAGTGATTCCAGCCACTGTCTTGGGTATGAGAGTGTATGGTGGCGTTCTCAGAAATTCAGCATTTGATCTTATCGTGATTCAGACAGGTGTAGAACCTTTAAGTCTGATTTCTTTCTCTGAAAAATCCCATACTTCAGGTTTCATAATATCTTGTTAAAAGGGAGGCAAGTCCTCTATCGTTCTCACAGGGAACAATCCAATAACTGTTCCTTGTCTGGCTATTTTAAATCAAATTTTTCATCATGCGTTTCGAACTTGACACCTTCCGGTGAACAGTAAATTGTGCAGTTTCATTTGCACAAAAGATTCCTTCTTAACAGATTTACGGGACTTTCAACTGAGCCAATATTTGCAGGGACCTTCTTTGAGTTAGGGTTAGTTATTTGTTTATTTGTGACACCTAAAACTCCTTTCCCAAGAAGGATATGTCAGGGACTTTGGCTGTTCTAACAGTGAAGTGAAAAGCTCCGGTGTGTATTGCTTTTACTTAAGCTAAGAGGACAAGATGCCAAAAGAATTCAGCACTCTTAGTCTGAATAATTAATTTATTAAGGCACTTCCCAAATATCAAATAACGACCACACAATCATTTTAGAATAAGCATATAACTCAATTGCAATAGAACATGAGTATATACAAAGATAAATGCATACATCAAGTGGTCAAGAATTAAAAAGAAATGTGCATGCATCAACAGAGAATGTATACATGAGCTAGATAATCAAGATTTAATATACAACGATTGAGTCAAAGACATCATACTTACCAGCGCGATTGGAGCAGCACTCAGATCAATCAAGCAGTAGACCCGATCGGGATCACAAGTAGATCCTGGGCAATGCATCCTTTCCACAGGCAAGCTCCTGTCCCAGCGCCAAGTCTCCCAGTCTTTTATACCTCAAGAAGAGAGTTCTAGAACTAACTCCCTCCCCTTTGTTATGAAACTAAACACTGGCTGTACTTGGTCTGTGCCAAAAACACCCATAGAAGCTGGCCAGGCTCCCATTGTTTATTCTGAGACAGATTTGTACATTCCTCTGGTGAAAACAGTCTCAGCCTTGTGAACTCTTATCGAGTCCGCATACCACATAGTATGTTCCAGCACTGTCCGACTTTGTGCTGGTGAAGGTTAAAAACAACTTCTGTAAGAAGAAACACCTGCGCTGACCTGGACCAGCCGCAGGACACAAAATGATTGCTCTCAGTGCTTGATTCATATTAATTCTGGGGTTACCCATGTTTTGTGAAGCCATCAGAGTTTGAGGGAAGGGACCTGCATCATAGAGGCTACTAACTTTTTAAAGTTTACATTTGCTGAAATGGGACCTGACCTGGGACATTATGCATTTGAGCTGAGTTCACACTTTAGGCATGGATATCACCACATATACTATTATGGTTTTGTTGTTGTTCTCTCTTCCACTGCCTGAGCTTCTTACAATAATGACAAGCAGTCAGGCTCTTTGACGTTGCAATGCCTACCCCTGATTTTGGATCAACCAGAATGCCTCGATCTCCTCCTTGAGGAAACCCAACTCTACCTTGCACCATTTAATCTCTATTCTGGTAACTGACTTCTTGCATTCCACTAACATTCCCTACATACAGCTGATTTTGCAATCCTTTGTGAACCATCTTTGTCTGCACAAGGATAAACTTCTCTTTAAGCCCCTTCTGCTTCATCTCTTCTTCATCGTGACATTACTTACCATATCTCAGGATCTCATCTAAAGTTCAGCTTGCCAGCCAATCACATTCTGTTGTATGTACATACTGATCTCTGGGCACAACTCAAGAATGAACTGTGACACAAAGCTTCCCACAACTCCCATTTCAGGATTTTCTTGTCCACTATGCTATTTCAACACCTGTAACAACTGTTTATAATAGACGTGCTCTGACTCATTAGCTTCCCAAATCATCCTATTGACCTTTAACCAATCAATGTCGCTTTCTAGAACCTTTCCCTTCAGGAAAGTAATCACCACATTATACTTTGTCATCACCATAGTCAAAGGTGCATTGGTACTTGGAGACCTTAGGGGCTCAGAGGGTGACCATTGTACAGCTATCTTACACTCAGCCCAAAAATGACTCAGTACTACAATGTCAAAAAAGATATTAAATTCTGTCCACAAGACCTTTGAAATTTCATGAACCAGTCCACCTGATTATACCATTGAGCAAGATTCTTTCTCAGTTTAGGGAAGTTGTTCATGAGTATCGCAAGATCACCTTGTCTCCATGGCACATGAACATACCCCCGACATGGTATCTCCCTCATAGGGAATGTCAATGCTTCATCTTCATCTCTTGTTATTGGAAGTGGTTTACCATTTATCTCTAATGGGTCTGGTTGATTCTTTTGCTTTCCTTGCTTTTCACCCCTTTACATTGCTTCATATCTAAATGCATTTAACCAGTTCAGCAATGTATAGCTTCATTCCTGAAAGTCACATGATTCACCATCTGAATACTTTTAGAGAGATCCACCTCATATTTCTCTGATAATTCTGGTAGTTTCTCATGAGTAAGAGCTGCATGACTTGTAATTTCCTTAATCAGGTATATCAGTTCATTTTCCGGATATTGCTTTAAAGGTAAAATGTCAAACGTCCCCTAATGAATTCTTCCAGTTCCACCTTCAATTTTGGTACATCTTATGGTCTAACCCTCCCTTGACTTGGGATAGTGTTTCTGTATCTCCCGTTCACATATTCCCAGGAGTTATTTCAAATCTTGGTGGCAAAATCTTAATATCGAAGGGTTCCCTTTACCCTTGGGCAATTGAGGTTACCTAGGGCTCCTGAAACAACAGGATTTAAGTCAATGTTTATTGGTGTGGATACAACAGGAATTGCTAATGTCTGAGCTGATATGATTTGTGACATTGGTGCAGGAGCCGTCACAATGGAAGCTGAAACATCAGGGGCAATTACTGTAGTAGCTGTTTCAGCCAGTGCAGTTGCAATTGAAAGAGTTGGGAGTGGATCCCCAATCTGAACTACATTTGGGTCAACAGGGGCTGCGACACCTGTACCACTTGATATTGTAGCGCTATCTGAATCTGATGATGCAGCAACATAAGGAGGTGGAAGTGAGAACAACAGGGCATCCAAAATATCATCCTCAGAATCAGTATCAGTTTTCCTTGCAGTATCTTCTTAATTTCTCTGCCTCCAATTCTTTTTCGGCTTTTCTGTTGTCAATTCAGGATACATTTTAGTTCCTTCGACTACACATTTTCTCCATCTATGATGCTCCTCTTTCTATAAAGCATTGACATAATTACGCACCACACTTTTTGCTCTTAGTGCTCCCTCCTTTTTGGTGATCTTGTGCCATTGACGAACCTACAGACATGTATGGCGCTCTTTGATTGTCCCCTTATAATGGCGACATACCTTCTAGTGAGCCTCCTAACCGTCACAGACAGGGACTTGCACATCACCCCTCATTATGATCCTGGCGATCTTTTGAACGCCAGGGTTAATGTAGCGGTATCACCACCAACAGGCTGGTGGTGAATTTCGCCAAATTATAAGTATGGCAGGTTGGCCTCTGCCAGCCCACCACATCTCCACACATACCGCCATGGCGGTATGAAACGCCGGGTCAGAGTTGAACATCTCCGGCCTGTTGGTCCTCAGAAGACTGCCTGCGGCATTATGAGCAGGCCTACCGCTATGGTTTCCGCAGTGGTAGCACTGCCACAAAAACCATGGTGGTAGGGCTACCGGTGACAGGCAATTCCTTCCCTGTCACCGGTAGACGGCTCCCCCACACCCTAGCAAGCACTTGACTCCCTCTACATACATAGCACCCACCATCCCCTACCTCCCACCCCCCTACTGTCACTGTCCTCCCCCATGGTCACTGCACCCCCCTAGAGTCACTGCACCCCCACACCCCTCCCCGCATACATGCACACACACACCCACACGCACCACGCATATACCCATTCAACTCCACTTCCATACACCCATACACCTATTCACTCACACTCATCCATATACGCATTCACTCACACATACTCACACACATTCAGGCACACATCCATTGGGAAAAGACCGCTGATGTCATAATGAGTGCCTAAATCTTAACGAGCTCTGAAACATTTCATGATTACAACAATGTAACAATGAAATGAGCAAATTCAATTCAAATATTCGGTATTTTTCCAAGTCATACCTCAAAACAGATTGATTTTCGCAACCAATCTTAGTACAATTGTTTCCTTCCTGGATCCATCACAACACCTGATGACTCAGCACAACACTTGGCACCAGTTCCCAGCCTATCCCAGCATGGTACTTTCTGATGTAACTCTCACTTCTCGCAGCTGTTCATCCTCCTTTACAATTCCTCATGTGCAGAATGTCACAACTTTTAAGCAAGCACAACAAAGAACCCTTGTCTGCCCCACCAAAGAATTCAAAGTATTAATTCAAGCAACTGCTAACCAAAAACAAATACCTTTCAACTTCCACACATACAGATGAAATCACGACCAGTGGAAATCACCTTGACTGATGTAGTTTCCCTTTTGTGCAATAGGTTCTACTAACACCAATCAGTGTTAGTACAAGCACAACAATCTGTTATGGTCACTATCTCAATTGTGTTGTCAATGGTACCTCACAAACCAACATTATAAAACCTTTAGCAGACAAGTAATACAACAATACCTCTTATCTATCCCAGGATCTTGGACACACTGAGTCCGATAACCTCAACTGCTCAGCATCAAAGGCGTATGCACATTTACACAATTAAACCATAGACATTACCAGAAAGTAGGACATTTAACTTCAACACAATAACATAAGCTCAACATAGACAATAGTGATGCATAACTCACAACCACTGCAAATGCCTTCTGAACCGCCAAACTCATTCAGTCTTCATGGTTGGGCTATAGACTATAGGGACATGGGCAATTCTAAACTGTGGCAAGTTTAATTAATTTGGCTCCTTTTCTTCTGTGACGTTAACCTTCACTCTGTTACCACTTGCTGGAGCAGGGATTCCTGTATCTCAATCATCGACTATAATCATTAAATAACCCCTATCTTTGGTCTTATGTTTTTTGTTAGTTGACAAGAAGGGATGCTAAGAAGCAATCATTTATATCAGTTACAATGAACAGTGAAGTCCAACTGAGCTGTATATTTGGTGTGAGTTTAAAGGGTTTTATTAATTAATTAATTCAAATCAAATCAATCATTTAGTAACTATTACATTTTGTCATCATTTTTACAGATTCAAATAATGCATAAATCGATGTTCCAGGATGAGATAAAATGCCACATTAGTGAGCATTACAAATAGTATAGCGAAAATGTAACAAGTGTGTTCCATAAAGGAAAATCCCCAATCTAAAAAAACAGAGATTTTAAGAATAAAAGGGCAATTATCTTTAATAAACAAGGTCAGGTGTCAGTTTCAGAAACCTAAATGAAGGGTTATGATGAGAAAATAAGAATGCATAGGTTATAAAGCCTTAACAATCAAGCAGTGGTAATTAGCAGAAGTTGGAAAGTATTTTCAGTTCTAAGTTAGCAACATCTTTAAAGCCTGCCTCCTATGTTTTGCGCAAGCTGTCCGTACCTAATCACTGTGAGTGAAAATGGAGCCCTCTTGAAGAAGGAGGATTTATAATCTAAGGAACACTTACTAATATAATTCTACTAACGCACTAATGGCAACAACTTTCACATTCCCTGTTCTCACAAGCCAATCAACCTTCAGCAAACTCTGAGAGCAGGTAAACTTCCCAATTTCTCATATCTTCACAATGAGCTATGGAATCATGTCCTTAGTTTGTTACTTTGATCAGATCTTGTGGTTCAGGTAGTTCTTCCCACAAGTCACATTTCCTGCCATCTCCTCTCCTTCCTGTGGGAACTTCACTGTCAGTTGTCTAATACATAACACATGCCTATTCACAGGCTAACAGAAGACTTCTGTAAAATTACATCATCTTCAGTAACAAAGAGAAAAATGTGGGCAAAACAACAGTTTAAACGTGAAAACAGCCATCTCATCTCTAATGCATAAAGCTGATTTATAATATGGCAACAGTAGTTAGGCTACCCTGTCAGTATATTATGTTACTTCATTTGTGTGCTTTTAATGCCTACATATGATTAACTGCTACAAATGTTACATTTATTATACATATGTTTTTCAGCATTGAAATTAGCACTTTTCAGTTAAATGTGTTTCATTTACAAAATGAAGAAATACGCTCTATCGCTTTTTACATTTTTTTCAGATGAAAATATCGCCTGCATTGCTTTGGAGCACATGTGACCCTGCTTGGTGTTTGACTGCTAGGAAAGTCAGGGTATGTTCCCATAGGTTTTCCAATTTGTTGCCTCATTGAACATGACTGTTGGACATAGCCCTTCTTAAGGGATTTCCCTGACAATTTTTGCTTTTTTTCCTTTTGCGTTTTGTGCTGACTCTCTTAGTGTGGTCTTACAACTCTAGGCACTTCCCCACTGTACTGCAGCGGGAAAGTACGTGTGCCCTGCCTACACATGCCAGGAAGGGGCGCTTACATGATTGGTTCAGGTGCTGTACCCCGGAATGCCCTGTAAAATGGTACACCACATACCTGGGCCATGAACAGCCTTGGCTTCTAATGGGACGTTGCACTGAGTGTGTCACCCACCAGAATACCTGTCAAGAACATATCCGGTCTGACAATGCAGGCCTGTGGAGGCACCGTTTCGCTTGTACTCAGGCTGGCACTTCTAACTCCGTAGCCAGTCCTGAGTTGGACCTTCGCTACACCTAGAACACCCCCTGAAGGGCAGAGCAGGTAATAGACGAAAGGCTGGGCAGATTCACCTGGGTGTCCCATGCCACAGTTGTGAAGAACCCCCACATGGGTTTTCCCTACCTAGGGGATCAGCTCTCCCCCTAGGTTTTGCTGATTATCTATCCTAGGCACTTACCCACTGTAAATACAGTGTGGAAGTGCACCTTTCCTACCTATGTTAGGAAGTGGCCCTGGCCAGTGTAAGTATGCGGGCCCACTGGTGTTTTACATAGGTCTTTTATAGCAGGCATGTGTGTGTGCACTTGTACCTATGATGTTCTTAAACACGAGTCCAGCCTGTCATAGCAGGCTTGTGTGTGCACACTTGTACCTATGGAGTTCTTAACAATGAGTCCAGCCTGTCATAGCACTGTGTGTGTGCGCACTTGCACCTATGATGTTCTTAAACATGAGTCCAGCCTGTTATAGCAGGCCTATGTGTGTACACTGGCACCTATGGTGTTCCTAAACATGTATCCAGCCTGTCCTAGCAGACCCATGTGTGCGCACTTGCACCTAAGGTATTCTTAAATACAAGTCCAGCCCGTCATAGCAGGCCTGTGTGTGTGCGCTTGCACCTATGGTGTTCTAAAACATGAGTTCTGTCTGCCAATGCAGGCCTATGTGTGCGCACTGGCACCTATGGTGTTCTTAAACATGTGTTCAGCTTGCCAGTGCAGGCTTGTATGTGTGCAAGGGCACGTATGCACAGGGAGTGAAGAATACCCATGTGTGTTTTCACTACATATGACAGTTGCTCTGCTCATAGGTTAACAAGGGAGAAGTTTACAATTACTCCTAGCTGCAATAGTGGATTGCAGCAGAGAAGCCTCATAATGCTTACTATCATTGCTTCGTCCTGACAATCCTCTCTCTATGTTAACGGTGGTTTTGTCAATAATAACTTAGTAATGCCACTTCTAGAAAGTGGGCATTTCTATGCTCTAAAACACGTTTGTGTGCCTTTTAAATTTGACTCTAATCCACACTGGAGGCTAGGAGAGCACATCAGTGCATTCCCCAGCAACAGCTTTAAAATTTGGTCACACAGCTGGAATGACAGACTTCTGCCATTTGAGGGCCTGGCTGGATAGATTGGAGGGAGAGTTTTTGACACTTGGCCTCTCGAAGCCAGATCATGGTGCCACTAAAAGATTAAGATCTCCATTCCACAGCCTAATGGCAGACGGACATAAATTTAAGAGAGGCATCTGTGGTTCAAAGAGGAAACCTCTAAACACCCCCCAACTTCAAAGGTACACTACAGTAGAACTACTGGTGCCTCACTGCAGCAAACTAGAGATACGCTTGTGGGAACTACCGGAGCTAATGGACTGCGTGGTTCACATTGCCAGAGAAATCTAAAAATCTGATGGACACAAGGAGTAATTACTGCCTTTGGAAGGGACTTCACACCCTTCCTGAATAGTGGCTGCCCTGGGCGGACTGCCTGCTGCTGAGTAGCACCCCAATGTGTGCTCTCCAAGGGCTTGTTGGCTTGCCCCATGTGCTCTTATATTGGTCTCAGGGACATCAAAGACCTCCTGCAAGGGTCCTACACCTTCTATCTGTGACACCTGGACAGCAGTGCCATCTTAAGTGCCCACATTGTCTGCTGGATCCCACCTGGCAGCGGCAGTGTATGTGTAGAACCAAGTATTGTGCCTGGAGACCAGATTGTCTGGTGCGGAGCCCTAAAGGAACTGCCTGTATTCAAGGTGTGTGGCCCTGTATTTTAGGGTCTCGAAATGCGTAAGCATCTTGTTGGTGGTGAGCGGATTCACCGGTTGTGCGATCCTGTGTGGCCCACTTTACCAATTGTGCTACAATTCTCTTGTGCGACACACCAACTGAATGCTCATTGCATGCGGTGTTTGATTCACAAGTTGTGACCCTCGGCGATGTGGGCATACCATAGCAGTGCCGCATTCTACCTTGTGTGGCACAGCAGAACTTGCACTGTTGTGTGTGACTGGAATTGTCTGGTGCAACTCAAGTCATTGCGCACCAGACATTGTGCCTCATTTCCAGGGAGGAAGGGAATTGGTAACTCTTTGTCTGTGTGACCAGCATTGTCTGGTGCATCTCAAGTCATCAAGCACCAGGCGTTGTTTATAATTTCCAGAGAGGTACAGAATTGATAACTCTTCATCTGTGTGACCAGAGTTGTCTTGTGCAACTCAAGTCATTGTGCACCAGACTTGTGCCCAATTTCCAGGGAGGTACAGAATTTGTAACTCTTTGTTTGTGTGATTGAAATAGTCTGGTGCGACTCAAGTCATTGTGCATCAGATATTGTGCCTCATTCCAGGGAGGTATGAAATTGGTAACTCTTTGTTTTGTGTGACCACAACTGTCTGGTGTGACTCAAGTCATAGTTCACAAGGTGCGGGGCCTCATTTCCAAGGAAGTGCTGAATTTGCTGCTCTATGCGTGTGTGTGTGTGCAAGTGCGTGCCATATAAACCTTCCTGATATCCATAGCACTGGGCATCGGTGCTGAGTCTGCATGGGGGTGACTGCCGATGCTTAACAATACTGCACGGCGGTGTTGCCCTACATGCTGATTCTTCGCAAAAGTATATTATATTTGACATATGTTTTACCTGTGCGGCCTCCAACCCATGAGGCTATTTAATTGCCTATGTGTACACATTACACTATTGTGAACAAGGGTACACTCTATAACTGTGTGGGATTGAATTAGAATAATTGTTCGAGTGGGTCTTGTGCTGATTACATTTTGCATCGCATGAGGGTGCTGGGGGTAAAGTGAGATCTTCTTCACAGTGTACATATTACTGATGTCATTTTAGCTTGGCTGGGCCTAGTACTGCTAGTAATATTCCCAAATGTGAGTTATGCCCCGATATCCCTGATGTTCATGTTGTGTTAATAATGTGTGTTGAATACAAACTTTATTTACATACACCTTGTGTGAAGTCTCTTTTGTGACACTCAGTACATTTGTTGTGTGAAAGTGCTGTGCCAATGCCTGTCACATTTCCCCTGTGATAAGCCTGACTGCTCAGTGCCAAGCTACCCAAGGGTGAGTGCAGGTTATACACTGAGTGTAATCACCAACCCCAGAAATGAGTGATAGGTTTTGCATGGATTGGGCCTTGCCTCAGCAAACCAGAGCATGCTATCTCCAACTATGATACGCATACTTCATCACAGAGGGTCTCCCATGTAATGAATAGAAAGCCCAAAGCGTGGCTCTGACATCAGGAGGCTTCTTTTTTAATAGTAACTTCTGTTCTCTCACTAGGCCACTCTATTAAACGTTCCATCTAGTCCTCATCAGAAGGGTCTTTAACTATATCCGAATGGGACATAGGTGGAGATTAGGGTGAGTAAAAGTGCATCAATGTTTCTTGTGAAATTTCACGAACATTTAGTGAAATTGCATTTTTATAGTGAAAGGTGACTTGAAACTATCTCGGATCATTTTTGTACCACAGTTGTGCACCTGAGTTTAAAAACCTCACAAGGTACCGGCAGGAGACTGGTTCAAGAAAAAAATGTGTGTCTTTCTCCTTTGTTATTTTCTGTGCTATTCAGCCTTGTGCCAGAATTTCATGAGAGTATTTAAAGCAAGATGTGTGCTTAAGAGCTAAAAAACATGTTGCAAACTCGAGTAATGCGTAATTTGAGAAATATCATGTATTTTGCACATTGGGAAGTTCCTGTATTTTATGAATTGCCGAGGGCTAGTGGACAGTATATGTTTACTGTAAATATATGGGGTAGGGTTAGCATGAGTGCAGGGTGTATGTGATGCTTTACTGCATGGGGAAATTGATCCATTCTAAAGCACCAGTGTGTGGATGGCTGTCAAACTGAAAACGAGAGGTTAGCCTGCCCAGGTACTTTGTAAACTGAATTAAAGCCTGGAACGGGCTACAGCCTCCCCTTTGAAGTGATCCTGGCCTCAGTAGCACATGAGCAGGTGGTGACATTCATTTGAAAGGCAGCTATTGGAATCCTCCTACTTCCCCTTCAAGAACAATGAGACTGTCGATAGTTTTGTGTGTTGAATGTCTTGCCCTGTTTTTCACCTTTTATTCACATGCCCTGTCAAGGAACAAATCAACTTCACTTTCTCTTCCTACTGGTTTTACAGAGAAAAATACATGGCTAAGAGAGCCTGCTTGAAACACTCCAATACTCCAAAAAATCATACGTAGCCCACAACAGAGAGGGTCCTGGATTTTACAATTAACCTACCAGTCAAGAATAAATACTGTGTATAAACCCCAGATCAGTATCTTTACCAGAAAAGGTAGCACATATCCTTGTGTTAGAGCTATCTACTGAGCTCCAGGGTTGGTGTGTCTGACTGATTGCTCTCTTTCTAAGCCAGGCACTGCATGACACCAGAATATTGTGACCTAAATAGCATCTGACAGAAATGTAGGCCCATATTTATAGATGGTTAGCGTCTCCTTAGTGCCATTTATTTTGGAGCTAAAACGTTGCTAACCTAACTCCATATTCATATTTTGACACTAGACCTGTCTAGCATCAAAATATTGGAGTTAGCACCATGTTTAGGATGCGGGAAACCACCTTGTGTCAATGAGATGCAAGGTAGGTGTTCCCGTCTCAAACACAACGAATCCCCTAGCTCCATATTTACCTCCAGATGCAAAAATTACACTAAGGAAATGGACTCAAAAAATGGCGCTAAGTCCGACTAACATCAAATTTTAACACCTGGTCAGACCAGGCATTAAAAGGAGGTTCACATACCACCAGTCAAGGAAAACACACAGAAGGAGCTTTGGAAATGTCCAGGACAACATGGAAGTGGTACTGCTGCAGTTTGGTACACACACCGCAGACGTCTGCAAAGACAGCAGACCCCTCCACCACCACCACAGCAACCCCAAACACCACCACAGCAGCCACAAAGGCAGCACAGAAGGAGGGAGAGGATATTCAGACAGTGCAGACCATCCTTGGAATGAGGGAACAAGATATGGTCCAGATGTCCATTGTATGCCTGCTGCACCATATGTTACCACACATCACAGCAAGGGTGCAAACTCTCCATAGCATTCTACCCATGACAAAACTCCTCGCTGTCCTTCATATGATGGGGTCTGTATCATTCCAGATAACGGATGCACAGGTGGCTAGTATATCCCAGTCATCCTTCTCGGTCTTCCTACCAAAGGTCCTGGATGCAATCCTAAGCCTCACACCCCACCACATCTGCTTCCCAAACACCCAGCATCTGAAGCAGGAGACCAAGCAAGGTTTCTATCAAATTGCTGGGTTTCCACATGTGCTGGGTGCAATAGACTGCACCCAGCACCAACTGGTGCCACCTGCAGCAACAGAACACCTGTGTAGGAACCGCAGGCATACCCATTCTATCAATATGCAGGCCATAGTGGGCCACCATGGGCTCTTCACCAACATCCTTGCAAAATATCCCGGCAGCGTCCATGATGCATACATCTTTCACCATTGCACCATCAACCAGTGGTTCCAGGATGGCCAATTTGGCAATGGGCTACTTATAGGTAAGCCACCATACCAAGCATACCAGACAACACACCAACCATCTAGGACAAACAAGATAAACACCTCACTAAATACACATGGGCAGGGCCACAGAGATGTACAGGCAACAACACATATGCAACATGCCACACTGCATATATTGGATGCCACAAACACTTACACTCAAATGTACATAACGAAGTCACACCCTGACTAGCACACCATGTGTGGACAGGCACAGCCAAGTCTCCTTTGCATACAGAAGCTGCTCACAAACCATTACAAGTGTATACAGGTTGACAACTAAATACAGATCATACACACACATTACACCAAACAAAGAAGCACACAGGCATGTCAATGGCATAGGCTATGGTCATTTAAATACAAATTTACCTGTCATTAAAGAACATGGGGCTGAATCATGAGAAATAGGGCAGCACCTACTCCGGTGCCACCTCACATGCACTCCTAGTGCCCCCTAAAATCAACATGTCTGTTGCAAATACCAGAAACAGTCCACCATGGTGCTGAGTCTGTGAAAAAATGCTAGCAATCATGGAAGTCATAGTAGGACTCAGTAGGAGTATAAAGGACATACCTGACCTTACATTCACCGTACTAAGGGACCCATGTGAAAAATATCTGTGCTCCCTCCCAAATCCTGCACTGTGCATGAGTAGAAAGTGCCTGTCAAAAATCATGTGTTGGAAGCTAGGAGATATTACTGAACCAAATTACATCATTCTACTAATGTGTGACACACACTCTCATACACTTGATGGCTGGCACAACCATCATCTGCCACAAAGGGTTACAAAGTGTCAAACTGTATGTGTAGTGTGACATGGGAACATGGACAGCACAGTCTGGCTGTGTAGAGCAACTATGGTGTTTCAACATCTGACACCATTGTGGTGCTAGGAGGTGGTAGGTTCCATCTAACAATAGAACACTGCTTCAGATATGGACCACACAACACATTTACCTAAATCATAACCATCATTTTGGCATCAACATAAATATTCCCAGGCCCTTGAGCCACTACCCAAGATTGTCATGTCCATCAGCACAGTCCAATGAAACCATTTCCCAAGAACAGGAACACACACTATACCACAAGCAAGTCTGTGTCACCGCTCCAACTAAAATGTACAACCACCATGGTATGTTTCAAACCACTATCAACACTTACCAACACATCTCTCTATCCTTTGCAGCTGATTAAGGGTACGGTACACAGTTGTGGGTGATGACGCCATTTGCCAATCCCACAACGGTGGACACCGAGGGACACAAGAAAACTCGCAATGTGGTGGAGAGGACATTTGGGCTCCTGAAATCCAGGTTCAGGTGCATGGTCCAAACAGGTGGAAGCCTCTTGTATGCTCCACCGCTTGTTTGCAAGATAATTCTGGCATGTGCAACCCTGCACAGCATTTGTGTCAGAACAAATATCCCCTGGGATAAACAGGTTGATGTCCCCAGCCAGGAGGAAGAGGATGATGAAGCAGATAACTTGGAGGGGGAACAACAGAACACTGCTGCAGGCATTCGTAGGAGAATACACATTGTTGAGAACTTCTACACATAGTCACTATACTATAAACATCATATTGTAAATAGCACAAATAAATTACTTTGCACCTGTTCACCTTGGTCTACACATTCTCCACTATATACTCTATTGGAATGTGACTCAAACCTCATTGAGCAGGTAAGTAACACAAAGGTGACCAGTATGGTAGCAACATCGTTTGTGAGGTAACAGGCTCTACTGCCATCATCTCACATATCAGTGACACACAATATGTAGCCATGTGTCTCCTGATGGTCTAGATTCATGCACCACTACATATATTGTTCCACCAAGTGAGCAAGGTGTTAATACCTAGCCCATTCACCACAACAACACCATGCATAACAGGATGTATGCAAGAGGAGGACACATGAGGTAGGGGCTGTCAACAAATAGATACCAAGTTATGTAGGAACAGAATACTGTCACAATTCATGGTGACAGTAGCTTTGCCTGCATGGTACATGTGTGACAAGGGTTTTAACACCATTGCTAACTGTGGTCCTTCAGTAAATGTCCAGGGATAGTAACCACTCTCTGATTTTGGGCCTGCACAGTGTATCCATGGAATTGTGTGAAGGCACTGCCATTGGGCACTAAACTGTCACATGGTGGACTGTACCTCACGTATGGCACACAAGCGTTGGATGTGGAGTGCGCAATGGGTTGTCTGACTAAATTATCAGCTATGGGTGCAGAATCACTATCCAAACACATGACCCATAATCACGATCCATTGATTTATTGGGACAATGCACCACCAAATGTTTATCTGTGTCGAATATTCACTATGTACATGAGGTGCCCACTTGTCACACAAATCTGCTGTCTTGACACATACCTAGAGCAAATCCAGGCAAACATGTGCAGATGCACAGGTTTATGTCCTAGTTAACAATGGGTTTGCCACTATCAGCAATTCTTGACATGTCATCATGTATTCTTAGTATGCTTTGTATTGCTGCATCACACAACACAAAGCAATACACATCACTCATTGTCACTCACATGACAGAACAAGTGCATGATAGCAACAGTAACAAATTGTCCCATACATGTTGTGGCCTCCAATACCGCGGTCAGAGATGGGGTGTGCTACTATGTACACCAAACTGAGTGGGAGTAGACTTAGTCATACATGTAGCAACTGGCAAATGAACTGAACAGCACTGAGATGATTTCAAACCTCAATATCATTTAGTCATGGTAAGAGTTACCTAGGTTGTGGCATGCTGGAAGAAATGCATATCCATGTTCAATGGAGGTTGTGGATGCACAGCTTCGAGACACCCATAGATTGCAAATACAACACAGTAGGTGAAATGGAGACAACACAAGTGCTGTGGCAGGAGTAATGTCATGTGTGTGTAGAACTCATGACATCTCACGAATACCGTTAATGGAACTGTAACTATCAAGAAGCCAGTAGAAGATACGTGCATCTTCCAATTACATAAGTCACATGTTGCATCATGTCCATGTATGACCAGACAATGTTGCTGTAGAAGATGTGTACAAAGTGCAAGCAACCTAAAGAATGGGAACAATGTAGGTGACAATACATGCCTTATTAGTAGTGCAGGAATACATGGAGAAGGGACACACATAGACCAAACACTGACTGTACAACACATCAGTGTCTACATTGCAACAGTTCACATATGTACACAGAGGGCGGGAGGTCAGCACATAACCCAGTCATGTTGGGCAGTAGCATACTATGGTATTTGCCCATCGCATGCCACCCTGACAGGAGGCTGTGACAGACAACTCTATCTCTATCCTGGCACGTTTCCAATACTGAAGTCACAACAGATATACAAGCCCAACAAGCGTCCCAAGAAAACAACTAAGGACATCAAATAATATCACATGTCCCACATGTGCAAGCACCTGGGCTCTGTACATGAGAGGTGAAAGCTGACATCAAGTACTGCAGAGAAAAATGTGATATCCTGGTCTGTATGACCACAATTGTGCATGTGTCTATCTGCCAGGGAGTGTGCAAAGTTCTGCTGAGTAGTAATCATGGAGAGGCTAGGTCCCTGCTCAATAAACCCACACAAAACTGCTCTTGCTACATTAATGTATTAAATTGTCAGGTCCCTGATGCATGTGCACAGGGGCTGAGTAAACCAGAGCTCCATTAACTTGCCCTTTCACATGCAACCATGGGTTTGTGTTGCCGGAAAAACTCACAAAGTTGTGATGATGAGTCGGCTGCCATCTATGCCAGGCTGCAACACTGTTACACAGTGGTATGCCATTGTTTGTGACAGTCATAACAAACATGATGTGGAGAAATGTGAGTGCCTAGTTCATAGCATGCACACATATGTCACATCTCAGCACACATGTACCACTGTAATGGCTCAGGCATGGTAATGTGTATGGATTCTGAGCAAAAGGCAACCTAGCACAATAGTAGGGGCATAGGTATCACAAGATCAGGGAGTTTAACAAATGACCTTCAAATGTGTTCCTACATATGGAAACATAGGTGGCACTAATGTGACAATACATGCATTTGTCAAATGCTAGCTTGTGGCCATGCAGTAAGATAGTAATTTGAGGTTCACATCCCATGACACACCACTGTCGTCATATGTTACAGATATTACAGAATACATGTCAATACACACACACAATATATACCAATCGTCACCAACACATGTGTCCATAACATGTCCTGCAACTAAGTTGCATGGGGGGCCAAATGGCGTTTAGCACAGCAACATGAAGTAAAATCCAACAACACACCACAGAGTGGACACACATGCACATGCAAAGTGGCGGGGTTTATGTGATGTCAATGCAGTCCAAGTCCACTGAATACTGTGAGTAGAAACTGTCATGGTTGTCACATGCTTTACTATGTGTTGGACATAGGCCACCATATATATTGTGTTGTAGGTATGTGTACATTTGCACCTCAGGCATAAAAATGTAGTCCACCCACAGAATAATATACATACACTTGTGTACACACAGAGCACACATGTGCCAACATGTATGTGGAAACAGTGTAGCTACACATGCACATATGCACAAGGTATGAGTAATCGCATGCAGAAGACTCATAAACAAACCTATAAGTTCAACATACCATTGTCACCTTAATGATAGTAGTGGACATTCATGCACATATTGCCATACCACATATAAAACATTGCTGCACAGCCCATGTAACATGTTAAGTTAATCAGGGGGCACTATAGTCCTACAATGCAAAAGTCCACACAATTTCATCATGCATCAAAAATCTATGATGCAAATACATCAACTACACATTGTAGCATTTGTAAAATGACACCTGGGCCCTGAGCGGCAAATACACCTACACGCGCCTCTGAACGCACCATGGGGTATAATCCACGCATGACCGTCATGCGTCAAATATTTTCACATGCACACGTCTACTATACAATTTCCCTAAGCTAAAAGATTCCTAGCACCTGAGCCTCTATCACTCGGCCACAGGCCTTTTCACGCTAATGGTGAGGAAAATGACGCATGATCATAATGCATAAAAAGAAAACACTGCATGACTGGAAACGTGACACACACACCCAGGAAGTGATGAAACAGGACATCCTGCCTCCAAACATGGTACAGCAAGTTCACATTCACTTTCACTTTCACTTTACAGTCCTATTGTCTGTGACTGAGTGAGGGTGTATGGAGCTGGTGTTGTAGGTGGATTGGTGGATTTTGTAGTGTTTGTAGTGTTTCTTGTGCTGTGTCTTGTAGGCGTTGTCCTTGGTTGTCTTTAAACTTGTCTTTTGTAGTGTAAATGTCCTGTTTTTGTCTCTGTATTGTGGGGTGTTTGTTCCGGTACAATAGTTGTTGGGGTAGTTGGGGTAGTTGGGTTAGGTGTTAGGTTTACTTTATTTTTTTGTTGTGAGTGAACTACATTTGCAGTATGTCTGGGAAAGGGAGGATGCCACGGATGTCTGTCGATGAGCTGGGGGGGTTTCATCTGGCTTGTTCAGCACTACCTCCCTTTGATGCTGCAACTGCGTGGCTGTGTAATCCTTGGCTACCCCACAGAGGCACGGCGGCCGCAGTGGGGCAAGGTGCTCTACCACCTCACAAGGATCTTTGGCAGTGAAAGGAACAACCACCAAATGAAACATCAATGGGTAGATCTGGTTACAGGGGAGCAGGATCTGCTGGATCATCTGGGGATTAAGATTGGTGAAGCAGTTGCTAAGTCTCACATTTCCATACAAAATCCTTACTTTTGCATGTGCATGACAGTTCCAGATACAGTTGAGTGCTACATGTAAGGCTTGTGGATGTGGACATGTTGTATGCTACCTGTATGATGAGTCCCAGCGGCACCTTAGGCTCGCAAGTCAGATGTATAATGATGAAGTCAATGCTGGGCAGATGTACCATTTTCCCTGCAGAACCATACCAAAGTGTTGTGATGCATGCATAGGGGAAGTCGATAATGAGCAGCACCAAGTGAGGCGTGCGCCATGCATCATGTATGGAAGGGGGTCCCAAAACCTGTTTGGGTGGTGTTAGAAACTGGGTCTTTGGTTGACAGTCAGGTTACCCGCCTGTCCAAGCAAGGACCCTCAATCTAGTCAGGGTAAAGGAGAATCACCCTCAGCTATCTGCACAAAACAAGACCAAAACAACAAAAATACCACATACACAAGTCAAGATATGAATTTTCAAAAGAATAAGAGTCTTAATCCTTAGAAAACTGTGAGAATGCTGTTGTTACACAAATTACCTGGTTAGCCTAAAAAATAAAGCCGCACGGGCGAGCGTGCACTGGAAAAGGGTAGCTGTGCATCACTTTCTTACACTCAAGTGAGACCGTGCATCGTTTCCTTCTCCGGTCGGGTCAGCAATGCATTGTTTTTCTCCCTCGCAAGAGAGCGATGCATCGATTTCCAGACAGGGCACTTCAGATCCACGCAGAGTCGGATTGACTTGGATGCCCAGGGACAATGCATGGAAAATCCGGTTGCACGGTGTTAGAAAACCGCACTGCGTGGGATTTGCATCGTTATCAGCCTCTGTAAGCGGGTGTTGCGTGTCGTTTCTCCAGCTGTGTTGTGTCAATCTCCCAACGGCCATGGAGGTGGAGCATAAATTTCAGCTGCGAAGCCGGCGGTGCGTCGTTTATCAGCCGCATCGTGGAAGGTGAATTGTAAATTTCCCCACACTGCGTTCTGTGCATGGATTTTCAGTTCTTGTCTGCCAACTACACATTTCAAGGGCCTAGGAACGGGATAGGTCACCACTTGGCAGGTCAGGAGTCTCAGCAGAGAGTCCAAGTGCTGGCTGGGGAAGTATTTGATGGCCCTGAAAGTTGAACAACAGGAGGCAAGCTCAGTTCAAGCCCTTCGAGATTCTTCTCAAGCAGGAATGCAAAACAAAGTCCAGTCTTTGTCCCCTTTCACAGGCAGTAGCAGCAACTGCAGGATAGCCCAACAAAGCACAGTCACAGGCAGGGGCAGCACTTCTCCTCAGCTCTTCAGCTCTTCTCCTTGGCAGAGGTTCCTCTTAATTCCAGAAGTAATATAATTTTCAGGGGTTTTGGGTCCACTACTTATACTCCCTTCTGCCTTTGAAGTATGCAAACTTCAAAGGAAAGTCTCTCTTGTTTGTAAAATCCCGCCTTGCCCAGGCCAGGCCCCAGACACACACCAGGGGGTTGGAGACTCTATTGTGTGAGGGCAGTCACAATCCTTTCAGGTGTGAGTGACCACTCCTCCCCTCCCTCCCAGCACAGGTGGCTCATCAGGAAATGCAGGCTACACTCCAGCTCCCTTTGTGTCACTGTCTAGAGAGAGAGGTGCAAACAGCCCAACTGTCAAACTGACCCAGACAGGGAATCCACAAACAGGCAGAGTCACAGAATGGTTTAAGCAAGAAAATGCCTACTTTCTAAAAGTGGCATTTTCAAACACACAATCTAAAAACAAACTTTACTAAAATATGTATTTTTAAATTGTAAGTTCAGAGACCCTAAACTCCAAATTTCTATCTCATCCAATGGGAATCTGCACTTTAATAATATTTAAAGGCAGCCTCAATGTTAACCTATGAGAGAGATATGCCTTGCACAGGGGAAACCGAATTTGGCAGTATTTCACTGTTAGGACACACAAAACACCTTAGTATATGTCCTACCTCAAACATACACTGCATCTTACCCATGGGGCTACCTAGGGCCAACCTTAGGGGTGCCTTACATGTACGAAAAGGGAAGGTTTAGGCCTCGCAAGTGGGTACACTTGCCAAGTCGAATTGGCAGTGCACGACTGCACACACAGACACTGCAGTAGTAGATCTGAGACATGTTTACAGGGCTACTTATTTGGGTGGCACAATCAGTGCTGCAGGCCCACTAGTAGCATTTAGTTTGCAGGCCCTGGGTACCTCTAGTGCACTGTACTAGGGACTTACTAGTAAATCAAATATGCCAGTCATGGTAAGCCAATTACATATACATTTCACATAGTTCAGCACACATCAACAACCTGGGAAACAGAAGCAAAAAGTTAGGGGAGACCACGCCAAGGATGCCAAGTCTAACACATGTCCCCCCCCAGCTGAAAGTGGGGTGCAACTACCCAACCTCATGGGAGTTCTCATCACTAAGGTGGAAGAATCTGGACAGACCATCAGCATTGGTGTGTTCTGTACCATGGCGGTGTTCCACCATAAACTCCATCCCTTGTAGGGAAATGAACCACCTCAACAGTTTTGGATTCTCACCCCTCATCTGCAGTAACCATCTGAGGGGGCTCTGATCGGTCATCACCTTAAAAATACAGCACAGGGCATTGCGCCACTAGAGCATCACAAAAAGTGATGCTCTGGTGGTGCTTGGGGCCCATGAATGTGCCCATTGGTAATTTGGCCATATGTAGGTGCCCCAAATGACACCTGAGTGTAAGTTTTGGTGAGGCTCAGGTGGCACAATGCCCTGCTCAATATGTTCTAGGTGGCATGAAGCCACTTTATGTGCCTTGATGCCAACTTGTATTTATGACCCCTTAACACCAAACACTATGCGTGGAAGGTGTGTGCAATTGGTGTTGCAGTGGGCATACCAACCATTGCATTTTAACACTGCCTCGGATTGTTGACTATTTGTATTCTGTATGCCCGGCCAATATCTGACACGAGCCCAGGGGTGGATTTAGCATGTCAAAATCTAGGAGTTATGCTTACATTTGTACTGCATTTCTTGCTTTTACTATGTGTGCTGCATTATGCAGCACACAGAGTGAGAACAAACCCCATTTTCAGGTTGTTTTTGTGCAGGATGATGTTCCTTTCTGCACAGGAACATCAACGCAGACATCCTTGCACTGCGGTGCAGGGGTGGCTGCACCAGCGCACAACATCTGATTACCACCTGTGCAGAGAGGTATACAGGGGAGCGGTGTATTCCCATTGATATGGTGCATCCCTGCCTTTTTTTAATACAATGGTGCGTAATGCTGCCTAATTTTGCACAACAGCACACACCATCATTTTCTATTTGATCTAGCCCTCTAACTTGTCAAATGGTGAGATTGCAGCCACTTGGTCAGCTTCACACATGATGTTCACATACATGCACAATGTGTTGTATACATTTAATTTTGTGGTCATTCCCATATGACGCATATGGTTGTGTGTGAGTTGTTGTGGGTTCAGCCTGTATGGGTTGTGTTCCACAGGTTGTAAGCTTTAGGGCAGACATTTTCTCATTTGGCATGGCTCAGGGCAGCTGCAAGATGTGTTGTAGTACACTGCAGCAGTTTCTATATGCAGTGATGTACCTTATTTACCTGTAAACAGTACAGCCCTGCAATTCCCCCTGTGCCTGCACAGATTAGTGCTCCCTGCACCAACACAGGTTGCAGCATGATGGCAGGGTGGATCACTTGAAGTGATGATTTGTTCATGTGCAGGGAGGTGTCCCTTCCTGCACATGTACAGGCAATTTGGGGGAAGATGGCATTTCAATGTATGCTGCAAGATATAGCACACATGAGTAAAGGCAATCCAGCATTGAGGTAGGGAAGCATTTTGGCCTGAGATACCACCCTGACACCCCCCTTAGGGTGGTATTGACTTTCATCCTAGTCTCGGATGTCTATGTTGTGTTGGTACAGGGGCTTTGACTATATGCAATGGGTGTTGTAATGGCACAACCACACTATTTGCTCCCAGTTTGATTTGATTCCAGTGACCAGCACCCCCGGGATGACAGCTGAAACCATCTCCTTCGGCTCATTCAGGTCCTCCTGTGGTGCAGTACTTCCACCTCCAGTCTGCTCTGCTGTCTTACGGTTCTTGGCAAGTTTCTTCTCAGTCCTGTGCTTGCAATCGTGCCAGCGCTTCTTGACCTCAGTGACAGTTCTCTTCACCTCAGCAACACTGTTTATTTTGTCCACTATTTGCTGCATATTGCATCTCTCCTACCAACTGGCAATGTGGAGGTGACAAATAGCTGATATTGGTGCTCCGTCACCTCTCTGACCAGGATGTCATGCTCCTCCTCACTAAAGCGGCACTTGCGCTTTCTCTTTTCCTTCTCCTGTGATTTTTCTGTACCCTCCTGGCTGGTACTTGGGTGTTTGGGGTCTCCCTGGGGTCTATTCTTACATGTTGTGTCCATCTTCTGTTGCAATTGCAGTCTTTCCTGCTTTTGCATTTTATATTGACGCTAATACTGTGTTAAAATTGTGCTAACACTTTTGCGACATGTTTACATGTCACAAAAAAGTGTAGCACCATTTTTGCAGCATTAACGTCATTTTTCCTTGCAACATTGCACAGCTGTCAGCGCCCTTTTTTACGCTATCCATTTCTTAATGCCATCCTATGTTATTTCATAAATATGGCGCAAGGATGATGCTAAGGAATGACACTATCTCACATTAATTAAAATGAGGCACAACTGCGCTTGCGCAGTTTTGTGTCATTTTTCATAAATATGCCCATTAGTGTACTAAATATTGTTTACAAAAGTATTGCCCTTTTGGAATAAAGGATAGATAATGTACCTCCAATGTTTTGTACAAAATATTTAGGTCACAATATGTATATTAAATGATATTTTTGTTATCTGTATTGGGACACAGAACAAAAGGAATTGCCTTGAGGATTGAGAACTCTTCAAGAACTGCAGCATGGCTTTGTCCTTCGGATTGGAAGACAGCTACAGTGAAAGCAGGTACTAGGAGGTGCCCTACAAGAAGAAAAGATGTTCAGAAAATTTGATCATAGCTCAAAGGTCTGCTGTCTGAGGAAGCACAGCGGAGTGTCTACAAAGTAATTTCCACCTCCACATTTTAAGGCCTAGGGGTGTAAGCTCTACTGGGCTGTGGAGAAGTGTCTCCTTTACTGAAGCTCTAAATGTGTGCCCCCTGTTTGCCTTAATCTAGCAGCAGCATGCTCAGTCCTACTTGTTGGTCTGTAAGCATTCTGTGGAGTTTCCAGCATAGTCTAAGCGTTACCCCCCTGCAATTCAAAATCATACAGCAGTTGTGGATATTTGATATTTGAAAGCCCCACATTGTGCATTCCTTGGGACAAATCTAATAGGCATGGGCACAACTAACCATGTTTTTTTATTTCAGAAACACAGGCTCTGGAATTGAGCAGTGACAGCAAAGTCTTAGCCATGTCCAGCAATTCCGGCATTACTTTCTACTTTCATACCATACTTTCGCAGCCCAAGGATTTTTGTATAAGAGCACTTGAAGCATTTAAGGTCCCTCATTCCCATTCCCACTCATTCCCCTATGGGCAAGCTCTCACCTTTGTATATGTGTTTTGATGTTTAGGTGGCAGGGTTTACCAGACCACAATAAAGGAGAAGAAAGGTGCACATCTTCTCTCTGGCAGATGTACCCACCAAGAACAGCTCATCTCTGCAGAGAGGCCCTCTGTCTCCAGACTGTGTCTGCTTTAAGCACACATGGGCTGCTGAATCCTTAAGAACAGTCATATGCGTAAAAAGGGAAAATTTGGCCGAGGGTAAGAGCCATTTGAAGCATCAAGTGCCATAGAAGAATACAAGTGCGGGGTGATTGTGGAAGGCAACATGCCTGATTCCTCAGCACCAGACCAGCTAACATTTTTTAAAAGGGGCAATTATTAAAGGATTATTAAAGCAGAATTCCATCCCATGATCCATAGGATGGATGTTATTGTTTCTTTTAAAGACTGCAATAAATTAACTTAATTGATGTGAACTCTGGGGCTGTCTGGATTTAGGTCTGGCAGACTGACTTCTCTAGTTATAGACCTAACGGCACTGTATTTTATTTTCACTGCTGCTAGTAACATTGGATTCCTTTTCCACTATTTCCAACTGTGTGTCCAATGTGTCATTTACCACTTATTGCATTAATTTAGCCCTGTATTAAAGTTTAGTATTTAGTAGTTCTTAGAATAGGAAGGGGGTTTGGGAGCACACTGCCTCACATCCCAGCACAGTTCGCCCCTTTTCATCCTGGAAAATGCAGTTCACAGTTAGCGCTTACTTGAAAATTATCTGTAGTTTTTCACCAAAGTTGGTGCAGACATTGCTGTATATCTCTAGACATGTGTTTCTGGGTTTAGCCCTTCATCAGTAGAGAGTAGAGAACAAAGAAAATTAATCTGGGGTTGCTGGAGATGCTGCCAAAATCCTCTCAGGTCAAGTACCACTCACAGGCACACAGGTGCATCTCCGAAGCTCATCAGCTCACTGGCTTAAGGGAGCCTTTTAAACAGGAAGGGGGGTTGGGAGCACACTGCCTCACATCCCTGCACAGTTCGCCCCTTTGCATCCTGGTAAATGCAGTTCATGGTTAGCGCTTACTTGAAAATTATCTGTAGTTTTTCACCAAAGTTGGTGCAGACATTGCTGTATATCTCTAGACATGTGTTTCTGGGTTTAACAAACTCTGCTGGGATGTAAGGCAGTGTGCTCCCAACCCCCTTCCTAGTCCGTAGAATAATTTATCTTCCAAAGTAAAAGAACTGCCTTTTTTGATTGTGCTATCAAGTGTTAATATTGTCTCAATTAAGTTGTCAGCGTTAAGCCCACACCACCTCCCTCAGCAAGTTTTGGACCACTTTTTCATTACCCTGAAGGTGAAGAACTAAAGACCATTGTTGCTTAGTCTTGGATGCAATATTAAGATTGTCCCAGAACACCAGAAGTAAAAGGATTCATTGGACACAATTGAAGCCCAGTAATCTCTGACTGTTCTGATACCCTCCAAATGGTTTGTATAAATCTCGGACTTCAGTCACAGGGAAAGAAACAATCATAAACCTTAACCTCGATCAAGAGCCTTAGCCCCCATCCCTAAGGCTCTGGAAATGTGGAAGCTGCTGAACTATTGTACTGGCCAAGCATACCTTTATTCAGCCAGTTTGCACAAAAATAGAAAGTTGGGGAGGCTAAACATTAACCCACCCAAGAGGGCTGGGGGTGGGGGGGGTGTTAGATGACATGCAAGATGTCATTACTGAAAATGATCAATGAATTTCAATTCACATGCTGCAACTATGCAGATTACACACTAATACTCTTTAAACTGGAATGCTCCAAAGACATTGTAAACTCACAAATCTTCAGTTGCCTCAAAGCCATTGATAAGTGGATGACATAGAGCCATCTCAAACTAAATGCTCCCAAAATGGAAATACTCACACGTGGCGATTTGAAAAATTATGACCCACTCTGTGCCAAGCCTGACAATCTGGGACCACCTTCTAACGTATCCAAGGAAGTAAGAAACCTTGGAATTACCATTGACTACAAGTTAACAATGTATGCTCAAGTGGTCAAATTAGCAAGATAAAGCGTCATCACCATGAAAACTATGAGACACATCTTCCCCCACCTAGGTTTTCCACACAAGTTACAGGCTTCTATCCCTCTTGTACTATCAAGACTGGATTACACCAATGGCCTCTATCATGGAACATCTCTATCTACTATGAAAAAACTAAAATTAATTCAGAACTTGGCTGCCAGACTACTCCTACAGATGAAGCCACTAGCCCACATCTCCCCTGCCTCAAGGGCCCTACATTGGTTAAAGTTGCCAGAAGATCCGCCTGCAGACTGCTTTGTATCACCCACAAAGCAATACATGAAACCAGACTGCTTTTCATAGGGGATAAAATCACCAAATACTTTCGACAAAGAAACCTATGCTCAAGATTGTCACCCTGCCTCAAAACACCACCATACAAGATAAAGGGGGTCATTACAACCTCGGCGGTCTTTATACAAGACCTCCGAGGGACCGCCGTACTGAAGACCGCCAGTGCAGGCGGTTTTCCGCTCGGTGCATCATGACTGCTGGCAGACCCCCGTCCTTTTCCAGACGGAGAGCCACCAGTAGCCATACTGGTGGTCGGCGGAGAAGTGGAGGTTGCTCCACCTCCACCGCCACTTCAACAGAACACCGTCCACCAAATCACGTTCTGTGATTCGGCTTGGCGGTGTTCTGTTGGCGGGGTGCTGGCGGCGGAGCAGCCCCCATGGATCCCATCCCCTCCCGGAGGATCAACGGACCAGGTAAGTTGATCGTCCGTTAGGGGAGGGGGGTGGGGGGGGTTGTGTGTTGTGTGCGTGCATGGGGGTGTGCGTGTGAGTATGTAGAGGGGGTGTGTGAGTGCGTGTTTGCATGCAGGGGTGTGTTGTGTTTGGAAATGTGTGTGTGTGTCTGTCTGTATGTATGTCTGTATGGATGTATGCATGTATGTCTGAATGTGGGTGTGTGTATATGACTGTGCGTGTGGCTGTTGGTATGTTTGTTGGTGCATGTGCGGGTATGTGTGTTGGTGGTGCCTGCGTGCATGTCAGGTGTGAATCTGTAATGTTATGTTGGGGGTAGGGGTGGGGAGGGGGGTCCTGCCACCTTTGGGTGTGGCAGGGGGGATGTCGGGGAAGGACTCGGGGTGGGGGTGTGGGTGGGGGAGACCCCTATCAGTGCCAGGGAAGTAATTCCCTGGCACTGATGGTGCTCACCGCCATGGATTTCATGGCGGTTCCTAACCCCATGAAATCCATGGCGGTCAGCCGGGTCACGATACCGCCGGCGGTATTGTGACGGCCGCCGGGCTGGAGACTTGGGTCTCCAGCCCAGCGGTCATCTCTGCCCTGGCGGTCTGATAGGAGAAGTGGCGGATGACCATGGCGGTAAAAATTTTGGAATTATGACCATGGCGGTTACCGCCATGGTCATAATTCCAAAATTTTTACCGCCAGCCTGTTGGCGGTAAGACCGCCGCTTCTCCGCCAACTGCCAGGGTTGTAATGAGGGCCAAAGACAATAGCTGGTACATCTTTCTTTGTTCAAGCGGCCAAACTATGGAATTCATTACCACCAAATATAAGATCAACTATCTTATCTTCAGAAGACTACTGAAGAGTTGGCTCTTTCCTACATATCCACCATACTCAAACAGCAATGGACTGCATATCCCCATGTATGTAAACATGTTATAATTTGATTCTGTGTATATATCTAGCTATACGTATTTCTTTGTGCAAATACGTATAATAACTATTTTATCTTAAAATATATACTTACTCTTTATGCCTGTTTAATAAATGTATATTTTACTTCAGTTAAATATATATATGTATGTATTTGTATGTGTAGGTGTATGTATGTTTTATATATTATGTATATGTGTATTTGTATGTGTATGTGTATGTTATTCTACACTTGACATGTTCATAAGTCATTGCAAAGTTTCTATATAAGTGGCTTGATTAGATGCTTATGAGTCTCCTTTTTTAATTTATCTATTACAATAGGTAAATATTAACTTAACTGTTGATCTGCAAGCATTTCACTATTGAAATATTGAGGAAAGATAAAATAATGTTATAAAAGTACACAAATTACCTTCAAATAATATAACTCTTGAAATCCTGTGTTTATAAGATGCAACTTTAAATCTCAATATAATATATTCCTTACACATGTATTCCTTTAATTATGTACTCATGTATCTCTAATCCTACAGTACAAGAGGAAAAAAATTTATAATCTCTTGAAAGCTCTACTCTGTCTGACCATCACCCTATACCTCTATCAATCTATCCTCTATCTCCACTCTCTGACTCATCCCAAACCCATTCTACTACTATGATCCAAAATAACCTTTCCCAGACTCTTCCCTCCTCTACACCTCCAGCCTCACCCCAAACCTCACTTTACAACTATGATCTCCCAAACAACCCTGCTAAATGCTCACTCATTTTTCTCTCCATTGACTCATCCCAAATCCCATTTAACTACATTGATGTCCCTAATCCCTTTCTACAGACTCATCTATCCTCCACCTCTCCTTTACTCATTCCAAACCTCAATGTCCTACTATGATCTACCAATTAACACTTCTGGATTCTTCCTTCCTCCATTATTCTATTCAAACCAACCAACAGACTCACAGGTCCTCCCCTCAAATTAGCTCATACCTCCATATACTAATAGTGTACTCATATTCCCCTATACTAATCCACCACGAATCCATTTAGGTTGCAGAATAGTGTGCTACTCCCC
Organism: Pleurodeles waltl; assembly: GCF_031143425.1. Lineage (NCBI taxonomy): Eukaryota > Metazoa > Chordata > Amphibia > Caudata > Salamandridae > Pleurodeles > Pleurodeles waltl. Next base: position 976,035,531 of record NC_090447.1, read on the forward strand.
AAAAGCGCTTTGACACCTTGTCAGAGGGAGTAAGCTCTGTATAAATACAATTCCAATTACAAGAATGTTTAATAAATCATTTGGCCATATGATGCTATTGCAGCACAATTTTCAAAGACACAAGTTAAACAAGTAAACTTTGCTGACAGTTTTGTATGGGTACTTATGAAATGCTCTAATAGTTCTTGATCAATAATCCGTCACTTTGACTAATTTCCAAACCTTAAAAGAGTCTGTCTGACGAAAACAGACTGACAAAACTTTATTTTAGGGAAAAGTTAAAATGGTGAAATACTTCTTTCATGGAAACATAGGCCCATATTTATACTTTTTTAGCGCCGCATTTGCGCAGCTTTTTGACGCAAAAATGGCGCAACCTTACAACATACAATTTTACTTTGCAAAAAGTATAAATATGGGCCATAATATTTTATGGAGAAGATAACTGTAGAGAAAGAAGAGAACAGTGTGTCAAAGAGGTAAGAATGGAAATGGGGGTGAGGAAAGGTCCTCAATGATGCAATTTAACATGTCATAAGTGATGTATTATGTGAGGTCAGAAGAAGCGCAAGTTATAATTAGATCAGTAAAGTATAACTGGTGTGTTTCAGTGTTTTTTTGCATTTTAAATATTCGTTTTTATCTCATTTCAGCACCTAATTGTACAGTCACTTTAACCTTAGGTTTTTGAATGATGATTTTTGTAACATAAGCTAAGATTTTATTACCATACCTAACTACAACGTCACTTTAATCTTCGTGTTTTTCTGTGAATTCTTGGGGGGCATTGTTCACAGGAAGATCTTATTATCACGCCTAACTATAATTTCTCTTTAACCTTTGTTTTTTTTCACTGAATATCTGGATTTTTGTAAATCCTACTCAGTCAACTCCTACCTCTGTAAACAGCATTCTGCAGGCAACCCAGCATAGGCATCTAACCTTCTATGTTTATTTTCAGTACGATGGCATAATAGAAGGAGAATATTTCATGGTTGCCTTTGAAGTACGGATTTCATCATCATATTTATAGCACTCGACCACTCTGCAGCGATGCAACATTGTCAGAGATAGCAAAGCTATGCAGCAGAGTACCAAATTCTGCAGCAAAGTTGATCTAAATTATGCAGCAAAATGCAAATTATGTGGCCTATTATTTCCATCTAATTGAGTTATAAACACATTTTTTGTGGATTCTTCCCATTTTGCAGTTTGTGGCTAATTATGTGACAAATGTGGTAAATCGATACTTATGCTGCAAAAAACTGATGTCACATAACTGCCTAAATCCAGTGACCTCACAGTTGCTCTTTGTTTAATTAAGAATTTTTCTAGTAAGGGAAACAATGCTAAACATTCTACCTCCAATAAGTGCCAATTATGAGCTGTCCTTTGGAAAAAACATCTTTTTTTTAAAGATACGTATCCCAAAGTAACATGCACAATAAAAAAAAACAATGGGTACCTTATGTAACATGGTCCAATATTGCCATCTTGGGATTCTAGTGACATTTTCAAACCACTTGACCATCATCCTTGTGGTTTATGATTTTCACCAGAATCCCCAGATGGCAATAGTGGACGATGAAAGGACGATGAGTTATAAAGTAGGTATCACTTGCAGCAACTAATAGTTCTGAGCCACCTCGGAAAGAATGCAAAGGCATCGACATAAATGTCCTCAAGCAAATGTGAATTATTACTCAAGTATTAGCTCAAACTATATTTCAGAAAAGCACTTCTTTTGTCACTAAAACCTTTTCACTTTTCTTCTTTGGAAAATAATCAAAGTTTGGTATTTTTTAAGGGATACATTGCTTTTCCTCTGTAGCAGTTTCAACTTTCTCCTGATCTCTTCAGATTTGTTGCTGTGTTTGACTAGATTTACTGACTTCAGGTACTGTCAGACATATTGGGGGTCATTCTGACCCCGGCGGGCGGCGGGAGCCGCCCGCCTGGAGGGAACCGCCAGAATACCGCTGCGCGGTCAAAAGACCGGCGCGGGTATTCTGGGTTTCCGACTGGGCTGGCGGGCGACCGCCAAAAGGCCGCCTCCCAGCCCAGTGGGAAACACCCCTCCATGAGGATGCCGGCTCCGAATGGAGGCGGCGGAGTGGAGGATGTGCGACGGGTGCAGTAGCACCCGTCGCGAATTTCAGTGTCTGCTGAGCAGACACTGAAATTCAAGTGGGGCCCTCTTACGGGGGCCCCTGCAGTGCCCATGCCATTAGCATGGGCACTGCAGGGGCCCCCAGGGGCCCCACGACACCCCTCACCGCCATCCTGTTCCTGGCGGGCGGAACCGCCAGGAACAGGATGGCGGTGAGGGGGTCGGAATCCCCATGGCGGCGCAGCAAGCTGCGCCGCCATGGCGGATTCCCATGGGCAGCGGAAAGTCGGCGGTACACCGCTGACTTTCCGCTTCTGGCCGCGGCTGTACCGCCGTGGTCAGAATGCCCGGTGGAGCACCGCCAGCCTGTTGGCGGTGCTACCGCCGACCCCGGCCCCGGCGGTCCTTGACCGCCGGGGTCAGAATGACCCCCATAGTCTTACAGTGAATGTACTCTGCCTCTAAAATATGATGACAATTGGATACATTCCCTTGGATATTTAACTTTTAATGTCACATGTGAGCTGTACTGAGGTATTTACCACACCCTGTCAATATTGACAGTGTGGTGAGGCTTGGTAAATACCTCCTATTGTAGGTTTTCACTGAAAAAGGGTCAGACCATGAGGAATTTGGTGCTAACTATACCAATTTCTACATGAATTGGTAATCATGCAACGCTAATCCCTCAGTTAATTTCAGCAGGTTTGACCTGGGGAAAACTGAAGGGCTGAAATATTTATTTCAACAGGTCTTCTGATCCCTGCACAGGGGAGTTTGCACAGGGGTTGGAATTGTGTCCATTTTTGTAATTGGGTGCTAAGGGTGCCATGTTGCCCACAAGGCTCGGTACTTAAAGTGTGAGTGTTAGAAAAGGGGTCTCTAGTTGGCAGTCAGGTCACACTCTGTCCAGGCAGGGACCCTCACTCTAATTAGGGCAATAAAGATACACACTTTGATAACCCCTGCTCACACCCTTGGTAGCTCAGCACAAGCAGTCAGGCTTATCTCAAAGACAATGTGAAAAGTATTTGTACCAACACACACAGTAATACTGTGAAAACACTACAAAATGGACAACACACCAGTTTAGAAAAATAGGTAATATTTATCTAAATCAAACAAGACCAAAACGTCAAAAATCCAATACACACAAGTCAGGATATGAATTTTCAAAAGAATAAGGCCCTCATTATGATTTTGGCGGTCTCTTAGAGAGACCGCCAAAGCTACGGGGGCCAGAAGACCACCAGTGCTGGAGGTCTTCTGCCCACCATATAATGTGTACTGCCGGATTTCTGCCGCACTGTGGGTTGCTACCACCTGCACCGCCCCTCCAGTAGGACGCTGCCAACCGTATTAAGACCATTAATACGGCATGGCAGTTTCCTGCTGGCAGGGCGCTGCTGGCGATGGTGACGCCCCATCCCGTTCTCTGCCGGACGACCTCCTCGCCCAAAAAAGGTAAGTCGCGAGTCCGACAGCAGAGGCGGTGGGAGGGTGGGGGGTGTTGTGTGTGAGTGTGTGGTATCTGTGTATGTGTATGAATGTGTGTGTGCGTGTGTGAATGTGACTGTGAGTGTTGTGGTGTATGCGTGGTTGTTTGCGTGTGATTGAATGTGTGTATGAATGCTGAAGTGAGTGTGTGCCTGCATGTCAGTGTGTATGTGTGTGAGTATACGTGTTTGGATGTTTGTGTGTATGTGTGCCTGAATGCGTGTGAGTATGTGTGAGTGAATGCGTGTATGGATGCGTGTGAGTATGTGTGAGTCAGTGCGTGTATGGATGAGTGTGAGTCAATGCATGTCTGGAAGTGTAGGTGAATGAGTTTATGCGTGGTGCGTGTGGGTGTCTGTGTGCATGTATGTGGGGAGGGGGTTGGGGAGCACTATGTGAGTGGGGGCGCTAAGTGAGCAGGGGTGCGCTGTGACTATAGGGGGGTCAGGTGCTTGCTGGGGTTTGTGGGGAAGCAATCTACCAGTGACAGGGAAGGAATTCCCTGTCACTGGTAGCCCTACTGCCATGGTTTTTGTGGTGGTGCTACTGCCCTGGGAACCATGGCAGGAGGCCGGCTCCTAATGCCCTCGGCGCTCCTGTGTGGACCCCCAGGTCCCCCAGATTTAGAGCTTGCCTCCTGTTGTTTGAAGTCTCAGGAACAGCAAAGACTTCTCTCTGACAGCACCTGGAGTCCCTGGAGAGACTCCTACTCTTCCCCATGGTGCCCATCCAGTTCCTGGGACCCTGAAAGGAGAAGCTGGCAGCCTCAGAGGAAGAAATACATGCACAGAACGCAATGCAGGGAAAATATTGGTGCAACTCTGATCTGCAGCTGTGAAATCGACGCAGCGCTGGCTTTGTGGCTGAAAATCTACGCTCGCCTGTAACGTGACTGAAGAATCAATGCACAGAGCTGGAGAAACGATGTGCAGCATCGCTGACGGAGGCTTGTGAGATCTCAATCCCTACTGCTTGTTTTTCACATTATCGTGTGGCTGGATTTCCGACGCAAGCACCGCTGGGTGTGTAAAAACAACGCAAGGCCTGCCTGGACCCGCGATTGCTGACCAGATTGACGCATCGCTCTCCTACAGAGAGAAGAAACGACGTGCCCAACCCGATGAAAGGTAAAACAACGCATCGCTCGTGAGTGAAATCAACACATCGCAAGCCCTTTTTTTAAGCACACTCGCCCATGCGGGGTTATTTTTGATGCACTCAAGGCACATTTTCACGCTAACAGTGTTAGTGTGTGATTAAAACTACATGAAGACTCTTTTTGCTTTTAATTGATAACTTGACTTGTGTATTGTGTATTTTTGTTGTTTTGGTCTTGTTTTGTTTAGATAAACATTCTCTATTTTTCTAAACCTGTGTTGTGTCATTTTGTAGTGTTTTCATTAAGTTACCCTCTGTGTTGGTACAAATACTTTACACCTAGCACTCTGAAGTTAAGCCTACTGCTCGTGCCAAGCTACCAAGGGGGTAAGCAGGGGTTAGCTGAGGGTGATTCTCTTTTACCCTGACTAGAGTGAGGGTCCTTGCTGGACAGGGGGTAACCTGACTGCCAACCAAAGACCCCATTTCTAACAACCACCTATGAGTCTTACTCCATGGGAAACAATGGAAACGTTGATTTTACACAAAGTACCTGGTTTGCATAAAAAATAAAGCTGCACTGGTGAGCGTGCGTCAGAAAAGTCAGCAATGTGTTGATTCCTTACTCACAATTGAGGCCGTGTGTCGTTTCTTCTCCGGTAGGGTCGGCGCTGCATCGTTTTTCTCTCCCTCAAGAGAGCAAAGTATCGATTTCTAGGTGAGCACCTCGATCTGCGCAGGCTTGCATTGACTTTTGAGGCCCAGCAATGATGAGTGAGGAATCCGAACGGATGGTGTTGGAAAAACACGCTGTGTGGGGGTTGTGTCATTATCAGCAGCCGCAAGTGGGTGTTGCGTCATTTCTCCAGCCACAATGCGTCACTCTCCCAGCCATGATGCAGGTGAAGCATCTATTTTAACTGCTAAGTGGCTTCAGACTCACACCAGGGGGTTAGAGGCTGCATTGAGTGAGGGCAGGGGCAGCCCATTCAGGTGTAAGTGACCACTCCTTCCTCCAGACTACGTCAGATGGCCCATCAGGATATGCAGGCTACACTCAGCTCCCATTGTGTCAATGCCTAGAGGGGATTCACAAACAGCCCAACTGTCAGTCTGACCCAGACAGGGAATGCACAAGCAGGCAGAGTCACAGAATGGTTTAGGCAGGAAAATGCCCACTTTCTAAAAGTGGAATTTTCAAACTGACTATTTAAAAAACAACTTTACCAAAAGATGTATTTTTACATTGTGAGTTCAGAGACACCAAACTCCGCATGTCGATATGCTCCCAAAGGGAAACTGCACTTAAAAGATATTTAAAGGCAGCCCCCATGTTAACCTATGAGAGAGATAGGCCTTGCAACAATGAAAACCGAATGTGGCAATATTTCACTGTTAGGACATGTACAACACACCAGTACATGTCCCACCTATAACATACACTGCACCCTGCCCATGGGGCTACTCAGGGCCTACCTTAGGGGTGCCTTACATGTATAAAAAGTGAAGGTTTAGGCCCGGCACTTGAGAACACTTGCAGTGGCAAGCCTAAGCCATGTTTACAGGGCTATTTATGTGGGTGGCACAGCCAGTGCTGCAGGCCCACTAGTAGCATTTGATATACAGGCCCTGGGCACCTCTAGTGCACTTTATTGGGGACTTACTAGTAAATCAAATATGCCAATTATGGAAAAGCCAGTTACACATACATTTTACACAGGGAGCACTTTCACTTTAGCACTGGTCAGTAGTGGTAAAGTGCCCAGAGTACCGAAAACAGCAAAAACAGAGTCCAGCACACAGTCAAAACATGGGAATCAAAGGCAAAAAAGACATGGGAGACTATGCCAAGGATGCCAGGTCTAACAGTTTGTCCCTTGCTCACTGTGCCACTGGATTCAAGCTAGCCTGGCTGATGAAGGGTGAAACCCTGAAACCGGCCCCAGGATACTTGTTTCCGGTCCAGGGAGGACCTGGCTTGGCAGTTCGGGCTGGACTGTTCCCATGAGGAACAGGGTCAAGACTGATTTGCATATGGCTGGGTCCAAACTGGGGTGGCATAGTGAGCAAAAGAGCGACGGATTAAACCCAGATCTGTGACTGGGGGTGAGTGTTTGCATTGTTCAGCACTCCGTCCATCATCCTTTTGTTTTGCTAAAGTTGCCCTACGTGGGAAGGGTATGCCCAGACGTGGGTCCCTTGCTCACTGTGCCACTGGATTCAAGCTAGCCTGGCTGATGAAGGGTGAAACCCTGAAACCGGTCCCAGGATGCTTGTTTCCGGTCCATGGAGGACCTGGCTTGGCAGTTGGGGCTGGACTGTTCCCATGAGGAACAGGGTCAAGACTGATTTGCATATGGCTGGGTCCAAACTGGGGTGGCATGGTGAGCAAAAGAACAATGGATTAAACCCAGATCTGTGACTGGGGGTGAGTGTTTGCATTGTTCAGCATTCCGTCCAGCATCCTTTTGTTTTGCTAAAGTTGCCCTACGTGGGAAGGGTATGCCCAGACGGGAACCGGTCCCAGGTTGCTTGTTTCCGGTCCATGGAGGACCTGGCTTGGCAGTTCGGGCTGGACTGTTCCCATGAGGAACAGGGTCAAGACTGATTTGCATATGGCTGGGTCCAAACTGGGGTGGCATGGTGAGCAAAAGAACGATGGATTACACCCAGATCTGTGACTGGGGGTGAGTGTTTGCATTGTTCAGCACTCCGTCCATCATCCTTTTGTTTTGCTAAAGTTGCCCTACGTGGGAAGGGTATGCCCAGACGTGGGTTCCTTGCTCACTGTGCCACTGGATTCAAGCTAGCCTGGCTGATGAAGGGTGAAACCCTGAAACCGGTCTCAGGATGCTTGTTTCCGGTCCAGGGAGGACCTGACTTGGCAGTTCGGGCTGGACTGTTCCCATGAGGAACAGGGTCAAGACTGATTTGCAAATGGCTGGGTCCAAACTGGGGTGGCATGGTGAGCAAAAGAACGATGGATTAAACCCAGATCTGTGACTGGAGGTGAGTGTTTGCATTGTTCAGCACTCCGTCCATCATCCTTTTGTTTTGCTAACAGTGAGAGACTGTCAGTTAGAAATTAAGAATACTAAGGGGCAGATTTGTGAAAAGTGGTGAGGCACCTAGTGCAGCACCACTTATGTTGCTCCCCTTAATGCCCCCCTAACGTCACCATGTGTGCACCGTATTTAAATTCGGTGCACCATGGCAGTAGTCAGTCATAATTTTTTATGCTAGTCGCCGTTTTGCAGGATAGCGTAAAAAATTATGACGCTAATCCTGCAAAGCACCCAGAGGCCCATTGAAAATAATGGAAGCCTCTTTTTAATGCCTGCTCTTGGCAGGCAATAAAAATTGAACTAAAAATGATGCATAGAAATCTCTTAGATTTCTTTGCACCATTTCTTCGGCCCTCCTAGTGCCAGAACACTGCGTTTGCAAACATTATGGCTGGCGCAGGCATAGTGTGGCTCAAGGGGTTACAAAGTGGTGCAATGCAAGCATTGTGCCACTTTGTAAATATGGTGCAGCGTTTTCGGCCTCCCAACGCCACATTAGTGTAAAAAAATGTGATATTGGAATGGCGCTATGCCCACATAAATCTGGTCCTAAGTATTTACAGTACACAGTACCAAAGTGCCCTTTTCACTAAATAGGCTGATGTAGCTTATTCTATGGTGAGGTCCATTTATGATTAAAAGTGAATTTTATACCTTTCAGGTTAGAAACAAATTACAGACCAATTCAAAGTTTATTTTTTATTATTTTTCAAAGGTCCAGTTCAATAGTGAAGGTAGATATTTGATAAATAAATTGGGAGTGTAAGCATAAATATCTAGGGGCAGATAGACAAAATGTTTTTTGCGTCTGCAAACACTCTGATTTGGAGTTTCTGACTGCATTTCTGGCCATGTACAAAACCTATTGCTAGATTATTATCAAATGAATCAATGGTTTGTGACTGAACACTGTGAAGCAGGTCAAACATTGTTACCAATTCAAATCCAAGAGCCCTATGCATCTAAGAAAGGAAGCATGCCTAGTCTATAATTAATTTATGTCATTCTCATGACAGTTGGGATAATCCACTACAGGTAGTCCTGAAATTTTGTGTAGTTGGAGCCTTGAGAAAATATCACATATGATGGGTTACGTTGCAGTGACATCATGTCTGCTTCTTTAACACACATGAACAGTCGAGAATATAAAATATTTTTTAAGAAATCAAAGAACAAATCCTTTCTAAAAAGACATTCTTTACATTCAAACTATTAATAGCTTCATATAAATGATAAAAAAGTCACCCATACAATGTGTCACTGTCTTTTGTTTGAGATGTTTGAGAGAGTATCTGGAGCTGCCTGATTGAGTTTGCGCTATCAATTTCTAGAGGCACCAATGCAGCTATTTGTGATGCACATTCCGGATTGATATCCTCAAAAGGAACAAAGGCCCTCATTACAACCCTGGCGGTCGGTGTTAAAGCAATAGTAAGACCGCCTACAGGCCAGTGGTAAAAAAAATGGAATTATGACTGTGGCGGTAACCGCCAACATAGACAGCCACTTTAACACGGCGGTACAAACAAACAGCATGGCGGTCACCGCCAACAGACAGGCGGAAGACAATTTACCGCCCACACCATTATGAGAGGCTAATCCGCCACCTTTTCCGGGGCAGATTCAACGCAAACAAAAACACGGCGGAAACAGGACTTGGAAGGGAAAACGCTCACCTCCACACACCCCATGAGGAACCAGGACGCCATGGAGCCGGAACTCCAAATTCTACCTGACATTCTCTTCCTGCTCCTCTACCAGGAGCACGACTGATGGCGGCGACGACCACGGTGAGTACTGCACCTACGACACAGGGGTGGGGGGAGGGAAAAGATAGTGACACACACACACGCAACACGAAACACCCCCACACTCACACACACCAATACATGCTGAAACATTACATTTACACCCTCCAACCCCCCCTGGAAGAACGCAAGGACAAAAGGAAATGATTTGAACGATTGTAGTGAGTTAAAATCCATTAGTCAAAAATATAGATATACACTATTAACAAATACGTACACCAAGATTTCAAGTACATGTACTGCACCTACAGAGCCCGTGGACCACTGGGCCCAAAATGCATGGGCGAGGCCCACACAAGATACCCAATCCAAACGGAGAGAACACTGCTGGGGCATCAGATCGAAATAAAACAGGCACCTCAGGGGGAAGGGAAGGGGGGGCACCTCAGCCGGATGACTGCACAATGCCAGCTCTATGAGGGGGCTCCATGCCCATTGAGGTATCCTGGGGAGTGCAAAGCCACAGTCTCACAAGTCTCTCCAGTGGGTGGTTTGCCCACTGCATTATCCTGGGGAGTGCAAAGCCACAGTCTCACAAGTCTCTCCAGTGGGTGGTTTGCCCACTGCTTTATCCTGGGGAGTGCAAAGCCACAGTCTCTCAAGTCATTTCAGTGGGTGGTTTGCCCACTGCTTTATCCTGGGGAGTGCAAAGCCACAGCTCACACGTGTCTCAAGTGGGTGGTTTGCCCACTGCATTATCCTGGGGAGAGCAAAGCCACAGTCTCACAAGTCTCTCCAGTGGGTGGTTTGCCCACTGCTTTATCCTGGGGAGTGAAAAGCCACAGTCTCACAAATGTCTCAAGTGGGTGGTTTGCCCACTGCATTATCCTGGGGAGTGCAAAGCCACAGTCTCACAAGTCTCTCCAGTGGGTGGTTTGCCCACTGCTTTATCCTGTGGAGTGCAAAGCCACAGTCTCCCAAGTGGATGTCATTCTCCACTGGTTCTGGAGGGGTCTTTGTGCCCAGAGTGCTTTATCCTGCCAAGGAAAGTTGTAGTGGATGTCATTCTCCACTGGTTCTGGAGGGAGCTTTGTGCCCAGAGTGCTTCATCCTGACAAAGACAAAGGTAGTGGATGCCTTTCTCTACTGGTTCTGGAGTGGGCTTTGTGCCCAGAGTGCTTCATCCTGACAAGGACAGAGGTAGTGGATGTCATTCTCCACTGGTTCTGGAGGGGGCTTTGTGCCCAGAGTGCTTCACCCCTGGAACTGACCACCAGCCACGTACGACTGACCACTGGGGATGGCAGCCATGTCTGCGGTGGTGCCACTGGCACAGGATGTGGCGTTGCCGCCGGCGGTGCTGGCGGCAGCCTCAGTGGCGGCGGTGCTTGCGGCGTTCATTGGGCAGCGGTGCTGGTGGGTGGCTCAGTGAGCGTGCTGCTGGCGGCGGTGTCCTGGGCGGTGGTGCTGGTGGCTGGCTCAGTGAGCGTGCTGCTGGTGGCGGTGTCCTGGGCAGCGGTGCTGGTAGTTGGCTCTGTGAGCATGCTGCTGGAGGCGGTGTCCTGAGCGGGGGTGCCCGTGGCGGCGGTGCATGTGGCGTGCTGGTGGCGGTCTTGTTTGCCGTGCAGGTTGGCAGCGACTTCTCTTTCTTCCTCTGGCCCTTCCCCACCTTGGATGGTGGCCCAACTGTCTTGCCACTCACAACTGTAGTCCTGGGAGAGCCCTTGTTTTGGCCTTCTCCCTCCGGGCTGTGGCCAACTTCTTTACTTTTTGAGGTGGGGGAATGTCCTTGTGCTGGCTTCTTGGCACACTGGCTGCCCTGCTGCTTGGCGCACTCCAGAAGCCGGTTACTGCTAGCACCACTGATCCCGGTGATGTGGTGGCTGAGGTGCTGGGTTGGGACCTGGACAGTGAGTGCACGTGAGCGGTGTGTGTTGATGGGCGTGCTGGTGATGGACGTAGTGGCTGAAGATGTAGTGCATGCAGGTGTGAGTGGAGACGTGACAGGGAGGGAGGAGGGAGACGTGGAGGAGGGGGACACAGTGGAGGCAGTGGATGTTGGCATGTCTGCATGTGTATGATGCTTGCGTGAGTGCCTGTGGGATTTGTGGTGATTATGTTTGCCAGAGCTACCCTTGTGTGTTGAGGTGTGTGCATGCTGGTCTGATGGTGTGCTCGGGATAGGCTGAGGTACTGGGGATTGGGTCTGGGTGGAGGAAGTTGGAGGGGGGAGGCTGGACACTGGGACAATGGCTGCCATCAGTACTGAGGCCAGAGTCTGAAAAGCTCGCTGTTGGGCTGCCTGACCAGAATGAATGCCCTCCAGGTATGCATTGGTCTGTTGCAACTGCCTCTCTACACCCTGGATGGCATTCAGAATGATAGACTGCCCAACAGTGAGGGATCTGAGAAGGTCAATGGCCTCCTCACTGAGGGCAGCAGGGCTGACAGGGGCAGGGGCTGAGGTGCCTAGTGCGAAGGAGATGCCCACCCTCCTGGGTGAGCGGCCACGGGATACACGCTGAGGGGCTGCTGGGAGGGCGGTGCTGGTAGGGGTGGTGGTGGCTGTACCTGTAGATGCGGTGGGCACAGAGGGGCCCGCCACCGCAAGGGAGCTCCCATCAGAGGAGGAGTCGGTGTCGCTGGTCTCAGCTCCTGTCCCCGCTGTGGAGCTCCCCTCGCCCTCTGTCCCACTGGTGAATTCGGAGTCCGTAGTCTTGCCCTCCAGGGCCATGTGGGATGCAGCTCCGTCCTGCTCCGGTGGCACTGCTCCTCCGCGTGATGATGCTAATGCACACAAGAACAGGGACACCACAAAAAGGGGGGGGGAGAAAGTAGAAAGACATGTTCACAGCATGCAATACCGCTACCGTTGGCGGACACTACAGACACAGCAGCCCTCTGCACTACGCCATGCACTAAGAGTTCCCTAATTAATCACAGGGCCATGGGGTACAAGGCCTATGCCCGATTGCTGCACACATGGAAGTCACAGGAGCCTGACTAGGGGTAGATGGCTCTTACCACTGGTGGGGATGGGGTGCCACTGAGCCTGCCTCACAAAGGGTCCTTGCCTGCAAAACTCGCCCTGGCCTAGTGTAACCCACTGCCCACCTCCCCCACCCAGACACCTCCCATGTGCATTGAATCAGCTGAATGAGAGTGTACTCACCCCCTTGTGGCTGCTGTGATGCCCTCAAGCGCCCATCCAAGTCCGGATATGCCACCGCAAGGATCCGGAACATCAGTGGGGTCATGGTGCGACGGGCACCCCTCCCACATTGGGAGGCCATCCCCAGCTGGGCCTCCGCCGCCTTCTTGCTCCAGCAGCGAATGTCCTCCCATCTTTTACGGCAGTGGGTGCTCCGTCTGTGGTGGACCCCCAGAGTCTGGACTTCCTTGGCGATGGCACGCCAAATATCCTTCTTCTGGTGGGCGCTGATTTAGAGGAATAGTACAGGGGAAAAGGAGAATATATAACCGTCCGGAACGTCACTGTCATTGGCCCACATTCCCACCCTTGCCCTGATGCACATACACTCACCGTCTGCTCATGCAGGCCTCATCCCCCCACATTCTCCCATCCACACCACTCCAAACAGGCATTGCCCATACAGCATGCTCACAGTGTACTCACCTGTTTGTCTGGAGGACCGTAGAGTAGCGTGTACTGGGGGATAAACCCATCCACTAGTTTGTCCAACTCCTCCGAAGTGAAGGCAGGGGCCCTTTCCCCAGACACTGTAGCCATTGTCGCTTCCAGACTGAGGTCACAGCAGCACTTGCAGTGTAGGTCCTCTCCTGTTGAAGATCAGGTATCACATGAGTGAACAGAGAGAAAATGGTGGTCACGTCCGCGGCAGTGCGTACCGTCACCGCTGGCGTAGATCGTCATTGGCTCCTGGGACCCATAGGGTCCAATGTTAACCAATGCAGGATTGCACAGCGGTCTTCAACCGCCTACTGCGACGGTGTACAACGCTAGCGCAGTTACCTCATATCCCATTGTCCCACCTTACAGGTCAGGCAGCCGCCATTTCAGGGGGCCACATGGCATTATTTTTAAATGCGTCACACATATCTAGGCTTTGCATACACACTAAGACAGGCACATAGCGGATTGAAAATTGTGTGCAATAAAGTTGTGTTTTCGTACCTCAGTGTTGGCTGACCCTCTGCTTGCTGTTCTCATCCATAGAGCACATCCGCTGGGGCAGGTGAGGAGATGGCGGCATCCTCCGGTGTACAGACCGCTGGTGGACCTGTCGACAATGGAAGAGCGACATGTAATTGTCACCTACAAATTTGACCGTGCCACAATCCATGAACTGTGTGCCCAGTTGGAGCCAGACCTGATGTCAGCTATCCGCCATCCCACAGGTATCCCCCCTCTAGTACAAGTCCTGTCAGTACTCCATTTCCTGGCAAGTGGGTCTTTTCAAACGACAGTGGCCATAGCATCAGGGATGTCCCAGCCTATGTTCTCCAACGTGTTGTCCAGAGTGTTGTGTGCCCTGCTGAAACACATTCGCAGCTACATCGTTTTCCCTCAGGGGGAGGATTTGCCTACAGTGAAAGGTGACTTCTATGCTTTGGGACATGTCCCCAACATCATAGGTGCCATTGATGGGACACATGTGGCCTTGGTCCCCCCCGCAGGAGTGAACAGGTGTACAGAAACCAGAAGAGTTACCATTCAATGAATGTTCAGATGGTGTGTTTGGCCGACCAGTACATCTCCCATGTGAATGCCAAGTTTCCTGGCTCAGTGCATGACGCTTACATTCTGAGGAATAGCAGCATCCCTTATGTGATGGGGCAACTCCAGAGGCACCGTGTGTGGCTATTAGGTGAGGACATGGACCCTATACAGTGCGAATATTTGTCTGGGTCTGGGGTTGTCCCTAAGGGTTAGTGTGTGTCTAACAGTTGTCCCTCGACATTTGCAGGTGACTCTGGCTACCCTAACCTGTCATGGCTACTGACCCCAGTGAGGAATCTCAGGACAAGGGCAGAGGAATGGTACAATGAGGCACATGGGCGAACTAGGAGGGTTATAGAGAGGACCTTCGGCCTCCTGAAGGCCAGGTTCAGGTGCCACCGTATGACAGGTGGTTCCCTATTCAAGTCACCAAAGAAGGTGTGCCAGATCATCGTGGCCTGCTGTATGCTGCACAACTTGGCTTTGCGACGACAGGTGCCTTTTCTGCAGGAGGATGGTCCTGAAGGAGGTGTTGTGGCAGCTGTGGAGCCTGTGGACAGTGAAGAAGAGGAGGCAGAAGAAGAGGATATTGACAACAGAAACACCGTGATTCATCAATACTTCCAGTGAGACACAGGTAAGAAGACATCACTGCCTCCTACATCTGATACACTTGTTCTACCTCTCATCTGTCTGTCACTTTCACCCAGTGTATGGACCCTGATTTGTCACTTTCCCTTTCGATTTCACAGATGTGGGTCCCACTGTGTGACCTCTGCTATGTTTCCTCATGGACTAGAGCTGTGTGACATAGGTATGTTGACAATAGAATGGACATTGCTATTTCCCTCAGTTATTGCAAATACACATTTGTGAAAGCACAGACTGACTCCAGATAGTTTTGTGATTTAAGGGTGTTTATTTAAGTGCTAAATAGTGGAGGGTGTTGTAAAATGGTCAGGGGTGATGGTGGAGGAATGTCCATGGCAGAGTCCAGTCTATTAATCTCACAGGTGCATTGTCCAAAGGGGCATAGGAAGTGGAGCTAGGGCAGTTTAAGGATGGAGAGGGTGACAAAGTGGGACAGAAGGATGACAATCAGGGTGGTCTCATTTCTTGGAGGGGGTCTTGGCATTGTTCTCTGTCTTTGTCCTGGATCTCAGGGACCGCTTACGGGGTGGTTCTCCATCTGCAGGGGGTGGGGTGCTGGTGTCGTGGTCCTGTGGCGGTGCCTCCTGTCCACTAGCGCTGGCGGCGGTGATGGGCAGTTCATCATCAAGGCTAGTGTCAGGGGCCCCTTGTTGTGCCACAGTGTCCCTCTTGGTGTTCACGAGTTCCTTCAGCACCCCTACAATGGTGCCCATGGTGGTATAGATGGATTTTAGTTCATCCCTGAACCCCAAATACTGTTCCTCCTGCAGCCGCTGGGTGTCCTGAAACTTGGCCAGTACCGTTGCCATCGTCTCCTGGGAATGGTGGTAGGCTCCCATGATGTTGGAGAGGGCCTCGTGGAGAGTGGGTTCCCTGGGCCTGTCCTCCCCCTGTCGCACAGCAGCCCTCCCAGTTCCCCTGTGTTCCTGGGCCTCTGTCCCCTGAACCGTGTGCCCACTACCATTGCCCCCAGGTCCCTGCTGTTCTTGTGATGGTGGGTTAGCCCGGGTTCCCTGTAGTGGTGGACACACTGCTGCTTGACGTGTCCTGGGGACAGAGGTATGGGCCCGCTGGGTGGGTGCTGTGCTGGTGTTTCCAGAAGGGGGGAGGCTCTGTAGTGGCTTGTGCCAGTGTGAGGGGAACCGACTGTCCTGACATCCCAGATGGGCCGGGCTGGTCATCTAGATCCAGTTGGACAGAGCTGCTGTCATCACTGTGGGCCTCTTCTGTGGGTGGAGTGGACATGTCTGGAACCTCCTGTCCTGTGACGTTGGGTAGGGGTCCTGCAGGGGTGTAAAGGCATGAATATTGCATCTGTGTGTGCCATGGTGTGCAATGGGTGGGTGATCCTGTACCCCAGTGCTTGCATTCCTGTGTAGGACCTTGTGTGCTAATTGTTTAGGGGTCTGAGTGGGTATGTGTAGTGTCCATGCATTGGTGATGGGTGTCCATGCTTTGTTGTTGCATGCAGGGCTTGGTGTTGGGATGTGTGGTTTGTGATAGTGGGACATACGTGAGGAGTTGGAGTGATGGGGTGAGGGTGGGGGTATATAATAGCATGCAGGTAGGGTGGGGGATGTAACAGTTAAGATTTGACTTACCAGAGTCCATTCCTCCTGCTGCTCCTGCAAGGCCCTCAGGATGTAGTATAGCCAAGACTTGCTCCTCCCATGTTGTTAGTTGTGGGGGAGGAGGTGGGGGTCTGCCGCCAGTCCTCTGAACCGCAATGTGGTGTCTTGAGACCACGGAACGCACCTTTCCCCGTAGGTCGTTCCACCTCTTCCTGATGTCATCCCGTGTTCTTGGGTGCTGTCCCACTGCGTTGACCCTGTACACGATTCTGCGCCATAGCTCCATCTTCCTAGCTATGGTGGTGTGCTGCACCTGGGATCCGAATAGCTGTGGCTCTACCCAGATGATTTCCTCCACTATGACCCTGAGCTCCTCCTCAGAAAACCTGGGGTGTCTTTGCGGTGCCATGGGGTAGTGTGGGTGATGTGTGAGGTGGTGTGTGTTGTGATGTGTGGGGTGATGTTTAGGGGTGTGTGCTGTTTTGTGCGTGGATGTGTATATGTGATGGTGTTGTGTGCCTCTGTATGCTGGTGTTGTCTTTGCTGTGCTGTCTCTCTGGCCTTCATTTAAATTTTTGGTAGTAAGGGTTTGTGGGTGATGTGGGCGGGTGTTTTATATTGTATTGGGTGTGTGGGAGTGGTGTGTGTATGTGTATCAGGTGTGTGTATTTGGAATTGTCCAATGCAGTTGTGTTTTGTAAATGTGTGTGTATTTTGAGCACGGTGGTGTGTACCGCCAATGGAATACTGTGGTTGAAAGACCGCCGCATGGATTCGTGGGTCGTGATAGTGTGGGCGTATTCCTGTTGGTGTGACTGTGCAGGTTTTGTTATCACCAGTTTATCACTGACCTTTGGTGTGGCGGACTTGTGTGGGTGTCTAGATTTTGGCAGATTCCGAGCTGTGAGTCGTAATAGCTGTGGCGGAATTCCGCAGCGGTGTGTTCGCGGTCTTCTGCACGGCGGTAAGCAGCATTTACTGCCAATGTTGTAATGAGGGCCATAATTTGGTAAAATGGGTTACACTACTGTTAGACCTGTCAGCTCTTGGTGTGGTTTCCCTGTCTTTTTGCTTCTGACCTCCTGTTTTTTATCCAAATTTAGTTTTGTTGTCTTTAGGACTCTGGACACTACTACTGCTGACCAGTTCTAGAGTGCAATTGCTCTCTTTCTAAATTGCATTAGTGATTGGTTTTCCTTAATTTGCATATTTGATTGACTAGTAAGTCCCTAGTACAGTGCAACATGTGTGCCCAGGGCCTGTAAATCAAATGCTACTAGTGGGCCTGCAGCACTGATTGTGCCACCCACCTGAGTAGCCTTGTACACATGTCTAAGACCTGCCACTGCAAAGTCTGTGTGGGGAGTTTTAAACTGCCATTTCAACCTGGCAAGTGCACCCACTTGCCAGGCCCAAACCTTCCCTTTTATTACATGTATGTCACCCCAATGGTAGTCCCAAGGCAGCCCCATGGGCAGGGTGCAGTGTATTTAAAAGGTAGGACATGTACTGGTGTGTTTTACATGTCTTGATAGTAAAATACTGATAAATTGGGTTTTCGCTAGTGCAAGACTTGTCTTTCCCATGGGGTAACATAGTTGCCTTGAAATTCCTATTCAGTGTAATTTCCCATTGGGAGCAGCAAGATATTTGGGGTTTGGGATCTCAGAACTCACAATTTAAAAATACATCTTTTGGTTAAGTTGGTTTTGGAATTATAGGTTTAAAAATGCCACTTTTAGAAAGTGGCAATTTTTTTGCTTAACTATTCTATGCTTCTGCCTGTCTGTGGAATACACGTCTGGGTCAGGATGACAATTGGGCTGTTGGTGCATTCAGACTAGACAGTCACACAAAGGGTGCTGAGGTGTGTCGTGAATATCCTGATGTCCCGTCACCAGGGTGATGGGTCTTCCTGGGTTAGAGTGGTGGGAGGAGTTGACACTTACCCCTGAATAGGGCTGGGTCTCTCCTCACACATAGCAGTCTCCAACCCCCTGGAGTGCATCTGGGGCCAGGGCAGGCTTCTCTAGGAAGGCTGCCTACTTCAAAGACAGAAATGGGTAGTGGACCTCTGACACAACATCGTTAGAACACTTCTTGACTGAGGACATTCTGCCAGAAAGAAAAGCTGGATGCTGTAGGATAGACTGCCACTCTGCCTGTTGCTTTGCTGTGCTGATCTGCTGCTTGCTTCTTCTGTCCTGGGAGTGAAAGGACTGGATTTTACTTTCTACATACTGCTTCCTAAGGTTTTCCGGAGGTTTGAACTGAGCTTGCCTGCTGTTAAGAAGTCTCACGGCCATCAAAGTCTTCACCTGCTAGTGCCTGGGCTCTCTTGCTGAGAGTCCTGAGTTGCGGTACCAAATCCAGCTCCTGGGCCTTTGGAAGTGAGCTCTGATGCAACCAAGAAGAAAGTAAGCATATCGACTCCAGAGCGACTTGAAACTTGTACCTCTCTGACTCTGTACCGCTGCCTGCACCGTTGCCATGGTTTCCCCTGAGTGCAACAACCATGACCTGCAACACAAGCCCAACACCACTGCAACACCTCCAAGGTCCTTCCACAGCATGAGTCCGGAGTGCTGCGTCACTGACGTCTGTCACACCCAACTCCAACTTCGCCGCAGCACCTGGGGCCCCGTGGTGTGATCACAACACTGCAAAGTTGATGCTTCGCATCTTGACTTTCTGGATTCATTGACCCTGCCTTGTCGTATGAACCGATGCCTTGCCACCAACACTGCATCACCTCCCCTGCAACCGTAATGATCCAACGCCTCACCTCCAACACTGCATCACCTCCCCTGCAACTGTAACTATCCAACGCCTCACCTCCCCTGCCTAGAAGTAAGGACGCAATGCCTCACCTCCCTGGTAGCAGTAAGAAACCAACGCAGCACCTGCTGCAGTGATGCCCCAACTCCCCGACTCTGTGCAATGTTTTTTTTTCCTCATGCTTTCCAAGGTACTGAACCCGAAGTCTGAGCGGCTCCGTGACCGGCCCGCACTCCCTCGCCAGTGCCGTTGGACTGTTGGAAGTGACTCCGTCAAGATGCTGTGAGAGCCCCAGTTTGAGTTATTGTGATTTTAAGCTATATACTAAGATTTAGGGGGTCATTACGACCTCGGCGGTCTTTCAAAAAGACCGCTGAGGCCACGGGAGACAGAATACTGCCATTGCTGGCGGTATTCCTGGCTCCCTATTATGACATTTCCGCTGGGCCAGCGGACAGTAACAGTGTTACTGTCCGCTGGCCCAGCGGAAATGTCACATCAACATTGCTGCCGGCTCGTAATAGAGCCGGCGGCAATGCTGATGTGCAGCGGGTGCAGTAGCACCTGTCGCGCATTTCACTGCCCGAAATTCGGGCAGTGAAATGCGTGACGGGGCTATGCCTGGGGGCCCCTGCACTGCCCATGCCAAGTGCATGGGCAATGCAGGGGCCCCCAGGGGCACCCCAAATCCCCTTTCCGCCAGCCTTTCAATGGCGGTGTTTACCGCCACGGACAGGCTGGCGGTCGGGGACTCATAATTATGACCGCCATGCAGAATCCTGGTGGGATATTGGAGGGGCCGGCGGTATGGCCGTGGCAATTCCGCCACGGTCATAATTGCTGGCGGAACACCACCAGCCTGTTGGCGGTGTTACCGCCAACTTACCGCCGGCCGCCAGGGTCATACTGACCCCCTTAATCTTTGAAAATTTGTATCTTTAGTTGTGTATATTGGATATTTGTTGTTTTGGTATTTTTTTACTCAGATAAATATTGGCTATTTTTCTAAACTGGTGTTGAGTTCTTTTGTGTTGTTTTTACTATGCTGCTGTGTGTGTGTGTGTGTGTGTACAAACACTTTGCACATTGCCTCTGAGATAAGCCTGACTGCTTGATCGAAGCTGCCAGGGGGGTAAGCAGGGGTTATCTTAGCTGTGTGACTCTCTTACCCTAGCTAGGGTGAGGTTCCCTGCTTGGACAGGATGCAAACTACTGTCAAATAGAGACCCTATTTCTAACATCTACAATAACACATCTTCAGATTAATCCGTACAGAAGACTATCCAAAGAGCCAGAGAGCTTCCCCATAAATTAATACAGAAATTTATTTGCAACACGTGCTTGTTTTATCCAACAAAATATGTTCTATTAAACTTCAGCAAGCCAGCCCAATAATGCTATGACTCTTTGGCCCCAGTTATGGTTGACCTGATTGCAGCATTTATGGTCGAACCTGTTACTATACATAATGCAATTTTCCCAGGTAAATTTTGTCATGTCCAGAAAATAAAGAGACCTGTGGATTTTGGTGCAGAAAGAACCGAAATCCGCTAGTTATGCCCCATGTTTTAAGTAATAATTGTACTTTGGTATTATAGTTCCGATCTCTGCAGTATCAGAATAACCCTTCATCAGGACAAATGTCATGGGAGCTCTAGTGGCAACTAAAGGTCCACAGCCTAGTTTTCAACCAGGACTCCTAATTAGTAATAGCTTGTAAGCACCTACAATTTGATTGTTCACAAGTGCCAGTTGAGAGCTGTGTTCTCTGCCCTAAAATACACGATATTATTTCTAATATTTATCGACACTAAGGCCGTCCTGTCAATTATAGGTCTTAAGATAATGCAGACCACGTTGGAGCCCAACTCGTGTTAAGGCGGTGAACTGTAAATCGTCTGCAAACGACAGAAAACTAGTACATTTTCCAGTTTTGGTGTAAAACAAGGCTTTGCCCAATATTCCCTCTGAAAAAATACTAATATAGATATAAAAAGAGTGAGGAAAATATTCGGTCCTGTCTCACTCCAGAATCACGGTGTATTGGTTTCACTACTCCTCATCTTGTGTTATTGATTTGTGCCCATGTCTCATTTTATAATGTACTCAATATATGAAACAGCCAGTGCGAGCCCCCGGGTGGCCATTTCATTCCATAGGAAGGCTGACATATAACATTGTATAACACAGACAGAAGACCACATATGGACAATCCAGAGGCAGATCAGTATCCCTAAGAGTCCACCTGGGTATAAGGAGAAGTGTTACCTTACTGTGCGTAGTAGACATTTAAAAGTTTGACTTTTAAGCAGAAACTTATTTCACTCAACCTGCTCCATTACCTACATCGTCAATATCCCTGTGAGGATCTTTGAGGAAAGAAACAGCATCGACAAAAATATAATATTATCATCTCGATAAAATTTTTATATATGGTCAGCCTTGTGGGTGTATAATTCACAGTTTATACAGATGCAGATTACAGTAAACCCTGCAAAAGTTAGGAAAGAAATGAGTCCCAAACCTCTTGGCTAATATCCGATAGAGTTATTCCTACAATACTTTTAATGGTGCCGTTTGAAACCCCCTGTAAAATACCATTTGCTTTCTTTCTTTAACTATACAAGTCATATACTTTCAACTAAGAGATAAGAGTTTATTTTTAATTTATTCAAGTCCTATTCATAAAGTGATGTACACGAGTTAAGAAATAGGATTTAAAAACAATTGTTATTCATAGAAACCAGCCGTATCTTCATGCTCATTTGTGTTGCTTTATGAAAATAAGAAAAAAGTGCCTTAAAAAATAACAAAGTGTAAAGCAAACTAAATCATTCGAAACAACGAATGGATGTATCATCATGACGGCGTTATATGATGACGCCTAAATCGAGCTCTGTACCAGTGCACACATGACCAGGGCCAGCCTTTGGCATAGGTCTAAGGTTCCAACCTTCAGAGAAGCACAGGGGACTGTCTGTAAGCACCGACCTAGCTATCTCCACATGAAAGCGTTTTCAGTCATGGTTTCCTAAATCCGTGCCTTCTTTATGTATCGTGTAATTTTCATCCTTCCTCCCTCCTTCCATTACTCGCGGAAAGTAGGTGCAAGTAAATGCAAGGAAGGCTGTACAGACGGAGAGTTTGAGGCAAAGATAGTTAATAAACGGTCAGTGCCCTCCAGTTTGGCGCCCAGCAGGCGCTCACCTATGTGATTCAGATGAGGCAGAAGGAGCGGGGAGTGAGGACATTGTGTGAGATGTCTCATCCTCATCACACGCAGTGGGTGGGAGGAGCATTTCTGCATGACGAAGGGAGATGCTAAATTTGTTTTTGCCCGGGGCATCATCTGGCAAAGGCCAGCCCTACTCATGATTCATATGTACAGCTTTATGTAGCCATGAAAGTGATTCGTGGATAGCTGGCAAATACTGTTTTCACTTTACCAGAGTGCTCAATGAAGGCATGATAAGATGGGAAGATTTTCTAATGTTTGCGCAGAGGCTTTCATGCTACGACACAATTGTGTACTGTACTCACGCGCCTCTACAATAAATAGTATATAAGCGCTACATCTGTAGCGCCTTGCGCCATTCGAGTGTCTATGCAAAATGTTAGTAAATCTACCCGAGGTATATTATTATAAGTGACATAAATAGTAACCATACTGACCCTGACCATTAGAGCTGCAAGGTTGAGGTTGAGGTTGAGAAATGCTACTTGATTAACATGTATTATTTCACTGGATAGCAGGTCGCAGCCTTCAGGCACGCTGCCTAGGGGCTGATTAGGTTTGGAAAAGAGATAAACCTGATTTAAGACTGTGGATTCCTGTGTTTCATGTCAACAGGGTATTTTGCTGACAAAATTGTTAAAAAGAGAGGAGGAAGAACGCGATAAACACTGCAACACGCACAGACATCTAACTCCAGCTGAGAACTGAGCGTTAGTTTCGAGCAAGTGAGAATCTTATCATGGATTGAAACAGAGTTGCATATTGGCGCCCCCATTTTCTGTACAAGTTGACAACTTGGGGGTGCATGTTGTGTCGTGACTTTGAAATTAGGCAGTTTCTATATACAGGTGAGGCAGTGTTCAGACAGTACAATTATAATACATAAAAGTTTGTACTATAAGTATGAACGCTGTCACTAATGTTCTTATTACAGTCGAATTGAGACATCACTAGTGGCTTTTGGTAAAAGAATTATGACATAGTTAGTGAACTGTAGGGTCTTTAGAGTTATGATGTCACAATTCCTGTTGGTGGAGCCAGGAGAAAGAGTGAAGAGTGAATGCAACTTGCGTTCAAATCAACGGCAGGGATGCCACTGGTGAAAAGCAACCATTTGGAAGTTGAGTTGCAGAAAATCCCTTGAAGGGTTAAATTAGTGTGGCTTTAAGACGAGCCCACAACAGACAGTTCACTTCGACCATTTCCGTGGAGTCCGTGTGTAGTTTTGTCCTGGCTGTCCATGGTGCTGAACTGGAATCGAGCTGGTGCTGATTTTACCATACATGCAGTGCTGCAACAAAGGGGATGCAAAACCTCAGCTGTGGGGTCTTCCCTGACATCGGTCACAAATGCTGGGCAGTACTCTCCTCTGGCAGAATCGAGTTAAGGCGTCAGTCGCCTGGCTTATGACCGACAAGCTTCGCTAGCGGTAAGCACAGCAAAATGCTTTGGTGAGATCTGGAGGTCCGGGGGAGTGTGGCTGTGGCCTGTAACTTCGTGGAAGGCTGGACTACAGCTCCCACAGTGCATTCCACCAACTGGATCCAGTCCATCTCTCAGCAGGCCGGATGGCCTGTGATTCTTTGGTTCCAGAGTGTCTTTTTTCCTGCAGTTTGCAGGGGACTGATTCCATCAATCCAAGAGAGACTGGGGATACTTCTGGCTTCCACAGGGATGCCTCTGGTCAGGAGTGATGAGTTTCAGCCAAGGACAAAGGTCAATCACGCAGTTCCCAGTCTGTTGCCTCAGGGACTGAGTCTCCCTCTTTTGCTTTGGAGCAGTGGCCAGTGTCTGGTTGTTGGTGATGCAGAGCTTCTGGGTGGTGTTCTTTAAAGTTAGTCCAGCAAATCTGAGGTTCTAGTGTCAGGAGTGTCCCTTAGATTCTTGATTCTGGGGAGTTAGGGGTGTGGAGATTAGTGGCCAATGGGCATCTAGCTCCTACAGCTAAACCACCCCTGAGGTGACCACACCCGGTGGGACAGGTCACCTTCAGCTACCCAGAACCCTCTATTTTGCCACTCCTGAAATGGCAGAAACTAAACTTTAGTGCACCCTAGAAGTGTGGTCAGTCTTCTAGGGGTATACATAATCCTGCATACCTAATTTCCCACCTGCCCATGAGCAAATGTGCCTGGGGGTAGGAGGAGGTTTGTTTCCTCACTGGAGGATGGCGCTGACGGCTATCAGGGGTGGGGCAGCCTTTGAAGCTCACCGGCCTGATGGCTCTATTCACTAGCCCAGCTGGGGGGTGGGAGACGTGACCTCCTTCCTGCCTTAACTCTTTGATCTGACCTCTGAGAGCACCCAGGCTGCCAGTACTCTGTCCATCATCCTTTTGTGTTGCTAAAGTTGCCCTAAGTGGGAAGGGTATGCCCAGATGTGGGTCCCTTGCTCACTGTCCCGCTGGATTCCAGCTAGCCTGGCTGCTGAAGGGTGATACCCTGAAACCGGTCCCAGGATGCTTGTTTCCCCGTCCTCGGAGGACCTGGCCTGACAGGTCTGGCTGGACTGTTCCCATGAGGAACAGGGTCAAGACTGATTTGCATTTGGTTGGGCCCAAACTGGGGTGGCATGGTGAGCAAAAGAAGGATAAATTAACCCCAGATCTGTGACTGGGGGTGAGTGTTTGCATTGTTCGCCACTCCATCCATCATCCTTTTGTGCTGGTGGAATCAAGTGCAGGAAAGGATGTAGGCTGCTCAGCCAGAGCACAAAGGAGGGTGGCAAACATTTTGGTAACCTATAGAGAGCCACCTGGTCAGCTGTTCCTTGACACAAGATTCATGTTAGGGGAGAGAAGGCATGTTTGACACCAAACTCAACATATCTAGACGGTACCATAATGGAACTAGCAACCCAGGTCAACCAGGGCTTAAGTCCCATGTTATCCTATAGATCAGCCTGCACTTGTAGAGTACCTTAATGGAAAGGACGCTATGGAGGCATAGAAGGTCATGCTTGCATGCCTCACCTCAAATATAATGCATGCTACCTCCTGGGCAGAGGCCTTCCTTAAGGGTGTCTGGCATATATGTAAGTTAGTGCAGGGGACTGCACCACTCCTGGTGAAGGCACAGTCAAATTCAAGCAGTTTGCACCACTCTGGCAATCTGCAAAGGCAGGCCTGCCATCAGTAGTTTGCTTTTATCCTCCAGGGTGGCACAACCTCATACTGCAGCAGTGGGGACTCCTATACCACGTATGCCCTGGGAACCCTGGGTACAATTTACTAGGGGCTTACAAAGGGGTAAAGTTTTGCCAAACATAAATTCACCTTGTCAACCTAACAACTTATAGAGAGAATGGGGCCTGTTTAGCAGGTCTCAGTGCAGTATCAAAGTTGAGAAAAAAAGCTTTTAGGTGTTCAAAAGGGGACAAAAAATGGGGGGGGGCATCTGCAAAAAGGCCAGTTTTCTAAGACCACTCATTCTGAGTGGCAGCCCTTTTTGAAAAAGCTTACATTCAACAGCTTAATAAATGGTTTGCAACAAATTACTTGCTCAGAAAAGGCACTACAGTATCTGCATTTATTGTACATCTTGGCAACCTTATTATCTATTTCCTCTGAAAAGCAAGGGACCATGGTTTAAGGATATTTGAAGGAATAATGATTTTCTGAAAATGTTTTATAAGGAATAAAAAAAACATCAGCTGTGCTTGAACATATTACAAAAAGCTTCAGAGTTCCATGTTCTTTGGAATGTGACCTTCAGGCTCAATCCACTGTAGGGTCTCTGGACTCCTGGTGATGCTCGACATTCTTATATTGTGGGATACAGGGTACTTTATCTCATATATAATGAGGAAGACAAGATATAGGCCCTCATTCCGACCCTGGCGGTCATAGACCGCCAGGGCCGCGGGTGACGGAAGCACCGCCAACAGGCTGGCGGTGCTTCCTTGCCCATTCTGACCGCGGCGGTAAAGCCGCGGTCAGAAAACCGGGTCCGGCGGTTTCCCGCCGGATTTCCCCCGGCTGGGCGAATCCACCATGGCAGCGCTGCATTCTGACCCCCTTACCGCCAGCCTGTTTCTGGCGGTCTTTACCGCCAGGAACAGGATGGCGGGAACGGGTGTCCTGGGGTCCCTGGGAGCCCCTGCACTGCCCATGCCAAGGGCATGGGCAGTGCAGGGGCCCCCTAACAGGGCCCCAGCATGCTTTTCACTGTCTGCCTAGCAGACAGTGAAAAGCGCGACGGGTGCAACTGCACCCGTCGCACACCTGCAACACCGCCGGCTCCATTCGGAGCCGGATTCAGTGTTGCAGGCCCCTTTCCCGCTGGGCCGGCGGGAAAGTTGGAATGGCCCCAGCGGTCTTTTGACCGCGGGGCGGCCAAATGGCGGTTCCCTCCAGGCGGGCGGCAACCGCCGCCCGCCGGGGTCAGAATGACCTCCATAGTGTTCCACAATCTTTAGTGATTGTGGCTGAATATGGCACAGCAACCACAGGATCCTTTACAGTGATAACTTAAGGATCGGTGTTCTATAGGAGGTAAGTGATCTTCAGATGATAGTGTGTGCTTACTTCAGGGTGCTCTTTGCTAAATGTGTGAGCTCAATAAAGGGCAATTGATCTAGCAATAAGAAACATGCAAGCAATAATAAGCTTTAATAAAACATATTGGTGGGAATTCACTCCTACATTTGAAGCAAGCATGTAAAATTTAGGTACTCCAATTGCTCACCTATTTGCGCAGTAATGCATGTCAAGAATGAACAACAAGCCTTGACTTAAAGCTGTGGTACTCGAAGGAGGCAATCTCGATAAATATGGAACTTACAAGCCTGATTTCCTTGTGATCCAAACTGCACATTGTGTTTGCTTGTTAAGAGAGTGAATATAGCCTTAATAAATTTGCCATGTAAATCATTGAATCTGGAAGTCTCTGATAACTATTTCCTAAGAATGACATGCACAGTCTTTCCATCAGTTATGTCATATAACATATTTATGGGGTAATCAGCAGTGCATGTTGAACGTGGGAGTTATAGTTACTATAGGGCACAAGTTATAGTTACTTGAGCTAACTAAAACTAGTGAATTTTAGTATTTTTTATGTTAGAACATTACTTTGTCCCTGAAATGTTCATCTAAATATAAAGTTACTTTAACCTTTAGTTATTTCCATGTATTTCTAGGCTTTTTATAATGTAAAAAAAAACATTTTATTACCTTTCTTTGAACCTGCAGCCAGGCCGTGCATCCAACTCCCACGGGCAGCCAACCCCCTTCGGCAACCACTTACCATGGGTAGTCAACCCTCCATTAGCAGCCAGACTCATTCCACTCGCAGCAAAAGGCCAGGCCCTGCATCCAACCCATTAGTGTAGCTACCCTCCCCAAGCCGCTTTGGCCCTAGGAACCTTATCCCCCAGAGCTTTCTTAAAGGAAAATAAGTAGAGGGGGTGTAGTATTGTCCCTGTAGATCCCATCCCCGGGGCCAAAAGATATTTATAAAAGACACCAGCCTTGCAGCCACCATCTCTGAGCCACGAGGGGCCCCGGGGACCGCCACCCCATCGGTCTTTAAGGGGAGCCTATAGAGAGGTCAAAGAGTATGCAGTCCACATTTGAGGAGAAAGACGATAACAATCCTGAGGAGGAGAGTTTGCACTTATATGAGAAGGAGGAGGGTCTAGCCAGAGACCCTGAGCAGCAACTTCCTGCAGAGGAGAACAACTCAGACACAGAGGGGAAGATCCCTGCTGAAGAAAGGAGCAGTATGTTCACCCACCACCTGTCCTTTGAAGAGTTGGCAGACAGGAGGGATGAAAGGGAGTTCAGGCTGCATGGCCAAGCTTTGAATGGAGGCCCTAGAGGTAAAGAAACTGACCATGGAGGAGAGTGACTGGCTCATGAAAGGAGCCTCAGAGAACTGGATATAATTGCCCGACAGGTGGAATCCAGCAGTAATCTTGGCAGCAAAAATCCAGTGGTCCTCCAATGGCCACAAGAGGGTCCACATTCCAAATGACCTGGTGAATGACATTGCTGTCTGGAGTGACATAGATAGATTATTTAAGGCCTACGAAGTTGCCCTAGAAATGCACAGTGTCCCTGAAGAGTATTGGGGCCAGTTTCTGGAGACACATTCCCAATGAAGGGAGGGATGCCCTGTTCACTCGAGGGAAAGTTGAGATATCTACTCATGAAGGACACTCTCGCCAGAAAGTATGGACTTGCCCCAGAAAAGTACAGGCAGAAGTTCAGTGTCAGCCAGACCTAGGCAGTGGAAAGGCTGGATTCGCCAGAGCAAGACACCGGACAGATGTTCAGGGTAACAAAAGCCCAGGGGCACGTCTTTTTCCACCCCATGGCCCTGGTATTCCTGGAATTTGGTGGGGAGGTGACCGAGAGGAGAGT
Organism: Pleurodeles waltl; assembly: GCF_031143425.1. Lineage (NCBI taxonomy): Eukaryota > Metazoa > Chordata > Amphibia > Caudata > Salamandridae > Pleurodeles > Pleurodeles waltl. The sequence continues at coordinate 976,064,350 of NC_090447.1, forward strand.
CATAATTAGTCCCCAGATGCCCATTGACCGCATTCTGAAAAATGAGCTGTCCCTAGTGTTTGAAGAGCTGGAATGCTTAGCTGCCCAGGGTGCCCAGAAAACTCATGTTTCTCTGGGTATTACTCCCAAATGGAGACTACAGAGGCCCAGATGGAGGGGGAAGTGGGAGGAAGGACTCACCCCTGACTCCTGTTCAGCCTCAGGGTATAAATCATGGGCTGAGTGGCCAGTCGCAGGCTACCACCTCTGGAGTGGTGGGCGGTAGAGGGAAAGAAGGGTACCTAACACTTGGGGATATTGCTCCCCACTCTGAGAAACATTAGAGGTCAGAGAACCCTGGAGGCCTGGGTCTTGACACTGACAGCTGTCAGTGGTCTCTGTTGGTTTCTGCCTTCATGGGCAGAGTTGTCCTTGGGTTGGGGACAGAAGTCTGATCCAAGAGGTGGAATAGGCCACATCACTTTGTTGGCCATGGCAGTACTGTCTGCCTACTGGGATGCATCTGTGAGCAAATTAAGATTAGGTGTTGCACAGATAGGGTCCACAGTGAGGAGAAGGATTCCCCAAGGGACAGTTCAGTGGCCGAGGAGAGTGAATAAAGAAGAATCCAACTGTATTTAGAGGGACACAGAACTGACAAAGACCACTGTCTATGTTCTATTGCCTAAGCAGGAAACTCATCAAGGTATTGATTACTCTCCCCAGGCTTTTGGCTGGAGTGGTGTTGTGCTGGACTTGGCATTCTCTGTACAGTCACCCACAAAACATTTTGCTTTCAACCCTGCTATTTCTACTGAATTCATTGTGTTGGCGTTAGAACTCTATTCATTTTACTTCTGCTAACCAGTGCTAAGGTGCTTGTGTTTTATCCTGAAATCACAGTAAAATTGGCTTACATCTGACTGACATATTGAGTGTACTTATATGTCCCTAGTAAAGTGGTATTCCATATACCCAGAGCCCGTAAATTAAATGCTCTCAGGGGCCTGTAGCACTCATTGTGCCACTCACCAAAGAAGCCTTTTAAAACATGCCCCAGGCCTGCCATTGCACCCTGCTAGCAGTTTTAAACTGTCAATTCAACTTGGCAAAATAACCCCCTTGCCAAGCCTAAAAAACATTTTTCATATATATAAGTCACCCGAAGGTAGGCCATAAACAGCACTAGGGCAGGGTGCACTGTAATAACAAGGTTGCACATGTACTTTTAAGGTTTACTTGACCTAGTAGTGAAAACCTCCTAAATTAGTTTTTCAGTACTGTAAGGCCCACCTCTCTCATAGTATACCATTGGGTTATCTTATTACCTTTAATAAGTGTTCACATTAAATTGGAAACAAGTAGAAAAGTCATATTTGTTTCTGGGTCACATGAGTAGGTATGAGTGGCAGTTGACCTTTGTACATTCCTCCCAGACAGCCATCTCATAGAGTGATTAGATGTGCCTTGATAAGCTATCTCAGGCAGGATGGGGGGGGGGGAGCTGGGCACAGCTCCACTTGCGAATATAAGGGCTGTGCACTGCTCACACACAAAGTATTTCACAATAGCCTTTTTTGCCTTTAGCCAGGATGGAGTCAGGGCTAGGAGGCAGTAAATTCCAAGAACGTCCGAAAACAGTACTTCTGGGAACAGCATTGACAGCCAGCTGTGACTGCCAATGCGAACCTTCAGCAATGACCATCCGCGAACTCCGACAGGGTCTTTGCACTACAGGAAAGACCATCCATGATGCTCTCCCTGTTTCTCATGGCCTTCTTCACCGCAAACTAGATATGCGGAGCTGGACTTTGAAGGTAACACTTTCAGTTGGACTAACCTGGTTCCTGTATCCATCCCGTGTTCCATCGTGGTCGGCCTGAACTTGTAACTTTCTCCCGGTCTCCAGATAACAGTGAGTGCCTCTTTGTGCTTTTAGATGCAATACTTACTCGAAATCTTTGAAATTGCCTATCTCCAGTTCTACTGATTGGATCTGTGTTGTTTTGGTGTCAAATAATTTATCACATGTACTCTACTTTTCTAACTTAGCTTGGAAGTTTTCTTATGTTGTGTTTTCACTTTATTACTGATTGTGTGCTTCATAAATATTTTACACATTGCCTCTAGGTTAAGCTGGACAGCTTTTGTGCCAAACTCCTAGAAGGTTAAGCACAGGTTAATTTATTGAATTTAGTGGTTTTAGCCTATTCAACCAACAATCCAATTTCTCACAGAGGTCAATAACTGCTCAAGGTACAACTTACAACTCTTAGGTTTTTTCACAAGGTTAGGACCATGGCCCTAGACCTTTAGCAAAAGGTGATCTAACCAAAGATTGTAGTTTGTTAATTACTGGCCATAGTGGCAGTAAAATTAAAAGGAGGCAAGGATCCAGAGGGGAGCCGTATTTAATGTTGCTTGCAATCTTGGATAAAGATGCCAAGTCAAATTGAGGAAAAGCATTTAAATCTTTTTCATTGCCCTTAACTTTCATATGTACTGGTGGAAAAGTGCCTTCATAAGTTTCTTCCTTTATGTTGACAATTTTGTCAACTAAGTAATCATTAAGCTAATCACAACATAATTGTTACCTGCTTGTCTTCGGTTGATGTATGTTTTTTAAAATATATTTTTGTTTCCAAAGGTAAATTGTCTGTGTAAGGTGGTGTCAATCAAAAGGTTGAAGTCACCGTCCAGGACAATCTGGACATTGGTGGAGGGGAAGAGTGAGAGCTTTGCAGATAAGTAGTGCCAGAATTTAGGGTCACCTGTGGTGGGGGTAAAAATGTTCACTGCACAAAATTCTGTGGTACTATTCTGGAGGTGTGTAATCAGTCATATGCCATGATTATCTGGTTCTGATGTCATGATTGAGAGACCAGTTTTTTTAGAGATCAGGGTGGTTACACCATCCTTCTTAGAAATTGTTACAGGACAGGCAGTGTTAGAAACCCAACTTGAACACATGGAAAATGTTTCTTTGTGGCCTATCCTGGTTTCCTGGAGAAAGACTAAGTCGCTTTTGAGAGATTGACCATAATCAGAGTGTTTCCTGCATTTAACAGGGTGGTCCAGTTCTTTGTTATTAAGGGAAACAATCTCAAGTGATGGGGAACAGTGGTCAGCCATCCCAGCTAGAAAACTATGTAGTGAACATATCCTGGAGTGGGGCTGCTATATATGGTAATGGAAATGGAACTCAATGTGAGCACATTACTCATGGGGGATGGGGTAACCATAAGGATGAAAGGAAAAGAAATGAAAAAAAACATAGAGTATTGAGATAAAAAAGAAACCTCACTGTAGGGGGAAGGTCTCTAAGAGATGAGGTGTGGGAAACAGGCCAATGAGTATCGCGCACAAGAGTGAGAAAAGGGGCTCAGGCCCACCGCATCCATCAGTAGGTGGGATTATTGAAGAACACAGCACAGGTGGATGGTAAGTATAACTTGAAACAGTTGTCAAAGAATATTAAGCACTATTGAGGTTGAACACGGTTGACAACATTTGACAAAGCAGTTGGTAGGATGACCCTGAGAATTATACAATAAAAGCACATGGCAGCATGTAACATGATGGACATATAATACATGTAAAGCACTAGACTTGATGGATTCCAGTATTCATTGGAATGAGCTACAGGTTATGTAACAGTAATTAGTATGCATACACAAACAATGTAAAGCCTGGTTGGCGAGTTATAAAAGTAAAGAGAGTATACCAAGCTTCTGGGGGAATAGGTATATTTTACTTATGGCTTGCAGGAATGGACCTGAGTCAGTTGACAAAGAAATATTACGTATGATTGTCACTACCTAGGGTTGACAGAGCATGTCAAAGTAGGATTAGGAGTCAGAATAGGAGGTAGGACAACCTTGAACATTTTAGAGTTACAACATATGATAGCGTATGATGACGTCTGGAGATTGCAAAACCCCTCAGGTAGTGACTTCACCTTCTCCCCACCGCACAATACCTTCTGAGAATTGAGTATCTTCTGGTTGACTCCTCTCTACTTCAAAACACATACTCTGCGTCCATAGAGCCTAACACAATTTCAGACCATGCAGCTATCTCAATCGCTCTCCAGAACCTCCCCGTTCAATTCAAGGGTCGAACTTGGTGAATGAGCACTTAGGTTCTGGAGGATGATTGGACTGTACAAAGAACTAGCCCAATTCTTACAAGAAAATAAAGAATCAATGACCCTGATAATACTATGGGACATCCTGAAATGTGTTTTCAGAGGACAAAATATAAGGCGTATGTCTAGGAAAAATAAACTAATTATATCATCTCTTGATAGACTAACTGCTGAGGTAAAGGCCAAAGAATTGGTACATAGATAAAGTAATGATCCTTCAAACATGGCAGTAATAAAACAACTCAAAAATTAATTAAACTCTATCATCAATAAACATGCCCACCCAGGGCACAAGTCCTCAAAAATTAAGTGGGGGGACTAACCATGTTAGGCAGTATGCAAGTGACATCATGGTGCATGACATCACAGTGTGTGACATCACAGCATGTGGAATTGCATGTAGCATCACAGGCAGTGGAGTAACAGAGGGCCATGCAGCCCCCGCTGTGTGGGGGAGCTGTCCAAGCTCCAAGGGACCCTCTCATCACAGTACCCTGGCCTAACAGCTCCTGAGTGGGTCCAGAGGGAGGGCCTTCCATGTACTTTGCGGGGGGGCCCTCAAGTTTTGTTACACCACTGACCACAGGAAGTGGCATTACAACCCATGGCCTCACAAGAAGTGACATCAAATTTTAAGACCTCATACAGGTTTAGCAGGCCTGCCATGAGAACATTTCAGTGCATTTCAAAATTTAACAAATGAGAATTTACGTTGGGCTTGTGCCAAAAAAAGTGACGTAACCCTGATGCAAAATCTGGGCCTCAACTTATATTTTTTGGCAACAAGGAGAAATATGGCAATAATAAATCTGATCTGCTTAATTGGTTGCAAAGTATGTGTTTTAAAATATCTTATGCGTTTAAGGCACCTGCTGCAAGGATGTTTGTGTGCCCAGTAAATCTCAGAGAATAATAATAATCGTAAAATAACTTTGGAGGGTAACACATTTGCTGGAGAGATCTGTGTTTTGTCTAGCCTTAGTTTTGAATCAAAGTGGATGGTTAAGGTGTCTCCTGCAAAGCACATCATCTTACATGCAAATTACAGATTTTTATTTTATGTAGCTAGGTAAGCAAGTTACTGCTTTTAACACAGAGATCATTTTATTACTCACAATTCATAAATTGTAATCCTTCTAAAATCACATCGAACTAAGTAACTATGAAAGACATGCGACTCCTACACCTTGTAACTCTCGCTGCCTTATGTGACATATTTTCTAGTTTGATTTACACATTTGTAGGATTTATTTTCAATGTATAATGTGTGAGTGTGTAAGCGCTCTGACATGCTGCACTAGGATGAGTAGCACTATAAAAGAAAATAAAACAAAATAGTGGTATTTAAATAGTTATATGTACAAATACTGGAACAGACCAACAAATCTGACATTGTTACAGTAGATGTAAATTTCTTTGAAACGAGGATTGAACAAGTAAATAGCACGCCACTCTTAAATATTTGTGAAGGGGTAACAACAAGCTGTGTGCCTTTGTTTCAGCTCCCTTCCATATAGGTGTGAGGCGTCCGATAGCTCCCAGTCACTATAGTGGAAAAAAAGGAGACCCAATGGCCCCTTAAATTCGGCCTTTGTTATGGGCCCAGCTGGAGTCTGAAATATGAAAGCCTCCTCCACACCTGCACGTTGCTGCTGGAAAATGAAAACAGACAAGATGCAGGCGCTGCTGAATGTGTCCCGGTCCCTGAAAATTGCACCGGGACAAGTTCAACATATTTCAGTCGGGCCCACTTCTTGCAGGGTGGACGCCATCCACCCTGTGAAAATAGTGGGTGGGCACTATATATGTGTACCCTGGACTTGAGCCCTGTACCATCCATGGGTACATGCTCAGAAAGACAAGAAACTGTTCTACTTAAATAAGGCTGGTAGATCACTAGTAGTTTAACTGAAGTTCAAACACAATTCTAATATGGTCTGGAGTATCAAACATGCCCAGGCAAATTACAAACAATGACGGAGGAAATCCACAAAGCATTTCAGAAAATGTATCCCAAATTATACACTCCTTCCGTTAATATCACCAATGGTGCCTGTTTAGAATTCCTTCACAACCTTCCTCAACATTATTGATCATTTCTCCTCTCTTTCTGGTTATTCCCTAAACAGTCTTATAATTGGCAGATAAATCCCAGTCATCCAACATACATACATCTTTCTCCCTCTCATTGTGGAATAATAAGAACCTTCAGTCCACCAACTCAGTAACCTTTGGTTTGATATGGGCTACTAACAGTATCTCCTTGATACTAGATTAATATTTGGACTCCGAACCTTTGATGTTTGCAGCACTAAAGAGTAAAAAGGTGTCTCAAATATGGACTTCTACGACTTGGTACAAATCAAAGCAAAAGTGTCCAAGCTTCGTCTACTTCAGAAATCAACTCTTCCTAGAAGGTTGCTGTGGGGCACTAACCTGTTCGTCCCAGAAAGACACAATGCTGACCCACGTTGCTTGTTCTCAACTCCACCTAGACATTGCATGCCTCCCACTTACTTGTACGTGATCAGCATGGGAATGTTCCAGGGAAAAGAGGATGGATGAGAGAGAGAGAGAAACATGACATGCCCTGGCAGGATCAGGATAGCTAGCGGTGGTCTGTGAAGAGCGGATAACTCATATGATGAATTAAACATTTAGTCAAATAACACTTCTCATGTAACCGACATACTAAAACTTCTCTTCGCACAAACAAGGTGTGCCCGTCAGGGTCTCCTTTCCTGCTTTTGATGGCTCTCCCCTTTCTCTAGGGATCTTCAACAAACAGTATGGAACCTGCAACCAGATACAATATTTAGCCTTCTATACTATCTACATGTATTCCCACTTTGTTCCCAAGTCAATGTGGACCCACTGGAAGACCTACCTAAATTGTTGAAGAAATTCAGTGTACACCTTGCTCGTTGGGTCTTGATGAGACTTTCTAAAACGCAGTCACACTCACAATTATAGACATATAACAGGCAATAAATAATGAAAATCAATTGTTAAGTGTTTAGATTTCTCAAATATTCAGGGATTAATCAGCACAGCGTGTTAGTATTTGAAAGAACACAGTTCAGTGTTTTAACTACACTGAGAGCATAGGGTTAATATACTAAAGCCCACTTTCATATGTCATTAGTGTCATCACTGTTACATCACAGTGACAATTGAACATGGAAATAACAGACCTTTGATTCACATTTTGAAACTTTATCATAGGCAACAATTGGTATCACAAATATGCTACACAAAACTCAACTATAAGAAACATGTTCATTGTACATCACTAAAATAACAATTGTCCAACACGTGCTCAAAGCTGTAAGGTCAATGCTAGCTAACAACAATGAGTGTTATTAATTGGCAGACAGCAAGCATTCAAGTAACCAACGACACTGATACCATGCCCTTCTATTGCGCGCTGCCCGTCTGTACTTCTGGCAATCAACCATCAAAGGTAACCAGTAAGAAGCCTTTCAAGCACGTGCAGCACATTACTGCCTTTTACAATGCTAATCTTCTTGATCTCTTCTTTTCTAGGATCGACATCAGCAATGCTGGGCTGTGGAATAGAAGATCGAGAAACAGGCACGGAGAAGCAGAGAATCCCAATCTGCATCTGAAGACCTCTGACAGCAAACAATCACTGCAAGACTGGTGTGGCTTTAAATACATGCTGCACCTGGCCAGACCCAGTCTGAGTCACCTGGCCACACCTAGCCTGAGTCATGAGGATGCCACAAGCTCAGGCAACAAGTTGACACGTTCCCCAGATTACTACATGAGTTCTAAACCAAGCTTTGGCTCAAGTAAACATTTCTCAAAGGCAATACCAATAATTGCCCAGGCAAGGGCAGGTGATTTGCTTAAGGCACACTTTACTAAGTGCCAGATGTGGGTTCTGAAGCATATTCTGGTTTGCAGGCCCGACAGTTGAAGCTCATACACTCTAGCGGTCACACTGCATCCAAAATCTATAAATTACTCAATAATGCCAATCCACATCATAACCCCCCTCTACTGAAAAAATTGTTTTTTTTCCCTCTAAATACTCATCACTCCGCCATACTTTTTAGAATAGAACTTAAAGACACCATCAACTGCTGGGCCTGCAATTCATCACCTGGCAATGATGAACATGTGTTCTTTTCATGCCCCTGCCTGTCTTCGTCCAGTCAGGCATCTCCTCCCAATTGCAAAACATTTTCTAAATTGTCATGACCCTAAACATCTCACTGATAACCTAGGGTTCACACTTGGGTGAATCATCAATCCAAGATTCAGACTTTGCTGTTCTAGATCTGCTACTCACATTGCACTTTTAAGGTCATACTAATTGATTGGAAATCCATTAATAAAGGGCCAGATGTCTGTAGATGCAATTTTTGCATTTCCTAAATAGCAACTGCATAGAAATCACTATTCAGGAAACGTAAAATGCTATGTTCCAAGATACCGACTTCATAATAGCGTTTCCTACAAAGTAGGAATCTCTATTAGAAAGTCTCAAATAAGAAAACCCATGCCACTTGTGACAATGGCCCAGTTTTGCATTTCCCAAATAGCGATTTCCTACCAGGAAATCGCTATTTGGGAAATGCAAAACCAAGGATGGCTGTGGGCAAAAGGCCCCCCAAAATGCATCCCAAAAATAGTAGTACACATGTACAGCACACATTTGCCCAGGGGGCATGTGTATGCTCTATTGACATTTAAAAAAAGCATTTTGAGGTATTTTTTTGAATTGCACATGGTAATTATCGACTTGAAATTGATGGTAATTGCATTTCCTAAATGCCTAATTGACATTTAGGAAATGCTTTGTACATCTGAATAGGAATCGTAAATAGGTAATTTCCACTTGTGATTTACTATTCAGAGGATCGCAAATTGCGATTTCTACTGGGTAGAAATTGCAATTTGCGATTCCCTAAAGGGCTTTGAACACCGGAAAAGCGTATTTTGCATTTCTTAATGGCCTAAAATAGCGATTCGGACTGTTAAGAAATGCAAAATGGCTTTGTACATCTGGCCCAATGTCTCTTATCACACGTGGTGAACGTGGGTTAGTTACCTTAGAAACACACATATATGTACCAGTCCTTTAACAAAGGCAACACCTCTACATTGCAATGTATGTGGGAAACACTTGACATCTTTAGTCGGCGAGTCTGGAGAAGTGTGACACAATGGTTAGAGCGGCAGAGCTTTATGCAGAGATCTCACCTGGGACCAGAGTTCAATTCCCACCTCGGAGGGTCTTGGGCTCAATTCCCTTGGACCAAATAATTCTCGCCTCAGTGCCTAATCTAACTAATGGGTCCCACTCTGTAACTCTGGGCAATAGCTTTCTTAATCTGCACAACAGCCCTGACAGCGCTTGGATGCCTGGCTTCACCCCTGGGGGTTGCCCAGGAGTGGGTGCCTCACAGGGAAAAGCCAGGAGGGGTTCCACAGTGGTATGCGTACAGCGCCTTGAGACCCTAACAGGTGAGTAGTGTGCTATACAAGTGTGAAGTTTACTCACAATCTGCCTGTACAATAATGGAACTCTCAGACACAGACTCCTGTCACAATCCTCACATGGTACTTCACTAATGACCTATGTGACTTCCTCCTTCCTCACCTCTTCTTACTCTTCCATCTCTCCTTAATGTGTTGTTTTTTAGTTCTACAATTCAAGGTTGACCACCCAGGAGCCAACCACAATTCCAATGTCTTACTGCAAAGGACTATTTCCAATTGTCTTTTTGAATGATAATTCCAGTGCTAAATGTTTAGTCCCCAAGTACAAGCTTGCTTTAAGAGGCATGTGACTTCCTTACATTGCCATTTTGTTACTCTTGTGATTTTGTTGTTACTGTGCTCCTGTGTTCTGTCTCATCCTACCTATGTGGGCATTTTGCATTACATCACTTTGCTTTCACTGTTTCACTTTAAGAATACTAATAAAATATTTAGAACAAAAACATCATATTTTTGTTTTGTGATAGTTGGACTCTCGCTCCTAGGCGAGACTGCTTCTGGTTTTGGTATGACAGCACTTTTGTTTGTAGCCGACTAGGTCACTCCTACAACAAGTCACAACTGATGGCCCAACCCTTCCAGCTTACATGCAGTACCTCACCAATAACCCAAACAGTAAAAGGTGATTTCTGGCAGCCTTTACGCATAGACTGTAGAGTGCAACATCTCACGGGAGTGGTGGTGGAATGGATGTTATCCTCTTCTCACGTTAGCAATAAGTCTCAGTCACACACAGGCAATAAAGAAGATGCAGGAGAGTTTTCAATAGGTTTATTAAAAAGATAAGACTGCACTATATGGTAAAATGCATGAGCTGCAAAGATTAGGATAACTACAAAGAAAATAAGCATGTTTGTGAGGATGAGAGTTATAAGTATAAAGACCCCCACCATCTTACAATAAACATGGAATGTAAAAACTCTAATGCAAGGAACCTAATCCCTAACCAATGAGAGATAGGTATGTTAAACCTTGCCCCACCCCAATAAACATGAAATGTAAAAACTTTAGCGTAGAGAACCTAATCCCTAACTTAGTGAGAGCTAGGTGTGTTAAACCTTGTCCATGCGACACCATGGAATGAGGTCTGTAGATCAGACTCCATGGTGACACGAAGACTGGGTCTGCATCAAGGTGACATGCAGCATAGATGGCATCAATAGCATCTGGTAGCAATCCCTCTGATAACCTTGTCTGTGTCAGATGTATTTATACAGATCTTGTAGGACCCTGACACAGGTATGCTCCCAAACAATAGAAAAGGGGGCAGGGTTGTGGTAGCAATTATACAAACAATTCCCACGAAAAGTGCATTATGTTTCTGTCACACATAAGTGGGAAAGGAACATGATGTGAATACCTACGTACACCACTTAATTTTGACACTTTCATAGAGTAGCACTGATAACATAAATCAAAACATTGCTCTAACTCTAAACAAAAGAAAGCCATCTTACAAGAAATAATAAAATAGATAGGCTACGACAGAGCAAGCTAAGTAGGTTTAAAGTCACTAGGTGATGGGGGCACAGGCCTGCAAGCCAGAAGGCTAAACTAAACTACTGAGACCCATTAAAATGAGACAGGATCCACTACAGTTTAATAGTGGAAATTTCTGTCCTACTAGTATATGATATTTGTTAAACTTTACACCATTGGGTGGTAGTCCCCCGAACTATTTTCCTTCACCGTCCTGTTTTACTGAATTTTTCTTTGTTGGTGGTGAAGTGGAAATTGTGTCTTAATCTCTGACGTCAAAACAACTGAGTAGAAATCGCAATTTGCGATTCCCTAAAGGAATTTGTACATCTAAAAAACCCATTTTGCATTTCTTAACGGCCAAAAATAGTGATTCAGACCGTTAAGAAATGCAAAATGGCTCTGTACTTCTGACCCAATGTCTCTTAACACACGTAGTAGGCATGAGTTACTTACCTTAGAAGCACATATATATATCAGTCCAGTAACAAAGGCAACACTTAAACATCACAATGTATATACGAAAAACTTGACGTCTTTAATGGCAATCTGCCCATACAACTGTCTTTTTGAATGATAATTCCAGTGCTAAATGTCCCGTCCCCAACTACTAGCTTGCACTAAGACACAATTGACTTCCTTACACTGTCAATTTGTTATTCTTGTGATTTTATTGTTACTGTGCTCCTGTGTTGTCTCCAAGCCCACGTATGTAGGCATTTTGTATTACATTGCTTTGCTTTCACTGTTTTACTTAAAAAATATTAATAAAATATTTAGAAGAAAAAAATATTTTTGTTTAATAGGGAATTTTTGTCCTACTAGCATATGATATTTGTTAAACCTGACACTTATTGAGTGATAGTCTCCAAACTATTTTCCTTCACAGTCCTGCTTTACTGAATTTGTTTTTGTTGGTGGTGCAGTGTAAATTGTGGATCTACCTATGATGTCACAATTTCAAATTATATGTACATGTAACATATTACATACTGAGTGTTCTAACGTTATTAATGTAAAGTGCTGCACTTGAATTCAATATTGATTTGCATTCACTGTAGAGCTAGGAAATCATATACCCTGTGCCTTAACCTTATAAAATGCAATTTAATAATTTGTAGTAAATTCAAAACCATCTTCACATTAATGAAATCTATTTGCCTTAGACTCAAGAAGGATTTATGTAGACATGTGCACTAATGTTTTACAGCTCAATGCTAATATGCATTTCTTAGTTGCATTTACCTTCATGTATTAAAATGTATTTCTGTTATTCTAACTGTAATATGATGCTTTATTTGAGATAATGTAAACAACATTTACTTCATTTGAAGTTAGACATGAACACAATTAACCTCAATTAAATGTGCATTAGTGAGTAATACTCTAAATTGACATAACTAGGCCTGAATTCTTTTGACCTGAGAAACTGTTTTTCGTTTCTGCTTGCCTGTCTTTTCTTTGCAGGTGCATTCACATGAATTGTTAGAATAGATGTAGTAGTGTTTTGGTAATAGGGTATCTGGGAAAAGGACCTTGATGGAAGAACATGGAGAAACTGAACAATTCAAATTTGTTACAGGTGATGTCCAGGTGACCAAGGACAGCATTCTTCTCCAGAATGGTTTGGGAAAATCTGTGAATGTTACAATTTACAACGTGAGACTGGAAAGGTCAATGGAGCTCCTGATGGTGTGATTATGGGTGTTAGCTAACCAATTTATGTGATATAAACTAGTGTTGTCACAAATTGATTTCAGATACTATCCCTCTAGATTTTGAGAGGTACAGACCTCTGACTCTTCCTGTGCTCTTCGGCTTTGCTGAGTGTGGCTTAGGCTAACACTGAGGGGCAGATTTACAAGAAAGTGGTACATCTGTCCCGAAGCACCACTTTTCTTTGCATCCCCCTTGCAATTACAATAAAGTACGGCACACAATGGCGGTTGTTACCACAACAGCGTCAAAATATTTGATGCTGTTGTGGCACTTTGCTGCACTAGCGTCAAAAATGTTGATGTTAGTGCAGCAAAGCACAGGGAGGCCCATAGATTATTATGGTGTGTCACCTTAATGCCTGCCCTGAGAAAATCTTGTAAATTTCATGGCATCATTTTTTTCGGGCCTCCCTGCATGGGAATGTCCTCCTTGCATACATTATGCCTGATGCAGGCATAATGTGGTGCAAGAGGTTGCAAAGTGGCGCAATGCATGTATTGTGCCTCTTTGTGAATATGGAGTAGGGGAAATAAAAATGACTCTAAGGCGGCATTAAGGCAGCACTAGGGCCTTGTAAATCTGCCCCTCAGTTTTCTCTCAAAGACTCTTGACTAAGTTTCTGAATAGGGGACACCTTCCCCTTCTCTATATGTCCATGCTATATGTTTTCTTTGGCAGTAGCTTCCTGACTTTTGAGATTTTCCCCCATGATTTTGTAGATTACTTTAGGCAGATGTTCTTAGATTGTGCCCATGTAGTGGAGAGAAGACTTTTCTCTGAACATCAAATTGTTTTTGCTAATATTCTGGATTGCTGTAACCAAACTCTTGGTTTGCCTTATGCTAATTCTTCTAAACTTCTTCAGGAGGTTTGGTTATCCTGTTGATATTCTGTATCTCTACAGTATGTTTTTGAGATTTGTTTTTCTCTCCAGAAACAGATGTGGGTGTACTATACGGGATCCCCGCACTGCAAAGACTGGCACCAGGTATAAATACTGGGCCTCTTGAACCATTCATCAGATCACTTCTGGACCTGTGAAAGACTAATAAGAAAGACTGCCTGGCTGCCCTGCTGCCCAAGGAAGAAAGCCTGTACTTGCTTCTTGAACTCCGGACCACCAGAGTGACACCGAGGGCTAACTGGCTGGCCTCATGTTCTGAGCTACAGGGACAAAACAAGCTCCAGGGGCCTCCATGCATTTGCCCAGCTGAACTGTTGTAAGAGGACCTGCAGATGAACCTGTCTGAACTCTGTTGGCTTCTGCTGGAGTCAGTAATTAGTCTCCAAAAGGTGTCCCCCCAGGCCCTGGACCTTTGGCTGTCATCAGAGTGCACTCCTGTGCCAAGAATGGAAGAAATCCTGAAGTTTTGGGATCTTTGAAACCCCGAACTGGCCAATTTGTGTTGAGACTCTGCCTCCTGCAGCAACTGTCAATGAGAAGCTCTAGTGAACCTGACTCTTTGCTCTACAGCAACCGCCATTGACAATTGACAACGCAAGATATGCCCTTTGTACTACAGCAACGACAGCCCGGGGTGACTGCCAAGGTAAAGTTCCAGCAATGACTGACCATGACCCCATGCCTGCTCTTCTCAGCCTTCTCCACCACAGCCTTGACTGATCGCACCGGACTTTCAAAAGGTAACATTTCAACAGGACTAGGCTAGTCCCTGTATCCAGCCCATGCTCCATTATGGGTGGCCTGAACTTCAAACTGTTCCCCAGTCTAACACAACCAGATGACTGTGTTGCGATTTGTGCTTTTAGGTGCTATACTCACCTAAAACTTTAAAATTGCATATCTCTGGTTCTACTGACTGGGTTTTTGTTGCTCTGTTATTATTTTATGTATTAAACTGTATTTTATTATTTAAATTGGTGTGGGTTTTTTGCTGCATACATAATTTAAACATTGCCTTTAAGTTAAGCCTGGCTGCTTTTGTACAACACTATAGGAGGGTTAAGCACTGGTTAACTGGTGAATTTTGTGGTTCACACTAACAGGGATTGTGGTTGTTGCTTGAGATGGTTATCCCAGCCCTCTCAAATCAAAATCCCCTCTTCCTACAATAATTAGTAATACTCTAAACATTCTTCCATTCTATCTAGGCTCTATGAGACGAGTTCAAATCTCACTTTTGTTTAACCTCACCCTGTAATCTTTTGTATCCTAGAAATACTGCCTATCACATTGTTTTACAACTTAACTAAAAATTGAATTCATTTGGCAAACACACAAAATATCGCAATGCCTATTTCTGCTAAGTGATAAACTTTGAAGTGTATATGGTCAATTATATTGTTCAGTGCAAAATATGAGAGAGTAATACAACTCATATGTGTATTATATTATCATTAATACTTCAGAGGTAGTCATTATTAAAATATTTATGTTCCTCCGTACTAATAGAAAAACAGACTTGGAAACAATAACAGGAACTACTTAAATCTGTTTCGAGGTGTTCTGGATTTTAATGAAAGTCGGATGTTTGCTTTGAAAAAAATGTAGGTACCCCTAGTAGTAATATAGAAGGAAGTATACTTTACTATGGAAATATACATTTATTTGAACTGGGGTGAAAATCTAGGTTTCTCGGAAATTATTTATTTCTGCACATTAAAAAGAACACAATGATATATACCTCTGCAACACAGAACAACATAAAAGGGTTATTTCTCCACGACATTATTGGCTTGCTTTGTTATTGGTTTATTCTGCAACTTTGCATTTCAGTGATTCCCAGTGGTAAATTGAAATGTTAAATATACTATGCCAAAAATGTGCAATGATGAATGGAAACAAATTAGACATATTACTCCATGTCGCAGGTGGTATTGAGCTCTTCTAAAATGCATTATCGGGCCAATTTAAAACAGAAGAATCAAAGTAATTGATTAGCTGCAGGGGTAATGTATACCGCGTCAATATCCGTGCCTGCTCTAGACTGCTTTCAGAAGAGCTTCAAGAGCTGACTGGCAACAACATCAACAAAATGACGATACATATAAGTGATCAGCAGAAGGCATAAATGACGAAAATTGGAGGGGAAAAATCCACTACAGGGGTTCTTTCAGCGTCCTCGCTGCCTGTAATGCATTATTATATACGTGGACTGCACATCAGTAATTTTTTTGGGAAAATGAAAACGGAATAATCTGGCAAACAATCTATGATATTTTTTTGATTTTTCATATGACAGCAAAAGATGGGTCGGTGGCTGCTCAAAGTCCAACTTTTTTTTTTTTACAGAATATTGCCATTGGAGAACTGCTGCCTAACAGTATCTTCCCCTGCTTTACTGTACGAAGGCCTTAAAGAAGGAACGGCAACTGCATCGCCCTCTTAATTATGAATGAGATGATTATTCATTTGCAGTGAATTTGAATGTTTTTCATTTTTCAGCAGATGCTTCCAGTGAGAACCATTGCCAGTGCATTAACGTCTCATTAGCCACTCATCCTCCCTGCTGATTCTATTCCTAGAAAATGGCCAGCGAATACATTGATGAATCCGTTTTTTAATGGTTACAGCATTCATCGGGTTTAATTCAACAACATGTGAGCGAAAAATGTGTGTTTGTGCGCTGGTGTCGTTGCATGTTAAGCTGTCTATTAAAGTACTATTTTTGTCATTTCAGGGCGGACATGCTAGGTGCGTAGATTTACTCCCTTTTGGAATTCACAAAGGGCTTGATTAGGAATGCCATAGTGTCCTGTGCAAAAATTGTGTCACACGAAAAAATCCATCATCTAGGTGTTCGGATTTTATTTTGTGCTATAATTATCCTCCATTACATGTGGTGTCTGCAAAAAGGAGCATAACATGCAGATTTTTGTGTTTAGCGCACCAAAATCTGCATATTTCAATATTTTCTGAGCGTATTTCCCCCGGTGAATTTTTGCAGTTTTGACCTGCCAAAGTTTATCTGGTGCATGCAGATTTGTTCACAACTGGTATTCAATGTATAATAAATTCCCCGTAACTCATAATTGTAACAGAAGTGGGTAAACACAAATTAACCAGGCCCTAAGTGTTCCCATTTTATGACAAAAAAAACAGAAATAGTAAATGGTTTTCAGCCATACGCCTGGAAAGCCTTTTATCATTGTAACTGTAGCAAAGCAGAAATGCTGCTGCTTGCTCAGTTGTATTTAGTGCGTAACTACAGATGGGGATGTTCAATCACATTTCTGCAACTGCATTTCTTCTTTATATTGATGGGGAAAATAATTTTCAGTCATTGATCTCCCACTGCCATATGGGAAACCCTAATCCTGGGAAGCGGCAGTTCAAATGCAGACATAAAAAGGGAATTCATATTTTTTAATTATATGCTTATCACATGCAAGGGGCTCCATGCAGGCCCGAATCACAAAAAAACTGAAAGTAGAAGTGTGCGGGGCGCTTCACACCACCACCTGAATGCACTTGTAAACTTTTTTTTGCAATTCACAATCAGTCCCAGAGGTTCTCGACACTTTATGGTGGCGTGGATGGAGCAGCTGCTGCTCCCTGTTCCTGAGTGTTCAGTGACATCCATATGAAGGGCGAGGTGCCTGTGATTCAACACTTGCTGTAGTAGTAGTAGGCAAAAATTCAGTCGAATCACCTGTCTAAACGTTTTCCAGAGCCCCATAGCTCTAATGTGGCAAAGTGCTCTTGGCCTAATGTGTTTGAAAGGGTTTGCAGGTTAGGGCATAGCAATATGCGAAAGAAGGATAGGCAACACTGGACGTATGCAATCTTTTGGAACTAATACTTTCACATGCTTTAAATGAAAATATGCAATATTTTGGAACTAACACTTTCACATGCTTTAAATATAATACATGTTGGTAGTAGTGGTTTACAATCACACTTATACATACTCATATGTAAGTGGGTAGAATATGATCTTTGAGCACTGTAAAAGTAATTTGGGTTGGTACTTTGTAGGTATGAAAACACCCTACTACCAGGGGTGTAAATTCACACTGAACCACAAGATCCACTGTAATTGCATCTGTAATTGTAATTTTAATTGTATTCATATAGTGTCTACCACTTCTTATGAGGTGTAAAAGCGCTTTTCAGCGAGTAGCACTCTACTCCGGAACTCAAAAGGAATAGTGGTGGATTAGCATAGGGAAATACGAGTTAGTTTTAGTGGTGGGTATGTGAGTCTGTTAATTGGATTGAATAAAATAATGGAGGGATAAAAGAGGGAAGAATAAAAAAAAATGGGATGTTATAGTAGTAAAATGAGGTTTGTGGTGAGTAAAAGGTGACATGGAGGAAGGGAGAGTCTGCAGAAAAGGATTAGGGAGATCATAGTTGTAAAATGAGGTTTGGGATGAGTCAAAGAAGAAATGCATGAGGGAAGAGTTTGGAAGGGGTGTTTATGATATCATAGTAGTAAACTGAAGTTTGGGGTGAGCCAGGATAGACCAAGGAGGGAAGAGTCTAGGAAGGGTTATTCTGGGGATTATAATAGTAGAATGAGGTTTGGGATGAGTCAGAGCGTGGTGTTAGAGGCTAGATTGAGAGAGGTATAGGGTGAGACAGCAGTGCATTGAAGAGAGTGAATGCTTTATTCCCCTACTGTAGTAGTAAAGTAATACATAAATAGATACATTACTAAAGAGAAAGGTATATATGCATAAAGAAATTAATATATTGAGATTTAAAGTTGTATTCTATAAACACAGACTTTCAAGTGTTGCAGAACTTGAAGGTCATTTGTTTGTATATTTTTATAACTCACTGAGAATGTTACACTATTCATCCTCAGGAGAAATGGAGTGAAAACTTTGCATGGCAAATGTTTAGTTGCATTATTTAAGGCACTGACTCATAACGTAGCCATCAGTCCTAAACAACTGGCCCGCTACTGATACATGGCACTATGCAGCAGCCTTTAAGAGGCATGCCACAACTGCAGTGGACCAGAGTACAAGTGTCCCTTCACAGGCATCAAGACCAAGAGCCCTAGTGCATTATCTAGTATCACTGTGGCTATCCAATGACCAAAGTCCCTGTATTTTGAAGACTTCACTCATCCAAACAAGGATCTACGCTTAACTGGTAGTACCTAAGTCATAAATTCTTTCTACTGCATGGCCTGTTCATAGTTCACTTTAATCTTGTGCTTGCTTTCTTCAAGCCAGGCCGATGGGTCATGTACTCTTTGCCACACATAAAGGAGTCATTGAGGTTGGGATAGTCAGATGGCTTTGGAGCTGCATCGAGCAGACCCACAGCTTCTAGGATCCTCTCTTGCCTGAAAGCTGTAACCACAGCAAATGTCTGACCCAGCAGCACCAGCCCCTTCTAGCACAGCAAAACACATTTTTCAATGGCACTGGATTCCTTGGAGGCAGTATTTGCAGCTGCATCTTTGTGGCCTGCATCATGTTGAGCTCATGTTCTTTGCAGGCCAGAAGCAGGGGGTAAGCACTCTTCAAAAGAGTCTGAAAGATTGTTAATTGCTTATCAAGGGGGTTTATGATTTTACTAAAGGTGAACCTCTTTGTCACATTCCCTGTGCCCACTAGCAGGTAGAAGGAGTCTTTAAAAAGGAGGTGGCCGCCTTGGGCGATTTCACCAGTGGGAATGTCAGGTCTCTTTGTTCAACTTCTCTAACAGAATGGGTTTGAACAATTTTAGAGAATGGTTAGTGGGAAAAGCCACTGGCTGCAGACTTTGTAGTAGGATCCTGCATGGGCTGCTGGATCCCATGTTTGAGAAAAGGAAGCAGAACTTTTTTGGGTCGAGAGTGGTATTAGGCTTTAGGTGGTTTGGGATTTAGAACAATTGAAGAGTATCTATTTGGTGGTAGTTGTTGGAGTCAGTTGCATCAAAAGCTGTTTTCTAGGGTCTGAATGGAAAATTTCCTTTGAGGTATGAACTTCCACATTTTTTCCAGTAGGATTGCCAAGTGAATTGCAGAATTGTTTTGGTGTGTAATAGCTACTGTTGTGCACTGTGGGGTAATTAAACTTTGCAATTGTTTGAAGTGTTCCCATGCACAGTTTATGGCTCACAGGACTCTACAAAGAAGTGTTTGTTTTTGACTTGAGAAATGGCCTTGTGGTAGGCAAATCTTCCATATTGAGGGTCTTGAGCAGCAGTTCAGGGTGACGATCTGCACCAGGCTGGAAATAAAGACCAAGACATAAGAGAACAAGAAGTTCTATTTTAATTAGGCTCTGGCATTCTGAAGTGGTGTGCAGGTGTTCTCTAGCTGAAATATGGTCAAGCATAAAGACTCCTGAAGTGGTTATGTGGTTGTGGTGAAGTCAACTAAGGGCTAGAGGTTTGTCAGCCTGGTTTGGAAAGTCTTTAAAAAAAATCCTGTCAGGCCTAAGGATCAGAGGTTTCTTGTCATTGTTTTATTTGAACTGTAGGGAGAGGAGAGAGTTCGGAGTTGAGTATAGCATTCTGGTCAAACCATGACGGTAAGTTGCACTAGATGTTTGGCTTGTAGGTCATCTTAGACTACTTTGTTGAAGGAGCAACTTAGTGAATATTCAAGATTTAGAAGTTCCGCTGGATCACAGGATAGAATTGTCCACTAGCAAGAAACTGATCTCTGGAATCAGGAGGTGGGTTGGCAGTGGAGGAAGAGGTCCAATAAGTGTGGCAGGCAGCATTCATAGAATGAGATGGGCTGGGTCAGCTGTATATCATGATTTTGTATGTGTTGTTGGGTGAGGCTTGGAAGAGCCAAGCTATCTCAAGAGATCTGCTGGTGCGAAGTATACTTTTGGAAAATAAGTTAGCTCTTATGCATTGTGGATACTCCACTTAGCTTGCCTGATAGTGTGTTAGTGAAAATTAGAGCATGTAGGGGCATAAAAAATATTTTTTTGTTGTGCTTGAATATCTGCTACTGCAGATGTGTGTATTAAGGTAAATCTTCAGAAAAACTGTCAATGGTACTTTTTCTTTTGATGGTGGTAAAAACACTGTGCTATGGAGTGTATTAACTAGAACCTTCTTGCCATGTACTTCGAGGAAGAATGCTAGTAAACTTAAGAATAATGTTTTGAACTTCAACATATTTATGTGACGTATATCTTCTTGAAAACAAAGGTTGTGTGCCAGCCAAATAAGCACAGAGATACCTTGTCATACTCTGAAGCATCCTCTGATGAGAACCAGAAGTATTTCCTGTGAGATTGCCTGAGGAGAATGTAAAAGCAGGCATCCTTTTTATTTGGAGCAAATAATCATTTCCTTAATTGAAGAATCAAAAGGATTAGTGCCACAGTCTTCATCTTAAAGGACTCCTTTGGAGATACAAGTACATGCATGCATGCATGTCTAAAATAGAATGAGAACAACCAGACTTCTTGTTAAAAATAGAAAAAGAGTGAAAGAAAGAAAATTATTTGGCTGCCAGTTAAAAAAATTGTTGGGAAGTACCTGCATTCTCTTGATTCAAATTGAGCAATCTGCTTAGGTAGCAATGTTTCTCCATTTAATTACTAATGTTAGACTTCATCTTGGGGAACTGAGATGGGAGCAGTAGGAAATGTTCTTCTGCTGAAAGACTTAGGGCCTGATTTAGAAGTCAGCGGAGGGGAATACTCTGTTACAAACGAGACGGATATCACATCTGTTGTATGATGATCCCATTCTACCCTATGGAATCATAATACGTCAGACTGAAAATCCATCACATTTGCGGCGGAGTATTCCCTCTGCTGACTTCTAAATCAGGCCCTTAGACTCTACACCAATGCATTCTAAACATTTCAGAACCATGACCCAGTTTTTAGAACAAAAAGCTTTTGTGAGCCATCTAGCTTTAATGGATATGAGGCAGGGAAATTTATTAACATAATAACAGCAATAGTTTGTAAGCATCACAACCTTAACCATGCCCTCTTCTATCTAGTTGTGGCCAAGATATTGATCTGCCTTTAAAAGTAGCAGATGGTGAACTGCATTCTAGAGCTGGAACTCTTTTCAGAGTGGTGTGCTACCCTGTGGCATCCTCTCACTAAAATTGTATGGCTTCTGAAAAAGCTTAAAGTTGATACCAGAGATTTTAACAAATTTATTCATTTTTGTATTAACACGAAGGCCAGTGGTGCATGGAGCACAAGAGTACATTACACAAGCTCAGATTCATTTTACTACAAGCACTGTAGAATAAGGGCCTGATTTAGTTCTTGGAAGTCTTACAGCCAAGCTGCATCAGTGGCGGGTCTCAAAAGACTGTCACATCAGTGGTCTCCCGTCTGCCGTGTTGAGATGCATTGCGGCAAAGTCACAGACAGCTACAACAAAGTGTACTCCATCGCACCAGCTGCATCCCCCAACCACCTCAGCGGAATTTGATGTCAACAATTAGTACTCTATTTCTGTCTTGACAGCAGCATCCCGCCAAGCCTGGTTAGATCACAGAGTTGTGCTAGCTGTGTGTCAGTGGCGGGCTCATGATGGTGGGAGTTTGTGGCTTACCCGTTCAGTATAGTACCATGGCTGTGGCCATTGGTTGAATGCTAGAAGCCCACACCTGTTGCAAATTGGACAATTAGGAACACCTGCAAAACACACTATAAAACACACTCCATTTCAGACAATGATCCTTTGCCATTACACCCCAGCAGATCATTTGGATACAGGAATTTTCACACAGGAGCCAGGTTTTTTTCTGTGTTACTCTCCCTCTGTTTTTTTGTTACTATTAGTTTTGTTGTTCCTCCATCATCTTTAGGCACTCTTTTTCATAATTAATCACAGTAACAGGGAAAAGAAATCCCCTTTCACAAGCGGAGAGTTGGCTGTCATGGTGGATAAATCATTATAGTAGAGCCACAATTGTTCAGAGCACAAGTCCAAAATACATTTTCCCAGAAAAAGCAAATGTGGGCCAGAGCAGTGGACAGGGTGAATGGAGTAGCCAACAACCTGCGTACACAGGAGGAGATTAGGAAGAGGTTGAATGCCCTGTGGGGGAAGATTCATTCACTAGACTCTAAGCATAACCTGGAGGCCCAGAAGATTGGTAGTGGTTCTTCGCTCCTCCATTACAACCTTTTCCCTGGGAGGAGAAGTTCTTGCATATCCTCCATCCTGAAGGTTTGACTGGAATTCCTGGTGAAGTGCAGATTGGTAAGTCAGACCTATGTATGTCTCACTAATCACCAATGGATTCCTGCCCTTAAGGTAGACTTTTAGAATGCTGCAACAAACTTAGCAACACAGACATAGCTAATTTTGACTAGAGCAAAATATGCTGTGTCATACAAATTACTAGTAGCATAGGTATAGCTCTCCTGCCAACTGAATGCTATATGGATAGTCAGATTGTGTATAATTACCCATGGGACAGCCCTTGCATAGGCTCTGCCCATTACTGTCTATGAATGTATGTTGCTGTTCTACCAAAAACGGGTCCAAAACTACTTCCACTTCCACATGAGAATATAGTGTCGCTAAGTTGTATTTTCTCCTGATGACATGATATCCATATGTGTGTACCAGTTGCAAACATGTTTTCAAATCTAATACAATCTTTGAAAGTGATATGTGGAGCTATTTTTCAAACAAGTATTGTCCATGGTGTCAACAGATGACTAAAACTACCATAATGCTCTGTGTCTGGATCTACCAGTCAAAAGTGGAATGTAATGTTGTAACACTGTCCTTTTCTTCCATATACACAGATCTAAAAAATGAATTAAGTTGTCAGTCACCATGTCATTCGTAAGAGTAAAATATCACCTCCTGTTCATCTCAGCCATGTTGACACCTGCTCATAGCTACATTGAATTTATGAAAATGCTTACATAAGTTTTTTTTTTTTTAATATATGACGTCAAACGATTTGTTGTGGCATGCTGAACAGAATTAGTAGCCACACATAAGGTAAATTTCACTGTCCATATGATGATCAATTACAGTATCATGTGCGTTATGAACCATTGTTTATCCAATGTTTTGAAGCTTGTTAGGCATTGGAAGGGTTCAGGTCTCCAATGTACCCATTATTGTGTTAGCCTGAATGTCTGTCACATGTATCTAACAAATCTGAACTTACACTTTTGCATTTCAGGACATCTCAACAAGGTCAGGACTGGTAATGTCATCTGTGTGAATCAGGCTGCATGGGTTAAACAATGAAAATCACACAAAGGCCTAATCAGCCAATCTCTCCCTTGCTATGTTTTAGGTTGGCCCTCATGTAAACAAAGACACAGGAAATGCACAGACGATATTTTAATCACATATACTCTGTATCCTTTTCAGGTCCAACCACCTTGACTAGTACCCTGCAATCTGGCAGCCCAGAGACCTCTACTCCAGCCCAGGAGCATGCCTTCAGTGAGGACCCCAATGCTTCAAGTCGGGGTGATGATTGGCAAAGTGACTCATCTGATCTGCCTGCTCACACTGCTCCAGTAAGTCAAACCCTGCCCACAGTTACACCTCCCACTGCAGCTGCAAGAAGACCTCAGCATGAGGAAACCTCCACTTCCTGTGCACCAAGATTTGGCACACCTATCCTGTGTCCCCCATCCTGGCTGATGTTGAGTCACCAACAACTCAGCCAACACGTCTGCCAGGTATGAGTGGTTTGGGGCACAGGCTAGAAGGGGTAGGAGTCGTGGGAGGGAATATGTGGGCCACCCAAGGAAGGCTACTTGAGTTTTTGTGAGCCTGACCACCCCTGACCTAGTCTTAGGATCTTTACAACAGTCCCAAGGCATGATAGATCAGATCCTAACTGAGCTCCGGGACATTAAGGAGGTGCAGAGGGAGAACAATACGGAGACGCAGAACATCATTTCTACTTTGGAATCCTATGACTGCGGTGATGTGTGACATCCACCTGATCATGAACAAGGGTTTTCTTGGTCCGTCTGCCCTTGTCTGTGGTCCCTCAACATCTGGGCAAAGTACAACTCTGCCAGCCACAGACAAGGAGGTCCTGCCACAGGAAGAGTCTGCTCCTACCATCCTAGTCCCTGCACATGTACCCTCCTCCCCAGAGGGGATGGTCATCTTGGCCAGCAAAAGTGGATGGCAAGATCGACACCAGTACCTCCAAGAGAACCAAACTTAGGCCCTCATTACAACCCTGGCGCCAACATACCATGACTGCGTCGGTAATCCGCCACGGGTATCATGACCCACACATTGAATACTGCCACAATACAGACACCCACACTAGTTCGCTAGACCAAAGGTCAGTGATAAACTGGAGATAGCAAAATCCACACCGTTACGCCAACAGGAATACACCCACAGTATCACGACCCACGAATCATTGTGGTGGTCTTTCAAGCGCAGTAAACCATTGGGGGTCAAAATACACACACATTTACAAGAGACCACCACATTGGACAATTCAAACTACACACACCAGACACACATACACACACCACACCCACACACCCACACCAATATAAAACACACACCCACATTACCTTCAACCCTTTATGAGAAAAAAAAGATTGCGAACAGAGAGAGACACAAGCCAGGAACACCCACTCAATCTGAGCCACAGAACTCCATCACCCATACACCATCCACGCACCTCACAGCACACACCACAACACAGCACCCCACACCTCAGCCCACACATCCTCACACATATCACTCACACCACATCCATGGCACCCCAAAGGAGGTACTAAGGGTCATGGTGGAGGAAATCATCCGGGTAGAGCCACAGCTATTCGTATCACAGGTGCAGCAGACATCCATTGCAAGGAAGATGGAGCTATGGTGGAAAATCGTGGACAGGGTCAACGCCATGGGACTGCATCCAAGAACAAGGGATGACATCAGGAAGAGGTGGAACGACCTATGGGGGAAGGTGCGTTCTGTGGTTTCAAGACACCAGATTGCTGTACAGAGGACTGGCGAATGACCCCCATCTTCTCCCCCCACAACTAACAACATGGGAGGAGCAAGTCTTGGCAATCATGCATACTGAGGGCCTCGCAGGAGTAGCAGGAGGATTGGAGTCTGGTAAGTCAAAGCTTTACTACATTATCCCCCCTACCTGCATGCCATCACAAACTCGTACCCCCACCCCATCACTCCACCATATCACAGATACCCCACTAACACAACTCACCCATCCCAATACCAGGCCCTGCATGCACCCCAATGCATTGACACCCATCACAGACCTGCATGGGCATCCATCACCCCAGCATGCTCAATAGAGAGACTCACCCAGCCCACAAAATCACCACTCACACAAGGCCAAGTTGACAGGGAAATCACATTCATAGAGGGAAACACATCCATGCACAAGATGGCCCACGCAGATACATTGACAATGCATTTGCAGCCCAACAGGACCCCTACCCAACGTCCCAGGAGAGGAGGTGCCAGCCACATTCAGCCCCCCCCAAAAGAGGCCCACAGTGATGACAGCAGCTCTGCACGCCTGGATCACAATGACGTCAATCAGCAGTGTGTCCACCACTGCAGGGACCCCAGGCAACTCCACAAACACAGGACGATCAGGGACCTGGGGTCAGTGGCAGTGGGCACACGGGTCAGGGGACAGAGGCACAGAACAACAGGGAAGCTGGGAGGACTGCTGTGCGACAGGGGGAGGACAGGCCCAGGGAACCGACCCTCCACGAGGCACTCTAAAACATCATGGGAGCATACCACCATTCCCAGGAGACCATGGGCCAGGTACTGGCCAAGTTACAGGAGACCCAGTGGCTGCAGGAGGGACATTACTTGGGGATCAGGGAGGACCTAAAAAAAATATAC
Source organism: Pleurodeles waltl (assembly GCF_031143425.1). Lineage (NCBI taxonomy): Eukaryota > Metazoa > Chordata > Amphibia > Caudata > Salamandridae > Pleurodeles > Pleurodeles waltl. The sequence continues at coordinate 976,090,944 of NC_090447.1, forward strand.
ACCATCCTGGTCACCATTGCAGGGGTGCTGGCTGACATGGGCAAGACCATGAGGGAGGCAGTGGCACAACAAAGGGCGTCTGACACTAGCCAAACCGAGAACAAGCCTTCCCCCTCTGCCTGCGCTAGTGGAAAGGAGGCCCCGCCACACACAGGACCAACAGGCCACGAGCACCCCACCCCCTGCAGAAGGAGAACCACCCCACAAACGGTCCCTGCGATCCAGGCAGAAGACAGAGAACATTGCCAAGACCCCCACCAGGAAATAAGACCCTCCTGATTGTCACCCTTCTGTCCCAATATGTCACCCTGTCCACCTTGAACTGCCATTGCTCCACTTCCTATGTCCCCTTGGACAATGCACCTGTGATACCAATAGACTGGACTCTAACTGGACATTCCTCCACCATCACCCCAGCCCCTTGCACAGACCCCCATACTTATTGGCACAAAAATAACACCCTTGAAACAAATACCATACTGGAGTCAGTGTCATGAATTGAAAAATGTATTAGTACTACATTATCAAAGCATCGCAACGTATATGTTCAGTGAAATATACTACAGGATGACTTTTGGTGGGCAGCAGTACATATAGCAGGAGCCAGAATGGGGCTTACAGATCTGAGAATAGAGAATCCAAAGGGTGCAGTCAGTGTCCATAGACAGAGGGTAAGAGGCTGCCATGTACAATGTCCAAAAGATTACTGAAAAGTAAAGTTGAGTTACAGTCTCATACCTGTGTGTCACTGGAAGTACTGCTGTATAATGTTTTGTTCTGTTGTCCACATCTTCATCTGCCTCCTCTTCCTCACTGTCCACAGGCTCCACCGCTGCCATAAGACCATCTCCAGGCTCATCCTCCTGCAGAAACCTGACATCTCAAGACACCTCAACATACAGCATGCTACGATGAACTGGCACACCTTCTTCGGTGAGTAGTACAGGGATCCACCTGTCAAGTGGAGGCACCGGAACCTGGCCTTCAGGAGGCCGAAAGTTCTCTCAATATTCCCCCTTGTACGCCCATGTGCCTCATTGTAACGTTCCTCTGCCCTTATCCTGGGATTTCTCTCTGGGGTCAGTAGCCATGAGAGGTTGGGGTAACCAGAGTCACCTGTAAATATCAAGAGACAACTGTTAGACACACACTAACCCTTAGGGACAACCCCATACCATGACACCTACTTATAGTAGGTGGGGACCTTGGGCTCACCTATTAGCCACACCAGGTGCCTCTGAAGTTGACCCATCACATAAGGGATATTCCTCAAGATATAGGTGTCATGCACAGAACCAGGGTATTTGGCATTCACATGGGAGATGTACTGGTCCGCCAAACACACCATGTGCACATTCATCGAGTGATAGCTTTTTCTATTCCTGTAAACCTGTTCATTTCTCCTGGGGGGAACAAATGCCACATGTGTACCATCAATGGCACCAATGATGTTGGGGATATGTCCCAGGGCATAGAAGTCAGCTTTCACTGCTGCCAAATCATCCACCTGGGGGAACATGATGTAGCTGCACATGTGTTTCAGCAGGGCAGACAACACTCTGGACAACACGTTGGAGAACATTGGCTGAGACATTCCTGATGCAATGACCACTGTAGTTTGAAAGGAACTACTTGCCAGGAAATGCAGCACTAACAGAACCTGCACTAGAGGGGGTATTCCTGTAGGCTGGTGGATAGCTGACATCAGGTCTGGCTCCAATTGGGCACACAGGTCTTGGATTGTGGCACAATCAAGTCTGTATGTGATGATAATGTGTCTGTCCTCCATTGTCGACAGGTCCACCAGGGGTCTGTACACCGGAGGATGCCGCCATCTCATCATCTGTCTCAGCGGTTGTAGCTGTTACAACTCAGTCATCCAATCTCTAGGGGGCTCTGTAAAGGGACTGTCAGAAGCCTGGGAATCACCTTGAACACTTATCTAGAGTCCGTTGCTGACTCCCGTTTGATTCTCTTTTCACCATGGTATACTTGTGTAGTATTACATTTGCTTCCTGGGACTGCAAATCCCTCAATGCACAGCCTGGTAGTCAGGAAAGCCTGGATTCTGTTTCCCATTGTTTTCTTTTTTTTTTTGTTTTTTTTTTTTTCGGAGGGAGGGGGTTACATAAGAAAAGAAAAGAAGAAGACATAATATATCCGTGCGAAGAAAGCGGAGTAAACAAAACAACGGGAGAAAGAAGACCTTAAAAAAATACAACAGTTATATATATCACATATCGAAACAATTAACTTTTTTTTTAAACTGTATCTTGATATTCCAACCATCTAGTCAGTGGTGCCCACATTCGTTCTCCTCAATGTCTCTTCTTATGACCCTTTAACTTATAAAGACTTAATTCAGTATTATAGATGGTAAGTAATCTAGAGCGCCAACCCTCAAACGTGGGGGGTTCTTTTTTGAGCCAATCTGTAGCAATACATAAGCGGTATATTGCCATAGACAAAAATAAAAATCGCCTTATTTTATACAGTGCCGGTTCCATACTTTCAGGTGAGTCCACGACTCCCAATACTACCAGCATAACAGTAACCCGAAGATTGCAATGTGTGATCATCTTAAGGAATACCTCTATCTCGTTTAATATTCCCTGCAACATTGGGCATACAAAAAACATATGCGTTATCTCAGCTTCAACTTCCCCACATCGATTGCAGCTTCCAGAGGATATCCCCCACTTTTTCAGTTTTGCTGGAGTATAATATAAGTCCATCAGTGTTTTGTAATGCTGGGTTTTCAAATTAGCTGATAGAAATGTTGTCTCAGCCATGGCTAGGGATTGGTCCACCCACTCTCCAGCCACCCCCAATCGTGCAATCCATCGCTCATTCTGTTGTGCCATATCATCTACTTGTAACTCTGTTAGTAGCTTATATAACTTACCAATCTTTGCCCCATTTTTTACAGCCTCAACTACCGGGATCTCCGACAATTGTACCCTACCGTACTTCTGAGACTGTAAAAAATGTCGTATTTGCAAAAAATTTTAAAAATGGGTCTTAGGTAAGCCAAATTGAGACTGCAACTCCGTAAATGATTTACAACCGGATTTACAATACAAGTCTCCGACTTTATTTATTCCCCTAGAACGCCAAAAATCTAGTATGGGATCCCTAAAGATATGATTTGGGATAGCTTAGAATTTCACTGGTGTATAAGCCGTAATCTTTCCCAGTCCCATACTCCGTTTTATCTGAGCCCAAACTTTGAAGGTGGACAAAAAAGGCTTAAATCTTACTTTTTTGAAGTAACTTGGTTCCTCAAATTTTGATAACCAACCACTTGCCTCGCCACCCGCCATCATAGTATAAATAGGGGTTGATTTTACTTCTTCATTACCCTTAAAACTTCCCCTTATAAGTTCATCCATATGTTGAAGACAACAGGCGTAGTAATACAGTGTAAAATTAGGAACTGACCACCTGCCTCGATCTTTGGGAAGTGTCATATACTTCATTGCCCTTCTCGTTTTAGCATATCCCCATAAAAAATTATTCCCCATCTTTTCCAATCTTTTAAGCCATTTTTTATCAACCTCAAGGGGAATAGCCCGAAATAAATATGGGATTTTTGGCAGAACCATCATTTTCAATACATTACAGCGACCCTCTAGCGATAAGTGCAAATTATGCATTCGGTCTAAATCCCTCTTTATTCTATTTAATAGTGGGATAAAATTGATTTCCACCAACCGATTAACCACTGATGTAATCTTCACCCCCAAATATACTGCTTCAGATACCAATCGTCTATCTACTAGTGAAACGTGCCCAGAACATACCATTTGTGTTTTATCTGAGTTCAGCTTATATCCGGAGTATCTTCCAAACTCTCTTGCCTCTATTTCTATTGCCTTAATAGCTTCCTCCGTATTACTTGTCACTATAGCTACATCATCAGCATATGCAAACACCTTATATGTTTCTCCATGATATAATAGAGGTTGAATATTTTTACATTCTTCTATTCTCAGCAAGAAAGAATCAATATATAGAGCAAAGAGCAAGGGGGAACATGGGCACCCTTGTCTAGTCCCCCTAGAGATTAAGATAATATCTGAATCCAAACCAGCAATGCATATTCTAGCTTTTGGGGCTACATATAAAGTTTTTATAGCTGTAATATATCCGCTCTCTATACCTTTCCAGCGCATAACTTCCCATAGAAACTTCCACGATACACGATCAAATGCCTTCTCGGCATCCAAAAGTAATAATCCTAAATTTGTTTGATATAGTTCTGCAAGATCAAACATGGCTATTATTCTTCTTATATGATCTATTGTATCTCTACCCGGAATAAACCCATGTTGTTGTTTTATAACCAGCCTGACTATCACATTTGCCAATCTACTGGCCAAAATCTTTGCATAAATCTTTCCATCTACGTTTAGCAAGGATATGGGTCTATATGAACTGGGGAACTCTGTTGATTTATCCTTTTTTTTTAGCACTATAATACTTGCACATTCCCATGATAGAGGTGCCTGACCTGCCTGCACTATACAAAAAATGCTATGCATATCCTTTTTAATGTCTATCAGCAAGGTCTTGTAAAATTCAAGTGGTATTGCATCCGGCCCAGCAGCTTTCCCTGTTGCCAGGGAGCTTACTGCCTCAATTATCTCATCAATACGAATTGGTGCATCTAATGTAATTTGTTCCTCAGAAGAGAGCCTTACACTTTTTAATTCCCCCAGAAATTCACTAACCTTTTTTTGTAGCTGTTCAGAATACACTATATCTTCACTATACAACTCCTGATAGTAACCCTTAAAGACCTCTAGAATTCCTTCTAACTCTGTATGTTTCCGCCCATTACCATCAATTATACTCAAAGCGTTCTGTTTAACTGCCTTTTGTCTGACCCGTCTAGCTTGGACTTTTCCTGTGGATTCACCATATTCATAACACTCCAATCGGTGACTTTGATAGACGGCTGCACTATTTTATTCAAATAAGCATTTATTTTAGCCTTAAGAATCGCCATTTGGGTCTGAGTGAGAGTAATGTCTTCTCTACTAGTAATTTTACTAGCTAATTCCCTCTCTTTTATTATTAATCTTTCTTGAAGTTCTACAATTTCCTTCCCCCTAATTTTCTGTATTCCCAAACTATAGCTAAGAGTTTCACCTCTCACTGCAGCTTTAAATGAGTCCCATACCATCCCCGGATCTGCAGTATTCCTATTAATATAAAAAAAGTGGTGAATTCACTCTTTCATATGGGATATATATCCTGGGTCAACCAACAATTTCCTTTCAAATGTCCATACACGACGCGGATTAGATGGTCCCTTAATTGTTATGGACAATATTAATGGATTATGATCTGATAAGAATCTGGGTTTGCATTCTATTTCAGCCCCATGAATTAAGTTTTGTGATACAAAAAAAGAATCCAACCTTACCAATTTAGCATGTGGGAACGAGTAATAGGTATACCCTGGATCTAAAGTTTTAATATTTTCCCAGACATCTCTCAACCCATGCTCCCTTACTAACCTCCTTAGAGCTTTCCATACTTTAGGCTTTCGTCCCTGATATAAACTCTGGGTGCCTATGCTCCTACTACCTACCTCTAAGTGTATATTTAAATCGCCACAAATGATTATTGGTAAGGGCCATCCAACTAGTTCCATGTTCAACGTATCCAGAGGCTCAGCCTCGTCCAAAACTGATCCATATATAGTGCAGAGGGTAAATTTAAATGTATTCACTGATAATTCTAAGAGAGCCCACCGCCCATCATTACTTGCTCGAGATCTACAAACTTGTACATTGTTATTTCTGGCAAGTATCGTCACCCCACGTGTCGATACCTCCTGTCTGGTACAAACAAGAGTCGTCAACCCAAGCTCTCGTATGAGCTCTCGCTTACTCCATGCAATGTGTGTTTCCTGCAAACAATATAAATCTGATTTAATTAGTTTAAGACCAGCTGCCACTCTTTTCCTTTTCTGAGGGCTATTTAGACCGCAAATGTTCAATGTACAAATCCTTAATCTATTTGCCATATCACTCAGTTTGATATACCAATCTCACGTCAATACTTTCTCCCTTAAAGAAACCAACTTGTTGATATTGAATCCTATACATCCTCTTCTTTTGATATGTCTTCATTAAATTGTTCTGAACGTTTCTGCCTATATTAGTGCCCCCCCACTCCCCACCACCCCTCTCCCTCCTCTCCCATCCTCCCGCCCCTTGCACCCCAACCCTACTACCAACCACCCCCCCACCCCCCTGCACCCCTTACCCCTACCCTTACACCCAATTTATAGAGAGTATGGGATCTCACTGTCCCTGATGATGGTAAAGCTTCCGCTCCGACCGTCCCTACCCAGTGTGTGATTTTTTTTCCCTTTTTTTCTTTTTTTTCTTTCCTAAAGGGGGGATTAATCCTAAGAGGCTTCTTTCTTACCCCTGGCTTGACTTCTCAGGGCTTAACTCCTAACCCTCTCTACTTTACCCCCACCCCTATGCCCCAATCCAGAAAATCTATTTTAGGAAACCGGACTGTTAAGTCCACCCAAAAAAGCCCTTGCTTTCTCCTCTGTCATGAAGTAATGAGTCCTGTTATCCATTACTACTTTCAGTTTAGCCGGATTTAATAAAAAAACCTGTGCCCCCTTACTTTGAAGTGGCTGAATTAACTGCCAGAGCCTCCACCTTTTTTCAACAGTATTATGGCAATAGTCTGGTCTCACAAAAAACTCACATCCCTTAGCCTTACTTCTAGCATTGGGTCGAGCTCGATCGTATATAGCCTGCCTTGCCTGATAATTAAGCAGAGAAATTAATATTACTCTAGGTCTACCACTTCCTCCTTCTGAGTTTGGTCCTATTTTGCTAAAAGGAAATAGATGGGCTCTTTGAACCTCTTTGTCCCAATCCCACTGGTGTAAATCCGGAAAAGCTTCCTTAAAAAGTGCGACCATAAAGCTATGTGTGTCTGATCCTTCAAGTCCTTCTGGTACACCCAGGACGCGCAAATTATTCCTCCTCATTCTGTCCTCTAAATCTGTCAATTTCCACTGAGTGTCCTCAAGTTGTTTCTCCATCACTTCTCGAGATGACTCGTGGGCTCCAGCCTCATCCTCCAGACGCGAGATCCGGGTCTCTGCTTCTTCCATCCGTGTAGTAAACTCTGAAAATGTCTTGGCTACTCGACGAATTTGGATTTGCATCTTGCGGCAAGCCATTTGCCACATCTACAACATCACTCTGCCCACCTTCATACGGGGGGGGCCCATCTATAGCCGCTATCTCCTCGGTTACCAGAGGATCGGCCTCCTCCACGGCGGCGGGGGGGGTATCTGTACCCCCCACCAGTATATCCTTCCCTTTCTCAAAATACCTGTCCAGTGAAGCACTCTTGTTTTTGGAGACAACCTTCTCACCTAAGCCTTGTTTTATATCCGTACCCCCCCCTGCCGAGCTGACAAGCTTACTCTTACCGGCTTGCCTCGTCCAGACAGAGTCTCATATTTATCACTCCCTTAGGTGGCATTTTTACTTTTTTTTTAATGCAAAATGCGTTATTGTAATATACGCCCAGTGTCAAATATTTGTAATAGAATAAAGAAACTCTGACCGTTTTTTGAGTCCACGTCGAAAATTGCCCCCAATTAGCACCCGTGAGCTCAGACCTGTAGTTGTCTTCAGGTAGGAACAGGAGCAGTCCAGACCGCATCCCGGGGAGGCACTTTGCAATCCTTTTAGCCTCCGTCAACAAATCCTCGTAGTTTTGCTTCTCCCAGAGAGGAAAAAAAGCCCCGCAGAAAACCAGAAGCCAAGTAGCCTAAAACAATCCTCGCATGAAGAGCAGTCCTTCAAAAAACAATACCATCCGCAATATTTCCCCTGTGCCGTCCCTCCTGAGAGCCCTGGGACAGTCGTCCCCTAAAAGAGAGGGAGCAGGTAAAGCAACGCGAGTCAACACAATGCCGCTACAATGCCGCTACATTGTTTCCTGTAAGCGCGGCTGCCGAAGGAGGCTCCGACCCGCGGGAGAGCTGCCGCAGCACTGGGAGGTTTCCCTGGTCGGAGCAGACGCTTTGCGGCTGCGTTACGCGGCCGCCATCTTGCTCTCCGTCCTCCCATTGTTTTCTATGAGAGAAGTCCAGTTTCTCCTTTTCACCGGATCCTCTCCTCTATTACTTGCAAGTGTCTGAAATTACGCAAACCTGAAACCTCTCCTGTGCAGGCCAGTCATGTGATTACACCTGGGGTTTTCTGTAGATTGGAACTGCTTATAAGTAGCCATTTCCTCAAGATCCTTGTCGTGCATTGGAGTTCGATTCCTTTGTGTTACAGACCCTTTATTGGATGGTATTCCAGTCTTGTTCCTGTTCTGTTCCAGCTTGTACCTGTTTCCTGTTTCTCTGCTCTGCTCCTGATTGTTCCAGCCAGAGTCTGCTACCTATCTCTTAGCCTTGTACCTGTTTGTTTCTTCCAGAGCCTGCTCCTTGTTTCTCTGTCCTGCTCCTGCCTTGTTTCAGCCTGAACCTGCTCTCTGTTTCCCAGTCCTGTTTACTGCTTATTCCTACTCCCTGTATTCCAGCCTTGTCCTTGCTTGTTCCAGCCAGAGCCTGCTCTCTATATCCCAGTTCTGTCTCTGTTTGTTCCAGCCAGATGTTTGCACCCTGTTTTCCAGTCCTAGTCCTGCCTTTGCTTCAGCCTGAGCCTGTTCCCGGTTCCTGCCTCTCCCTCTTAGTTTGTTCCTTCTGTTTCCGTTTCCTCTCGATATTTGTGTCTGGTAAGTGTTCTCAACGTCTTCACCAGTGTATGTGTCCTCCTTTGTACTGGGGTTGGCTCCTGGTTTCCAGGAGGCAATTCCAGCCCCCATCCTTGTCTAGTGTTATACGTTGTCTTTCGTGCTTAACAGTGACAGTGTGCTATTGCTGCTTTTCCAGGAATTGCCACGGTGTTTCCAGCTGGACCCTCAAGAGCTTGTCTTGTGTATGTAAGTACTATCCTTGTTTGTGCATTAGGGTCCAGAGACAGAATCACTTCTGCTGCCTCCTTTCTATGGGGCTGGCAGGGTGACTATCTGTAAGAGCAAACTGCACAGTGGCATTGACATTCCCTGTCACTGTGGGAGGTTCTGCACCCTACCCTGTGTACAACCCCAGTGTGTTTGTCCATTACTAATCCGTTTTCTGTTTGTTCACGTAAGTGTTGCTCTGCTTTTACTTTCCTGTTTCCTGTGCCTGTCCATAGCTGTCCTTTCCCGTGTATGCCTTTACCTGCTCTTCTGCCCCAGTACACTACCTCCTTAGGATGTTCCGTGACCTCAAGGGGTGTCCCAACCAGAGTCCTGATCAGACCCCCCGAATCCGTGACAGAATGCACGACCCAAAAATTTCAAGCTCCCCAGGCAGCAAAGGCACACACAGACCTAAAATGTTTACCTGTCATGTTAAGACACACCTTTCTAAACCTATACATTCTCTGAAGACCTCTAAAAAAGGCCTTAGTTTAAAGGATAGACTTGTTAAAGAAAATCAAAGATTGCAAATTCAGTACTACATTGCGTAGCTTGCTGATCCATCAATGTTGAACTAGTATCATATCTGTGATTATGACCCACAATCCCTGTCTGTAGAAGAATTACAAAGACTAATGAGTTTTTGGAGATTCTATTACCTCAGACAGGGGAGAATGTTCCTAACAGTGAAAGTGCTTTTGCTACCTCTGCACAAGACACTTAGGTGGTCATTCTGACCCCGGCGGTAAAATGCACTTACCGCCGGTCAGAAGACCGCCATAACACCGCCGCGGCCGCGGAAACCCGCCACGGTCATTCTGACCCGCAGAAGGCAAACCTCCGAAAATCCGACAGCCACAACCGACCGCCAGACCAGCGGTCGGCGGAAAGGTGGAGGTGACAAAACCTCCACCGCCACGCCAACAGAAATACGCCCATGCCATTACGACCCACGAATCCACGCGGCGGTCATTCAAACGCGGTATTCCATTGGCGGGACACACCGCCGCGGTCAGAATACACACAAACGAACAAAACTCAGCCACATTGGACGATTTGAATCCCACACACCTGATACACATACACACACCACTCCCACACACACAATACAATATAAAACACACACCCACATCACCCACAAACCCCTACGCCAAAAAATTCTGAAAGAAGGCCAGAGCGAGACACCAGCATCCACAAACTAGCAGCCACAGCCACTCAACACCATCACCCACACACTATCCACACTCAAAACAACACACACCACCACACTCAACACACTTAACTACACATACTCCACCCCACACATCATACACACCACCCCATGGCACCCCAAAGACAACCCCGCTTCACAGACGAAGAACTCAGGGTCATGGTGGAGGAAATCGTTCGGGTAGAGCCCCAGCTGTTCGGCACACAGATACAATACACCAGCATTGCCCGGAGGACGGAGCTATGGCAGAGGATTGTCGACAGGGTCAACGCTGTGGGACAGCACCCCAGAAATCGGGAAGACATCAGGAAGCGATGGAACGACCTACGGGGGAAGGTGCGTTCCATGGTATCCAGGCACAACATCGCCGTGCAGAAGACTGGCGGAGGACCCCCACCTCAACCCCCACAATTCACATCATGGGAGGAGGAAGTCTTGAACATCCTGCATCCTGACGGCCTCGCAGGAGTCGGCGGAGGAATGGATACTGGTAAGTTGAAGCTTCACTACTGCTTCCCCCCCACCTGCATGCCAAATCATACCTCACCCCCATCCTCGAACCCCACCCTCACCCCCACCCCCACCACCATCCTCACCCCCACCACCATCCTCACCCCCACCCCCAGCACACCTATTCCCCGCCAATGTCTCACCATCACAACCCACACATCCCAAAACCTAGGCCTGCATGCGTCCACTAAGCATGGACACCCATCACCAAAGCATGCCCAATGCATATACACATCCCCCCCACAAGCCACCCTCACCAAAGCCCCCACACACGAATGCCAGCACTTGGGGACAGGAGAACCCATAGATACACCCATATGCCACACATTGAAACTATAACCATACCTCTATACCCCTGCAGGACCTGACCGTCAACACACCGCGGCGGAGGGGCCAGAATTCTCCACACCCCCCACCCAAGAGGCCGTCAGCGATGACAGCAGCTCTGTCGACCTGGACACCGATGACCAGCCCGGACCATCGGGGACCTCTGGACAGTCGGTTCCCCTCACACAGGCCCAGGCCACTACAGACCCAAACCCCTCTGGGAACACCAGCACAGCTCCCACCCAGCGGGCCCATGCCTCTGTCTCCAGGGCGCGTCAATCTGCGGTGTGTCTACCACTACAGGGCACCCAGGATACCCCACCACCCCAACAACAACAGGGACCTGGGGGCAGTGGTAGTGGGCACACCGGCCAGGGGGCAGAGGCCCAGGGAAACAGGGCAACTCGGAGGGCAGCTGTGCGACAGGGGGGGGACGGGCCCAGGGAACCCACTCTCCACGAGGTCCTCACCACCATCATGGGAGCATACAACCGCTCCCAGGAGACGATGGTGACGGTACTGGCCCGGTTCCAGGAGATCCAGGTACTGCAGGAGGAACACTATCGGGGGTACAGGGAGGACATCAGAGACCTCAACACCACCCTGGTTACCATGGTAGGGCTGCTGCAGGACCTCGTCAACACCAGGGCGGACACTCAACAACACCCAAGGGCCCCTGCAACTAGCCTGGACCAAGAACAGCCAACCACCTCCGCCGGCGCTAGTCGACAGGAGGCCCCCGCACAGCAGCAGCCCACCAGACCCCCACCTCCTGCAGGAGAAGAACCACCCCGCAAGAGGGCCCTGAGATCTCGCAAGAAGACAGAGTAGGATGTCAAGACCCCCGCCAGCAATGGATACCACCTGATGTCATCCCACTGTCCCACATTGTCACCCTGTCCATCCTTGAACTGCCCATGCTCCATCTCTCCACAGGCCTCTGGACAATGCACCTGTGTGACTGTTACTCTGGACTCTGCCATGGACATTCCTTCACCATAGCCCCCACCCACTTGAAACCACCCATCCCATTTTGAGCACTTAAATAAACACCTATTTTGCACAAAACTATCTGGAGTCTGGCTGTGATTTCAATATATTGTAATTGACATGACAGTGCAAATATGTCCTTGTACATGGTGAAGTCAACAAACAGCTGCCACAAAGCTGTAGTCCATGGGGAAACGAAGCACAGGACTCGTAGTGGGGACCCCAGATCTGAAATAGGGAGGGAAAAGCCACAACTCAGTCATCATACACTGGGGCAAAAAGACAGGCAGCAGAGATGCAGGAGAGTAGTTCACATTTACTAAATTATCTTTGAAATGTTACCTGTGTCCTATTGGAAGTACTGTTCAATGATTCTGTCCCTGTTGTCTGTTTCAGCCCCGTCGTCTTCCTCCTCGTCACTCTCCTCAGGTTCCACAGCTGCCACAACACCACCGTCTCGACCATCCTCCTGCAGGAAAGGCACCTGGCGGCGCAAAGCCAGGTTGTGAAGCATGCAGCAGGCCACGATGATGTGACACACCTTCTTAGGTGAGTACATTAGGGATCCACCTGTCATATGCAGGCACCGAAACCTGGCCTTTAGGAGGCCAAAGGTGCGTTCGATCACCCTCCTAGTACGCCCATGGGCCTCATTGTACCGTTCCTCTGCCCTGGTCCGGGGATTCCTTACTGGGGTCAGTAGCCACGACAGGTTGGGGTACCCAGAGTCCCCCACTAGCCATACACGGTGTCTCTGTAGCTGTTCCATCACGTAAGGGATGCTGCTATTCCTTAGGATGTAGGCGTCATGCACTGACCCTGGGAATTTGGCATTTACATGCGAGATGTACTGGTCAGCCAAACACACCACCTGGATGTTCATTGAATGGTAACTTTTTCTGTTCCTGTACACCTGCTCCCTGTCTCTTGGGGGAACCAAAGCCACATGGGTCCCATCAATGGCACCAATGACGTTGGGAATATGTCCAAGGGCGTAGAAATCACCCTTCACTGTAGCCAATTCGCCCACCTCAGGGAAAATGATGTAGCTCCTCACGGATTTCATCAGGGCAGACAACACTCTGGATAACACCTTCGAAAACATGGGCTGAGACATCCCAGAAGCAATTCCCACTGTTGTCTGAAATGACCCACTTGCCAAGAAATGGAGTACTGACATGACCTGCACCAGAGGGGCAATCCCTGTGGGTTGGCGGATGGGGGACATCAGGTCGGGCTCCAGCTGGGCACACAGTTCATGGATAGTGGCACGGTTAAGACGGTAGGTCAGGATAATGTGGCGTTCTTCCATTGTCGACAGGTCCACCAGCGGTCGGTACACGGGAGGATTCATCCGTCTCCTCGCCCAACCCAGCGGACGGTGCCTAGGAAGGACAACATGGAGCACACAGTCAAGCAACCCACAGGTACGTACTCACAGCTAGCACAGTAAACGATTCTCTATGCAGTGAATGGCGTGTCTGAGTGGCTATGCAAGGCCTAGGCCTGTGTGACGCAGTTGAAATTGAGCCATGTGGGCCCTGGAAATGGCGGCTGCCTGACCTGTGAAGTGTGACAATGGGATGTGAGGTCAATGCGCTGGCGTGGCACACCGCGGCGGGCAGCGGGCGAAGACCGCGGCGCGAAGCCGCATTGGTTAACATTGAAGCCTATGGGTTTCAGGAGCCAATGGCGAAGGGCGCCGGCGGTGGCGGGACGCACCGCCGCGGTACGCACCGCCGCGGACGTGACCGCCATTTTCTATCTACTTATCCACTTGCGACTTGAACTTTCACAGGAGAGGACCTATACTGCAAGTGTTGCTGTGACCTCGGTCTGGAAGGGACAATGGCTGCTGCGCCTGGAGAAAGGGCCCCTGCCTTCACTGGAGAGGAGTTGGAGAAACTTGTGGATGGGGTCCTCCCCCAGTATGCGCTACTCTACGGTCCTCCAGACCAACAAGTGAGTTTAATTCAATCTGGATTTGGGGCCACTGGCTGGCTTGGGGGCCTGGCGGGGATGGGGGGGCATGTTGGGGCTGGCGGGGGGCCTGGCGGGGATGGGGGGGCATGTTGGGCCTGGCGGGGGGCATGGCGGGGATGGGGGGCATGTTGGGCCTGGCGGGGGGCCTGGCGGGGGGCATGGCGGGGATGGGGGGCATGTTGGGCCTGGCGGGGGGCATGGCGGGGGGCCTGGCGGGGATGGGGGGCATGTTGGGCCTGGCGGGGGGCCTGGCGGGGGGCATGGCGGGGATGGGGGGCATGTTGGGCCTGGCGGGGGGCATGGCGGGGGGCCTGGCGGGGATGGGGGGCATGTTGGGCCTGGCGGGGGGCATGGCGGGGATGGGGGGCATGTTGGGCCTGGCGGGGGGCATGGCGGGGGGCCTGGCGGGGATGGGGGGCATGTTGGGCCTGGCGGGGGGCATGGCGGGGGGCCTGGCGGGGATGGGGGGCATGTTGGGCCTGGCGGGGGGCATGGCGGGGGCCTGGCGGGGATGGGGGGCATGTTGGGCCTGGCGGGGGGCATGGCGGGGATGGGGGGCATGTTGGGCCTGGCGGGGGGCATGGCGGGGGGCCTGGCGGGGATGGGGGGCATGTTGGGCCTGGCGGGGGGCATGGCGGAGGGCCTGGCGGGGATGGGGGGCATTTTGGGCCTGGCGGGGGGCCTGGCGGGGGGCCTGGCGGGGATGGGGGGCATGTTGGGCCTGGCGGGGGGCATGGCGGGGGGCCTGGCGGGGATGGGGGGCATGTTGGGCCTGGCGGGGGGCATGGCGGAGGGCATGGCGGGGATGGGGGGCATGTTGGGCCTGGCGGGGGGCATGGCGGGGGCCTGGCGGGGATGGGGGGCATGTTGGGCCTGGCGGGGGACATGGCGGGGGGCCTGGCGGGGATGGGGGCATGTTGGGCCTGGCGGGGGGCATGGCGGGGGGCCTGGCGGGGATGGGGGGCATGTTGGGCCTGGCGGGGGGCATGGCGGGGGGCCTGGCGGGGATGGGGGGCATTTTGGGCCTGGCGGGGGGCCTGGCGGGGGGCATGGCGGGGATGGGGGGCATGTTGGGCCTGGCGGGGGCCATGGCGGGGGGCCTGGCGGGGATGGGGGGCGTTGGGCCACTGGCAAGGAAAATGCTGACAAACTTGAACGTGGTATTTCTCCCTCCCTGTACGTGTCACATAGGTCCGCGCCCATGAGAAGATCGGGATTTGGCGTGCCATCGCCAAGGAAGTCCGGACCCTGGGGGTCCACCATCGACGGGGCACCCACTGCCGCAAGAGGTGGGAGGACATCCGCCGCGGGACCAAGAAGACCACTGAGTCTCTGCTGGGGATGGCCTCCCAACGTAGGCGGGGTGCCTGCCGTCAACTGAGCCCCCTGATGTTCCGGATCCTGGCGGTGGCCTACCCTGATTTGGATGGGCGCGTGAGGGCAGCACAGCAGACACAAGGGGGTGAGTATAAGCATTATCTACTCTGTTGTCGCGCAGTGGAGGTGTCTGGGTGGGGGAGGAGGGCTGGGGGTCCCCCTAGGCCAGGGCGATATCTGTAGGCTGGGCACCCCCGTAAGCCCCTGTGTCCCCAGCCACCACCCTCAGTAGTTTGTCAGTACAGCCATCCCTGGGCCGTGTCATCCATGGGTGCAGTTGTCAACTCTAGGCGTGTAGGGCATGTTCCACGGAATGCGTAGCGGACCACAAGTGCGCAACCTAGTGCAGGGGGCATCTGTGTCTGTCATGTCCGCTAACTGTACCGGAGATCCATGTACTCAATATCCCTTTATTTCTCTCTCCCCCCCCCCTTTTTGTTTGTCTTTCTGTGCTTGTGTGCATCAGCATCATCAGGCGGAGGAGAAGTGGCATCGGGGCAGGAGGGAGCTGCATCTCACATGGCCCAGGAGGGCCATGCCACAGAGTCAGACTGGACCAGTGAGACGGAGGGCGAGGGGAGCTCCACGACGGGGACGACTGGACCCTACAGCGACACGGACACGTCCTCGGAAGGGGGCTCCCTTGCGGGGGTGGCACCATCCGTGCCCCCTGCCATTACAGGTACAGCCGCCACCCAGCGCACCATCTCCGCCCTCCCAGCAGCCCCTCAGCGTTCGCCCCGTGCCCGCTCTGCCAGGAAGCCGCGCATCTCCTTCGCCCCAGGCACCTCAGGCCCTGCCCCTGTTACCCCCGCTGCCCTCAGTGAGGAGGTCATTGACCTCCTCCGAACGCTCATTGTTGGGCAGACTACCCTTTTGAATGCCATCCAGGGGGTGGAGAGGGAGGTTCATCGCAGCAATGCGTACCTGGAGGGCATTCATTCGGGTCAGGCTGCCCATCAGCGATCGTTCCAGGCTCTGGCCTCAGCACTGACGGCAGCCATTGTCCCTGTCTCCTGCCTCCCTCTACTAACTCCTTCCTCCCAGTCTCCTGTTCCTCTGCCTGTCCCACCCACACCATCAGACCAGCCTGCACACACCTCAACACCCAAGAGAAGCTCATCCAAACATAAGCACCACAGATCACGCAGACATTCACACACGCAACATTCCGATGCAGACATGCCAACAGTCACTACCACCTCTGTGACCCCCACCTCCTCGTCTCCCTCCTCCCTCCCTGTGACGTCTACACTCACACCTCCATTCACCTCACCATCAGCCAGTGTTTCCATCACCAGCACACCCTCCACTCCAGTCCGCACACGTGCAGTCACCACCCCCACTGCCATTTACACATCCCCTGTGTCCTCTCCCACTGTGTCTGTCACCCCCTCTTTCACACCACACAAACGCAGCCACCCACCCACCCAACAGCCATCCACCTCACGACAGCCTATCCCTCCTGCACCTGCACCCAAAGACAGCAAACGTGACTCACCTACAACCACATCCTCTCCCTCCACTCCCATTCCCACTGTACCTACCACTCTCCATTGTCCCAAGAAACTCTTCCTCGCCACTACTAACTTCTTTCCTGACCCTGAGCCCCCCCCTCCTTCTCGTCGGGGTAAGAAGAGCACCTCAGCCACCACCAGCCCTGCAGCCCCCTTGACAAGGGTGCAGGGGTATTGGAGCCCGCCAGCCCGCATGTCTGGATCTTCGCCCAGCAGCAAGGGGACAGCCAGCCCACCCCCTGGGAAGAGGAGCAGAAGGCGGAAGGGGCGCCGCAGGAGCCCGCCTTCTACATCCCCCCCGGACACCACCCAGAGACAGTCACCAGCCACAGCTCCAAAGGGAGGAATGGGCCACAGGCCCACGACTAAGGAGGGCAAGGGCAGCAAGTCGGAGAGGTCAGGCAGCAGGCCTGCTGCCCAGGAGGAGCCCACAACCCCCATAGCCGCTGCCCCGGGAGGAACCGGCACAGCTGCCCCGGGAGAGCCCACCACCCCCATAGCCGCTGCCCAGGGAGGACCCAGCCCAGCTGGCCAGGAGGGCCCCACCACCCACAGCCCAGGTGGGCATTGAAGGAGCACCATCCCCGCTGCCCAGGAGGGCACCACCAGGCAATGAGCAGTTGGCCATAGACCGGCCGCCGTCTCCAGAACCGCTGAACTGGGCCCCGCCGTCTCAAGAACCGCTCCGCTGGGCCCCGCCGTCTCAAGAACCGCTGAACTGGGCCCTTCAAGGCAAGGACCGCTGAACTGGGCCCCGCCGTCTCAAGAACCGCTGAACTGGGCCCCGCCGTCTCAAGCACCGCTCCGCTGGGCCCCGCAGTCTCAAGAACCGCTGAACTGGGCCCTTCAAGGCAAGGACCGCTGAACTGGGCCCCGCCGTCTCAAGCACCTCTCCGCTGGGCCCCGCCGTCTCAAGAACCGCTCCGCTGGGCCCCGCCGTCTCAAGAACCGCTGAACTGGGCCCTTCAAGGCAAGGACCGCTGAACTGGGCCCCGCCATCTCAAGAACCGCTGAACTGGGCCCCGCCGTCTCAAGCACCGCTCCGCTGGGCCCCGCCATCTCAAGAACCGCTCCGCTGGGCCCCGCCGTCTCAAGAACCGCTCCGCTGGGCCCCGCCGTCTCAAGAACCACTCCGCTGGGCCCCGCCGTCTCAAGAACCGCTGAACTGGGCCCTTCAAGGCAAGGACCGCTGAACTGGGCCCCGCCGTCTCAAGAACCGCTGAACTGGGCCCCGCCGTCTCAAGCACCGCTCCGCTGGGCCCCGCCGTCTCAAGAACTGCTGAACTGGGCCCTTCAAGGCAAGGACCGCTGAACTGGGCCCCGCCGTCTCAAGAACCGCTGAACTGGGCCCCGCCGTCTCAAGCACCGCTCCGCTGGGCCCCGCCGTCTCAAGAACCGCTCCGCTGGGCCCCGCCGTCTCAAGAACCGCTGAACTGGGCCCTTCAAGGCAAGAACCGCTGGCCCTTTGGCAGACGTGGCAGGGCAGGATCTATCTCGGGCAGGGCTGCAGGATGTCCTCTGGCCAACTTGCCTCCTCCAGTGGCAGTGGGGTCTGTTATGGACTGTATGGACCGTGGCTTTGCACTCCCCAGGATGGCCCAGTGGGCAGGCCACCCACTGTATGGACTGTTTGGACTGTGGCTTTGCACTCCCCAGGATGGCCCAGTGGGAAGGCCACCCACTGTATGGACTGTATGGACAGTGGCTTTGCACTCCCCAGGATGGCCCAGTGGGCAGGCCACCCACTGTATGGACTGTATGGACCGTGGCTTTGCACTCCCCAGAATGGCCCAGTGGGCAGGCCACCCACTGTATGGACTGTATGGACCGTGGCTTTGCACTCCCCAGAATGGCCCAGTGGGCAGGCCACCCACTGTATGGACTGTTTGGACCGTGGCTTTGCACTCCCCAGGATGGCCCAGTGGGCAGGCCACCCACTGTATGGACTGTATGGACAGTGGCTTTGCACTCCCAAGGATGGCCCAGTGGGCAGGCCACCCACTGTATGGACTGTATGGACAGTGGCTTTGCACTCCCCAGGATGGCCCAGTGGGCAGGCCACCCACTGTATGGACTGTATGGACAGTGGCTTTGCACTCCCCAGGATGGCCCAGTGGGCAGGCCACCCACTGTATGGACTGTATGGACTGTGGCTTTGCACTCCCCAGAATGGCCCAGTGGGCAGGCCACCCACTGTATGGACTGTATGGACTGTGGCTTTGCACTCCCCAGGATGGCCCAGTGGTCATGGAGTCCCCTCGTGGATCTGGCGTCGTGTACTCAAGTGGCTGAGGTGCCCCCCCTTCCCTTCCCCCTGAGGTGCCTGTCCTATTTTCTTTCTGATGCCCCTGCAGTGTTCTCTCCGTGGAGTTCTTGTCGTGGGACTGGGCCTTGCCCCTTTGCACAGGACCCCTGTGATCCACGGACAGTGGTTGGACTACATTTAGTAGCTGTGTATATTTTGTACATAGTTTATTTATTTATTGGGATTACTGGTGTACATATTTCAATATATCTGCCCGTTTATGATCTCTTCTTTTGGTCTTTGCATTATTTCGGAGGGGGGGGGTTTGTGGGTTGTGACAGTGATCTGTGGGAATGCATTGATGTGTGTGTTGTAGTGGGTGTGGGTGGGTGGGTGTGTGCCGGTAATCTTTTCCCTCCCCTGTGTCGTAGGTGCAGTACTCACCGATGTCTTCCGCGCCGCCGGGCGTGCTCCTGGTATATGAGCAGGTATAGGAGTGCGGGGATGACCTGCAACTCTGGTTCCATACTGCCGGAATCTCGCGTGGAGTGCGTAGTGGTGAGCGTTTTCCCGTTCGTAGTCTGTTTCTGCCGTGTTCTTATCGGCGGTGCTCCCGCCCCGGAAAAGGTGGCGGATTGGTGGGTCGTGATAGGGTGGGCGGTACATTGTCTGCCGCCTGGCTGTTGGCGGGGACCGCCGCGCTGTTTGTTTGTACCGCCGTGGCGGGCGGAGTGTTAATACGGCGGGCTGTGTTGGCGGTTCCCGCCAGGGTCAGAATTGCATATTTTAGACCGCCGGCCTGTTGGCGGCTTGGCCGCCGCTTTATCACCGACCGCCAGGGTCAGAATGAGGGCCTTACTCTCAAGAAAAACTGGTTAATTCCTTGCCTCATGCTAGTGCATCCCATGTTCACTTCCAGGACTCTGCCATAACAAAGAACCCTGACACTGTCCAAGAAGCCACACTAGGGATTCCCTTGTTTTCTGATGTGTGCTTCAGCCTATCTAGGTCAGTTTCTCAGAATTCAAAGTGCAGTGCTGACTCTTATAAAGACCTACCAATCCCTCAGAGCATTCAAGTCAGCAGGATGGACTCTGTATCAAAGGGATCAATAAAGACTGTGGGATTCCTTAGTTCCACTCAAAAGACTTGTGCTCTTCCCAAACTGGATGATAATACACCAGTCTCAATCTCTAAACGCTCTGCTAAACCCTTTTCTATTCTGAGTGGATTTGATAATGATATGGACATACGCACACTAAAAGAGCAGATCTGGTAGATTAAAAGGCAGATATTGGACTTCTATGATGAATATGTTGTAACATACAATATAAGTCTTGCATGTGGGCTCTTTTCATTGATACATATTTCACTGTTGCCAGAACCAGACATTCTGTCTATCTATAAGTTAGAAGAAGTAACAAAGCACCTGATGGAAACTACTGCAAGGCAATTTGAAAACCTGAAAAGAGAAAATGATCACCAGCTTTGGCTTAAAGAACAGTATGCTACTCCATGTGCCCCTCCAAAGACTACTACAGAGCAGATTTTCCCTGCTATCAATGAATGCCAAAAGACTGCTCCAGTTATAAATATATCAGTCTATTTTTCAGACTCTCTCTCAGCTTGTAGCTCTCCAGAGAATATCCCAGTACAGTTGACTGAATCTCTGACATCCCTGAGAGATTTGACACCTCTTGATTCAAAGGATGAATCAGAGTTTTCAGAAGGAAGTGTCTCAGCCACTCTATCAGAACAAATAAATCCAAAGGAAGAAGACAGTTCTGATGCAGACTCCAATAGCTGAACCTTAAGAAACCAAGATGTGACTTTACTGGACATTTATGGCAAGTTGTTCAACAGTGTTGAAGAATCTGAATCTAGTGATGACAGTGGTTCCTGCCCTGCGGTAAACAAACCTGCAGATAGTTCTGTTCAAATGACACACACACCAGAATTTTCAGCTAATGGGGATACTCCTTCCCTTTGAAACGATATCATAGAATTTTCAGATAATGTAGAGACAGTTCCTGTTCCAAGTGAATTAATGGATTTTTCGGACCATGAAGAAATACCTGCAGTTACTAAGAATGTAATGGACTCTCAGAAAGTCTAAACATCTCTTCTGTGTCAAAGCAAACCGTGGAGATTTCAGACAAGGAAGAAAGCCAACAATCTGAAACTAAACAGCATGTCAAAAGAAATGATAGCCTTCTCCTAGAACTGGACACAGTTGCAGCCGCAACCACTGATCCTGACTTGCTGTTCCCTGCCACTATGTATCCTGTTTCCAGCTCAACGGTTAGTGAAGAACAGACCTCTGATCTACCAGTATCAGATCTTGATGTAAAACCAGCCACACCAATGCCATCTGCTGTGTCTCTTAAATTAAAGACTCCTGAAAACCAACACTCTGAAACAGAAGTATTGAAGTAAGAAACATCTCCCACCAAAATTAAAGGCATGAACTTGAATCTTGTATTCGAAGATCTGATGATAAGTACTTCAACTACTTTGAATTGATGATTAGTGTTTTATTGCAAGAAACCATCATCCATTCAAAGGCAAGAGTTGAACATTTAGATAACAATGTAAAGGCAATTTCTGAAGAGACTCCAGTTCTATTTCTTTCCAAAGAACAACCTTTCAGTGGTAACAGAGTTGAAGATCAACTACCTGTAGTAGAAATGCTTTGCAAAGAAACCATTTCTGATACCATGAATACACCTCAGAGCACTTGGAGTGCAGAAATCTCAGTCTTGTCTGAAGATCATCCTAAAGAGTTAGCTTGTGGGACTTCTACATCCAAAACTAGGGTAGGACCCCATCCAAAACTAGTCATCCAATCATCCAAAACGAAAGAAAATTCAGACTTTTTCATGTTTAGCTTGAGAACACCAGTTACCTATGTCTCCCAAGTCTCTATGCTTTGCAAGCCTCAGACCACTACCAATGCAAATACTGCTGCAGAAACAGACATCCTGCTTGTCGGAAGGTGTTGCAGACCTGACAGTTACTAATATGCCAATTATCTCCTCCAAAGAAGAAAGTACTGAACAGGAAACTAATGTCCTAAAGAATACTGTCCATAATGCCATTCCAGATCTCCTCGCTCCTGAATCCACTTCACTAGAAACCAACTCCATGCACTCCTCCCATATCAATCAAACAATAAAGAGGAAAGACATCAGAGCCCATATGGGTATTAACCCCTTCGCTGCCAGGCCTTTTCCCCCTCCTGTGCCAGGCCTTTTTTTGCCTATTTGGGGCAGTTCGCGTTTAGGCCCTCATAACTTTTTGTCCACATAAGCTAACCAAGCCAAATTTGCGTCCTATTTTTCCAACATCCTAGGGATTCTAGAGGTACCCAGACTTTGTGGGTTCCCTTGAAGGAGGCCAAGAAATTGGCCAAAATACAGTAAAAATTTCATTTTTTTTTTAAAAAAATGGAAAAAGTGGCTGCAGAAGAAGGCTTGTGGATTTCCCCCTGAAAATGGCATCAACAAAGGGTTTGTAGTGCTAAACTCAGCAGCTTCCTAGCTTTCAGGAACAGGCAGACTTGAATCAGAAAACCCAATTTTTCACCACAATTTTGGCATTTTACTGGGGCATACCCCATTTTTGCAATTTTTTGTGCTTTCAGCCTCCTTCCAGTCAGTGACAGGAATGGGCATGAAACCAATGCTGGATCCCAGAAACCTAATCATTTCTGAAAAGTAGACAAAATTCTGAATTCAGCAAGGGGTCATTTGTGTAGATCCTACAAGGGTTTCCTACAGAAAATAACAGCTGAAAAAGAAAAATATTGAAATTGAGGTGAAAAAAACATCAATTTTTCTCTACGTTTTACTCTGTAACTTTTCCCTGCAATGTCAGATTATGGAAAGCAATATACCGTTACGTCTGCTGGACACCTCTGGTTGCGGGGATATATAGGGCTTGTAGGTTCATCAAGAACCCGAGGAACCCGGAGCCAATAAATGAGCTGCACCCTGCAGTGCGTTTTCATTCTATACTGGGTATACAGCAATTCATTTGCTGAAATATAAAGAGTAAAAAATTGCTATCAAGAAAATCTTTGCATTTCCAAAAAGGGCACAAGATAAGGTGCTGAGGAGCAGTGGTTATTTGCACATCTCTGAATTCCGGGGTGACCATACAAGCATGTGAATTATAGGGAATTTCTCAAATAGATGTCTTTTTTACACACTCTCCTATATTTGGAAGGAAAAAATGTAGAGAAAGACAAGGAGCAATAGCACTTGTTTTGCTAATCTATGTTCCCCCAAGTCTCCCGATAAAAATGATACCTCACTTGTGTGGGTAGGCCTAGCGCCCGCGACAGGAAACGCCCCAAAGCGCAACGTGGACACATCCAAAATTTTGGGAGAAAACAGAGGTGTTTTTTGCGAAGTGCCTACCTGTAGATTTTGGCCTCTAGCTCAGCCGGCACCTAGGGAAACCTACCAGACCTGTGCATTTCTGAAAACTAGAGACCTAGGGGAATCCAAGGAGGAGTGACTTGCGGGGCTTGGACCAGGTTCTGTTACCCAGAATCCTTTGCAAACCTCAAAATTTGGCTAAAAAAACACATGTCCCTCACATTTTTGTGGCAGAAAGTTCTGGAATCTGAGAGGAGCTACAAATTTCCTTCCACCCAGCGTTCCCCCAAGTCTCCCGATAAAAATTATACCTCACTTGCGTGGGTAGGCCTAGCGCTGGCGACAGGAAACACCCCAAAGCGCAACGTGGACACATCCTAAATTTTGGAAAAAAACAGAGGTGTTTTTTGCGAAGTGCCTACCTGTAGATTTTGGCCTCTAGCTCAGCCGACACCTAGGGAAACCTACCAAACCTGTGCATTTCTGAAAACTAGAGACCTAGGGGAATCCAAGGAGGGGTGACTTGCGGGGCTCGGACCAGGTTCTGTTACCCAGAATCCTTTGCAAACCTCAAAATTTGGCTAAAAAAACACATGTCCCTCACATTTTTGTGGCAGAAAGTTCTGGAATCTGAGAGGAGCTACAAATTTCCTTCCACCCAGCGTTCCCCCAAGTCTCCTGATAAAAATGATACCTCACTTGCGTGGGTAGGCCTAGCGCTGGCGACAGGAAACACCCCAAAGCGCAACGTGGACACATCCTAAATTTTGGAAAAAAACAGAGGTGTTTTTTGCGAAGTGCCTACCTGTAGATTTTGGCCTCTAGCTCAGCCGGCACCTAGGGAAACCTACCAAACCTGTGCATTTCTGAAAACTAGAGACCTAGGGGAATCCAAGGAGGGGTGACTTGCGGGGCTCGGACCAGGTTCTGTTACCCAGAATCCTTTGCAAACTTCAAAATTTGGCTAAAAAAACACATGTTCCTCACATTTCTGTGGCAGAAAGTTCTGGAATCTGAGAGGAGCTACAAATTTCCTTCCACCCAGCGTTCCCCCAAGTCTCCCGATAAAAATGATACCTCACTTGCATGGGTAGGCCTAGCGCTGGCGACAGGAAACACCCCAAAGCGCAACGTGGACACATCCTAAATTTTGGAAAAAAACAGAGGTGTTTTTTGCGAAGTGCCTACCTGTAGATTTTGGCCTCTAGCTCAGCCGGCACCTAGGGAAACCTACCAAACCTGTGCATTTCTGAAAACTAGAGACCTAGGGGAATCCAAGGAGGGGTGACTTGCGGGGCTCGGACCAGGTTCTGTTACCCAGAATCCTTTGCAAACCTCAAAATTTGGCTAAAAAAACACATGTTCCTCACATTTCTGTGGCAGAAAGTTCTGGAATCTGAGAGGAGCTACAGATTTCCTTCCACCCAGCGTTCCCCCAAGTCTCCCGATAAAAATGATACCTCACTTGCGTGGGTAGGCCTAGCGACGGTGACAGGAAACACCCCAAAGCGCAACGTGGACACATCCTAAATTTTGTAAAAAAAAAGAGGTGTTTTTTGCGAAGTGCCTACCTGTAGATTTTGGCCTCTAGCTCAGCCGGCACCTAGGGAAACCTACCAAACCTGTGCATTTCTGAAAACTAGAGACCTAGGGGAATCCAAGGAGGGGTGACTTGCGGGGCTCGGACCAGGTTCTGTTACCCAGAATCCTTTGCAAACCTTAAAATTTGGCTAAAAAAACACATGCTCCTCACATTTTTGTGGCAGAAAGTTCTGGAATATGAGAGGAGCTACAAATTTCCTTCCACCCAGCGTTCCCCCAAGTCTCCCGATAAAAATGATACCTCACTTGCGTGAGTAGGCCTAGCGCCCGCAACAGGAAACGCCCCAAAACGCAACGTGGACACATCCCATTTTTTGAAAGAAAACAGTGCCTACCTGTGGATTTTGGCCTGTAGCTCACCCAGCACCTAGAGAAACCTACCAAACCTGTGCATTTCTGAAAACTAGAGACCTAGGGGAATCCAAGATGGGGTGACTTGCGGGGCTCGGATCAGGTTCTGTTACCCAGAATCCTTTGCAAACCTCAAAATGTGGCTAAAAAAACACATGTTCCTCACATTTCTGTGGCAGAAAGTTCTGGAATCTGAGAGGAGCCACAAATTTCCTTCCACCCAGCGTTCCCCCAAGTCTCCTGATAAAAATGATACCTCACTTGTGTGGGTGGGCCAGGTGCCTGCAACAGAATAAGGCCCAAAACCTGAAGGGATAGAAGGGATAGTTGGGGGAGCCACGCAAGCCACACCTCCCTGGACTCCTTGGGGGGCCTATTTTGAAAAAGTTTCTGGGTTTTGTAGGTTTCCCTACATGACAGCCGCACCCTGGACCAAAAACATAGGTGGGCCCTCCCCCCCCAAACACAGGCATTTTTGGAATATATCACTTTGATGTGTGCACATACGTCCGTGATGTGCCAAACACTAAAATTGTGAAAAGAAACACACTTAGGTTATGTGAAGAAGACCCCTCACCCACCAACCAAGTTGGTGGCATGCTTCATCATCGGGGTCCCACCCGAGGCACCTAGCGTGTCACAGGTGTGCTGCGACGCCTGATTACAGCGGAGCAGGTTTTGTCTTTTTTTACAACACATACTGGTTGGATTTGGCACGAGGGTGAGTGATGGTTCAGTGGATCAAATTTTATTAACAAGAGATTTCACAAAAATGAAATGCACTGCTAATAACTGAAAGGCAAAAAAGTGAACCAATGACTCACAGCTCGTGAGCTGTAAAGCCGCGACAAGGCACCAACCGCTTTACAGGCCATTCACACACCTTTCATACATGACACGCACAAGACCATTCACACCGCCAGCCACGGGCCCAGCACATTACAACACTCACATCGACAGACCGCGCCACTCAAGGGCCCATCACTTACATACGCCCACATGCCTGATACAAGAATCACACCAGCTGATGGGAGTGTGGACTGCCGTTCGGCTGGCACCGCCAGCCAAGCGCCACCCCACGCACACCGCCAGCCAAGCGCCACCCCACGCACACCGCCAGCCAAGCGCCACCCCACGCACACCGCAATCACTTTTTTTAATTTATAAACAACAAAGAAACTACTAATTATAAAATAAGCACAAAACTACAAACACAAAAGCTCTAACTAAATACACAACAGATGCCAACCGTGAAACATATGAAAATAGAAAACAGACAGCTTACGCTCAGGGTATTTCCCAGAATTTTTTTTGGGTATGGTAACTTCTGTAACAGCCGGGAACACACAGCCCAGGCTTTGAAGGGCATTCGGGGCAGTACATCCGGCTCTCCCTCCGGATTAATCTCCGGGCACATACTCTACATTTCTTTGTGGGCATGTCTTTTTTGGGAGTGGGAGGAATGTGATCTGGAAAGTGCCGATCTTTCAATCTAGCCACATCCTCCACCACTTCTACTCTAGGAACTCTTGCCGGTTCCACCACAATAAGGCTTTCTATCACCGACTCCTGAAATTTAACAAATGTCATCCTTGACTCGGGTGAACAATCCTTGTATACAATAAAGGCATTAAAAGTTGCCAAATGAAATAAATGTAGGGCCAACTTTTTATACCACACATATGACTTACGAAGAGCAGTGTAAGGTTCTAACCTCTGATCTACTCTATAAACACCACCCATGTGCCTATTGTAGTCCAAAATGCACGCAGGTTTGCGCACTTCCGCAACCTGACCCCAAACAGCCACAGGGGAAGTACTCTCATCATGGATGGTCGATAGCATGTACACATCCCTCCTGTCTGAAAATTTCAGAGCTAGCAGCTCATTATTCCGCAAGGCACTGCACTGTCCCCTCTCAAGTTTTTTACAGACAAGCTCCCTTGGATAGCCTTTCCGGTTAGAACGGATTGTGCCACAAGCAACAGTGTCCACCCTAAACAACTCCTTGAACAACTGCACTCCAGTGTAGAAATTATCTACGTACAAATGGTGACCTTTGTTAAACAGCCGTCTAGCAAGTTCCCACACAATTTTTTCGCTAACTCCAAAAGTGGCCGGACAACCAGGAGGATCAATACTGGAATCCCTACCAGTGTAGACCCGGAAATTATACACATATCCTGTACTGCTTTCTGACAGCAGATACAATTTAATCCCATACCGTGCCATCTTACTAGGAATGTACTGCTTAAAAACTAAACGCCCCTTGAAAAGGACCAAAGACTCGTCCACACTTATCTCTTTGCCTGGGACATAGACCTCTGAAAACCGATCCACAAAATGATCAAGGACAGGCCTAATCTTAAAAAGGCGGTCACAATCAGGGTGATCTCGTGGCAAGGCTAAAGCATTGTCTACAAAATGCAGCATACGAAGAAGAAGCAAATACCGATTACGTGTCATAGTTGCAGGAAATATAGCAGTTGCCATCAAGGGACTAGTAGACCAATAAGAAGCCAGTGACGGCTTCCTGATCAACCCCATCAAAAAAGACAAACCTAAAAACCTTTTCATCTCTTCCAGATATGTGGGAACCCAATGAGTAGCTCTAGACTGAGGCTTAAGTCTGGCAGCGTCGTCCCGCAAATATTGCTCTGCATACACATTTGTCTGCTCCACAGTCTCTTCCAAAAATACATCGTCTATAAACAAGTGAAAGAAATGGACAGGCAGAAAGTTTTCCGTATTAACTCTACACCCTGGGAGACCAGTAAATGCAGGTAACTGTGGCTGCTCCATGTTTGGGGCAATCCAGGTGTCAGGTCTTCCAATGGGAAACCCTGCAGCCCCAGGCTGCTGCACTCTTGGCACATCAATGTCCTCCTCTAACACAGGCCCTTCATCTGCACTGAGAGTAGCTTCCTCATCAGAAGAATACTCTCGGACAGAAAACTCACTTCCAGAATCTCCTGCTTCCTCCTCTGCCTCAGATGCAGAGTCAGTGTCGTAATCATGGTCTGAAGACGACTCAAAGAGCATGCGAACAACCTGCTGAGCGGTCACTTTGCGGCTAGCCATGATCCTAACAACAAATGGATTGCCAACAACAACTAGCACTAAAATAAGTAATAAACAAAGTGTAGCTTTATCACAAAGAGTTATGTACTACAAAAAACTATACCACACAGTTGCCTGAAATAGCTACTCACCAAGCAACTACTCTGCACAGACAGCAATCACCAATGATATCCCACTAAAAAGAAAAAAGAAAAAAGCAATTTAGACATATGACAACACAAACACCACTGTGCTCAAATCTAAGGACAATGTCAAACACACAATACTGCATTTAGTACACCACCTACAAACATGTCAACAATACTCCTTTGGAGTAAATTGCGTTCACTTACCTAAAACATGCAACTATGCAAACCACAGGACAACTACTGCCAAAACCGCAAAGATCCACAGCAAAGGAAGCAAAAGCATTGAACTAGTAGAAAAAGAAGAAATAAATTGTTATAATCACAAATACAAATACTTTGCCAGTTGACAAACACCCCACCACCAAGAACTTGTCCCTGGTACCTAAGTGGATCCTGCCCCCCTCGGGGTAGATGGGCGTAAAAGAATTGGCCAATCTGACCCCAAGGGGGGCAGAAGTGGGCAACACCTCTGTGCCCCCTTTCAGGGGGCGACCCTTCCCCAAGGGGGCACCCCCAGCACAACACAAAACAAAAAAATCCCTGCCGTATTGGTGGTCTCTGCCCTCCTTGGGGGCAGATGGCCCTACAAAATTACGGGCAGAGATGGGCAATACAAATTTTCCCCACCTTAGGGGGGTGACCGTTGCCCAAGGGGTGCCCCCAAACACACACCAAACACAATCCCTGGCACCTAGTGTGCTTCCACTCCCCCCCCCCCCCGGGGCCAGATCGTCCAAAAAATGGCTGGTCTGCCATCGGTGGGGGCCGAAACAGAAAAAAAAAGCTCCCCAGGGGAGCGACCCTTGCCACAGGAGTTGCCCCCAAAATAAACAATAAAAACAAAATCCCTGGTGTCTAGTGGTTTTCACCCCCCCCCCCCCCCCGGGGGCAGATCAGCCCAAAAATCGGCTGATCTGCCCCCAGAGGGGGCAAAATACAAATAAAAATTGCCCCGGGGGGGGCGACCCTTGCCCAAGGGGTCGCCCCCAAAAACACTCATAAACAAAGATATCCCTGGTGTCTAGTGGTTTTCGCCCCCCCCCTGGGGGCAGATCCGCCGAAAAAACGGCGGATCTGCCCCCGGGGGGGGGGCGAAATACAAATAAAAATTGCCCCCGGGGGGGGCGACCCTTGCCAAAGGGGTCGCCCCCAAAAACACACATAAACAAAGATATCCCTGGTGTCTAGTGGTTTTCGCCCCCCCCTGGGGGCAGATCCGCCGAAAAAACGGCAGATCTGCCCCCAGGGGGGGGCGAAATACAAATAAAAATTGCCCCAGGGGGGGCGACCCTTGCCCAAGGGGTCGCCCCCAAAAACACACATAAACAAAGATATCCCTGGTGTCTAGTGGTTTTCGCCCACCCCTGGGGGCAGATCCGCCGAAAAAACTGCGGATCTGCCCCCGGGGGGGGGGGGGGGGGGCGAAATACAAATAAAAATTGGCCCGGGGGGGGGCGACCCTTGCCAAAGGGGTCGCCCCCAAAAACACACATAAACAAAGATATCCCTGGTGTCTAGTGGTTTTCGCAAGGGGTCGCCCCCAAAAACAAACATAAAAAAAGATATCCCTGGTGTCTAGTGGTTTTCGCCCCCCCCCCGGGGGCAGATCCGCAGAAAAATCGGCGGATCTGCCCCCAGGGGGGGGGCGAAATACAAATAAAAATTGCCCTTGCCCAAGGGGTCGCCCCCAAATTTAGGCAAAAAGAAAATCCCTGGTGGCTAGTGGAGATTCCTGCTCCACGATCGCGGGCCCTGCCCGCGATCGTGGAGCAGGAATCTTGAGAAAACAGACACAGGGGGAAAGGAAAAACCCTTTCCTTTCCCACCGTGTCTGTTTTCTCAACCCCCCCGCCCCCCAAAAATGGAGAGGACTCACCTTTGAGCTCCTGCTCCGATGACGCGCTGGAAGCAAATGGCTTCCAGCGCGCCGGCAACACTAGATGACGTCAGCGCGCTGTGTGCGCGCTGACGTCATCGGATTGCCGTGGGGGGGGGCGGGGGTGGAAGGGGAAGGTCTTCCCCTTCCATCCCCGCCTGGGGGGGAAGGGGGGTGCACGGGGGGCGCGCTAGCGCGTCCCCAAGTTCCCCTGTGCCTAGGACGAGATGATCTCGTCCAAGGCACAGGGGAACTGTAGCCTTGGACGAGATCATCTCGTCCAAGGCACAGAACCGGTTAATACATGCTTTGCTCATTGGAAGATTCACCTATGGCAGGACTATATACATATCCACCACGGTTGGCGTTGGATTTTCTTACAGTGGCTTTTCCTCTTCAGCTTTTTTCATCCAAAGGACTGCCTTCTCTTCTTTAGCAGACTGGTGGGGCGGGGGTATACTGTTACGACTCGGTCATCCCATCTCTAGGGGGTGCTGCAAGGAGACTGTCAGAAGCCTGGGAATCACCTTGAACACTTATCTAGAGTCCCTTGCTGAGTCCTGGTTGTTTCTCTTTTTACCATGGTATGCTTTTGTAGTATTACATTTGCTTCCAGTGTAGCCTATGGAGGAGAACGGTGAGCAGAAGGTCATATTTCCACATAGAATGCACAACTGTTGCTGAATTCAGGTCACACAAGCAGTATGTGGAGTCTAGAGTCAGTTAATGGGCCAATGTCTGCTGTGACGCAGTTAGGTGCCATGCCATGTACCCTCCTGAAAAGACGGCTGCCTGACCTATGAGGAGGGACAAGTGGAAAGAGGTAAGTGCGCTGGCGTTGTGCGCATTCGGGGTAGGCAGTCGATGACTGCCGCGCAACTTCGCATTGGTTATCATTGGGCCCTATGGGTTCCAGGAGCCAATGGCGAGGTACGTCGGCGGTGACGGTACGCACCGCTGTGGACGTCACTGCCATTTTCTAACTATTCACTCACTTGCCTCCTGACCGTCAACAGAATAGGACCTACACTGCAAGTGCTGCTGTGACCTGAGTCTGGAAGCGACAATGGCTACAGTGTCTGGGGAAAGGGCTCCTAGCTTCACTGCAGAGGAGTTGGAGAAACTGGTGGATGGGGTCCTACCCCAGTACACATTACTCTAAGGTCCTCCAGACAAACAGGTGAGTACACTGTGATCATGATGTGTGGGCAATGCATGTTTGGAGTGGTGTGGATGTAAGCCACATGTTGGGGGGTGCTGATGCGTCCTGGCCTGAGTGCTGCACGAGAGGTGGTCAGTGTATGTGTGTCAGGGCATGGGTGGGAACTGGGGAGCAATGGGTATGGCGGTCCGCACAGGTGAGTAATTTCCTTTTCTGCTGTATTTTCCCTCTAGGTCAGCGCCCACCAGAAAAAGGGTATTTGGTGTGCCATCGCCAGTTTGGTGTGGACCCTGGGGGTCTATCACAGGCAGAGCACCCACTGCCACAAGAGATGGGAGGACCTGTGCTGCTGGACCAAGAAAATGGCAGAGGCCTAGCTGGGGCTGGCCTCCCAACGTGCAAGGGGTGCCTGTCGCACCATGACCCCCCCTGATGTTCTGCATCCTGGCGGTGGCCTATCCGGAGTTGGATGGGCGCTTGAGGGCATCACAGCAGCCACAAGGGGGTGAGTACAGATTCTGAATCCTGACTTTGCGCGCTTTAGGAGCTAGCTGGGTGGGGGATGCGGGCTGTGGGTGCCCCTAGGCCAGAGCAATCATGGCAGGGTAGGTCCCTTGTGTGCAGGCTCTGAAGTACTCCAAACCCAATGGTATTAGTGGGCATATAGTACTGGGAAGGGTCCTGTGGGTGTCAGGTGTGCAGATGCTGGTGTTAGGCATTGTACCCCATGGGCTTGTGACTACCTTGGTGACTGGTTGGGCATGGCATAGTGCATAGGGCAGCTCCCTGTGTGTTGTGTATGCCAACAGTAGTTTTGTTGCTGGCATTGACCAAGTGTATCCTCTGTCTCTCTCCCCCTTTTTGTTTTGTCACCCTGTCCTTGTGTGCATTAGTATCATCTGGCAGAGGAGCAGAGGCACCGGCGACAGAGGGAGCTGCATCCCACATGGCCCATGAGGCCGAATCCACCGAATGTGAAGGAACCAGTGGGACGGAGGGCGAGGGGAGCACCACAACGGGGACAGGAGGGGAGATCAGTGACAGGGACTCCTCCTCCGATGGAAGCTCCCTGGCGGTGGTGGACACCTCTGTGCCCACCCCCAACAACAGGTACAACCACCACCCCTCCACCAGCACTGCCCTCCCAGCAGCCCCTCAGCGTGTTTCCCATGCCTGCTCACCCAGGAGGGTGGGCATCTCCTTCGCCCCAGACACCTCAGGCCCTGCCCCAGTCAGCCCTCCTGCCCTCAGTGAGGAGGCTATTGACCTCCTTAGATCCCTCAGTGTTGGGCAGTCAACCATTCTGAGTGCAATCCAGGGTGTCGAGAGGTATTTGCAACAAACAAATGCATACCTGGAGGGCATTCATTCTGGTGTGGTGGCCCAATAGAGAGCATTTCAGGCTCCGGCCTCAGCAGTGATGGCAGCTATTGTTCCTGTGTCAAGCCTCCCCCCTCCAACTTCCTTTACCCAGTCCCAATCCCCTCAACCCCAGCCTATCCCAAGCACACCTTCAGACCAACAATCACCCAAATCAACACACTGAAGTGGCTCAGGCAAACACAAGCACCACACTTCATCACACAGGCACTCACACAAGCACCATCCCCATGCAGACACACCAACATCCACTGCCTCCACTGTGTCCCCCTCCTCCTCGTCGTCCACCCCCTCCCAGTAGCATCTCCACTCACACCTGCATGCACTACATCCTGATCCACTACGTCCATCACAAGCATGCCCATCACAACACACCCCTCACGAGCAGTCACCACCCCCACAACCATGCACACATCTTCTGTGTCCTCTCCCAGTGTGTCTGTGACCCCTCTTCCCAAAGTACACAAATGCAAGCAACCACCCATCCAACAGCCATCCACCTCACAACAGCATCCAGCCCAATGCATCGTCGTCCAAACTCAGCAGACGTGCACCTCCTACAACCACTCCCACTTCCTCCACTCCCAAACCCTCTCCATCTTCCCGTCCCAGTGTGTCTAAAAAACTTTTCCTTGCAAACTTTAACCTCTTCCCTACGCCTCCCCTGTCCTTCCCTCGGACCAGCGTGTCAAGATCCCAGGCCAGCACCTCAGCCACCAAGTTGGCGTCCGCTGTGGTACCTGCAAGTCCCAGGAGATCAAAAGGGGCACCCGTCAGGGCTGCCAGTGTGCCACCGACCCCTGCAAAGGACCAACACATTCCGCCACCTGCCAAGGTGAAGAAGGTGCCAGCATGCAGCACGGCCAAGAAGCACAACCCACCCAGTAAGGCCACCTCCAAAACAGCATCTGCCAGTGCCAAGGTCCCAGCAGCGTCTGCCAAGATGGGGAATGGGAAGAAAACCCAAGGCAAGGCACTTCAGGCCTCGGAGCCTCCAGGTGAGGGACTGGTGCCCACCATCAGTACACACAGCCAAGCAACCTGTACTGCTGAAAGCACCACCACAGGCACCACCACAGGCACCACCACCTGCACCGCCCCCTGCAATGCACCTGCACCACTGCTGCCACAACAACAGTCAACAGCATTATCCCCAGTGGGCAGCCGTCCAAGGCTACAGGAGACGGCCTGGTGTCTCCCTCCATTACTACCAGCACATGCACCACGGCCAGCACCGGCAGCATCTCCGCCGCAAGCACCGCCACCTGCACCGCTACCTGCACCGCTACCTGCACCGCCACATGCCCAGCCGGGGCTACTACATCTGTCATCTGTCATCAGCAGCATCCCCAGTGGGCAGCCGTCCGAGGATGCAGGAGGCAGCCTGGACCCTTCACCCACCACTTGAAGCACCACCACCAGCACTAGCACTACCAACAGTTTGCAGCCTAATTCGCCGCAGAATGGAGTCTGGCTCTGCCTCCATGGAGTATCATGCTACCTATTCCCTGAACATCTTGTGCCGCAGACACCCAGGTGAGGGAATGGGAACTGCCACACCCCAGGTGCAGCATCACTGGGCACAAGTCCCATCCAGAACCAGTGGAGATATGCATCCACTATCACTTTACTTGGCAGGATGAAGCAGACTGGGCACAAGGCCCCCTCCCAGAACCAGTGGAAGTAGGCATCCATTTGAGAGACTGTGGCTTTGCACTCCCCAGGATATCGCTGTGGGCATGTTGCTCCCTCCAGAAGCAGTGGCATAATACCATCTTCCGACTGAGGTGCCCCCCCCCTTCCCCCTGAGGTGCCTGTGTGTTTTCGACCTGATGCCACTGCAGTGTTCTCTCCGTTTTGAGGCAGAAGTCAAGTGTGGGCTTCAACCATATTTTTTTGCCCACTGGGCCATAAACATTTGCAAAGGATAGTGTAAGGCCTTCTGTACATATTGTAAATATGTGTATATACTGTTGTTTACAATCATTAACTTTATCTGCATATTTCTAAATATTACTATTTGCGCTCAATTCCTTTTGTCCTTGCATTCTTCCAGGGGGTTATGGGGTGTAAATGTACTGTTGATGCATGTGTTTGTGTGTATGGGTTTGTGGGTGAGGGTGGGGGTGGGGGTGTTGCATGTGTGTCAGTCTCTTTTTCCTCCCCCCCCTCCCCTGTGTGCTTGGTGCATTACTCACTGTGGTCGCCGCCGTCTTTGGTGTTCCTGGTGTAATAGTAGATATACCAGCATCGGCAGGACCTGTAGTTCGGGCTCCTTGGCATCCTGGTTCTTTGTTGAGTGTCGAAAGGTGAGTGGTTTCCCTTCTGGGTAGTGTTTCTGCTGTGCTTTTGATGGCGTTGGTACCACCCCGGAACAGCCGGTGGATTGGTGGGTTGTGATAGGGTGGGTGCAACATTGTCTTCCGCCTGTCTGTTGGCGGTGACCGCCGCGGTGTTTGTTGCTACCACCGTGGCGGTCGGAATGTTAAAGTGGCTGTCTGTGTTGCCGGTTTCCTCCGTGGTCGTGATCCCATTTTTTTTACAGTCGGCCTGTTGGCGGTATTACTGCTGCTTTATCACCGACCGCCAGGATTGTAATTAGGGCCTTAGTCTCCTCCTTGTGTGTGTACATTTCACCCTGTGGATTGTTTCATGGACACGTGTACCTTTTCTGAGGACTGTAGTATTTTGGACATTGGACTTCAAACTGTTTTGGGCTCTACTACCATGTTTTTATCCATTATTATGGAATTTTTGTTGTTCAATTTATATTATTTGATTCACTTCAAACTTGTTTTTGCTTCTTCACAACAAATGTTATTGACACTGAGTACAAGACTCCTGTTTGATTATTTGTGGTATTCACTTGGTCATATCCAGCTTCCAACGTCATGTTGGGAACAATATAGCACAATATTTTTTTTTAAATAGTTGAAATTAGAAAGAGAAAAAGTGTCAACTTAATTTTTTCAAAGATAACAAACTACTGAGAATATGTGGAACATGCCAATTTTGAAAACAAGTTTGTGTGGAAATAGAGTCCGGGCAACCAAAACCATTCCTAACCCCAACATCTGTGCCATTCAGAGTTTTACATTCCACTGCCTTAATACTATGAAGGAAAGGGAATATGCAATGGAAACAGACTAAGGCCCTCATTCCGACCCTGGCGGTCTAAAACCGCCAGGGCCGCGGGCAACGGAAGCACCGCCAACAGGCTGGCGGTGCTTCAGTGCCCATTCTGACCGCGGCGGTAAAGCCGCGATCGGAAAAGGGGATCTGGCGGTTTCCCGCCGGATTTCCCCTGGCTGGGCTGAACCTCCATGGTGGCGCTGCAAGCAGCGCCGCCATGGGGATTCTGACCCCCTTCCCGCCACCCTGTTTCTGGCGGTTTTGACCGCCAGGAACAGGATGGCGGGAACTGGTGTCGTGGGGCCCCTGGGGCCCCTGCACTGCCCATGCCACTGGCATGGGCAGTGCAGGGGCCCCCTAACAGGGCCCCAGCATGATTTTCACTGTCTGCATAGCAGACAGTGATAATCGCGACGGGTGCAACTGCACCCGTCGCACCCCTGCAACACCGCCGGCTCCATTCGGAGCCGACCTCTGTGTAGCAGGGCCTTTCCCGCTGGGCCGGCGGGCGCTCCCTTGGCGGGCGCCCGCCGGCCCAGCGGGAAAGTCAGAATGGCTTCCGCGGTCTTCTGACCGCGGAGCGGCCATTTGGCGGGTCCCGGCAGGCGGGCGGCGTACGCTGCCCGCCCGGGTCAGAATGACCCCCTAAATATGTAAACTATCACTGTTGCATGACCTGAGTTAGAGTTATAAATCCTGCCATCACAACAGGAATTCTAGACCGATAACACCAATAGTCCTTATAATGGCAATGACAACATTTGAGACTACATGACCAGTACAGAATACTATGGCAATATCGTGTACGATTACACATTCACCATTCAGTGGTGAACTAACAAAATCCTCTATCACCAATGATGAAAACACATCAACAGGTACCTCCACTGTCCACAAATTGAAGATGTAGCCAATGTGAAGGGGAAACAATATACTAGGGCTTCACATATACAGGGTTTGAGTAACTCAAGTGGTTCATATTGCCTTGATGGCAGCATCACACAGGAAACAGGTCGTATTCAATATTCTGAACTTCCATGCCATCAGAATGCAAGTTGTCTTCGTAAAAGGTTTGTCCATCCCAAGTGGGTATCTCTCCCAGGATCAACACATGTTCACTTTGTAGTTCCAAAAGGCAACGTATCACAGCAAATGTCACAACGTTGAAATATCCAAATGAAGATGACATGTGAGGTAACCTAAAACAGAATAACAAGGGAAAATAATTTTTATCACATAGAAAAAGGAACTGAATTGACAAGTCATGAGGACACACATACATAGCACACACACATTTAATCTATTTCAATTACCACATAACCCACTTTAGGGAAACCCTGATCCACTACCATCTTAGCCTTGAACTCTCCTGTACTGACCACTCCTAAAAAAATACCATAGCAGACAGACATGCACCCTAGGCGACAAGTTGTACGGACATCATAGCATTAGATTTGCAAAGGTGAATTTGCACTTAGGTGAAGAAGTGGGCAATCACATATTGACATGTCAACTCCTTCTTCTTCACCATTGTCATCTTCATAGGGCATCTCAATATCCTCACCTGGGGGCTCATTATGGTCTCCCTCCTCTGCAATTATAGAGATGTCTCTCCTCAGGGTGATATTATGGAGAATGAATCAGGCAACCGTGATTTGGCACACCTTATTGGTTGAGGAGAAGACAGCTCCAATGGTCTTTTCCTGGCACAGAAACCTAGCCTTCAGAAGCACGAACGCCCCACTCCACTGGCCTTCGTGTTCTTCTATGGGCCTCATTGAAGAGGACTTCCCCTGGCATTGTAAGATTCCTCAGTGGTGCCAATATCCATAGTCGGTTAGGATACGCTGCGTCTCCTACACAGAAGCAATGCATCAACACATTACTACCATATCAAACCATTCTCCCTTCCTAAACTAGGATTCAAGCTAAAAATCTACAAGTCATGCAGAACTTTCCAACAAGATAGGTCCTCTCTGATACAAGCTGTGACATCTACAGGGGTATATTGCTGTTCCGTAGTATGAATGGATCATATGTTGACCCTGGGAAGAGGGCACACACACTTGAGATGTATAAGTCTGGTATACAGACAAGTTGCACATTGACGGAATAGAAGTTCTTCAGATTGTGGTAGACCTGTTCTCTGTTGTCTGATGGCACCAAGGCGACATGTGTGCCATCTATTGCTTCAACCACATGTGGTATCTACCCAAAGCATACAATTCTCCCTTTACAGTGGCCAAAGCCCGTGGACGTGGGAATTCAATGTAGCTGTTGAAGTTCTTAATCAGGGAAGCAAGAACATCTTGTAGCACACAACCATGCACCCAGATACTGCCCCAGTGTACTGAAATGTACTAGTAGCTACAAAATGCAGACCTCCCATGAGGTTTATTATTGATGTTATGGCAGTTGGCTTCAAAGTTTGAGACAGGAGATTAGGGTCCAACTGCTGACACAAATCCAGGGTAGTTGGCCTATTTGGACAATATTGCTTGATGATATCCCTTTCCTCCTTGGTGACGAGGTCTGGAAAGGGCCAGAACACCAGGGGCTGTTGCCTCCTACCCATGGCTGGGTTCAGGCGTCTGTAAGTATGGAAAAGAAAATGTCAGATGAAATAGTCTTCTCCGGTCTGGTCAGCAATGTGTCATTTTTCTCCCTTGCAAGAGAGTGATGCGTCAATTTCCAGATGGGGCACCTCGAATCCACGCAGAGTCAGGTTGACTTGGACGCCCAGGGACGATGAGTGGAAAATCCG
The DNA here is from genome assembly GCF_031143425.1 of Pleurodeles waltl. Taxonomy (NCBI): domain Eukaryota; kingdom Metazoa; phylum Chordata; class Amphibia; order Caudata; family Salamandridae; genus Pleurodeles; species Pleurodeles waltl. Next base: position 976,129,973 of record NC_090447.1, read on the forward strand.
GTCGCACAGTATCAGAAAACCGGGCTGTATGAGGATTGCATTGTTATCAGCCTCAGTAAGCACGTGTTAAGTGTCGTTTCTCCAGCCGCTCTGTGTCGATCTCCCAGCCGCAATACAGGTGGAGCGTCGACTTTAGCTGCAAGCCCAGTTGTGCTTCATTTATCATTCACATTGAGGAAGGTGCGTAAAAAATGTCCCCCGCACAGCGTTCTGTGTGTGGATTTTCAGTTCTTGTCTGCCAAGTTCACCTTTGAAGGGCCCAGGGACTGGGTAGGGCACCATTTGGCAGAGTCTCAGCAGAGAGTCCAGGTGCTGTCAGAGGAAGTCTTTGATGGCCCTGAGTCTTCAACAACAGGAGACAAGCTCAATTCAAGCCATTGGATATTCTTTCAAGTAGGAATGCACAACAAAGTCCAGCCTTTGTCCCCTTTCACAGGCAGAAGCAGAAAAAACAGACACACATGTGTAGACATCATACACACACTACCACAGTCACACCCCTAGTCAGTACACGCACCACTACACAATGACACCCCCAGACACAACACCCACCACTACAGCAACACCCACAGATACCACCAGCACACCCCAGTCATCACAACCACCACACCCCCAACACACACACACACACACACTAGAGACACACCATCAGTCATCACCCCCACCACTGCGCATGCCACAGTAACACAGTAAACACATCTACACACCCACATATTCAACCCAAACACCCACACTTACCCACCCAACAATCAGTAAAAAACACAAACCTAAAGATGCAGCACATACACCAGTCCCTCTTGCACCCCCACCTTCAACAGATACATGTACAACAGACACAGACACTCCCTCTACCTCCAAAATTCAAATCCCTCTTGAACACCCTACCCATTACCCTAAGGAAAGTTAGTTTTTTCCCTGCCCTGACCCCTAATTCACCCCAAACCACTCCCCCAAAACCCAACCCACTCTTTTTAAATCTCAACCCACTCTTTTTAAATCCCAACCCACTCCTTCTACATCCCAACCCACCCCTTCCAAGCTCACTCCTCACAAACCCAAACACACCCCTCACAAATCCATCCTACCCCTCACAAGCCCAAGGATCCAGCCCCGTGAGATCATTGAGGTGCCTCTTTTCTGCTCCATGGATGACCTTTGTAGAGGAGGTTCTGACAGTGAATTTAGGAGGCAAATGATGGGCCTGGAAGCCCTGCTCCTGTTCCCGGCGAAGATCATCAAGAAGATTGTCAACAGGCAACTGACCCACCACCTTGAGGAAAACAACACTCCGGACCCGTCCCAATCTGGCTTTCGCAGAAACCACAGCACCGAGACCGCCCTCATCACTGTCACCGATTACATCAGGACCCTGCTGGACAAAGGTGAGACTGCAGCCCTCATCCTCCTGGACCTCTTGGCCGCCTTTAACACTGTCTGCCACCACACCCTACGCACATGCCTCCACAACGCAGGGATCCGCGACAAAGCCCTGGACTGGATCACCTCCTTCCTCACCAGCAGAACCCAGAGAGTCCGTCTCCTCCCCTTCCGATCTGAAGCCACCAAGACCATCTGCGGCGTACCCCAAGCATCTTCCCTCAGCCCGACCCTCTTCAGTGTCTACATGGCTGTGCTTGCCAACATCGTCCGATCTCACAACCTCAACATCATCTCTTACGCCGACAACACCCAGCTGATCCTATCCCTCACCAAGGACCCCGCCACCACCAAACCCAACCTCCACGAAGGAATAAAGGCCATCGCCAACTGGATGGAGAACAGTCTCCTAAAACTGAACTCAGACAAGACAAAGGTCCTCATCCTCAGTCCCACCCCCTCCGCCTGGGACAACTCCTGGTGGCCAACCACACTGGGAGTCGCACCGACGCCCACCAACCATGCCCGCAACCTGGGTTTCATCCTAGACTCATCACTTCCCGCAAGATCTACAAGTGGATCCCCACCAAAACAAGAAGGACGATCACCCAAGCCCTTGTCAGCAGCAGACTGGGCTACGGCAACACTCTCTACGACAGCAAATCTCCAGAAAAGACTACAACGCATACAGAACGCCTCCACACGCCTCATCCTTGACATCCCTCATCGCTGCCACATCACAGCCCACCTGAGAGACCTACACTGGCTCCCCGTCAACAAGAGGATCACCTTCAAGCTCCTCATCCATGCCCACAAAGCACTCCACAACACTAGACCAGCATACCTCTATGAACGACTTACTTTCTACACCCCGAACCGACAACTCAGCTCTGCCGTCCTCTCCCTCGCCACCATTCCACGAATCCACAGGACAACAACCGGCGGCAGATCATTCTCCTACCTCACCGCCAAGACCTGGAACACCCTCCCTATCCACTTACGGCATACCAAGGACCTGCTGACCTTCAGGAGACACCTCAAGACCTGGCTGTTCGAGCAGTAGCAGCTCCCCCACCCCTCATGCCCCCCTCAAGTGCCTTGAGACCCTCGTGGGTGAGTGGCGCGCTCTACAAATGCACTGATTGATTGATTGATTGTGGCCCACATAGGAGTTTACATTTATTATGTAATTATGCACTTTATTTTCAGTGAGGAAACTCAACATTAAAGTAAACGTTTTCTTTTCTGGATTCTTTTGTCCTGGCCTTATTATTTTATTGTTACAGATTGTTTGATGATGATGTTATTTCTGAGTATATGTGTGAGCCATGCACTCTCATTTGTGACAGTAACATTCGCAGGTTGTAAGTTTCAGTTGCTTTTTAAAAAATGCATACATTAGTGTTGTACATTAGTGATGGACATGTTGATTTTGGTGCAATCATTCATGTCATTACTGCGCACTTACGTGAAAACTATATGTGTCTTAGTTTTTATGAGTGGAGAATGCATGTGTGTTTATTTTGGCATGATGTGTAAACGATATACACAAAAGGATTACACAGATGACCTGCCACTTTAAATTTGTATATGATCATATGGTTATGATATGTTGCACACACCAATGGGACATGTGACCTTTGCCAGTTTGATATATTTGCTGTTCACCGGTGAGTATTGTGATATATTCTGGGTACACCCACCTGTAGCATGTTGCAGTGATATTGCTACATTGGAATGTGTTTGTTGGGTTAAAATTGGGGATACTCTTTCAGTTACTACTTTCAATATTTTGGGTTCATTCGTGCACACATCTTTGCGGACACATTTCTACCGGTGTGTTGAGACTTTTTTGTGTTGGTGTCCCTTGCCATGTAGGCAGCCCATCACTAATTGTGGGTGCTCCTTATATCCTGGGGTCTATTCAGATACATTTTCATGCTTCAACATTACATACTTCAACATTACGTAACAGTATGGTAACATATACAAATTATTGAGGCATGCACAAGTCCAGTGTTGCTATGCAGCTACAAGTCAGTGTGTAACAGGAATGCATGTGGCTTACCTTCTTTTCCGGCACCAATGGAGTTGATTTCCATCTTGGACCTGGCCCAGGAGCAATGGGAGGACTGGTAACATGTTCAAAATGTTCAAAAGGTGGGTTTTGTCTTTATGTAGCTGCCAATCTGCCAACTCAAGAGTGGGGGATTAGCCCCCACAGTTGTGTCTGCGGAACTGCACATCATGATTGCTCAGCTGTAAAAGGGGCGGTCGTGCTGCTGCCAGCCACTTTTGCCTATGGTGCTGTCGACACGGGAGAAGATTCTTAGTCGTGACAGAGGACTGACGGCGGTCTTTCGCTTATGTTCCCGCAGATATCCAAATAGGGTGGGCATACCATCATGTCGACGGGTGGCTTTCCCATCGAAAGGTCAACAGCGGGACCATTACCACCAACATCTAAATCAGACCCTAAGCCATTTGCCCAGAATCAAAGGATGTTTAGCCAAAGCCAGGACACAAACTGGGCCCATCAGACCCAAAGCTGTCAACCCTGGACATTAGGCCACTTCCATATTTCTCAATTAATATGTGAAAGTCAGAGAAAAGTGGTATAGTTGCTCTATAAAGTAAAAAAACAAAGCAGCAACAAATACTGAAATGTTCACTTGGAATCTTGCCTCAGAATATTTACAAGGGTCAGTTTTAAAACAGGACCCAGGGACATTGTGAATCATCTTTGAACTGGTACAAAAACAGGGCTACTTATTTTAAATTACTTACTAATAGAACAAGATTTTAGTGACACATCACAAATTTGCTCTCATCCCACCAGCACATCCTGAACCTCAGTTTGGGAACACTGTTCTACACAGATTTGTGCTCAGTGATCGGTGGAGACATACACTGTTTGGCAAGGAGTATTATTTATTGGTTACCTTTTTATGAGTACAGTGGAAGAGAAGTAGCTAGATTAACATGCCACCTTGGATTTGTCTTCTTAGTTATCTGTATTCCTGTCTGATTGACATTCCTATTGCAGTTAAGCTAAGATAGACAGTAGTATGCAATACTGTATGAAAACCACTATAATAGACCGAATTGGGAGAAGTAACAGTTTTTTCCTTATACTGGACTGGAGAAACAGGGGCTTTGAGCAGAGGCTGCGTTTGAGACAGAGGTCCGGTAGTGATGACATTATGCTGTTAGTTCCTTAAAAGAAGACATCCATCACAATATAGGTCATGAACATCCAGAAAAACATTCTGCAAAAGTGCATCCTCAAAATGCTAAGGAAATGTGGGGGCTGTGAATGACACAGGCTGCAGAACATGAGATGAAAGTAAGATTCAGGCACAATGGAATTCTGTTTAAATGGGTGCTAATTCATGAGGGTAGAAAGGACACTGTACATTGTGGGGGAGAAGGTAGGGTGATTTTATCATAGGAGATAAAGAGATAGGAAGGGACCTTGAACTCCTTGTGTGCATCAAACAACAAAAGATACCACAGCACTCAGTAGGAAGTCGAATCAAATGTGAAAGTCCACAAAGTAAGCATTTGTATGGATGATTGAGTTCAGAGGTTTATTGTGAAGCGATGAGTTCTTTAATTTTCAATGCATTCATAATTGGACAACAGCAGTCACATGCTTCATCACGAAGTGACTTTTTGAAGGCTAGAATCTAGGGGCCAGATGTAGCAAACCATTTGCGAGTCGCAAACGGCGAAAATCGCCGTTTGCGAGTCGCAAACGTGGGTTTGCTATGCAGAAATGCATATTGCGAGTCGTTACCGACTCGCAATATGCATTTCCGACTCGCAAATAGGAAGGGGTGTTCCCTTCCTATTTGCGAGTCGCAGTGGGATGCAATACCATTTGCGACCGCGTATGCGGTCGCAAATGGCATCGCAGTTACCATCCACTTCAAGTGGATGGTAACCCACTCGCAAATTGGAAGGGGTCCCCATGGGACCCCTTCCAGTTTGTGACTGGACCCAAAAATATTTTTTCAGGGCAGGGAGTGGTCCAAGCGACCACTCCCTGCTCTGAAAAAATACCGAAACTAAAGGTTTCGTTTTTTTTTAAAGTGCAGCTCGTTTTCCTGTAAGGAAAACGGGCTACACTTAAAAAAAAAAAAACTGCTTTATTTAAAAGCAGGTCACGAACATGGAGGTCTGCTGACGTCAGCAGGCCTCCATGTTAGCGAGTGCCTATACTCGCTATGGGGCCGCAATTTGCGACCCACCTCATGAATATTCATGAGGTGGGTCATTGCGACCCCATAGCGAGTTGCAGTCGGTGTCTGAGACACCGTACTGCATACGAATTTGCGAGTTGCAAATTGCGAGTCGCATGGACTCGCACTTTGCAACTCGCAAATTCGTCAGTTGCTACATCTGGCCCTAGGTAGAGTAAAATAGTAAATGCAAAGGTTCTAATCAAAGGAGATTCTATGAATGGTGATACACAAGGATGGGTCCAGAACGAAATAGTTGCTATATTAACGCAGAAACAGTGACATATGTAGTCCCTAAGACAGTAGAGCCATCCGTGAGATATCACTATTCAGGATGTAAGTTCACATCCAGTAGTGAGAGATCCAGGAGTAACTCTCTAACCTATGTATTCGCTAGTGGACGAAATTCACTGTGTTTTATGAAAAATCTTTGGTATGAAGAGTATATGTTGTCAAGGAGCCAAATGTATAGTATAGATTACAGTGTTGACCAAATCAGGTAGTGTGACTCCTTGCTACAAGTAGTAAAGGTAAAGGTTTCACCAACAATACATATGATGATGACTAATGACCGTAAGAAAAAGTCAAGTTGTCCTGGATACTCTGCATCAAGTAGAAAAAGGTGGACGCCTCCAAGCCACACTGAGGATATACATTTAAAAGGAGCTTATTAAGGTCTCTAGCATACAACTTACTGACACCACAACTGCTGCATCTTCATAATGTCTTCTAGATAGGAATCATATCAAGTTTCCCCCTTCTTCTATTTTACACACAGCATCAAGGATAACTTCACTTTTTCTTATGGCTCCTGGACAGGACTTTTGAAACTAAAGGAAGAGGCTATCAGCCTTTCACAGTCACTTGATTAAATCCCTGGAAATTGATGCAAGTAAATTAACTTTGTAGCATTTTGCTCAAGAACAAATAAGAGTGAAGTTCCTGCAGGAGACTTGGAAGGCTCTGCCAATCTATTCTTTAGATTCATATCTACATAATCTTGTAGGGCTTTGCATTTAATTACAGATAACAAGTACATTTGTCGACGTGGAACTATTGCTCCTAGAAGGACGATGCTTTGGTAGTTTAGCAGGTTAACACTCAGAAAAAATATCAATCAATTCATTGTGTTTTAAAGGAACATGAGCAATCTGATTTCTAGATTTTGATCTTCATGAATTTGCAGGAATAGATGTACGATAGTCAAAATTACAATGATACATGGAGGTCATTATGAGCCCGGCAGTCGACGTTAATGTGGCGGTAGTACAGCCAACAGGCTGCCGGGACTTACCGCCACATTATGACATTGGCGGGTTGGCTGAAGCCAAACCGCCAATGTACCACTCTGACCACCATGATGGTAGCAGCCGCCGGGCTGGAGATGACCATCTCCAGCCCGGCGGCCGCCATTGTTCGCCGGCAGAATTATGACCCTGCCTACCGCCATGGTTATTGAGGCCCTATTAGTGACAGGGAAAGAGGCCCCCCACCCCTCCACCTTTCCAGACACCCCCACCCCACCTCTCCAGACGCCCCCCACACCATCTACATCCATGCCCCCAATCACACACGTGTACGTAGACACACTCATTCACACACATACACACATGCATTCTTCCATTCGCACACACGTCTGCACACACTTCAAAACATGCATGCAGACAGGCATTCTTATTTCCATACATACACGCACTCACACTTCCATACATTCACGCACGCAATCAACACTAAACACATACCCGCATTCATGCACACACTCACACATACATGCACCCCCCCACACACACAACACACCCGCCCCCTCCCCTGTCGGAGACCCGACTTACCTGGATCCAGGGGGTCCTCCGGCAGGAGACAGGGCAGGGTGCTGCTTCCGCCAGCAGTGCCTGCCAGCAGAACACTGCCAGGCCGTATTATTTTTCATAATAAGGCTGGCGGCGGTCGACTGGCGTGGCACTGCTGGTGGTAGCAGCGCCACCTTACCACCATAAGCCAGTATAGCCACATCTGGATTTCTGCCCTTCTTGTGGTGGAAATCCAGCTGTGGTCATATTATGGCGGATGGATGGTAGCCGCGGCGACGGTCTTTTGGCAGCCGTCGCCACGGCAGTAGGTGGTTTTTACCGCCTATGTCAACATGAGGGCCATAGTAAATTCTGAACCCACAAATAATATTTTTGCCGCTTAGGGATAATAAAGAGTGAACTATGACAGTGGTTCCCAACCTGTGGTTCGTGTTCCACTGGGGGTCTGTGTAGCCTCCTCAAAGGGTCTGTGACTGCTTAGAAAATTAACTAATATTAACAGATGAATAAAGTTTACATAAATAAAGTGGCTAAATGTACAAAATATGCTATAAACGTCACTTGATTTGAAATTGGAGGCTAACAATTAAATTAGTATCCTCAGATTGATTTGTGGGAGCAGGGCAGGTGCATAAAACAGAATGTGGTATGAGTGATGTGTGGCTTCAATTGAATTTAGAAAAGTTCCAACCTTCTTAATATTTTTTTTTAATGTTGTTTGTAAATTAAATAAAATATGTTATCATTTGTGTATGTGTTTCATAGAATGCTTGTTCCTGTTTTTTTGTATATTGTTTTGCATTAAAATGATCAGAAATGTATAGGGCTGGGTCCTTGACTTCCAGCAATGACTCAGTGTGGGGTCTCCAGATTCCAATAATGATTCAGTGGGTATTCCTGGGTTCCAGTAATGATAAAGTGGGGGTCCACAGAAGTCAAAAGGTTGGGACCCACTGAGCTGTGACATTCCAAAAATGAATGGATAAGTAGGAGCAGCATTTTGATTATTGTTAGCAACTGACTGTGCTTGAATATGGAAAGATGTGCAAGAGAATCATCCACTGCCTCAACAATAAGAGCAGAATTATTTTGAAAGACAGGAACAAAATGATCTTGAGCCCAATTTATTTCTATGCTGGCACTGGTTGTGCCTCAGTCAATCAATTGAGGAATTCATTCATCTCTCCCCTTTGCCTAAAGTATAAGAGTTTTTGGGTTTCTTTTGGGTGTGTATGATGATTTACAATTAAGTGACCCTTGAGTCTGCACTGCAAACATAATCAAATACTTCTCTGTTAATCTCTTCTTGTTTAAACAAAGGGTCCTGAGGTACTCAACTTAGCATGGGCTCCTTATCAGATTCAGAATCCTTTGATAGATTGGTCGATCTTTAAATAGGACGTGCAGAGATCTTATGGTGGTTGTACTCTTTCTGCAGTCCAGCCTTGCTTCTTGAATTCAGTTCCTATCTGGATAACTAAGGATGAAAGAATATGGAATGATACAGGTCTAGATCCTCATACTAATTCTTCTTTCAATTTATCATTTAAGCCTTTTCAGCACAAGGAAAACAATGTGGGCTCTGTCTTTTTGGGTTCTGTTGTTAATGCTTTGAATTTATTGATGTGATATTGAAAATCTAACAAGCTTCAATGCAATTACAACAATTCTTTCTGCAGCAAAACGTTTTGGTGTTATCTGTAAAACAACATTCTAAAGGCAACTACAAATGTCATTAAAATTATGAAATAATAGACTAGCCTCTGTTACTCTGTAACACTGGTGAGTGTCTGGGTGGCAGTTGAGCCTGGGAGCATAGTCTATCTTCACCTGTCAGTGATCGGGGTGAAACTTTTTTATCAGAATAGTAGAAATTCAAATGAAAGCCATGGGCCTACTCATTAGACTTAACAGGAGGTGCATGGCCATTCTTAGGGATGGACTTCAACTATGAGATGCTAGTGTGCAGGGCACATGGTCCTGACAAGTTCATTTCTCATGACACCACTTTGTTGTCCAGCTTCTTTGAATGCCTTTCGGTATTGGAAACAAGTACATTGTCCATGTTTAAAACTAAGGGTACTCTGAGATGTGCAATAATTTCTCATAAGAGGTCCATTGACCCGTCATGTACATGCTGCAACATAGGGATTGTCCCAGCATGGAGCGAGAACACATACACCAAAATGGGACTTATTCTCGTAGGGTTCATTAAGGCAATGAAATAAAAGATAATCTGCCCACTTATAAATAAAGTGCATGCCTTGCGATTGGTCATAACAGTGGGCACTTGTTTCCCAGTATTGCAAGCTTGACAAATAAGACAGGTCTTCAACATCCATGGGTAATGGAAGAAAGGCATGGGGCACACCAAGATTTTCAATACTTTTGATCATCCTTCATTTGCAAGCTAGTTCTAAATCCTGATAATTGTAATATATCACAATAAATTACTTTTGATGAAGAATCAACATCAATCTAGTACCTCCAAGATTTCTCCCAAAGTAGAAGACACTCCTGTTTTCTTCAGATTCACATTTGTGTCTTGAGGCCTGTGTCTGCAGCTCACCAAGACCCTGCATATAGGACATGAAGGACTCAGAGGGAACAGGTTTAAAATTACACTGGTAAACAGCACCTTTCAGTATGGAATATCATCTCTTTAGGAAACATTCAAGTAGAGCTTTAAAGCACACAACTAACATGTCCCAGAGTTTTAATGACAGGTGGCCCCTTTACTCATTTCAAAGCAATCACTCAATTAATCAACCTCAAAAGGATGGAAGGCTGAGGCAGACCTTCAGGTTTTAAACTCATCAACATTATATTTTTTCAAGGGAATATTTTTCCTCAACTCCATACATGTTTTTTTATATTGTCAGGGGCAATGTGATTCCTAAAGGAAATTTTCTGCAGAAGTAGGAAACATTGAAAACAACATTCAGTACAGGACATGTTAAAATTAAAGAATTCTAGTTAACGGAAAGGAAAGTTTCAATTCTATTAATGACACAGAAGTAGGATTATGCACATGTAAATTATGTATTCTTACTTAGTACCATTCACCAGGCCATAACAAAACCATAACAGTAACTATGGCCTGAATTCACAAAGATTATGTGTCGGGTTTGCGTCACTTTATTATGCAGACCTGATGCTAAATCCATTTACAAAGCAACGCAAATGCCACTTTGTGCTGCTGTGTCAAAGAAAATGCAACACAGTGGATTGCAATGCCTTGCTGTACTTTGCATTTGTTCGAAAATGGTGCACCTGCCAGAGGCAGATGTAATGAACAGAACAATCTTTATTTCTTCTCATTATTTCCTCTTTGCAAGTATGCTGCATTCTGCTGTGCAGATACACATTTGAAGAAGCCTTGAAGGATATTTTTCTGCAGGAAGATACACCTTCTGCACAAAAATTACCCTGACCATGACATAGTTACTCTTGCGCATGGCTCAAGGGTGCCTGTGTTGGTTCTAAGCAGCCTGAAATGCACCAGTGCAGAGAGAAAGCATAACTGTGCCATATTTGAGAATCTAGTGCAGTTCTGCTATTCCCTTTTCTACAATGCAGGACAGCCGCATCACTTGCTGAACTGCCTTTTGTGAAATGTTTGCAAATCTGGACCTCCATTTACCAGCAACCTCCAACATGGTGGCACAGGAAAAAGAACAATAGAATCAACTACAGTTCACCATTTCATAAATATAAGTAATAGGAAAGCTCTAAACTTCTCTGTTTCTTGAGAAGCCACTCTGTTGTCCTATTTTTGAGAATTATACTTCTTAATTCTACTTTTGCTCTGTTTCTGGTTTACAAGTAAACAATCAGTTGTAATTTACAAAGATGAAAGCCTATCATACCAGCAATGCAATCCCACAATGACTTTCATGTTTATTTTCTTTATAAAACTAAAGATGTGATACTTAAGCCATGTGCCATGCCTTGTTGGATGAGCTACATTAGAAATTATTTCACTGCTTGGTGGGATAATCTTTGACTCTAAGTCCTTGCTCAACTTGAAACTTTATTTTATGTTACCTAGGAAACTTTTCATTCTATGTGAGAAGATGAGGATTATACATGTTTCATGTTCATCTGTTAACAAAGACACTGCTCCCACAACCGGTTTGAATTAGAAACTCTTATCCCCTTTGCAGCCAAGGACGTAACGGTTACGTTCTTGGCTGCGGCACTGAGGCAATGAGGTGCCAAGGACGTAACTGTTACATCCTGGTACCGGCTTAGCACTTCCCCCATGAGCCTCGCCTCAGCGCCGCCACAGCAGGGATGAAGGGGAATCGCTTCCCCTTCCACCCCCACCACCCCCAACTCCCACCAGTTGTGTCTGATGACATCAGCGTGCAATCGCACGCTGACCTATTCAGAGGCCTGCCCCTCCGCGCTGGAAGCTGAGCTTGGGTGTCTAGGAGGAAGACCCAAAGCCTAATTGTCAACTACATCCAGGCATGTAACAGACTACATGCACTAAATGGCTAAGTCAGGAAACTGATAACTTTCTAAAAGTGGAATTTTCAGAAATGTAATTTGAAATTTGACTTCACCATAAGTTAGGATTTCTCATTGCATTTCCGAATACACCAAACATGAATTAGTTACCTGTTCCCATTTGAAAATTACACTTATAAAATGTGATTATGTAACACCAGTGTTACCCTGGTGGAAAGCTAAACCTTGCAGTAGCAAAACATGAATTTAAGAGTTTTTCACTACAAGACATGTAAAACGTCAATGTGCATGTCCTACTTTTTAAATACATTGCACCCTGCCCTCTGGGCTATCCAGCGCCTACCCTAGACATGCCCTCTGTGTATTAAAAAGGAAGGTTTGGGTTTGGCAAAAGGTGTATTTTCCCAGGCTCACATGGCATTCTATAACTGTACACACACAGGCTGCATTGACAGGCCTGAGATATGTTTAAAGTGCTACTTATGTAGGTGCCACAATCAGTGCTGGAGGCCCACTAGTAGCATTTAATTTAGAGGCCCTGGGCACATGGATTATCACTGTACTAGAGACTTAAGCATAATTTGAATATGACAATTATGAATAAGCCAGTGTGACCATGTTTTAAGAGGTGAGCACATGCGATTTAGCACTGGTTTGCAGTGGTAAAGACCAGAGTCTTAAGGCTAATAGATAATAAATTAGCAAACATAAGGAGAAGAAGGCCAAAGGTTTAGGGGAAGACCACCTTAAGACTGACAGTTCTAGCATTTGTCGTCTCAGCTGAAAGAGAGGAGAACTACTCAACCTTTGGGAGTTCTCATCACTAAGGCGGAGAATCCTGGAGAGACCATCATCATCTGCATAATCTTACTTAGGATGGTGTTCTACTGTAAAGTCCAGCCCTTTTAGGGAGATCGACCACCTCAACAATTTTGGATTCTCACCCCTCATCTGCAGTAACCATCTGAAGGGCCTGTGGTCTGTCTGAACCCAGAAGTGAGTCCCAAACAGGTACAGTCTCAGCTTCTTCAGTGCTCAGATCACAGCAAAGGCTCCTCTCTAGTTAGCAGTCCACTTCAGTTCCTGAGGAAGTAACCTCCTATTGATAAAGGATACAGGATGGTCTAGGCCCTCCTCATTCAACTGTGACAGTACTGTCACTATGACATCCTAGAGGGGGTTTCTGGAATTCTGAAGTCCACCAGGTAAATGGCCTCCTCCTTCCTCTCAATCACCTCAAAAAGCCCTGTCCAGCAGTATTGGAGGGCCCTAGGATCCACTGGCTCCCTCACCCACACCTTCTGGCTAGCCTAAAACTTCACCACAGTGGCCCTCTGGGCATGCTATTGATTCATCACCCCCTGGCTAGCTTATAAATTCTCTGAAGCCTTCTTCCAAAACTTCTGCATTTGGTTGCGATAGGAGAGTATGTAGCTTACCACATCTTGAGGGAGTTTCTTGGAAGCTCGCTCCCAACCTTCCTTCACTAAACTGCGAGGTCCATTGACAGGGTAACCAGAGCTTAAAGGGACTGAACTCCACTCCTTTCTGTAGTATCTCCCTGTAGGCAAAACATAGACAGAGCAAGAGGACATCCCACTTCCACTAGTAAGAAGAAGGTAAGGTCCCACTTAATGAGTGACATTTTTAATGTCAGATTGCCATGGATTCAGTGAAGTTCATGAAAGGGACTGCAATAAGAACCTTTGTTGCTGCAATTCGAGTTTTATTTTAGAAGACAAGTAACTCCCGGTTGATATACAACAGGATGGGTCCCACAGAAAAGCAGAAGCTCAGCCAACACGTGTTTTGCCCCACAGGCGCGTACGCCAGGGCTTTCTCAAGGCTGAAAAAGAGAAACGACATACGACTAGGAAGTATGGTTCAATTGTATTGAAAAGGTTATAATGAAAGAAAGCAACACCGAAATGTGGAAACCCAAGGTCCGTAAGGAAGGTCGTGCAACGCAAAACATAATTCTTCATTCCAGGAAAAACTTTTTCCACATAATTGGAGATCCGAGAGAATAAGAAATTAAAACAATAAAAGAAAAAAGTGATTACTGATGCTGTTGCGTATGTCCTTGCAAGCTGGAAAATATGTATTTTAAGAGAATGAAATATAAAAAAGACGTGCAAAAGTCACCTAAAAATTGTTATAGGAAGTGTAGCCGGAAAGAATAAAAGTATACGACAAGTAGTAATCTTAGAACAATTTTAATGGTGCTGGTGCTCAATACTAAGTAGGAAGGGGAGAGTTAGAATAATTGTGCTAATTAGTATTACACAGAAAAAAGATAATGTAATCAAGAATAGATTTATGACAAGACAAGTAAGAGCAACATACCATACTATGTAGACAATATTCGGCTTGCAAAACAATCAGCTGTATAAACACTATTTCATTAGATAGTCTGCAAAATACATATGTATGATCGACATGTAACATATTTGTAAAATTGGAAGTGCCGTGGGTAATCAAAGGAAAATGCCATTGGGAAAAAGACAATCAAGGTAATGGTGCCTCGTATTAAATGGCTTGCTGAGAAACAGTATCTGTTTTTTAAGGGATGCAAAGGACTTAACAAGAACAACATTGGCCCTGGTATTGGTAGACTCACTCAAGGGAATACTTTACAAGTATACAAATCGTAGCAAAACCAATAATGTTAGGGAAAATTATTATTGTCCTTAAATGAGCCAAGCAAAATATTATATTCCTGTTAAAAAACTGATATGAATATGGAGTGATCAATCAGGTGGGTACAAGTGACCAATACATTTAAGATTGTTTATTGGAGTGTCGAAGAAACTCGACATGAAGCTAATATCAAATGCATATAGCATAACAGAAAGGCACTGAAATGGGGCCCCAGTCTCACCTGTTTTGTGTCGGTGCAGTCTAGTATTCAAGCGTTCGCGTCCGTCGCCATTATTTTAAACGAAAGCGGACACGCCTGCTTAGCACCACATCTTTTATCCATCTCTAGGGTGATTTGTGTCCTACCTCAATGTTGTTTGTGAGGTACAGACACAGAGGAAGGACTAAGGCCCGTATTTATACTTTTTTTGCGCCGCATTTGAGTCGTTTTTTGACGCAAAAACGGCGCAAACTTGCAAAATACCATTGTATTTTTTTAGGTTTGTGCCGTTTTGCGTCAAAAAGCGGCGCAAATGCGGCGCTAAAAAAAGTATAAATACGGGCCTAAGTGTACAAGGCATAGTGAAATGCCATGACCAATGTAAGCTGCGCCATCTTGGATTCAAGGAAAAGGCGGCGCCATCTTGTAATGGTGTCACCTTCGTCCGAAATAAAGGTCGAAAAATAAAAGGAAAAAAGAAAGTGTAGAATGAAACTGATATAATAGAGATAATAATTATAATGATGCTATCTCTTTGGGTGAAATGGGATCTTAAAACAATCTTGTTTTTATAAAGGTTGATATACCTTAGAAAGCCTTTTGAAAAAGAGATATGTTCAATAGACTCCAATATGCTCAATAACAACATTGTGAACCCCCCTACCAGCGAAAAAACACAAGGAATTAAAAGCTATTGAGAAAAGAGATGCATTTCAATGGACAAAATGTACCTATACAGTTAAATTACACATTCTACCGGCCCTTGTATTCCTACTCATCTACGAAGACCAACGCCGGCGCGGGCGAAGACAACGGTGAGTACTGCACCTACGACATAGGGGAGGGGGAGGCAAAAGTTAGGGGGACACACACGAAACACCCCCACCCCCACCCTACCATATTACAACACACACACCAATGCATGTACAAAAATCACAGTAACAACCCACAACCCCCCCCCGGAAGAATGCGAAGACAAAACGAAATCAGTTCAAACATTGTAATGTATCAATACACATGTGTAAAAAATATACAGATATTTTATAAAATCTGTCAGAAATATATACTTTACGAGAAGTAGTGCAGATATGCACATATCAATGTCCGTGCACCACTAGTCCAAAAATGCATGGGCGAGGCCCACAATAGATACCTGTCCACAATCGGAGAGAACACTGCTGGGGCATCAGATAGAGATACTACAGGCATTTCAGGGGGAAGGGAAGGGGGGGCACCTCAGACGGATGACTGCAAAGCCAGATCCACGACGGGGCTCCATGCCCATTGATGTATCCTGGGGAGTGCAAAGCCACAGTCTCTCAAGTCTCTACAGTGGATGGCTTGCCCACTGTACCATCCTGGGGAGTGCAAAGCCACAGTCTCTCAAGTCTCTACAGTGGGTGGCTTGCCCACTGTACCATCCTGGGGAGTGCAAAGCCACAGTCTCTCAAGTCTCTACAGTGGGTGGCTTGCCCACTGTACCATCCTGGGGAGTGCAAAGCCACAGTTTCGCAAGTAGATAACAGCCTCCACTGGCTCTGGAGGGGGACTGGTGCCCACACTGGATTAGTCTCCCTGTGAAAGTTCCTGTCCCGTCACTGTCCCAGCTGCACATGGGATAACGATGCTTGATGTGGCGGTCTTTTCATTCTTCCCCGGTGCATGCCCTGTTCAGCGGTGCTTAGCCACGGCTGTCTCTTGACTGTTCAGCGGTGCTTTGCCATGGCGGTCTCTGGACTGGTCAGCGGTGCTTAGCCATGGCGGTCTCTGGACTGGTCAGAGGTGCTTTGCCATGGCGGTCTCTGGACTGTTCAGCGGTGCTTTGCCATGGCGGTCTCTGGACTGTTCAGTGGTGCTTTGCCATGGCGGTCTCTGGACTGTTCAGAGATGCT
Organism: Pleurodeles waltl; assembly: GCF_031143425.1. Taxonomy (NCBI): domain Eukaryota; kingdom Metazoa; phylum Chordata; class Amphibia; order Caudata; family Salamandridae; genus Pleurodeles; species Pleurodeles waltl. Next base: position 976,146,630 of record NC_090447.1, read on the forward strand.
TTGCCATGGCGGTCTCTGGACTGGTCAGCGGTGCTTTGCCATGGCGGTCTCTGGACTGGTCAGCAGTGCTTTGCCATGGCGGTCTCTGGACTGTTCAGCGGTGCTTTGCCATGGCGGTCTCTGGACTGGTCAGCGGTGCTTTGCCATGGCGGTGTCTGGACTGTTCAGTGGTGCTTTGCCATGGCGGTCTCTGGACTGTTCAGCAGTGCTTTGCCATGGCGGTCTCTGGACTGTTCAGCGGTGCTTAGCCATGGCGGTGTCTGGACTGTTCAGCTGTGCTTAGCCATGGCGGTCTCTGGACTGTTCAGCGGTGCTTTGCCATGGCGGTTCTGGAACGGGCATTGGTGTGTGGCATGACGTTCCCTGGACTGGGCATTGGTGTATGGCATGACGTTCCCTCGACTGGGCATTGGTGTGTGGCATGACGTTCCCTGGCCTGGGCATTGGTGTGTGGCATGACGTTCCCTGGACTGGGCATTGGTGTGTGGCATGACGTTCCCTCATTGCCCAGCGGGGCTGTGGCAGCCGGGGCCCTCCTGGGCACTGACTCCGGCTGTGGTCTCCTGACCAGTGACGATACTTGGGCCCTCCTGGGCACTGACTCCGGCGGTGGTCTCCTGACCAGTGACGATACTTGGGCCCTCCTGGGCACTGACTCCGGCTGTGGTCTCCTGACCAGTGACGATACTTGGGCCCTCCTGGGCACTGACTCCGGCGGTGGTCTCCTGACCAGTGACGATACTTGGGCCCTCCTGGGCACTGACTCCGGCGGTGATCTCCTGACCAGTGACGATACTTGGACCCTCCTGGGCACTGACTCCGGCGGTGGCGGTGGTCTCCTGACCAGTGACGTTACTTGGGCCCTCCTAGGCAATGACTCCGGCGGTGGTCTCCTGACCAGTGACGATACTTGGGCCCTCCTGGGCACTGACTGCGGCGGTGGCAGTGGTCTCCTGATCAGTGACGATACTTGGGCCCTCCTGGGCACTGACTCCGGCGGTGGTCTCCTGACCAGTTATGATACTTGGGCCCTCCTGGACACTGGCTCCGGCGGTGGCGGTGGTCTCCTGACCAGTGACGATACTTGGGCCCTCCTGGGCAATGACTCCGGCGGTGGTCTCCTGACCAGTGACGATACTTGGGCCCTCCTGGGCACTGACTCTGGCGGTGGTCTCCGGACCAGTGACGATGGTGCTGGCAGTGGAGTCTCGACCGCTGGGAAGGATGCCGCCCTTCTCCGCCGTGATCCTCACAACAGGCTGTGCAGACTTCCTCTGGCCCTTCCCCACCTTTGGAGGAGTCACAGCTGACTCTGCAATCCCTTTGGGACCCCTGTGAGTTGTTTTGCCTCCAGGAGTCTTCACAGGGTCCCGTCAGCCACTTTCCAATTTCAGAGCCTTTACAGGGGGTGGGCTGCCAGTGCCTTGGCTCCGGGTCATACTACCTGCCCTGGTGGCCGGTGCACTCCACACACCTTGAACAGGCACCACTGGTATTGGAGTCTTTTTGGCTGAGACGCTAAGACGGGACTGATGAATTGGAGGGGGGGGTGGGGCAAAAAGGTAAACTTTACAGAGGGACAGTTTCTGACGAACACTGGGATGGGTAGTTGGAAGGGGCCTGGGAGTGGAGGAAGAGGAGGTGGTTGTAGGAGGTGTCACTTTAGGTGTTTTGGGTGCAGGTGCAGGTACTGGAGGCTGTCGTGAGGTGGATGGATGTTGCGTGTGTGGTTGCTTGCGTTTGTGTACTTTTGGAGGGGGCATCACAGACACACTGGGAGAGGACACAGGGGACGTGTAAATGATAGTGGAGGTGATGAGTGCAGGTGAGCGGGTGTGGTGCTGGGTGTTCTGGTGCGAGTCCTGGTGCCTGTAGATGTAGTGCATGCAGGTGAGAGTGTAGACAACACTGGAAGGGAGGAGGGAGAAGAGGAGGAGGGGGACACAGTGGAGGTAGTGGATGTTGCTGTGTCTGTATGTGGGTGATGCTTGCGTGAGAGCCTGTGGGTTGTGTGGTGCCTATGTTTGCTTGAGCTTCCCTTGTGTGTTGACTTGTGTGCATGCTGATCTGTAGGTGTGCTTGGGATGGGCTGGGGTACAGGGGAATGGGTCTGGGTGGAGGAGGTTGGAGGGGGGAGGCTAGACACAGGGACAATGGCTGCCATCAGTGCTGAGGGCAAAGATTGCAGGGTTCACTGAAGGGCAGCCTGACCAGAATGAATGCCCTCCAGGAATGCATTACCATGTTGCAACTCTCTTTCTACACCCTGGATGGCATTCACAATGGTAGACTGCCCAACAGTGAGTGACCTGAGGAGGTCAATGGGCTCCTCACTGAGGGCAGCAGGGGTGACTGGGGCAGGGCCTGAGGTGCCTGGGGCGAAGGTGATGCCCACCCTCCTGGGTGAGCGGGCATGGGGCGAAGGCTGAGGGGCTGCTGGGAGGGCGGTGCTGGTAGGGGAGGTGGCGGCTGTACCTGTAGAAGTGGGACGCACAGATGGTGCCGCCACCACAAGGGAGCTCCCATCGGCGGACGAGTCTGTGTCGCTGCGTGGTGATCCGGTGGCCGACGTGAAGCTCCCCTCGCCCTCTGTCCCACTGGTGCATTCTGAGTCCATGGTGTGGCCCTCCATGGCCATGTGGGATGCAGCTCCCTCGTGCTCCGGTGCCACTGTACCTCCGCCTGATGATGCTGATGCACAAAAGAACAGCAAAAGCACAAAAAGGGGGGGGAAGACAGAAGAAGAACAGGTTGAGTGCATGGCATACCACTACCGTTGGCGGACAAGACAGACACAGCAGCCCCCTGCACTATGCCGTGCTCCTGGCCTCTGCAGATGCAATTCCTGGTATCTGGCCTACATGGCTATGGTGGACATCTGCACACATGGATGCCACAGGGGCATCTATACCTGTACTTGTCACTCTACTGAGGTGGTGTTGAGTGCCACATGGGCTGCATTACAGAGGGGCCTCGTCTACGTATTTCTGTCTGGCCTAGGTACACCCACAGGCCTCCTCCCCCACCCAGACCCCTCCACTGCACGCAAAGTCCACAGAATGTTGTTGTACTCACCCCCTTGTGTCTGCTGTGATGCCCTCAAGCGCCCATCCAACTCAGGGTAGGCCACCGCCAGGATCCGGAACATCAGGGGGGTCATGGTGCGACGGGCACCCCTCCCATGTTGGGAGGCCATCCCCAGCTGAGCCTCCGCCGTCTTCTTGCAGCAGCGGCGAATGTCCTCCCATCTTTTCCGGCAGTGAGTGCCCCGTTTCTGGTGGGCCCCCAGGGTCCGGACGTCCTTGGCGATGGCACGCCAAATGTCCCTCTTCTGGTGGGCGCTGACCTATATGACATGCACAAGGGAAGACAAGAAGTCATTACCAACTGCACCGTCGATGTGAGTGGCCCCCCTCCCTACTCTAGCCATGTGGCACATTCATTCACATGCATTAATGTTCCCTGAACTCTGCCCCTTTCCCTCTTACAACCAGCCCTCTCCACCCAGGCCTAGCCCATACAACGTGCTCCCTGTGTACTAACCTGTTGGTCTGGAGGACCGTAGAGTAGCGTGTACTGGGGGAGGACCCCGTCTACCAGTTTCTCCAACTCCTGAGCAGTGAAGGCAGGGGCCCTTTCCCCAGACGCAGCAGCCATTGTCTCTTCCAGACCGAGGCCACAGCAGCACTTGCAGTGTAGGTCCTCTCCTGTCGAAGATCAGGTATCTAGTGATAGAACAGATAGAAAATGGCGGTGACGTCCGCGGCGGTGACGTCCGCGGCGGTGCGTATCATCACCGCCGGCGCACCTGTTCATTGGCTCCTGGGACCCATAGGGTCCTATGTTAACCAATGCAGCATTGCGCCGCGGTCTACGACCGCCTACCGCAACGGTGTGCAACGCCAACGCAGTTACCCCACAATCCCATTGTCCCAGTTTAGAGGTCAGGCAGCTGCCATTTCAGGGGCCCACATGGCTTCATTTACTTCTGCGTCACACATAGCTCGGCCTACACTCAACACACATACAGGAAGGGTTTTATGTTTGGTGTCGTCTTCTGTGTAACTGTGGGTACATACCTGGAAAAAAATTGACTTGATCGTCGCTGTTGTCCTTCCTAGGCGCCGTCAGCTGGGACATTTGAGAAGATGGCGGAATCCTCCGGTGTACCGACCGCTGGTGGACCTGTTGACAATGGAGGAGTGACATGTAATCGTGACCTACAGGTTTGACCGTGCCACAATCCAGGAACTATGTACCCAGTTGGAGCCAGACCTGATGTCACCAATCCGCCATCCCACTGGAATCCCCCCTGACGTGCAGGTGCTGTCAGTGCTCCATTTCCTTGCAAGTGGGTCATTTCAGACAACAGTGGCCATGGCATCAGGGATGTCCCAGCCTATGTTTTCCAACGTGTTGCCCAGAGTGTTGTCTGCCCTGCTGAAACACGTAAGGAGATACATCATTTTCCCTGAGGTGGAGGACTTGCCTACAGTGAAAGGTGACTTCTATGCCCTTGGACATATCCCCAACGTCATTGGTGCCATTGATGGGACCCATGTAGCTCTGGTCCCCCCCCAAAGGCGTGAACAGGTGTATAGGAACGGGAAGAGTTATCATTCGATGAATGTACAGATGGTCTGTTTGGCAGACCAGTACATCTCCCAGGTTAATGCTATGTTCCCTGGCTCAGTGCATGACGCTTACATCCTGCGGAATAGCAGCATCCCTGATATGATGGGTCAACTCCAGAGGCACCGTGTGTGGCTATTAGGGGACTCTGGTTACCCCAACCTGTCCTGGCTATTGACCCCAGTGAGGAATCCCAGGACCAGGGCAGAGGAACGGTACAATAAGGCCCATGGGCGGACTAGGAGGGTGATCGAGCGCACCTTCGGCCTCCTGAAGGCCAGGTTCAGGTGCCTCCATATGACAGGTGGTTCCCTATTCTACTCACCGAAGAAGGTGTGCCAGATCATCATCACCTGCTCGATGCTTCACAATCTTGCTTTGCGATGCAAGGTGCCTTTTCGGCAGGAGGATGGTCCAGATGATGATGTTGTGGCAGCTGTGGAGCCTGTGGACAGTGATGAGGAGGAAGCTGAGGAAGAAGACAACGACAACAGAGAGTCAGTCATACAGCAATATTTCCAGTGACACACAGGTGAGAACATTTTCATTTTTAACATTACATTCACTGTCACACGTCTTCCTCTATCCTGTGTGTAATTTCATGGGATTATTTGGTAACTGAGTTGTTTCTTTCCATTACGGTTTCACAGGTGTGGTTACCAACGTGTGTCATCTGCTTGCATCCTTCAAGGACTTGTGATGTGTGACATTGGTATGTTGCCTTTACATCTAACAACGCATTTTGACACTATCATAGATATTACATTTTACCAAATCATAGACTGACTCCAGATTGTTTTGTGTTTCAAGGGTGTTTATTGAAGTGCTCAAAAATGGAAGGGGGTTGTAAAATGGTGATGGGTGATGGCGGAGGAATGTCCATGGCAGAGTCCAGTCTATTAGTCTCACAGGTGCACTGCCCATATGGGCATAGGAAGTGGAGCTGGGGCAGTTCAAGTATGGACAGGGTAACAAAGTGGGACAGTGGGGGGACAATCAGGGTGGTCTCATTTCCTGGCGGGGTCTTGCCATCTTGCTCTGTCCTGTTCCTGGCTCTCAGGGACCGCTTGCGTGGTGGTTGTCCGTCTGCAGGGGGTGGGGTGCTGGTGTGGTGGTCCTGTAGCGGGGCGTCCTGTCCACTAGCGCCGGCGGAGGTGGTGGTCAGTTCATAATCCATGCTAGTGTCAGGGGCCCCTTGGAGTGCCACGGTGTCCCTCAAGGTCTGCTGTATGTCCTTCAGCACCCCTACAATGGTGCCCAAGGTGGAGCTGATGGTCCTGAGCTCCTCCCTGACCCCCAAATACTGGTCCTCCTGCAGGCGCTGGGTCTCCTGAAACTTGACCAGGACCGTCGCCATCGTCTCCTGGGAGTGGTGGTATGCTCCCATGATGGAGGAGAGGGCCTCGTGGAGAGTGGGTTCCCTTGGCCTGTCTGCCCCCTGTTGCACAGCAGCCCTCTCAGTTCCCCTGTGTTCCTGTGCCTCCGTCCCCTGGACCGTGTGCCCACTACCACTGCCCCCAGGTCCCTGTTGTTGTTGGGGTGGTGGGTTATCCTGGGTTCCCTGTAGTGGTGGACACACCGCTGATTGACCTGTCCTGGGTAGGGAGGTTTGGTCCCACTGGGTGGGTGCTGTGCTGGTGTTACCAGAGGGTGGAAGGTCAGTGTTGAGCTGTGCCTGTGCAAGGGGAACCGACTGTCCCGAGGCTCACGATGGTACGGGCTGGTCATCAGGCTCCAGTAGGGCAGAGCTGCTATCGTCACTGTGGGCCTCTTCTGTGGGTGGAGTGGAGATGTCTGGACCCTCTGGTGTGGTGACGGTCCTTCGTGATCCTGCAGGGGCATAAGAGCATGATTATAGCATGTGTGTGTGTGATGGTGTGCAATGGGTGGGTGTTTGTGTACCCCAGTGCAAGCATTCCTGTGTGGGGGTTTGTGTGATGATAGTTAGGGGGTTGTACTGGGTATGTGCAGTGGGCATGCTTAGGTGATGGGTGTCCATGCTTAGTTGTGTCATGCAGGGCTTGGTGTTGGGATGTGTAGTTTGTGTTATTAGTAAATTAGGGAGGAGTTTGGGTGATAGGGAAGGGTGTGAGGTTGGGGGTGTGTGATAGCATGCAGGTAGGGTGGGGGATATGGGGAAACATCCTGAACAACTAGGTCTAAACCACTACTTGCCTGAACCACTACTGCTAAACAACTAAAAAGTCTCTACAACTAAGTACTGACCAACTACTGTCTGAACAACTACTGTGTCTGAATAACAATTGCCTGAACAACTAATTTTAAGGTAAGGTTTTCCTTTTGGTTTTTATGGTTTATTAGTTGTTTAGAATATATATATATATTAGTTGTTCAGGCAATTGTTATTCAGACACAGTAGTTGTTCAGACAGTAGTTGTTCAGTACTTAGTTGTAGAGACTTTTTAGTTGTTTAGCAGTAGTGGTTTAGGCTATAGTTGTTTAGGACCTAGTTGTTCTGCCACATATTTGGGGATATGATAGTTAAGATTTGACTTACCAGTGTCCATTCCTCCACCGACTCCTCCGAGGCCCTCTGGATGCATGATGGTCAAGACTTGCTCCTCCCATGTTCTTAGTTGTGGGGGAGGAGGTGGGGGGCCTCTGCCAGTTCGCTGAACCGCGATGTTGTGCCTGGAGACCGTTGAACGCACCTTCCCCCGTAGGTCGTTCCACCTCTTCCTGATGTCGTCCCGATTTCTTGGGTGCTGTCCCACAGCGTTGACCCTGTCGACTATTCTTCGCCAAAGCTCCATCTTTCTGGCTATGGATGTGTGCTGCACCTGTGAGCCAAATAGCTGTGGCTCTACCCGGACAATTTCCTCCACCATGACCATGAGCTCCTCCTCGGAAAAGCGGGGGTGTCTTTGGCGTGCCATGGGGTGCCATGGGGTGGTGTGTGTGATGTGTGGGGCAGTGTGAGTGTTGATGTGTGTGGTGATGTGTAGTGGTGTGTGGTGTTTTGTGCGTGGATGTTGTGTGGGTGATGGTGTTGTGTGCCTCTGTATGGCGGGGTTGTCTTTGCTGTGCTGTCTCTCCGGCCTTCGTTCGCGAATTGTGGTCATAGGGGTTTGTGGGTGTGTGTTTTATATTGTATTGGGTGTGTGGGAGTTGTGTGTGTATGTGTATCAGGTGTGTGTATTTGGAATTGTCCAATGTGGCGGTGTTTTGGAGATGTGTGTGTATTTTGAGCGCGGCGGTGTGTACTGCCAATGGAACACCACAGTTGAAAGACTGCCGCGTGGATTCGTGGGTCGTAATAGCATGGGCGTGTTTGTGTTGGCGTGGAGGTGGAGGTTTTGTTTTCGCCAGTTTGACACTGACCTTTGGTGTGGCGGACTTGTGTGGGTGTCTGACTTTCGGCGGATTCCCAGATGTGTGTCATAATAGCTGTGGCGGAATTCCGCGGCCGCGGCGGTGTATTGGGGGTCTTCTGCACAGCGGTAAGTGGCTTTTACCGCCAATGTTGTAATGACCCACTATGTCTACAATGTATATTTCCATGCTATATGTGTGGCATATCTGAGCAATATCTGTACTACCTCCATGGCTTCACTGGGACAAATTACACTTGGAAAAGTGTGCATTGTTGATATATTGCAAGTGTTACATGAGTAATTACATGTCACCTTCTCCAGGATACTGTATTGTTGTCAGCATCATGCATGTTTGAGGAACATCATTTCACATTGTTGTGTTATTGTGTATGTGACAAATACCTGTCTGCATGGCCTTGTGTGGTATCTGTGGGAATGAAGTTGGAATTGGGCTACTGTTCTATGGCAATAGGTATGCTCTATAATGCAAATCATTGAAGGTGATGGGGTCTCCTACTTGTTCAATGGGTACTGTGATTGCACAACCTCAGCCAAACAATTGTAGTTGTCTGAAATTCTGATTTTCCTGTGGGAACCTGTTGACATTTAAGATTTTAAGATGGCATGCATGCATATGTTAATGTACATGTAGGGGCCACTTTGGTGTGGGCGTGGCTTGCCAGCCAAGATGGTGGTCACAAACTGACAAAGCTCCGGGACGACACCCCGGTAATCCACCTTTAATACAACACGGGGTGGCTGATGGGCTCCTACACTCTAACGTGTGGACGAGCTAAGTCTGCCGGAAACCGGTCACACATTCATAAAGCCGGGGGAAGCGGCGTGGACGCCGCCAGAGCTGCGGCCTGAGGATGCTGTGGGGAGTGCGACCTGACCCGAGGGATCTGCACACGTGAGGCCTGGCCCGGACCGGCACCTTGCAGAAGCACCTAAGGAGATGAGAGGGAGAGTGGCTGGCTGCGGTGAGCTGAGCGGAGCAGAGGTGGAGTGCAGTTGGTGTTGGAGTGGGCCAGATCTTTGTGGTGGCGGCAGCCTGCCTGGTGGCCATTAAATCTGCTTCCACCCCGGCAGCTGGACGCGCGCCTAAAGCTGGGGCCGACATTGTACACGATTGGGAACATGGCTGGGCAAAGCCCTGAGGATATGGGGGAGGACTCCCCACACTTTGCTAATTCCCCCTGCGACTAGCCCAGCTCTACGAGAGCCATGGACTGCAGCCAAGACTGTGCACTGGGGTACTTGAACAAAAAGATCCCTGCAATTCCGGCCGCCACAAGGGGGGCTGCTTGTGCTGCTGCGCCTTTGTCCCCCACACTGCGTATGCAATCTGGCCCCCCTGTGCCCCTGTCAGGCTGTACCTTGCTGACAACTGCGACTACGGTACCTACACCAATGCACGCTGCCTACTCGGACTTCGCGACGGCAGGGATGGGCTGCCTTCGCTCTGGGACAGTAACTAAGTTACAGACACCAAGGAATGAAGCCCTGCATTTCGACAGTCACAAATTGGACGCATTGCTGGCAGCTGTGGAGCGGATAGGCACTTCCCTGGACCAAGCTTGGACCTCGCTGGAGGGTAAGATCGATTAGGTGGCCAGTGATCTCACCCTGCTTCATGTAGACCATTGCAAACTAGCAGATAAAACTTGCTCGCTAGAAGGACAGTTGCATGAACTGGCGCCCAAGATCAACTGGAGACCTCACTACAGATGGCACTGGGCCGCATAGAAATGCTAGGGCCACATGCAGAAGATGCAGAAGGGCACACCGGGAGAAATAACATCCATTTTAAATTTCTTCCGTGGGCTTGGAGGGTCCAGATACGGTCCCCTACACCGAGACTTGGCTTCTGGGGCTGGTCCAAGTGGGTTCGCTGACACCTTTCTACTCTGTTGAGCATGCCCACAGCGTCCCTACGAGGGCCCGTCTGCTGGGAGCAGGCCTGCGCCCCTTCTTGCTCCGCCTTTCGTACTTTGCGGACAGAGATATTATCCTGCATGCAGTGAGACCGCTCCCCACAATCCAAGTGGATGATGCCCAAGTTATGATGTTCCCAGACTACACCATCGCCATACAAAAACAACATACCTACAACATACCTCCTTTTTGTTTGTAAAGCTCAAGCTCCATGCCCTTAATTTGACTTACTCCCTCCTCTTTCCCGCCAGGTTGCGAGTGGCAACCGGTGGCAAAACACACTTTTTACACTTTCCGGAGGCAACCTGGGAATGGCTTGAATTGATGGACCTTATCAGTAACTGGGACGCTGAATCAGAAAGACTGGCGACACAGTGCCTGCAACCCCGCAAACTGAGAATTTGCAAACCGTGTGGTGGTTCCCCCGAAAGGAGTAAACCATGCTCCTGATCTACAACAGATTGTACAGGAGTGTCATGGTGCATTACAAACTGCAGCCGCTATCAGTGTATCATCAGCCACCTCGGATGTAGATGCAGAGCTAACAGACTCTGATGGCAAGGGCAGATTCTTCCCTGAAACACTTTCTGAGGTGGGGTCCTCGGCCCTCCCTGTAGTGACACCACAGACAGCGGATGACCTAATTTGAACTTACTAGTTTGCCACACACAAGACTATTGGGTGTGGTGACCAGAGGACTGAAACTTGCTGCATGACGAATCTGCTTTAAAAGCTTTGCCTCTGATCTAACCTGTAGCTCTTCACCATCATCGTTTTCCTTGGCCAACAACTGGTGTTCAATCGGTACTCTATCCCTTGTCCCCTATACTTAATGTTATGCGCTGCACCCATCGGCCACCCGCGCTTACGCTGTGTTAGGGGCTCAGTCCTAGACTTCACTGGCCACCACTCACCCCCTCCACTCCACTTTCCTGCTTAGGGGCACTATTGCCTCACACACATTGCACCGAATAGATGAATTGGTTTGTTTCGGCAGGCACCAGTTTTCCCTCTGTTCTAATGGTATTCTATCACGTTATCTGTATACCAGTTGTTGGTTTTAAGTTGCATTTGTTTGTTTCAGAATGGAGCCTGGATCTCACCTCCTCCATCCCCGTGGTTGTGTTCCACCATCGGCCGAGTAGAGTCCCGCGTCACAGGAAGTGGGGCTTCGGAGCACTATTGAGCTACTGATACATTATGAATCCCACCACCATCCTCACATGGAATGTGCGAGGCATACACACACCAGCACATAGATGCTCCATATATTCATATCGTACAGTGGCATTGGGGAGGGCAGCTGTTTGCGACCAATTACTCCACCTATGCCAGAGGGGCCCTTGTCTGGGTTAGGCCGGACACTCAATTTGTGGCAGAAGACCACGTCATTGATACTCAAGGGCGCTATGTCCTAGTACGTGGTCGCTTAGCTGGTCGGGCAATAGTGTTGGAGTCCATCTACGCTATGAATACAGACCAGGACTCCTTTTTTCCATAGGTTATCCAGCCTCCTTTCTTGTTGGAGTGATCATCCTTGGATGATGGGGGTGACATTAATAGCGTACTGGATCCTAATCTGGGCCATTCTTTCCCACCATTGCCCACTGCGCCTGCCACGGCGGCCGTATGCGCATCACGTAACTGGCTCCAAAACTGGCAATTGTGAGACATATGGCACCAACGCAATGCCAACACCTGGTTCTTTTCGTTCTTTGCAGCCCCACACCAGTTACACGTCCGCCTTGACAGCATACTATGCAAAGCTAACCTGAGCTCTGCAGTACTGAGGACTGATTATTTAGGCTGCACTCATTCGGATCACAGTCCACAGCTTATGCAACTTGGATGGGACAAGTCCCCTCCAGTTGTCCCCACCTGGAGCTGTTAGAGGATACCGCATTCTGAACATCACTAGATAGAATGATTCCCGAATATTTCTCCCATGACGATGGCACAGCATCCTCTGGTCTTATTATTTGTTCTTTGCAGCCCTGCACCAGTTACACGTCCACCTTGACAGAATACTATGCACAGCTAACTTGAGCCACGCAGTACTGAGGACTGACTATTTAGGCAACACTCATTCGGATCACAATCCACAGCTTATGCCACTGTGATGAACACGTCCCCACCAGTTGTCCCCACCTGGAGCTGTTACAGGATACCGCATTCTGGACATCACTAGAATGATTCCTGAATATTTTGACCATAACGCTAGCACAGCATCCTCTGATCTTATTGAATGGGAAGCATTTAAAGTCTTCATGAGGGGGCATTGCATTTGCACGCAGTGGAATCTGCGCAAATCCATTGAGCGTGACCTGACGAGTGGAGAGATTCCTGATGCATTATGAACAAAATCTTGCCCAACACCCCTCAGGGACTTACGGACTGTTGACTGCCCAAGCAGAACATGCATATCTGACAGAGAGACTGCACTGCCTCAATTATGCAGCCCACTCAGCCCGCACTCATGCCACAGCCAACCGGTCGGGCAAGCTGCTGGCCTGGCTTATCCGTCAACAACAAGATTGCATTTCTATCATGGAACTCCACTTAGCAATGGGGAACGTACTCCACACCCCCCACGAAATATACACAGAGCTCACACGCCATTATGCTGCACTTTACTGCTCCTCAGCAGGCTACGATGAACTCTTCTCCCTTACCATTGTACCTCAGGTGACCGATGACCAGCGGGGGGAACTAGAGAGTCCCCTGATGCTACTTGAGGTAAAGGATAGCATATGTGCCTTGGAGGCAGACAAAACCCCAGGCCCTGATGGCCTCCCATCTTACTTTTATAAGTCATTCTCTGCGGTGCTTGCACCTTGCCTTCTCCACCTCTATGAGGCGGCATTGTGAGTGGCATCCCTGTCTGCAACGCAACAAGAGGTGCTGCTGGTATCACTCCCCAAACCTGGCAGAAATCCGTCCGAATTGGGCTCCTATATACCACTGGCGATGCTCAACACTGACTACAAAATCCTGGCCGAAGCCTTGACGTCGCGACTGCCACCTCTGGTGCCTCAGCTGATTCACTCTGACCAGAATGGCTTTGTACCAGCTCATGACACCACTCACAACAACAAGTGCTTATTTAGAGTCATGAGGTATTTGACACAAGAATGGCATTGTGCAGGGTGTCTGGTACTTTATCTGGAGAAGGCTTTTGGCTCTATGGACTGGCCTTACCTGTTTGAGTCACTGCAACGATTTGGCCTAGGTCCTCATTTCCTGCGCATGGTGAGACTGTTGTATAGCCAGCTCCAATTCAGGGTCAAAATTGACACAATCATCTCTGAACCAATCAAGGTGGGCAGGGGTACTCGACAAGGCTGTCCCCTCTCCCTGCTACTGTTTTCTCTAGCGATGGAGCCCTTAGCAGTGGAACTTTGCAGGAGCAGGGAGGCATGGAGCATCCCACTAGGTAACAGCCTGAATACCATATCTTTATACGCAGACAATCTTCTTTTGTACTTTAAAGACATCGATGACGTCCCTGCTGAAGTTGCGGACATACCTCAACAATTTGCTACCCTTTCTGTGTTACGAGTTAACTGGGCAAAATCATGCCTCTTCTCCTTCAACCGACTTGCCAGACCCATGCCTATGACTCTTTGGGATTCATATTCATAACACAGCCCAAGACGTTCCGATATCTGGGTATCAACATATTTCACAAGGAAAAGGACCTCCATGATGGAAATCTCAGAAGAGCAGTGTCATCTATCCGTACCCAGATGAGCTTTTGGCAAAAGCTACCACTCTCAGTAACAGGAAGAACCGCCCTCCTGAAGATGGTAGTGCTGCCGCACTTACTATATTACTTCTCCAACGTACCCTACTATGTTCCCCCAGTTTTCTTTTAGAGTGCTGGAATCCAGAATAAGGGAGTTTATCTGGAACAAGGGCCAACGCAGAGTGGCGTTGAAGAAGCTCTACTCACCTTTGAATCAGGGTGGCCTATCAGTGCCAAATATGGAACAATACTACCTTGCCTCCCAGCTTCAATGGGTGGTGCGGTGGCTGTCTGGCCTCCAGCTATTTGACACAGCAACCAGATCACCACCCTAGACACTCCCTGAGGTTCTGCACCTCTTTCACCCCCCATGAACGCGAAGACACCTGTAGAGCTTCTTCTGTGCATAGCTCATCGTTGTTGCCGCAGGTGTCTGCGCCTCACACGCACGTCTATCCCTTATGCTCCGGCACTGGCACTACTGGGTACACAATGCGGTTCACGGCTCAAAACCAGTGCTGAACTGGAGCCTTGGCACGTAGCTGATTTATACACACTGGACGCTCTCTATAGCGAGAACAAACTCACTCCATTTGATGTGCTGACAGAGGAGACAGGCCTACCGGCAGGGCAGTTTCTATTGCACAATTCCCTGCACGTCGGTGGGGGGATATGGAAACTGAGCCCCCAACACACTTACTGGTACAGTACATGCAGGTTATGTGATGCAGCAAGCACCTGATACAGTGGTTTACTGACGCACTCAGAACACACACAATACATGCCTGCACTGCGCTGTGCACCAGCTGGGAAATCAACTTAGCTGGGCCCTGCACTGATAAAACATGGGACACAGCATTATCCAGCTACACTGACATCCCCCGCAACTCCAGATTTTGCATTATCCAGTTTTATATTTTCCACAGAGCCTACCTCACAGCAGCCAACATCAGTAAGTACTTCTGCTGTGTAGATGTTGCTTGTCCCAGATGTAAGCTGATAGGGGCAGACTTCTTCCATATGCTGTGGTCCTGACCCTCTTTAAACATTTATTGGTAAGGCATAACAAAGCGCTTATCGGCATGCACGTCATGCCCAATGTTGTCTGCTTGGGAATCCTGTATCCTGGGACTCTTCCCAAGAGTTAAGAGACATAGGTGGTCATTCCAACCTCGGCGGTAAAAGGCGCTTACCGCCAGGCAGAAGACCGCCATAACACCGCCGCGGTAAACCGCCACGGTCATTCTGACCCACAACAGGCAAACTGCCAAAATACCGACATCCACAAAAGTCCGCCACACCAAAGGTCAGCGATAAACTGGCGATGACCAAACCTCCACCGTCACGCCAACAGAAATACGCCCATGCCATTACAACCCACGAATCCACGCAGCGGTCTTTCAACCGCGGTATTCTATTGGCGGTACACACCGCCGCGGTCGAAATACACATACTCGTATAAAACACTACCACATTGGCCAATTTGAAATACACACACCTGATACACATGCACACACCACTCCCACACACCCAATACAATATAAAACACACACCCACATCACCCACAAACCCCTACGACCAGAAATTCTGAGAGAAGGCGAGAGAGAGACACCACAGTCAACTACCAAGCATCCACAGGCACACAATACCAATACCCACAGAACTTCCACGCACCTCACACAACACACCACTAAATAGCACCCCACCTATCACTACACACTCCACCCCACACATCATCCACACCACCCCATGGCACCTCAAAGACACCCCAGGTTCTCAGATGATGAACTCAGGGTCATGGTGGAGGAAATCGTACGAGTAGAGCCCCAGCTGTTCGGAACACAGGTGCAGCACACCACCATTGCCAGGAAGATAGAGCTATGGAGCAGAATAGTCGACAGGGTCAACGCTGTGGGACAGCACCCAAGAAATAGGGACGACAACAGGAAGCGGTGGAACGACCTACGGGGGAAGGTGCATTCCATGGTATCAAGGCACAACATCGCGGTACAGCGGACTGGCGGCGGACCCCCACCTCCTCCCCCAGAATTTACAACATGGGAGGAGCAAGTCTTGAATATCCTGCATCCTGAGGGCCTCGCAGGAGTCGGTGGAGGAATGGACTCTGGTAAGTCTCATCTTCACTACTTCATCCTCCCCACCCCACCTGCATGCCAACTCATACCCCACCCTCACCCTCACCCCCATCACAACTACCCCTTGCAAATGTCTCACCATCACAACCCACCCATCCCAAAACTTAGCCCTGCATGCGGCCCCAAAGCATGGACACCTATCACCAAAGCATGCCCAATGCACATACCCATCACCTCCCCCCCCCAAAACACCGTCACAACAGCCCCCACAAAGGAATGCCAGCACTGGGGTACACGGCACCCACCCATTGCACACCATTGGCACACACAGAAGCAATAACCATACTTTTATACCCCTGCAGGACCCGAACGCCAGGTCACCACGCAGGAGAGTCCACAAATGTCCACTCCACCCCCAGAAGAGGCCCACAGTGATGACAGCAGCTCTGTCTTCCTGGATCTAGATGACCAGCCCGGTCCATCGGGGACCTCGGGACAGTCGGTTCCCCTCAGACAGGCACAGGCCACAGCAGACCTTCCCCCCTCTGGGAACACCAGCACAGCACCCACCCAGCGGGCCCATACCTCTGTCCCCAGGACACGTCAATCAGCGGTGTGTCCACCACTACAGGGAACCCAGGCTAACCCACCACCCCAACAACAACAGGGACCTGGGGGCAGTGGTAGTGGGCACACGGTCCAGGGGACGGAGGCCCAAGGAAACAGGGGAACTGGGAGGGCTGCTGTGCGACAGGGGGGGGACAGGCCAAGGGAACCCACTCTCCACGAGGCCCTCTCCTCCATCATGGGAGCATACCACCTCTCCCAGGAGACGATGGCGACGGTCCTGGCCAGGTTTCAGGAAATCCAGCTTCTGCAGGAGCAACAGTATATGGGGTTCAGGGAGGAACTAAGAAACATCAGTTCCGCCCTGGGTACCATCGTAGTGGCCCTGAATGAGTTAATCACCACATTGCGGACCACTGTGGCACCTCAAAGGGCCCCTGACACTAGCATGGACCAAGAACTGGCTACCACCTCCGCTGGCGCTAGTGGACAGGAGGCCCCGACAGAAGACCAACAGGCCACCAGAACCCCACCCCCTGCAGAAGGAGAACCACCCCGCAAACGGTCCCTGAGATCCAGGACAAAGACAGAGAACGATGCCAAGACCCCCGCCAAGAAATGAGACCGCCCTGAATGTCATCCTTTTGTCCCACCTTGTCACCCTGTCCATCCTCAAACTGCCCCAGCTCCACTTCCTATGCCCCTTTGGACAATGCACCTGTGAGACTAATAGACTGTCTGCCATGAACATTGTTCCACCATCACCCCTCACCATTTTACAACCCCCTCCAATATTGAGCACTTAAATAAACACCCTTAAAGCACAAAACAATCTGGAGTCTGTCTGTGATTTTGAAATAGTGTATTAGCAATTACAGTGACAACATGCTCTTGCAATTGTAATGTCAACATACCTATGTCACACAGCTCTAGTCCATGAGGAAACAAAGCAGATGTCACACAGTGGGACCCCCATCTGTGAAATCGTAAGGGAAAGTGACAACTCAGTGACCATACAGTGGGTGAAAAGGACAGACAGAGAGGTAGTAGTGTTAAAGTACATGTAGTAGGCAGGTTTGTCTTCTTACTTGTGTCTCAATGGAAGTATTTCAGGATCACAGAGTTCCTGTTGTTGATGTCCTCTTCTTCTGCTTCCTCGTCTTCACTGTCCACAGGCTCCACAGCTACCACAACACCTCCATCTGGAGCATCATCTTGCAGAAAAGGCACCTGTCATCACAAAGCTAAGTTGTGAAGCATACAGCAGGCCACGATGATCTGGCACACCTTCTTTGGTGAGTAGAATAGGGAACCACCTGTCATATGGAGGCACCGGAACCTGGCCTTCAGGAGGCCGAAGGTCCGCTCTATAATCCTCCTAGTTCGCCCATATGCCTCATTGTAGCATTCCTCTGCCCTTGTCCTGGGATTCTTCACTGGGGTCAATAGCCATGAGGGGTTGGGGTAGCCAGAGTCACCTGCAAATGGCGAGGGACAACTGTTAGACACACACTAACCTGTAGGGATTTCCCCAGACAACTCTTCCCACTGATTTGGTTTCAGGTACCCACCTAATAGCCACACACAGTGCCTCTGGAGTTGCCCCATCACATAAGGGATGCTGCTATTCCGCAGGATGTAAGCGTCATGCACTGAGCCAGAGAATTTGGCATTAACATGGGAGATGTACTGGTCTGCCAAACACACCATCTGCACATTCATCGAATGGTAACTCCTCCAGTTTCTGTATACCTGTTCACTCCTGCGGGGTGACCAAGGCCACATGTGTCCCATAAATGGCACCTATGATGTTGGGGATATGTCCCAGGGCATAGAAGTCACCTTTCACTGTAGGGAAATCCTCCACCTGAGGGAAAACGATGTAGCTCCGCATGTGTTTCAGCAGGGCAGACAACACTCTGGACAACACGTTGGAAAACATAGGCTGGGACATCCCTAATGCTATGGCCACTGTAGTTTGAAAAGACCCACTTACAAGGAAATGGAGTACTGACATCACCTGCACGAGAGGGGGGATCCCTGTGGGATGGCGGATTGCTGACACCAGGTCTGGCTCCAACTGGACACACAGTTCCAGGATTGTGGCGTGATCAAGCCTGTAGGTGATGATTACATGTCTTTCCTCCATTGTTGACAGGTCCACCAGCGGTCTGTACACTGGAGGATGCTGCCATCTCCTCGCATGTCCCAGCGGACGGTGCCTATGAAGGACAACAGCAAGCACAGAGTCAACCAACTCAGACGTACGTAAACACAGCTTACTCAGAAAATCATTCATAACCCGATTTTTGCCTGTATGAGTGTTGAGGCAAGACCTAGGTATGTGTGAAGCAGTTAAAAATTAAGCCATGTGGGCCCCTGAAATGGCGGCTGCCTGACCTGTAAAGTGGGACAATGGGATGTGCGGTAACTGTGCTGGCGTTGTACACCGTCGCGGTAGGCAGTCGAAGACCGCGGCGCAATTCTGTATTGGTGAACATTGGACCCTATGGGTCCCAGGAGCCATGACGATGTACGCCGGCGGTGACGGTATCCACCGCCGCGGACGTGATTACCATTTTCTATCTGATCAATCACTCGATACCTGTTCTTCGACAGGATAGGACCTTCACTGCAAATGCTGGTGTGACCTCAGTCTGGAAGAGACAATGGCTCGTGTGTCTGGGGAAAGGGCCCCTGCCTTCAGCACGAAGGAGTTGGAGAAACTCGTGGATGGGGTCCTCCCCCAGTACACGCTACTCTACGGTTCTCCAGACAAACAGGTAAGTACACAGTGAGCATGCTGTATGGGCAATGCCTGTGTGGAGTGGTGTGGATGAAAGATGGGGGGGGAGAATTATGCTTGCATGAAACGACGGTGAGTGCATGTGCCACATGGCAAGGATAGGGATACGGGCCAATGACTGTGACGGTGCAGTTGGTAATAACTTCTCTTTATCCCCTGTACAATTCCCGTAGGTCAGCGCCCACCAGAAGAAGGATATTTGGCGTGCCATCGCCAAGAACGTCCGGACCCTGGGGGTCTATCACAGACGGAGCACCCACTGCCGGAAAAGATGGGAGGACATTCGCCGCTGGAGCAAGAAGACGGCGGAGGCCCAGCTGGGGTGGCCTCCCAACGTGGAAGGGGTGCCTGTCGCACCATGACCCACCTGATGTTCAGGATTGTGGTGGTGGCGTACCCGGAGTTGGATGGGGGCTTGAGGGCATCACAGCAGCAACAGCACGCAGTGGAGGTGTCTGGGTGGGGGAGGTGGGCTGTGGGTCTCCCTAGGCCAGGTCGAGTGTGCTAGTTAAGTCCCCTTTTTCAGGCAGACCCTGTGGCACCCCACCCCACCTGGGTACAGTGCCAACTACACCTAGTCAGGCTCCTGTGACATCCATGTGTGCAGATATCGGCCACAGCCTTATAGGCCATGTCCCAGGGATTGAACAGTGGACCCCAAGTGCGCGGCATAGTGCAGGGGGCTTCTGTGTCTGTCGTGTCCGCCAACGGTAGCGGTAATGCATGCACTCAACATGTCTTTCTTCTGTCTCCCCCCCCCTTTTTGTTGTCTCCCTGTACTTGTGTGCATTAGCATCATCAGGCGGAGGAGCAGTGGCATCGGAGCAGGAGGGAGCTGCATCCCACATGGCCCTGGAGGGCTACACTACGGAGTCTGATTTCACCAGTGGGATGGAGGGGAGCTCCACGGTGGGCACAGGAGCTGACACCAGTGATACGGACTCGGCCTCTGATGGGAGCTCCCTTGTGGTGGTGGCCCCATCTGTGCCCCCCGCATCTACAGGTACAGCTGCCACCCCCCCTCAAGCACCGCCCTCCCATCAGCCCCTCAGCCTTTGCCCCGTGCCCGCTCACCCAGGAGGGTGGGCATCTCCTTCGCACCAGGCACCTCAGCCCCTGCCCCAGTCACCCCTGCTGCCCTCAGTGAGGAGGCCATTGACCTACTCAGGTCCCTCACTGTTGGGCAGTCTACCATTTTGAATGTGATCCAGGGTGTAGAGAGGCAGTTGCAACAAACCAATGCATTCCTGGAGGGCATTCATTCTGGTCAAGCAGCCATTCGGCGAGCTTTTTAAGACTGATGGCAGCCATTGTCCCTGTCTCTAGCCTCCCCCCTCCAACTTCTTCAACCCAGACCCAATCCCCTGTACCTCAGCCTACCCCAAGCACACCATCAGACCAGCATGCACACACCTCAACACACAAAGGAAGCTCAGGCAAACATAAGCACCACACATCCCACAGGCACTCATGCAAGCATCACACACATGCAGACATAGCAACATCCCCTGCCTCCACTGTGTCCCCCTCCTCCTCATCTCCCTCCTCCCTCCTAGTCTCGTCTCCACTCACACCTGCATGCACTACATCTACACCCACTACTTCCATCACCAGCACACCCACCATCACACCCCGCTCACGTGCAGTCACCACCCCACTACCATTCACACATCCCCTCTGTCCTCTCCCAGTGTGTCTGTGATGCCACCTCCCAAGGTACCCAAACTCAGGCACACACCCACCCAACAGTCATCCACGTCACGACAGCCTCCAGCGCATGCACCTTCACCCAAAGTCACTAAATGTACACCTCCTACAACCACAACCTCTTCCTCCACTCCCAAACCCCCTCCAGCTACCTGGCCCAGTGTTCCTAAGAAACTTTTCCTGTCCACCCTTGACCTCTTTCCCTCACCTGCCCCACCCCGTCAGTCTCCTAGGGCCCGACTCTCCAGGTCCCAACCTAGCACCTCAGCCACAACATCGGCGGGACCAGTGGTGCCACTAGTCACTGGATTCTGGAGTGCACCAGGCAGCAGGGCAGCCAGTGTTGCAAGGAGCCACAGCACGGACAGTCCCCCACCTGTCAACCATCAAAAGTTGTCCAGTGCCCGGCAGGAGAGGGGGAAGACAACAGCCACCAAAGCCGCTCCCAGGGGTACAGGTGGGAGTGTGGAGTCAGCTGCGGCAACTTCCAAGGTGGGGAAGGGGCACAAGAAACCTGGCAAGTCTGGGAAGATCAGCACGGCTGAGAAGACCGCCATCAGCCCGCTACCCAGGAGCCGGCCAGCCAGCAGCCCCGCTGCCCCAGACAGGACCGCCAGCATCAGCCCTGCTGCCCAGGAGGCGACCGCCAGCAGCCCCGCTGGCACAGACAGGACCATGAGCATCAGCCCTGCTGCCCAGGGGGCGACTGCCAGCAGCCCCGCTGCCCCAGACAGGACCGCCAGCATTAGCCCCGCTGCCCAGGAAGCGACCGCCAGCAGCCCCGCTGCCACAGACAGGACCGCCAGCAGCAGCCCCGCTGCCCAGGAGGTGACCGCCAGCAGCCCCACTGCCCCAGAAAGGACCGCGAGCAGCTGAAGCGCTGCCAAGGACACCGCCACCACAATCACCGCTGCCAAGGACACCGCCACCACAAGCACCGCTGCCAAGGACACCGCCGCCACAAGCACCACTGCCAAAGACACCGCCGCCACAAGCACCGCTGCCAAGGACACCGCCGCCACAATCACCGCTGCCAAAGACACTGCCGCCACAAGCACCGCAGGCCCATGAGCGCCAAAAGCACTGACGCTAATGAGGCCGCAACGAGCAGGATGAAGCACTCTGGGCACCAAGCCCCCTCCAGATCCAGTGGAGATTTACATCCACTACCTCTATCCTTGGCAGGATGAAGCACTCTGGGCACCAAGCCCCCTCCAGAACCAGTGGAGATTTACATCCACTACCTCTGTCCTTGGCAGGATGAAGCAAAGCACTCTGGGCACCAAGCCCCCTCCAGAACCAGTGGAGATTTACATCCACTACCTCTGTCCTTGGCAGGATGAAGCAGTCAGGGCACCAAGCCCCCTCCAGAACCAGTGGAGATTTACATCCACTACCTCTGTCCTTGGCAGGATGAAGCACTCTGGGCACCAAGCCCCCTCCAGATCCAGTGGAGATTTACATCCACTACCTCTATCCTTGGCAGGATGAAGCACTCTGGGCACCAAGCCCCCTCCAGAACCAGTGGAGATTTACATCCACTACCTCTGTCCTTGGCAGGATGAAGCAAAGCACTCTGGGCACCAAGCCCCCTCCAGAACCAGTGGAGTGTTACATCCACTACCTCTGTCCTTGGCAGGATGTAGCACTCTGGGCACCAAGCCCCACTCTGGGCACCAAGCCCCCTCCAGAACCAGTGGAGATTTACATCCACTACCTCTGTCCTTGGCAGGATGAAGCAGTCAGGGCACCAAGCCCCCTCCAGAACTAGTGGAGATTTACATCCACTACCTCTGTCCTTGGCAGGATGAAGCACTCTGGGCACTAAGCCCCCTCCAGAACCAGTGGAGACTGTTATCCACTTGAGAGACCATGGCTTTGCACTCCCCCGGATATAGCAGTGGGCAACGCACCCACTGTAGAGACTTGTGAGACTGTGGCTTTGCACTCCCCAGGATTGAACAGTGGGCAACCCACCCACTGTAGAGACTTGAGAGACTGTGGCTTTGCACTCCCCAGGATTGAACAGTGGGCAACCCACCCACTGTAGAGACTTGTGAGACTGTGGCTTTGCACTCCCCAGGATTGAACAGTGGGCAAACCACCCACTGTAGAGACTTGAGAGACTGTGGCTTTGCACTCCCCAGGATTGAACAGTGGGCAACCCACCCACTGTAGAGACTTGTGAGACTGTGGCTTTGCACTCCCCAGGATTGAACAGTGGGCAAACCACCCACTGTAGAGACTTGAGAGACTGTGGCTTTGCACTCCCCAGTATATAGCAGTGGGCAACCCACCCACTGTAGAGACTTATGAGACTGTGGCTTTGCACTCCCCAGGATTGAACAGTGGGCATGGGGCCCCTTCGTGGATTTTGCGTCGTGCACTCAACCGGTTGAGGTGCCCACCCTTTCCCTTCCCCCTGAGGTGCCTGTTTTATTTCGATCTGATGCCCCTGCAGTGTTCTCTACGTCATGTTCGGATATGTTGTGTGGACCTCTCCCATGCAGTGTGGGCCCAGTGGTCCACAGACTTTAAGGGTGGAATACCTTGGACTAATATTCTTGGTGTATGTATTTGTAAATAGTGTATGTATATTATTTGACTACTGAATTTTAATATATTACAATCGTTCACCTCATTTCCTTTTGTCTTTGCATTCTTACGGGGTTGGGGGTGTAACTGTAATGTATCATGCTGTATTAGTGTTTGTGTTGTCATAGGTGAGGGTGGGGGTGTTGCGTGTTGCGTGTGTGTGTCACTGTTTTTTCCCTCCTCCCTCCCCTGTGTCGTAGGTGCAGTACTCACCGTGGTCTTCATCGCCGGCGTTCGTGCTCCTGGTAGAGGAGCAAGAAGATAATGGCTGGTAAAATGTGGAGCTCTGGTTCCATGGCGTCCTGGTTCCTCCTGGGGTGTGCAGAGGTGAGCGTTTTCCCTTCGAATTCCTGTTTCCACCGTGTTTTTGTTCACAGTAAATCCACCCCGGAAAAGGTGGCGGATTGGTAGGTTGTGATACTGTGGGCGGTACATTGTCTCCCGCCTGTCTGTTGGCGGTGACCGCTGCACTGTTTGTTTGTACTGCCGTGGCGTTCGAAGTGTTAAAGTGGCTGTCTTTGTTGGCGGTTTCTGCAACGGTTGTGTGGTAGGCTGAGGCGGTACACGAGAACAGAAAGACTGAGTCGGGTAAGTATAGTTCGTGGGAGTTACCGTATACTTTTATTATCTTTTAAATTTCTGTAGAGAAAGTGCAATGTTCAGTATTTCCTCTATGGATTCATTTGCTTCTGGTCTCTTGTCTTTGTTAATACTCTCCCTTTCTTTTTCTCTTCTTCTTGTCTCCTTCTGTAGGTTTTTCTGAGAAGGCGTCGGGTTGTTGGGCCACTCGGGTGTTTTCCGGAACCATAAAACAACAGACAGAAAAAAGGGGAGGTAAGTCTTTCTGTATGATGATGGTGTTACTCTTTCTATTCCAAGAGGGAAGGGAGCAAGCGGGGTGGGTTGGTGAGGATATTCCACTGTTTTGGGGTTTGTCACTGGTGCCTGTTCTGTTTCTTCCTCCCTAGTGGTTTAGTGCGCCTCTCCTTCCCCTCTCCCGCCTCCCCTGTTCCCTTCCCCGGTGCCCGTGCTTCCCTGTGATCCCCTTGCCCCTAGGAGGGACCGTACCTTCGAGTGCCACGACCCTCCGGGGTCGTGGCGGGCGTCTCGCGTCTTTGTCTCCTCCCTGCAAGCAGTAATCGCTGTCTTCTCGTCAGCTCCGCTGGAGGATCCGTCCCTGTTCCGTACTGCTGCCTCCGTCCCTGTAGATCCACCGGCTGTGTCCTTCTCCGTGGCGTTCGCTTTCTCTTGAGTGTAGTCCGTCGTCTCTTGTACTTCCTGAACCAGGAAGTTGTTGCTGGTGACGCGACGCAGCATTCCCCTGTTGTCATGGGAACGCGGAAAAGTATTGAGGGAGCTGGTTGAATGATGCCGGCTACGAGGGAGAGAAGACGCGGTTGCGGAGACCCGTCTACACTCCTCTTCCCAAGATCGGGACTGCTCGAGGACCAAGGAGGAAGAAGGTGGGAATCGAGACAGGTAATCGGCGGGACCCTGTTGCGAACCAGGTATGTGGCGGATCTGGAAAGTAAAAGGTTGCAGTTCTAGGAACCAGCGTAACACTCTAGAATTAGAGTCTTTGTGAGAGGCGAGCCAAGTAAGAGGGGCATGATCAGTGTACAGGATAAATGACCTGCCCAAAAGGTAGTATTGCAGAGATTCGATCGCCCACTTAATGGCTAAACACTCTTTTTCAATAGTAGGGTAATGGCTTTCTCTTGGAAGGAGTTTCCTACTTATAAAGACAACTGGGTGGTCGAATCCTTCATCATCGGGTTGGGTGAGGACGGCACCAAGACCGACGCTAGAAGCGTCAGTATACAGGTGGAAAGGTTTGGAAAAATCGGGACATTTTAGTATCGGATCCGTGGTCAAGGACTTTTTTAACTGTTCAAAGCTACGATTCTGGGCTTCTGAAAATGGTGCTAGTGTCGTGGGACGGTGCTTGGTCAGTAGGTCAGTAAGAGGGGCAGCGATAGTTGAATATCTGGGGATAAAACGTCGATAATACCCTACCAACCCTAAGAACGATTGTAAGTCCCTCTTGGTTTTTGGTTTAGTAGCTTGTATTATGGCCTCGATTTTGTGGTTGAAGGATGCCATTGCCTATCACATAGCCTAGGTAAGAAATTTCTGTGTTTCCTAATACGCATTTCTTGGGATTGGCCGTTAGCCCAGCTTCTGTCAGAGCAGTAAAGACCTTATTAAGATGTAGTAAGTGATTGTGCCAAGTGTCACTATAAATGACAATGTCGTCTAGATAGGCTGCTGTAAAGTCTTGAAATGGTTTTAGCAATCGGTCCATCAGGCGCTGGAAGGTAGCAGGGGCTCCGTGAAGACCGAAGGGTAAAACTGTGAACTGATAGAGGCCGGATGGCATTGAAAACGCTGTTTTTTCCTTTGCTTCGGGAGCGAGGGGAATTTGCCAATACCCCTTTGTCAAATCAAGGGTTGACAAGTATTTTGCTTTTCCTAATCGCTCTAAGATATAATCGACTCGAGGAATGGGGTACGTATCGAATAGTGAGATATCATTAAGTTTGCGAAAATTGATGCAAAATCGAATAGACCCGTTGGGTTTCGGAACAAGAACTACGGGGGAATTCCATGGACTACTAGAGGGTTCAATTACCCCCAGGGTTAACATTTTCTTTACTTCTTCCTCAATCACATGCTTCCGTGCATCGGGTATGCGATAAGGGCGAACGCGGATAATCCGTCCATCGGGTGTTTTTATATTGTGGTAGATCAAAGGAGTTTTACCCGGTTTCTCTGAAAAGAAATTCAAATGTTGATTTAACAGTGTCTACAGATGGTGTTTCTCAGTTTCAGTTAGAGACATATTGATACAGGGGTTTCCTTCTGGGTTTGATTCCGCCACAGGACACAATTCTACGTCTAGCTCTTTGGATGGCGAGATAAAGTATTCACTGGCTGTTTGATTATCTGTCTCTTCTGCTGGTCTCCATTGTTTTAGTAAATTGATATGGTAGATCTGGGTTCTTTTTGGGTGTGCATTTAGTTCTATGAGGTAGGTAACGGGAGTGACTGCTCTAAGTACTCTATATGGCCCCTGCCATTTGGCTATTAACTTATGCTCAGACGTGGGCCTCATTATAAGGACTTGTTCAATCGGAAGAAAAGAACATAATTTACTTCCTTTATCATAATAGGTTTTTTTGATTAGTTTGGGCTGTCTCTAAATGTCTATGAACGTCTTCCCATAGGTTCTGTAACTGGTTCTTTAGTTGATGAACATAATCGAGCAAGGGTTTTCCCTCTTCTTCTTCCTCTTCCCATGTTTCTGCTGCCATATCCAGGAGACAACGGGGTTGTCTCCCAAATACCAATTCAAACGGACTGTGACCCGTAGAGGACTGTTCGTGTGTCAGTATGGCATAAAGGACCAAGGGCAACTTCTGATCCCAATCTCGACCTGAGTCGTCTACTGTTTTTCTTAATAATGTCTTTATGGTGCGGTTATAGCGCTCCACCAACCCGTCTGTTTGGGGGTGGTATACTGAGGTCTTTATTTGTGTAATCCCTAATAATCGACACATCTGCTTCATAAGGTTTGACATGAAAGGGGTACCTTGATCAGTAAGTATCTCTTGTGGAAAACCTGTTCGTGAAAAAAACGTTATCATGGCTTGGGCCACAGTTTTTGTAGTCATACTGGACAAAGGGATTGCTTCGGGGTATCTGGTAGCGTAGTCCACTTTAACCAGAATAAAGGTGTGTCCTTTGGAGGAGGGAAGCAGAGGGCCGACCAGATCCATACCCACCCGGCTAAATGAAACCTCAATAAAGGGCAAAGGGTACAAGGGGGCTTTCCTGGGTACTCCTGGTTCGGTAAGTTGGCATCTAGGACATTGCAAACAATATCTCCTGATATGGGCATAGACCCCTGGCCAATAGAATCTCCGCATGAGATATTCTTCTGTTTTTTCTCTGCCGTAGTGGCCCCCTCCTGGTTGATTATGTGCTAGGAAAAGTATTTGGGTTCGATATGGTTCGGGAACAACTAGCTGTTGTTTGGTTTCCCCTGTTGTAGTCGTGGCTATTCTATAGAGGAGATTTTTCTTAATTAAAAAATAAGGACCCACCTCATTCGTGGCCTCTGTTTTGGCCGTGTTCCAGGCGTGAGCTAGAGTAGGGTCTTCCCTCTGGCTGGTTCGGAAGGTCATGGGTGCGTTGCTAATTTCCGCCACTACCTTAGTGTCTCCTGTCTTTTCTCTGGTTTCCTGAAATCGTGACTTCTCCCGTCTTTTCTCGTTTCGAGTGAGTTTCCTGCGCCCGGGAGGGCATTCAATAATACAATTGGAAAATGGTGCTTCCGTCCACCATTCTGGAACCGCTTTTTGGATTCAGGTTTGATCTAAGAGATTATAGAACTGGACATAGTCAGTTCCTATAATACAGTCCTCTATCAATCGATCCATAACCCCTATTGGGACAATATCTTGATATTGTCCCCATTCCACCTTAACCAATGCTAGTGGGTATTTTCCTTTATCTCCATGTATACAACAAATAGAGACCCATTGGTTGGTGGCCAGGTTACTAAGGTCTATTAAATCTTTCCGGATTGCGGACTGACTACAACCCGAGTCGATTAAAGCAGAGATGGGCTGCCCATTTATTTTGATAACGTGTTTAAATTTTGAATTTCCTTTTCCTGTACAGAGGACTCTACGACGAGTAACCCCGATCTCCATGGGTTCAACCCCATCTGTTTTCCTGGGACATCCCCTTGCAATATGGCCCCATTCCCCACAGTTAAAACATTGTGGTAATTGCATAGGGTGATTTTCCGCCAGTTTAGGGGACCGAGATTCTTCCGGACTGTATCTGGGAATTGGTCTTGGCGGAGGTGTTGTGGTCTTTAGGACAGTTCTTGGTTGTAGTAGTTTGACATCCGTAGACCAATGGTACGCACAGGCCAGATCTATAGTGACCTCAGTGTCTACCTTTGGGTGTTGTCTTATCCAATTCTTAGTGCTAGAAGGTAAGGAGTCCAAGTATTGTTCCAGTATAATGGTTTTTATCACGTCTTCTCTGGTTGTCCCTATAGGTCCCAACCACTTCAAGGCTAAGTCCTTCACCCGGAAGTAGAAAGTGCAAGGATCCTCGTTCAGACCCCACTTTACCTTCCGGAACTTCAATCAGTAATATTCCGTATCATGACCCACTCGTTCAAGGATACTCCTTTTTATGTCCTTGTAGGGGGTGGTACCATCAGGATTGGCAGCTTGGTAGGCCGTTTGCAGAAAACCGGTGAGTAAGGGCGCAATGTACTGTCCCCACCGGTCTTTCGGCCAGTGAGCGGAGGAGGCTACCCGTTCAAAGTTTGTAAAAAAGGAGTCCGGGTCCTCGCCTTCCTGGAATTTTTGTAAGACCGAGCTAGGGACGTTGGGATGAACTTTACTGGCTGCTATGGTGTCTGTAAATTTTTGTAGCGCCGTTTCATGCACAAGCTGGTTATTGGCCAAAATTGTAGCCTCACTCTTTAAGGCGGATTGAAGGGCTTCCCTGTCTTCCTTGGCCTCTCTTTGATGTGCTTCCCACACTAATTGTAAATGCCGTTGGCCTTCCGCTAGCTGTTTAATCATGTCCTCAAGGCTCGGGGTTTCGCTCATGATGTATACCGCCAGCTAGCCTCCAGGATCGTAAAATCCCACTGCTGCCACCACTGTGATAGGCTGAGGCGGTAGACGAGAACAGAAAGACTGAGTCGGGTAAGTATAGTTCGTGGGAGTTACTGTATACTTTTATTATCTTTTAAATTTCTGTAGAGAAAGTCCAATGTTCAGTATTTCCTCTATGGATCTATTTGCTTCTGGTCTCTTGTCTTTGTTAATATTTTCCCTTTCTTTTTTCTCTTCTTCTTGTCTCCTTCTGTAGGTTTTTCTGAGAAGGCATCGGGTTGTTGGGCCACTCAGGTGTTTTCCGGAACCATAAAACAACAGACAGAAAAAAGGGGAGTTAAGTTTTCTGTATGATATGGGTGTTACTCTTTCTATTCCAAGAGGGAAGGGAGCAAGCGGGGTGGGTTGGTGAGGATATTCCACTGTGTTGGGGTTTGTCACTGGTGCCCGTTCTGTTTCTTCCTCCCTAGTGGTTTAGTGCGCCTCTCCTTCCCCTCTCCCGCCTCCACTGTTCCCTTCCCCGGTGCCCGTGCTTCCCTGTGATCCCCTTGCCCCTAGGAGGGACCGTACCTTCGAGAGCCACGACCCCGCGTCTTGCGTCTTTGTCTCCTCCCTGCAAGCAGTAATCGCTGTCTTCTCGTCAGCTCCGCTGGAGGATTCGTCCGTGTTCCGTACCGCTGCCTCCGTCCCTGTAGATTCACCGGCTGTGTCCTTCTCCGTGGCGTTCACTTCCTCTTGAGTGTAGTCCGTCATCTCTTGTACTTCCTGAACCAGGAAGTTGTTGCTGGTGACGCGACGCAGCGTTCCCCTGTTGTCATGGGAACGCGGAAAAGTATCGAGGGAGCTGGTTGAATGATGCCGGCTATGAGGGAGAGAAGACGCGTCGCGGAGACCCGTCTACAGGTCGTAATTTAAAAAAAAAATCCTCCGGCCTGTTGGCGGTCTTACCGCTGCTTTAACACCGACCCCCTATGTGCCTGTCCAGTAATTTAAAAAACCGAGAACACAAGGAAACAATTTTAAACAATAAAAAAGATTCAAGCAAAAAAACATGTAGGGACTACTTTGGTGTAGTCTGTTGCTGGGGCCTTCTGGACATCACAGTAATGTTTGAAAATCATAGCTGTTGTTCAAGTGTGATCAGGAGATTGTGGTGACCCTTTTTCTATTTGTATTTTCAGCATCAGCCCAGGCAAGCAAAGGAGACAGGGAAGAGCCAAGTGGGAAAGCATCTGGCCATGGTCCCTACGGTCAAAACACCATCAAAACAGAGGTACCCAGTGGCTTGAAGGGAGTGCCACAGAGGAGACAGGATCTATATCCTCATAATTAGATTTAACTTCCATTGGGTACTCCCTAGTGGAGGCGGACCCATCAAGACATACTACTGTACCATCCTTGTCTGCCACCCCCAGTTCTATCACCACCCTCTCTGTTGTTCCCCACCCAGTTGGCCGTGCCCACTCACCCAAGAGGGTGCTCATGTCATTTGCCGCACCCACCTCTGCCCCAGCCCCTGCTTCCCCCGCTGCCCTGAGTAAGGAGGCTAGAGACCTCCTGAGGAACATCTCTGTGGGGTCGGACTGCCATTGTGAATGATATCCAGGGGTTCGCAAGCCAACTTCAGCAGACCAATGCTTTCCTGGAAGGCATGCATAGTGCCATGTCTGGTATACAGAGATCTTTTTTAGGCTCTGGCCTCCTCACTGATGGCAACCAGTCACCCCCCACATTCCGCCCTCTCCAACTCCCCCTTCCCAATCCAAATCCCCCATTCCCCTACCTATCCCAAGCACACAGACTTATCCACAAGCACCCACCTCAACATACACAAGCAGCACACATAAGCACAAACACCACAAGGCACACCGGCACACAGTCACTCAACATACATCCACAAACACAAAATCAGCTACCACTTCTGCAGACACCCTCAAGACCCCCACCTACCCAGACACCACATCAAGGGTACCCACAGGAACCACCACAACAGCCAGTGACACAGCCACCACACCCACAATAGCCACAGACACCACCCAAACAGACACCCAGACATCCACCACATCCATGATATTTGCAGACACCATACCTGCAGACACCACCCCAACAGACACCCAATCATCTACCACTACCAGCATACCTGCAAACACCTCCCCAAATGACACACACACATCTCCACTACTCCCACATCAACCAGCACCTCGACTTCTCAATGTCACAAGACACACAAATGCCCATGCACACAACAGATACCACCCAGCATAAGCATACCTCATACACCCACACACCAAAGACATCTACACCCACACACCAGACAACCACTCCCTTAACCTCCAAATCCACAACCCCTTTCTGATGACAATCCCTGTGTTCCAAGGAGAGTTACCTTTTCAAGCTTGCCCTTTCCCCTTTCCCCTGCTCCCTCTACCCCATCCCAAACCCAAGAGGCCCTTAACCAGATCCTAATCCATCTCTTCCACATCCAAGTCATGCCCTGTCACACCTGCCCCCCGCAGGCAACCCATACTTTCCCCCCAAGAAGAAGCCCACCCCTCCTAAGGAACAGTCCACCCCTCCCAAAACCACCCATCCCAAATCCGACCCCCCGCAGGGATGAACCCTGAGTTGCCTACCTGCCTACTTGATGCCCCTTCCTGTGGAGGTTCCCTGCCAGTGGTAAGAGTCAAGTGTGGGCACAGTACTGTGCAAAGACTTTAAGATGGACTGGCCAAGGGCCTTTGCTATTATACATTTTCTATTTAGTAAACCCAAATAGATGTCTTTTTAGGTACACATTTGTCCTACAATTCCTTTTCTACCTTTATGCTGATCCAGAGTAATGTATGTTGTCTGCCTACAGTTGTGTGTGTTTCAGCCTGATTGCTGATCCATTTCCTGTTGTTATGAAAATCTGACGATATGTATTGTAGATTTGTCTCGTGTGGCAGCTTGAGTTTTCTATGTGCAGACAATGAGGGTGTTCAATTGTGCTACCTTTGTTTGCATTTGACTGTGCATATGTCCATTTTGCTGTGTGTACCTTGCAGCTACTTCATCTAGACGTATAGCCCATGCAGTTGCAGTTGTGTGTGCTTTCTGGACTTGGCTCTTCCACATTCTGCAGATAGGCATGTCACTTGGCTCTAGCATTGTTTGTCCCAGAGATACATGTAGGGCCAGTTCCTATGCAAATTTTGTTTAAGGGGCATGTGCAAAGTGTGATGTGCCCCAGTGCAGCATCCTTCACTGAGTGCCCCTGATGCCCCATCCCTATTGTGCAGGGATTGTTTGTGTAGTGAGCTTTGGATATATGTCTCTCTGACTATTGTGCATCCCATTGTCCTTCCATTGTGTTGCAATGTGGGTGATGTGTGGGTTCATTACAGGGATGTTAATGAGAGGGGTGTTTGTGTTCCATGACACATCCATACATGTGTTTGTTCAATTTGATGACAGTCCATGAGATGTGTGCAATATGAGGGTGTCAGTTGTATTGGTATATGTAATGTTGCTGTTTTGTTAGTATTGTGTAACACAATGTTGTGTACACCTTACTGTCCCTGTACCTAAGATGTGCAGATGTGTGTTGCGGAGTAATGTGAGTGACCTGCCCAAAGGGGACGTTTAACGTCTGTGAATGTGTTCTTCTCTGTTAATGGCTCAGACTATGTACACAATAAAAAGCGTACTTGATACCCTTCCCATGACCCCCCATATCATGTGGATGATGGTGCAATGATCTGTTGTTCAACTTAATGACACTACGGTTGGTTGAGTCCACAGCGACGTAGATTTTGTGCACCTTCGATCAGCAACAACAGCTGTATGACATGTGTGATGGGCGCCATGGTGACAGAGGACGTGTAACAATGCCTGCAGGTAAATAGCTCCCTTTATACTCTCTGTTCATGCCTGCTGAGATGTGGCACTTGGACCGTCACTGTCACATTGGCAGTGTGCAACCTCATAATGTGTCAGGTGGAAAGACAGGCTCTGCCAGGTTGTTTATCTTGCCTCGTCACAGTGGCGGTCTGCACTGCCTGGCAGTACCGGCGGGACCGCAGCAGTCTTTGTGCCGTAGGCTCGCTTAAATCATAATACAGTGATCCGATTGCCAAGCTGATGGCGGTAGGACCTCCACTGCCGCCAGGACGGTGCACGTACAGCCAAACTCGTAAGTAGGACCTATATCAATCAATCAGGGATTTGTAAAGTGCGGCTACTCACCTGTGAGGGTCTCAAGACGCTTGGGGAGGTAGGGGAGTGCTGAGGATCAGTCAAAGAGCCAGATCTTGAGATCCTTCCCGAACTGAGACAGGGTGGGAATTTGCCTGAGGTGGATGGAGAGAGTGGTACAGGTCTTAGCATCTATGTGGGAGAAGGATCTTCCTCTGGCTGTGGTTTTCCGGAGGCGGGGGACCTTGGCGAGGGTGTGGTTGGCAGAGCGGAGTTGACTGGTGGGAATGTAGAAGGAGAGTCTGTGGTTGAGGTCAGCTGGTCCAGCGTGGTGTAGAGCCTTGTAGGCGTGGGTCAGGAACTTTAAGGTGATTCTCTTGTCGATGAGAAGCCAATGTAGGTCTATTAGAAGTGCGGACGTGTGGCTGTGTCATGGGCGTCCTTGATGAGACGGTGGGGGCGTTCTGGATGAGTTGTAGTCTTTTCTGGGTCTTGGGAGTGGTTCCAGCATTGAGTGCATTGCCGTAGTCTAGGCATCTCCTGGCAAGGGCCTGGGTGACTGTGCTTCTGGCTTCGGTGGGGATCCAATTCTAGATTTTTTGAAGCATGCGCAGGATGTGGAACCAACCCGATGAAACTGCACTCAGCTATCGGTCCATTGAGAGCGATGAGTCTAAGATAAAGCTGAGGTTGCGGGCGTGGTCGGTGGGGGTGGGGGCGTTTCCGAGGGAGGTGGGCCACCAGAACTCGTTTCAGGTGGAGGGTGTGGAGCCGAGGATGAGGACTTCTGTTTTGCCCAAGTTCAGTTTGAGGCAACTATCTTTCATCCAGGAGGTAACTGCTTTCATCCTCTATAAGTTGAAATATCCTCTATAAGTTAAAAAACTGCCTTCCTTTATGTGATTTGATATATTTTGCTGATTCCAACATTTTGTCTGTTGGATTGTGGAGTATAGAAAATGTACATTCATTTTATAAAATATCAATATGTGATTATAGATTTATTTTTTACAGCTCTATATTGCAGCTACACATTTTAATATATGTTCTGGATGTTGTCTAACTTTAAAAAAAAAAATTGTGTCTTTATTTTCTTTCTTTCTGGCATTTTTTCTTCCTTTATAGGATGCACCAGTAATTTATAGAAATAAACATGCAACACAGTTTTAACTATGTTTTCTTAACATAGTTTTAGTTGTTTATTCATTTTGTTTGCTTTATTGTCAAACTTACTTAGTTTGTAGCCTTTAGTGATTTGTTCAGGTGTTGCAGTCTTTTTTTGTAGCTCTGCAATCTGACAAAGTAACACTGTCCTCCTGCAAATCATTTTAGGAAGCATTTTCTTGTGCATTTTTGTAGCCTTTTTTGTACTATTTTTCAATTCAAAAACCATTTCTATTTGTTAACTTAAGTTTAATTTGATTGCTTGGATGCAAATGTGCTTGAATATTTGTACACTGTTTATGGTAAACATTGTTTAGTGTTTTTGTTATTTATTTCATATATATTATTTTGTTTTCATATAATTGTATGTGTTTATAAATTTAATGTGATATTTTGAGTTTTACATAGAATTATGTTGATTTTCCATTGTTTTATATTTTGGTTTTCAGGATTGTTAGTATGTCTCCATAGTTTTAATCTGTAGGCCATAATTGGTATTTATTTATTTTTTGTTACAATATTATGTTCTACATTTTTGTTGGGATATTTTTGTCATTCGTCATGTTTGTTTACTTTTTAAGTATAGATTCACTTTGAGAAGGGGGGAATATTAGTTGAAGTGGATGGTAGACCTCTTCCTGTAATAATAGTACTATTCCTTAAGTGGTCCAGTTGGATCCCAATATTTTAAACCAGAGCTAAACCCATTGCAGCATCAGCACAGAAAAGACAAGTTTCACTTAGGAGAAATCTGTAATACATTTATCAATACCAAAACAGTTAAAAAGTAGAAAACACAACACAAAGAAATCCCACTCCAATTTATAAAAATAGAGTGAACTTAAGTGAGCAAATATACACCAAAATTACAGAAATTGGAACTAGGGAACCAGAAATATTAGTTTTCTAATACCTTTAGATGTGTCTAAGACAAGAAAATGCCAACTTTGGGTATTTCGTTGTGCTTCATCAAGTCAAAGTCAAAAGGTATGGCTGAACTTGACGGATCAAGAGTCGGATACAGGAACCAGGTTTCACCTGGGGAAAGTTTCTCTTCTGATTTATGGCCCGATTTACATTCTGACATTTCTGACAGATGAAATACTCTGTCACAAACATGACTGCTATCCCATCTGCCATATTACGATCTCTATAGGCTATAACAGGATTGTAATATGGCGGGTGGACAGGAGCATCCGTCACATTTGTGACGGAGTATTCCCCTCCTCCAGGATGTAAATCAGGCCCTTAGTCTTTTTCTTGGAAAAATCTTTGGGGAAGAGGTCATGGTGGTTTGGGGTGCCAGCTGGATCCAAAGAGCAGTGGAAGTCCTCGGTAAAAGCCTCAGTTTTGGTGGGAGGTTTGACACTCTCTGCATCGAAGGCTGGAAAACTCAGAAACAATTTAGTCTGAAAATCATGCTCTGGAAGGCATCATCTACTGGGTGCTGTTCTGCATTGGTCCCTCAGACGTCTTCTACATTTAAACTTGGAAACTTTTTGGAAGGCAGGATCCTTGCAGGGGGGCAAACCAGCAAGTTTAGTCTGTCCGGCAGTTTAGTATTGGCGCCTGTGGCTTGACAAATGTCCGGTAGTAGCCTTTGGTTCTTTTAGCAAAAATCCTTCAAAAGGTCTTCAAGTGCCAGCATTTAGAGTTAGGCAGGAGACATGAATTCCGACACTTATTAAAGAGCCCCAGGATCTTAAAGACCCCACTTGAGGGTCAGAGCTGACTCCAGAGGAAGCCACACCTCTGAGGTGTGTCCATGGAAAAGGAGGAACTACCCCCTACAACCCATTTTTGTAATAGATTTCCCCAGCTGGAATAAGTGCCACTATGGCTACATGGACATGGCAAGGGCAGGTCTTGGTGTCTGTTACATTAGCTTGTGATAGAGGATGCCTCTTTGAAGCTTGTGCAGTTGGTGGGTACATCCTCCAGGTCATCCTGCCTGGAGAAGGTCACTCCTCCTCCTGACTAAGGCCCTTTTTGTTCCCTTTTCTGGGAGCCAATCATATCTAAAAGCAGGCTGCCAGATAACAGGTGGGGATTTACTCTGAAATGGCCACTACAGGCTTTAAGAAGGTGAATGTTAACTTTCTTAAAATGGCTTTTTAAATAAAGTATTTCAAAATCTGACTGGACCATCATATATTATTTTAGGGTGAATGTGTTTGTAGGTCACTGCAGAGTTTGCATATACGTTATTTGATTGCATGCTTATGGGTCTCTTTTATTTGTTATCTATCACGATGTGGAATATGTTATATAAGTTATTAAATTATATGCTTATGGGTCTATGGCCCTCATTCCGACATTGGCCGGCGGCGGTCGCCGCCGGCCTGTCGGGGGCCGCCAGAATACCGTTCCGCGGTCGAAAGACCGCGGCGGTGATTCTGACTTTCCCGCTGGGCTGGCGGGCGGCCGCCTTCAGGCCGCCCGCCAGCCCAGCGGGAAAGAGGCTTCCACGATGAAGCCGGCTCGGAATCGAGCCGGCGGAGTGGAAGCTGTGCGACGGGTGCAGTTGCACCCGTCGCGTATTTCACTGTCTGCGAAGCAGACAGTGAAATACATTTAGGGGCCCTCTTACGGGGGCCCCTGCAGTGCCCATGCCAGTGGCATGGGCACTGCAGGGGCCCCCAGGGGCCCCGCGACCCCCCCTACCGCCATCCGGTTCCCGGCGGGAGAACCGCCGGGAACTGGATGGCGGTAGGGGGGGTCGGAATCCCCTCGGCGGCGCAGCTAGCTGCGCCGCCTTGGAGGATTCCTATGGGCGGCGGTACACTGGCGGGAGACCGCCAGTGTTGCCGGTCCGACCGCGGCTTTACCGCCGCGGTCGGAATGCCCATTGGAGCACCCATTGGGTCTCTTTTATTTGTTATCTATCACGATGTGGAATATGTTATATAAGTTATTAAATTATATGCTTATGGGTCTATGGCCCTCATTCCGACATTGGCCGGCGGCGGTCGCCGCCGGCCTGTCGGGGGCCGCCAGAATACCGTTCCGCGGTCGAAAGACCGCGGCGGTGATTCTGACTTTCCCGCTGGGCTGGCGGGCGGCCGCCTTCAGGCCGCCCGCCAGCCCAGCGGGAAAGAGGCTTCCACGATGAAGCCGGCTCGGAATCGAGCCGGCGGAGTGGAAGCTGTGCGACGGGTGCAGTTGCACCCGTCGCGTATTTCACTGTCTGCGAAGCAGACAGTGAAATACATTTAGGGGCCCTCTTACGGGGGCCCCTGCAGTGCCCATGCCAGTGGCATGGGCACTGCAGGGGCCCCCAGGGGCCCCGCGACCCCCCCTACCGCCATCCGGTTCCCGGCGGGAGAACCGCCGGGAACTGGATGGCGGTAGGGGGGGTCGGAATCCCCTCGGCGGCGCAGCTAGCTGCGCCGCCTTGGAGGATTCCTATGGGCGGCGGTACACTGGCGGGAG
Source organism: Pleurodeles waltl (assembly GCF_031143425.1). Taxonomy (NCBI): domain Eukaryota; kingdom Metazoa; phylum Chordata; class Amphibia; order Caudata; family Salamandridae; genus Pleurodeles; species Pleurodeles waltl. The sequence goes on from NC_090447.1 coordinate 976,184,471, forward strand.
ACCGCCAGTGTTGCCGGTCCGACCGCGGCTTTACCGCCGCGGTCGGAATGCCCATTGGAGCACCGCCGGGCTGTCGGCGGTGCTCCCGCGGTCCTCCACCCTGGCGGTTTGAAACCGCCAGGGTCGGAATGAGGGCCTATGTCTTTTTTTATTTTATCCATCACAATGTGCAAATATGAGCATAACATTTGTATCTATAAGTACTTTACCAATTAAATTTTAGGGAAACATATTAAATTGTAATACAAATGAAAATAAATAAACAAAAAAACATAAAATTTCAAAAACATAATAAAAGGTCATACATAAATTAGATTTATGTACAGCAACACTTGAAAGTCTGAGTCTCTAACTATTTATCCATGCATGTACATATGGGACTATATAATACAATGTTATATCTCTTTATTATTTTCCATACACATGTATAACTTTCTACGTAGTTATGTATCTATATTTGTATTACTTTTCTCCCACTGTGGGTCACAAATCTTCTAATCTCTCCAATTCACTGCGCTATGTCTCATCCTATAACTCATTCAATATATCCTTTACCTTCACTCTCTGACTAATCCCAAACCTCATTTACTACTGTGATCTCCCAAATAATACTTTCTAGACTCTGCTTCCTCTATACCTCCTTTGACTCATCCCAAACATCATTTTTCTACTAAGCTCTCCTAATAACACTTGCAAGACTCTTCCATTCTCTATCCCTCCTTTGACTCATCCCAAACCTCATTTTACTACTATGATCTCCCTAATGACCCTTTCTACACGCTTCTCATCCAAAGCCTCATTTTACTACTAATATCTCCTACATAGCACTTTCTAGACTCTTCCCTACATTTATCCTATTTAATCCAACTAACAAACTAACATGACCACTGCGTGAATTAAAATCATATTTTTCCTACACTAATTCACAACTAATCCACCCTGGTGTCCAGAGCAGTGTGCTACTCCCCGGTAAGTGCTTCAGAGCCTCATCAGAGGTAGTAAGCGCTATATAAATTCAATTATAATTGTAACTCTTTGAGGGCTCACCTCTCCTGATGTAGGCCATCAGGGAACGAAGACTAATAAAAAGTGTTTTTAGAGGGCTAGGTCACCAAATTAAAATAAATCTGCTTGCTTCTCATTTTTAAAATGTGTCTCTTGTGCTTCAGTTTGTGGTTGTGTATCAGATACATTCTTCAAATCAGTAATCTCCAGGCTATTAGTGCTGCTCACAGTTCTTTCAAAAATACTGGTTTTGCTTACTGGCTACATGTTTCATGCTTCTTGCTTCAAAATGTTGGCTTTTTGTTTGCTCTCTGCTCCAAGCAGAGAAGAAACTCCTTGAGTTTCTGATTTTTGCCAGCTAGTGAGTGAAAGTATGGAACTGGAAATCTATTTTTTCTACTTTCCAAAAGAGCCATTGAATGTATATCTAGTGTGCTGTGCTTATTCCTTTACACCGTTTAAGAGAGTGAGATGTGAATGAAACACAGAAATGTTACAACATAAAGTCCTTTCGGTAAACTACACTAAAGTTAGTTTCATTCTTAAATACCAGCAGCCAGGAATAAGGAATTAGCAAGGGGACTCGAACCCGAACTCCAATAAGTAGAAGTAAAGCCACACCCATTACTGCTTTTTCAAACTAGAGCCAGCCCTGTGCATCACTAATTGCCTAAGGAAATGGAAGAAGGAAATGCTTACAACTAGCATGTAAGGATAAATCAAAGGGATATCATGTGTAAGGAGAAATGAAGCCATGCTTACCACTGATACCTCAAGCACTGTTCTGCTCTTGTGTGCTTCAGACTTGCTATGGGGAATCACAGTGGGCCATACCAGCAGCTAACAACTGAGCAGCATTGTGGGACTCCAATCACCAGAGCCCCCATGAGAAGTCAAGCCACAGACAGTACTACCACCTTAAACACAAGCCTACTTCCACACACCTGGTGATGTGGCTAGGCATGCTAGAAACTGTCCAGAATTAATATGATTAAAACTCATGAGACAGATCTGGCAGTGTGCTTGGATGGCACATATGGCCAGTGTGATCTGGGGCTCTTTTCCGGAATATGAGGTTGTGTTGTGGCTATTGCAGTTGACCAGATGTAGAACATTTGTCACACACGTATACACAACACTGGTGTTGTATAGGGGTGGGAACATAATTAGGGCACAGGACTACTGAGCTGCAGAGTGCCTGAGAAACTGACTGCACCTGCATGGGGAAAAAAACAAGCAAATGTATATCTGTAAATGCTAGGTTCAAGTTGATGCAATGTACTTTTTTGCATCAAACATATCTTATCCAGAGGAAATTACCATTGATTTACCCTAATAAAGCATATGTGGTCATGCTGCAGCTGATTTTCTTCATATGACCTGGATCTGTCCAAAGTTGAATGTTTTTTGGGGGGAGGCCATGAGCATGATGAAGTGTAAATTTTAGTGGTGTCCCTCATGCCACAAAAGTCATCAATATGGGACAGTTTATGCATTATGTTAATCAAAAGCACTAATGGGTTGAAAGTAGAAATTGCACTGACACATATTTAGTCAGATGCTTTGCAGTTGCCAGATCTCTTGCATTCCTGAACCCTTGCTGAAGATGAACCCTATATGCTGAGCCCCTTGGAGAGGTATCTTTCTGTCTGCTTGTTCCTTTGAGATGCCCTGCTGAGATTTAGATAATTTTCCATAACCTCTTTCAGAAGACTCTTAATAGGTTGATGCTTTCCCTTTTTCTAATCTTTTTCTCAATTTAGTTAGTACTCTTTTGTCTTATACTTCCTTTTTTCAAATTATTTTTGTTTTTTTTGTCTTTGCATGCATGTGTTTCACCCCACCCATGTATTTCCTTAATTTGTCATCTGTAGGGTTTTTACCTATACCAGCTAAATTATAACTCAGCTAAATTGAATTGGCTGATCGTTGCTAAACGTGAGCAATGCTTAATTTCTGTATCACCGCTATTTCTTTTGATAATATGTATTTTCCTTCTTGAATGCTTATTTTTATGAATGTTAGTTCGCCTGAATTTAGTTTGTTGCCTTGGGAAACCCTTGGTGATTATATATCTTTATAACTTGGTCTTGCAAAATGGTCTACATGACTTTGAGCTTGAGTTTATAATAAATCCCTTACCTTTATTCCCGACTGAAGTTTTCCTTCTGTGGCCACATTGGTCATGGTGTACAATTTAATTGGTTTGTAGTGCAATTGTGATCATGGTTCTATCATACCCAGTCAAAGGGTTCAAAGATTCATCCACCTCAAAGAGCAATGATTCCTGCCAAGGGTGAAAATGTTCCAGAAGCTCTAGTAGCAGAGTTATAGTTTGTCCCACAAGGAAGAGAAATATTCTTGTGCAGGATTAGGGAGAAAGGATTGACTTATGTGATTGATTGCCCAGTTCAAAAATTGCCTTCCCCAAATGTTGTCCCATTGCTCATTCTGAAGACTGATGAAGTTCCAGAGTTGTGCCTATAAGTGACAGATGTGCAAGTATTAATAGGGCTGTGTGCTTGAATTGTTTTGGATTGAAGATTGAAGTAAAGCAGCGCTTTTTGCTAAAAGAATGTCCATGGTTGTTGTTGACGGGTCCGTCATGGCTTAAGATCCCGGGATAATGCACAAGTGTGGAAGACACTTGGTTAATTTATTGTCTGCAGTAAGGTACTTGTCATGAGAAGTCCTTGACAGTGCCAATAGTTTCCTTCCCTTGAGTGAATGTCGGTTGTGGTTGGTGTTAAGTGAATCCTGAGTGTTCTTGGAGGATCTTTATCAACTGGAGTCATTTGCTGGTCAAGTTTCACTCATTGTGTGATTGTGAAAGCTATAGTTGGAAAGTGTATCTCTGTACAGCTTTGAAGTATTTGTGTTCCTATCCTGTAGTGCGCAGAGAGGTTGTTGGTTCTTGATCACAAAAGTTTTGCAATTAGGTGTGTATGAGCGATTGTGTGAGAGACAATTGAGAAGTGATTGTAGTGCTGATAGAAGTGAGTGTGACATCATTTTGTGTGGTGCTGGTTTAGGTCAGTTGGTGTGAAGCTGGCATTAGTGGACAGTATTGCGTTGCTATTGATTCAGAACATTGTGAGAAAGGGATTGTGGGATTAAAATTACTTCCTGATTCAATTGAAAGTTATTAATAATTGACTTTGAATAAAAAATTAACTTTTAAAAACTTTGAAGAGTGCATTAAGAACAGATGTGTTTATTCCAGTTAGAGGAGGTATAGATTCCCCACCAGATGAACTCCAGGCTACTATGTGTTTTCTGTAAAAGGAATTTCTACATATGTATTGCTTGAATAGTGGAGTAAAATTACTGAGAAAGAAGGTGCTTTAGCATTTCCCCGTTATGGAAAATTTAATTTGAGAATTTTAGACAATTTTAGGTGTATAATCTATGAAAAGAAACCGCCTCCAAGACCCACACAGTTTGAAGTCCTTAGCATTTGGGAACTTATAGCAAGAGAGAAAATGGCAACTAAATACGAGAACAGGATGAAAACAGCAATTAAGACACTTGCAGGGCCTACATGGAATGCAGAACAGAACTTGTGGAGATCGGAAACACTTGATGGAGTTAGAATGTTTCCAGCTAATGCAAACAAAGAAAGTGGAAGCTCAAAACCTAAGTCTAAGAAAAAGACAGGAAACGCAGAACAGACAACAGAACCTGAAGATAAAAAGAACAGTAACACGTGACAGTGATACAGATGACAAATTTATAAATCAGCTCATGCTGAGTCATCTGCCTCCTTATCATTCAGTTGAGACAGGAACAACAAGTGGAGCTGTACAAAATGTAACCCAGACTATGCCAACTGCCCTAGTTGCACAGACGCCGATTCAGATAGTATCTAGTATTTTGGTAAATTCAATGACCCAAGTTCCCCTAGTATAACCATCAGTTCCAACTGTCAATACAGTTCAGCCTGTACTGAGTCCAGTGGTAAATCAAGTCATGCCAAATTTTAATATGAGTCACATAGTGCAGTCGCTAAGCACAGACTCTGCCTGTGCTAAATTGTATCCCACATCAACCTGTGCCAATGTTCAGTCCAGGTCAGTCGTTGCCAAATGTTACCCTGAGTCAAACAGAAGAAAGCTACAGCACAGTCCTGGTGGGACAGAGTGTGGGAATAACAATTCTCCAGAATCAGACAAGTCCTATGGGTCATATGGGTCCAGATACATTAACAGAGGTCCTGTTGTCCCTTTGTATGTTTCAGGTACACCTGGGAGCAATATCCATTCATTGAGTGTTCCTGCAGTTCCCGAAACACTAGCTAATTCAACAGCGATATCACCAAATGGTATGCAGAGATCAGTATATTGTAATCATTCTGAAATAGAGAGAAGTGCATTTCTCATCAGACCATTGACCTTAACCTGAATTGTATATCCAAATCTAACAACAAGCCAGACAGGATTTACTCCTGATGCGAGGTTCCCTTCAGGGAAATCCTCTTCAATGTATGCCCAGACCTGATCAGATTCAAAATGTAAATTCCAGCACTCCACAGGGAGGAGTAACCTTTAACATGTCAGAGAGCATGACATTTTTTAATGCCCTGACTCACCAGAATATAGGTCAGCAAAGAGCAGAATTACCACAGAGAAATTATATCAGTTTATAAGGTTTTACTGCACAACAAATAACAGATTGGTTAAATAATTTGAGTAAACAAGGTGTGACAGGTGTAATGAATAGCAATATAAGAACAGAAGAGACATCTGAAAGAGATAGATCAGTGAATGTTCCCAGATTTAAAATAAAATTGAATGAAATGATTTTAGGTATGTTGGGCATAACCCAATTGGAAACTTACACGGAAGATGAACTGTGCTTCATGTGCAAAGGCATTACAAAACATGCAGGGTAGGCATATGAGAGATTAGCGGAGGTAGCAGAAAAATATGATGTGAATTTAGTGAAATTTAAACCCCTTGAGAGAAGTTATAGATTGGTGTTTAGTGCAAAAGACTTAGTTAACATGAGGTCTCCTGGAATAAAATTACACATTAAAGAATGAATTACGTACATTCAGACAAGGCGACCCATAGGTAAGTAGGAAGGCAGATGGGTAAAGAAACAAGATCACAAGAAAGCAAAGGCAAATGTGACTCCGGCAGGAGCAAACCAAGCCAAGGGTAATGTGAAAATGATGCCCATGAAAGAAATACAAGGTGAAGTTTATGTTGATGTACTCTGGAGTAAGAGTGATGCTTGGTCATTCACAAATGATTATCTAAGATTGACAGTGAAACCTGTGGAATGGTAGAAGCAAATAGAGAGATTTGGTAAACTTTCAAAATGTCTATGGGAGGATTTCAATACGTTGTTTGACATCGTCATTCCAAATAAACTTTCAAAATGTCTATGGGAGGATTTGAATACGTTGTTTGACATCGTCATTCCAAATAATTTTTGGAATGCATGTAAAGTGCATGTTGATTGGCCTGATTGTGAACCTCTGAGAGACCCAGTTACGGATGCACCATATGAAGAGGTGATGAAAAAGTATTACAAGGTAATTAAGTTCCTGAAAGATAAAGGGGGTCATTACGAGTCTGGCGGTCCCTGGACTGCCAGACTCGTGGATGGCGGTCGGACCGCCGCCAATGCAGGATTCTGAGTGCCACATTGCAACGCTGGCGGTCGGGCCAATGGGATCCGCCAGCTCCACCAGGATCAGAAATCAAAGCAGTCTTGAGGTAGGTGGTGGTCCTAATTAGGCAGTGCTGCCCTGGGCATTACAACCCCCTTCTCCACCAGCGGTTTCATGGCGGTACCACCAGCATTAAAATGCTGGCAGAGAACGGGTGCCTCTGCTGCCCATGCAGTGCAGGGGCCCCCCTAGCCGACACCATCACAATGTCCATTGACTGCTCTACAGACAGTGAGTATTGCGTGGGTGCTGGTGCACCCTGTGGGCTACAGCATTGCCGCCGACTGGATTACGAGCTAGTGGCAATGCTGTAGCCTGTTTTCAACTAGGCTGGAGGGCGGAAACTGAAGTATCTGCTGCAAGCCTAGCAGGAAACTCTTAATGGGGCTGGCGGGGAGGTTGCCGCCATACAGGCCACCACCCCGCCGGAAATTTGGCAGATGGCAAAAACAGTCCACCAAACTTATAATGACCCCCAAAGTGTCCCCAAAAGATATTGATTGGCAGAAAAATGACCGGACATCCCAGGAGTCAAGAGAGTCGATTCACGCTTATTATGAAGGATTGTTACAGACTTTTAAACGCCACAGTGCTACAGAAACAGTTGAGACTAAAGATATGGGTCATTTCATGTTCAGGTTTGTACAAGGACTGAAACTAGACATTAGTAAGATGATTCAGCAGTACCTGATTTGTTGGCAGAACAAACCAATTGATGAGATCCTAAAGTATGCAAGTACTGCAGCAATGAATTAGACTGGAACATATTAGCAATGTTGTATCAGCAGAAGTATTATCAATATATCTAGTCATGTTATGACCTGGTGTTTTCAATTGTTCTTCTCATGAAGCACCTGCCAGAACAAAAACATTGGGCTCATGGTTCAACTACACCCTGTCACAGAGTCAAAAGTTTCACCCACCTCAATAAGCACTGATTCCTGGGTGATGTTAACTGCATGATAATGGAAAAGTCCATAAAAGTGTGCTAACTTGGAATACTTTTGAGGTGACAGTGAGGCAAGATGGCACTTTGAATGCTGCACTAAGGACAGTACCTGCCAAACACAGGACCTCATCCAGTCTTATACGACCATCAAACAATAGACCGCCTTGAAGGGTGACAAATGGATCTGAGAGATTTAGGGCCTTAAATGGGATGTCTTTCTGAGCAGTTAAGAGAAGTTGAGGTTGGGGTGATGTTGACCTCTTATGGTAGAAATATAATCTTGATTTGTGATGTAACATAGTCTGAGTAGTAGGTGTAGTGTATTATTATGTTTGAAAAATTTTATTTAAAAAATGGAAAAAATGGCAAGAGTGAAAAACTGGGACATTATAATATCAGAAAATATTTTGTTCTAGGTAAAGAATAAATGTTCTCATGGCAGTATCACTTAAGTTTGAGAAAGAACTACAGAGGGCTACAGAGTGCCCTAGTGCCTAGCCCCTTGTTAATTCTTCCTTAATTCCTGGTTGGAACCTTGATGCCTTAAATGACCCCTTCCTGGACTCTGATCTGATGAGATGTTGAATATGATAACCCTATAACAGTCTCTTTTGGGACCTTTTGACCAGCAAAACTATTTAAAAAACATAAAACCAATGAAAAACACTGAAAATGTAAACAATTATGAAGCAAGTCCCCCTGACTACCACCATGGTGCGCCGTATTTTAAATACGTGCACACATGGTGGCGTTCTGGGGTCGCTAATGGCTGCAAAAGTGCGCAGGTGTGTTTGGCCGACTGTGTTGGCCGGCCAAATACTCATGCAGACTTTGCATTTCTCCTCCCAGCTGTATTGCACAGCTGGGAGGAGAAAGTGCACAGGCCGCTCACACCAATCACGATGCTGCTGTCATGCTGGTGACAGCAGCTTTGTGATTGGCTGAGGGGAGCCTGGGAGCCTATGCGCTTCCTGGAGGAGGAGGAGGACAGAGGAGATGAACCCATCTCCGGAGGAAACAGGTAAGTGTTTTTTTTTTAGCCACCCCCGTTTAGTGGCATCGACCACTGTGTAAATGATAAATTCACATATAATAACCCTGCCACAAAAAGGCCACTTGAAAGGGTATGAAGAGATTTAAAAATAACCTAGCATGTTATTACCTATACTACTTTTTACTACATGTTTACAGAAGCTGTGTGGTTAGAGCATTGAAACTGCTCATCAGAGACTCTGCCATTCAGGGTTGCTTACACACTGTGTTTACAATTTAATGCAAGCAAAGTGTGGTCCAGTCCACCAGCTCAGAAAAGCAAATGTGACATCCTAACTGCTAAATGTGGTCTTAGTAACAAGACACAGAGCATGTCTAACATTCTCCCATCTTTTACCAATCCAACTGCAATACAATAAGGTAGATGCAGTTTAACTTGGTCACAGTTTATTTATTTTTTGAGTTGGGGTTACTCATGTCTGAATTGTTATAGTATTCAAATAGGAGCTTTGTAATGCTGGAAACACTGTGGTTCCCAACCTTTTGACTTCTCTGGACACCCTCTTTATCATTACTGTAACCCAGTGACCCCCACTGAATCGTTACTGGAATCTGTGTATTGCCCCACTTTTTCATTACTGGAAGCTGGGGACCTTGCCCTAAACATTGTTCATGATTTGAACCGCAAAATAATACATAAAAAATACAAAAACAAGCATTCATTAAACACATGCACAAATATTTTGCAAACAAATATAAATAGAAAATAAAATTTTTAATTTTAATAAGAAGGTTCAAGCTTTTCTAAATTTAATTGAAGCCAGACATCTTCCATACTTTATTCTGTTTGATGCTCCTGCTATGTTCCTCCTGATCAATGTGAGGATACTAATCTAAATTGTAGCCTCCAATTTTAAATTCCTTGATATTTAAAGCACGGTTTAAATTTTCAATTCTACATTTACCCATTTTCATTATACACACTTTATTAATCTGTTGATATTGTTGAATTTCCTAAGCAGTCGTGGACCCCCAGGGTTCCCCGGACCACAGGTTGGGAACCACTGTTCTGGCATCCTTGTCAATGTTTTCTTTCCATTGAAGGGTGCTTACATTACTGCTGTTAAATAAAAATCTTATTTGCCTCAGACAACTAAACATGACTTAATATCTGCTTAGAAGAAGGTCTGTTAAATGTATTTCACTGTGGTTTACTCTCTCATGTTACATGAGTGTCCTACAACGTAGTGGAATAAATGTTGTCCGATTTCTCAGCATTTTGGTTATTTTTTAAGTTCAGCTTACTCGCGTTTAAAGTATTCCATCTGCCAGTTGCTAGCACAGTCAATACAGGAAATCCCCTGATGTGTCTCATGCACCCAGAATAGAAGGGGTATTCTAAGGAATTAGACAATGTGCTTTTGCCAGAAGCAGTTACTCACTACTCATCAGAGATTGACATCTATAAAGATAGTTTTGAGAGAGATTACAGTTTTATAAATAAATTGGTGGCATAGACGTGGCATATGGCAGCTAATGAATCTGCAGTTTAAAAGGCCTAGGAGAAAAAATAGTGCAGGAACTAAAACATGCACATTTATAATTGTGGTGGATATTTGTTCCTACCTTTCGTATTTTTGACACCATGTTTAACATGACAAATGTTTACGTATAAATGCGTGAATTAACAATGAATATAACATGAGTATTGTTTTTAGATAGAAACAGTAGAAATGAAATGTGTTTTGAAGAAATAAATTGATTTCATTATGAATTATGCATTTATAAAAATGAGTACAAGTTTAAAATGCTTTGACATAACATGAATGATGTTTTAGATAAATAACTTATTTTGCATATTTGATTTGAATTAAAGGTGTGCTATAGTTTTGTGAATGTATTAATTGTATTATTCTGCATTAGGTTTTCTTAACGTGACTAGGCCTGAAAGTTCATTTTACAAGCAGCAGTGAAAAAGTATTGATTTCATTATCCCCTTTAACCTAAATTCTTTTCTCTATGCATTAAATGTAATGTTGATTGTTCTATTGTATTCCAGAAGAGCATGTTTCAAGTTTAGCTAATGTAACAATAATTGTTGTAGTTGCTGAGTTGCTCAGGAAGATTCATGAAGTGTATGTGAAAGAATATTAGCTTAGTTTATTGTGTGTCCTGGGAAAGAAACTGTTTCAAATTTTTTGAAAATGTAATATTTAGTGGAACCATATGAGTTCATAGTGGGGAACAATGAACATTTGCTGTGAATATTTCTGAATGTATTAGAAATTGGTGGTGCAATCTAAAACGATTGGATGCTGAAATCAACGCCTACTCCGTGCCCACCTAGCTGACTAATCAAATGGATTATGGTTATTTTAATTATTGAAGGACTTTTGAACAGAAGTCAGTCCTTCTCAGAACCTGCTTGATAGTAGTTCTTCTCTGAACCTTCTAGATGTCAGTCCACTCTTGTCTTGAAGCTGTCCAGAACTCTGTCTTAAGTTTGCCCTCCTACATTTCTACTCTGAGTCTCCTGATTAGGTTTCTCATCATAGTCTTAACTGCCATATTCTGTTATGTGGTTCAGTACTGATAAGGCCAAGTAATTCCTAACTTCTGGTTTGTTCTATGTGCAGCTCATGTTCTGCACTGTCCTGATGGTGCTGCCAACCGAAGCCAGAAGATGGTGAATGCTCTGCTCGATGAATCAACGTTGTCTGCTGTCCCATGAGAAGAGATACAACGAAATGTGTTTTTTTGTTTCCTTTTTAGCTTAGTCACTTACACCAGCATATTTTTATAGTTAGTTACCCTAGTTAGATGTTTTCCAAATTATTTTTGTCTTCATTTATTTTTGCTTTTGCCCACATGTGTTAGTCTGTTCCCACACATGCAAGTCCCAATCCTGGTCAAAGTTAGAATGGCCCAGCTCTGACACCTGGAATCTGGATTTGATTTGCTGATGTCACCATCATCTGCTTTGAAACATAATAGTAATGTGCATATTGTGTTATTGCTAATCTACATTATTCTTTTGGAGTGCCTAACAGTATTAAGGTTTAGTAGGTTGAATCCTTTCAGATGTTGTGGTCAGCCTATGGTTTTCATTTATGTTTATAATTTATTTAGTTTTGCACACCATTTATGTGACATTGGTTTTGGGATTGTAATAAAGCTTTGAAACTTTATTCAGTTTAGAGTTTTGTTTTAGTGTTGAATTATTCGTGGTGTTTAAGATTGTTTATGATATAATGCAATTGGTTTGTGGGATTGTACAGTTCTGACTACTGACTCCGTCACCAAGTACAAATGTTCGGTCAACCTCTGAGGGTGAGAATTTGTGATGGTGTCTTATCCGAGTGCTTGTGGTTTCTGAACCCAACTTGTGAAGAAGACCTCCGCAGGTGCTCTAGCAGTTTCATACTCACGTTTGTCACACTGGTAAGTTGGGTTCCAGTGTTTGTGTTCACCATCTAGCGGGGTTCTGTCCTTTTTTGTACCGTAAATAAAATGAATTCGTTTTTTAAATTTCAATTGTAGACTTAGTAGATTGTACCCTTTTTGTCATTAACTTGAGAAAGTGTGTGTTAAGCTATTTGTGGATCAAAGCATGCACATTTCGTTGTCTTCAGTACACCATATCTTGCTGTTCGCATTGGTGTCCATCAATTCAGCCTCTTAATTTTACTGAATTTTATCCCTGAGTTAGAATAGTGTACACATACTGGGTTCAAATTGCAAAAAAGGTAAGACTTTCAAGTAAGCTCCTCTAGGGTGATGGATGAAAGAAAGTGCCATAATTCACACATACCAGTCAAGGCAAATCAATAGGATCCAAAATACTCAGGATGTACAATTAGAATGAAGAAAGAAGAAAAGTTCATGACAGATGTTCTGGCACATATACTGACAAAAAAGTAACATACCACCAGGGATTATGGCTGCCTTCATCAAAAGATGACTCAACAAAAGGGAGAAGCCCCACCTAACCTCACTATATCTGGGCCAAACACACATATATATGAAAACACTGTATAGTAGGGATACATGATAAATATGATTTATCTACCACACAGCACATATATCACCCTGGGGACAGGCAATGAAGTTAACCAACAAATTAAATGGTTATGCTCACACTCTCGAATATCTTCCAAGTCTTGATATATACATTTTAGCAACATATAAAACACATTAAAATCTCAACAAAAGACACTATTTTACATTGAAAAAAGACATAACAACATAAAGGGGGTTATTCCAACTTTGGAGGAAGTGGTAATCCGTCCCAAAAGTGACGGTAAAGTGACGGATATACCACCAGCCGTATTACGAGTCCATTATATCCTATGGAACTCGTAATACGGCTGGTGGTAAATCCGTCACATTTGGGACGGATTACCACCTCCTCCAAAGTTGAAATAACCCCCAAAGTGTAGTATTCCATTACTATTTGCCTTGTAAGGCTGCTTCTTAGAAATCAACTGCAGTCCATTAAAAAGGTAGTCTCTCAAGGCAATCCTGTGAGAAAGACCAATGTCGTCTCATCTATTCCAGTTTGGATATGCCTTATAAATACATTTCTGTTCCATATCCAAATTAAGCTTGACTCCTCCAATTGTATATGTCGACGGGTTTTGGCCTACTCATTACAGGCCTCTTCAGGACAACACAAAGGAAGACATATAATTTTCCACTATAACTAGCCAGAAACTAATCAGGAACAATTCACTATGGCACAAATTTAAGCTCTCCTGGTAAGCATCTCTGAAACTAAAGGTGCTGGCTAGAGTGAACACCTCTTCTCCACAGCAAAGCATGCATCAAATGCATGGTCACTAACTAGTGAGACCATCAAGAGATGAGGCAGTCCTATCCATTTAGCCACTCCAAGATGGCAGCCTAGAAATTAAATTGATGCATACACAGGCAGAATATGCAAAAGTACATCTGATTCAAAGCCCATTTTGTAGATTTTTCTGACACATGACTAGCTGGACTAACAACAACACACGCTAGAAACTAGTGTTTGCCCCATGGTGATTGGCTTTTTTTCTCTTTTTACGGGGAGCCTTCATCCATCTAGGTGACATGCTTAATCATCAGGCTTGCTCCTCTCTGGGTGGGCACTAAAGTACCCAGCACACTCCCAAAATGTGGGGCTCTTTCATGGAGATCTTGCCTCCTGGCACAGTATTTGCCAAAGCTCAGGACATGGTGCTTGTAAATTGAACTAGGAAGGGAAGATAGATTGAGTGAGGGTGCAGTTAAAATTAGCTATGAGCCCTCCCTTAACACAGTTTATTCCTGGCAAGTGTCTGTCCCAAGATTAAAAACAGAAGTGAAGCAACCAGGTATAGTGAGGTGCCCTTGGGTTAACATTGAGGTCACCATGTTTCATGATCTAGTCACCCAAAAGTGTGGCAGGCATTTCTTCAGGACCAGACACAATCCTAATCTACTAAAGCTGGGTCTTTTTACAAAAGATAATGCAAAAAAATGCTCTGTGTTACATCAAGGTAAGTGAAAGGAAACTTGGAGTAACAATCACATACTTGCTCAATGACTTGTAAAAGAAGGCTAGAGGCACAAAACAATATGTATATTAAAGGTGTTACCATGTTTCAAATAAAAATAAGAATTTTCACACTGCTTGCATGCAATACACTCAAACATAATGCATCCCCAAATAGGCATCCACATATAATGCTCAAACATACCAATTCAGTTTGATAAAGAACTACAGATGGCTATAGATCGTCCTAGTGCCCTTTTCCTTGTTAATTCTTCCTTAATTCCTGTTGGAACCTTGATGCCTGAAAAGACCATATCCCGGACTCTGTTCTGTTGAGATGTACTGAACATGATAACCCTAGTATTGTATGTATGGCTTCATAGGGTAAAACTCAGAGCTGTAGACCCTCAACCGACTGTATGGAACAATGAAGCCTACAAACCACATGGCATAAAGTAAAACAGTGAGTCATCTTCCAAAGTAAAATGATCAGACAAGAACTTATTGAGATGCGGAAGGAGCAAGGCCGAAGCCTTACACTGCTTCCGAGGACCCTGGAAGGTAACCATGGATCACAAGGGAGCAGTTTTAAAATCTGACTTGTCAATAGAAGCCAGAATGTAAGGTGTGATGTCAGCATGTTGAGTACTTATTATGCCAACTGTAAAGTGGACACTGAAAACCAGACCAGTCACAGCATCCTAGCATAGTGGTCTTAAAACCGCCATTTCAACCTGTTAGACTTAACCTTCTAACAGGCCTAAACCTTCCCTTTTAATACCCTAAGGTAGACCCTAATTGTTGATAGGGAAGGATGCAAAAGTAGGATGTGTTCTTAAGTTTTTACATGTTCTGGGAGTGAAAAATCCCCAAAGACTACTTTCACTGGAGCAAGGCTGGCTTACATTATAGCACTGAAAGGCTGCATGTATTAAGGCACAGGTTAAAAAAAAAGGGGTCATAATTTTATCTTTGCTCTCCATGCCTCCTTCCTTGCTGGCCCATGCCATATGTGGAACGACCACCAATTTGTTAAGCCAGTGGTCGTTTCTGATTAGTCAGTATTTTACTCCATTTTCTGGCAGCATTAACATTAAGACCAAGCAATTTTTTTAAATAGTTTCCTGATATATTTATTTATGCATGTGGGGGACTGTAGTAGTCTGTAGTCACAGTTACCTTTCACGTGCCCTGGAGGGATAACAGGTATATTTCTTTAATTAATTGTTTGATATTTGCCTGCCTCTCTTAGGAATTGTCAAGTCTCACTCACTCCCTCCTTATTTAGTGTTGCCTGCAGATGCACAAGATGATAATTTCTAAGACAGAGAGAAATCTGTGACTAAGCTGACTCTGTAGTCCAGAGACCACTCTGCTAAGTGCAGCTGCTTGTACTGCTGCCCTGCAAGAAGACAAACAAGATGATTCCTGACCAAAAAGTGGCAGGAAGAAAAAGTTGTCTGTTGCCAGAACTGCACTGGAATTAAGCCCTAATACTTTTTCTGGCAATGGCAGACACCTACTGTACACCTACTGGGCAAGAAGAAGGTCACCCCTAGATCAACAATGACAACACCAACACCAAAACTGAAGCAGTTGTATTTCAACACTGCAGTAACTGTAACCATGGCTGAGAACAATTAATTGGAAATCAAATTGATGCTGTTGTGACTGGTCTTCTGTTGGAGACATCAGTTTAATGAGCTCTCCATGATCTCCTGCAAGGAAAAGGAAGGGTATTCCCTCACCTTCTCCATGCCCACTTTCTGATAATCCTGACATGGATTGGATCATGACTAAATCCTGCTACAAGAGTCAAGGAAAAAGCAAGGTACCCAAAAGCCTTGAAAGTGAGGAAGATGAAGAATCAGTGATTGTTTGTGTGGATAGTGGTACAGAGGAAATGCAGATCACCTCTATTCAATCTGCTCTGAGTAATGTAATACTACAAACACCACATGCTTTCCTCTTGCCAAGAAGCCAAAAACAAGCAGCAACTACCACCACCCCTGCTGAATCCACAGCCCATGCTAGAGAATTGCAAGCAAGATTGCCTAGTTCCTCTAAGCAAGTTCTTCAAGTATTGGCTTGATAAGAAAGATCTCCTCATCAGTTTAGGACCTATTTACACGTGAGGAGCACAGAGTGCTCACTTTGCCACAAACTAGTTTGTTTTGGTAAGCAAGGTAGACATTGGGGTACTGAGGGTCAACTGCTCCTCCGAAAAAATAACGTGCAATTGTGTGGGAGGAGCACCTCAAAATGATAGCTGCTGGTGACAGAGGAGAAGAAGTTGGTTTGACAGAAGGTGGTGGTGAGGAGAATGCGATGCGAAGTAGTCCTGTGCCTGTTCACAGTGGGCCTTATTCAAGGAGGATAAATAATGATTACCCACTGATCCCACCTTGAAGATGTTTTTCAAATTATTTGGTGGCATGCAACAAATCACATACAGCTGCTGACATCTTGAAAGAATGTAATGCCAAAGTCTATGAACAGTTTCAACCCAGATGGCTTAGACTTGGATTTGTTGCCACTGACAATGGCAGCAGTATTGTCAAAACCATGGTTGACGGAGGATACCATAGAGTACTGTGTTTAAGCATTACATCAGCCTATTTGTGCAATTGTTCCACAAAAAAAGAAGCAGTGGTCAACAACATAATATTCATTATTTACCAGATGTACACTCACTAAGGTTCTTCTTTCAAATCCTGGAAGTAGTTAAGAATCATTCAGTGTGCTAATAGAGTTACTGTAAACCCCCTCTTTCAGAATGTGCCAACCCACTGGAACTTCACCCTCTACATACTGCAACACCTGTTTGATCACTACATCTCTATCACTGATTGTGTATTGTTGGACTTGGCGCTCTCTGCAG
This sequence comes from Pleurodeles waltl, assembly GCF_031143425.1. Classification (NCBI taxonomy): domain Eukaryota; kingdom Metazoa; phylum Chordata; class Amphibia; order Caudata; family Salamandridae; genus Pleurodeles; species Pleurodeles waltl. The sequence goes on from NC_090447.1 coordinate 976,201,491, forward strand.
GGTCACCCCCAAACGTTTGCAACTCACTAACCCTGAAGGTAGATAGGCTAATTACCCCAGATCTGCCCCCCGCATGGAGAAAGCCCACTGGATGACAGGGAATATTTGTTTTTAAAAAAGAGGGAGCATTGGCATAGCCATTCCCCCACCCAAAATAAATGGGAACATACTCTTTCTCCCCCCTGGGCGGCAGATGGAGATAATTTCCCCTGATCAACCCCTCTACTTTTGTTGATTTTGTTTTTGTTGGCCTTGGGACTTTGTACACTTTATTGCTGCTGACCAGTATTAAGGTGCTTGTGCCCTTTCCTCTAAACACGGTAGAACTGGCTTACTCCCAATGTGCATATTTTATTTACTTGTAAGTCCCTAGTAAAGTGGTACCACATGTACCCAGGGCCTGTAAATTAAATGCTACAAGTGGGCCTGCAGCACTGATTGTGGCACCTAATTAAGCAGCACTTTAAAAATATATAAGGCCTGCCACAGCAAGCTGTGTAGGCAGTTTAAACTGCCATTTCAATCTGGCAAGATAAACCTCTTGCCATGCCCAATCCTAACTTTTTTCTACATGACACTCTTATGCTAGGCCCTACACAGCTCAGAGAGTTCAGTGTATTTAAAAAGCTGGACAGGTACATTTAAGTTTAAAAGTTCTGGTAGTGAAAAACTCCTAAATCCGTTTTTCACTTTTATGAAGCCTACCTCTCTGGGTAGGATAACATTGGGTTACGTTTTTACATATAACTTCCAATCGGGAGAAGATTGGAAAGTCATGTTTGGTGTCTGAGAAATTGTAAATAAAAGCCCTCTATAATGGTAAGTTATAATTTTGAAAGTGCTACTTTTAGAAAATTGGCATTTCTTGCCTTAATCATCTGGTGCCTACAGACGGTTCCTGAGTCATAGGACTGGGTATAGTTGGCAGTTGGACTTTGTTTATACCTCACAGACACCCCCCAATAGAGGGATTAGGTAGGCCTAGATAGGCCATCAACTGACATGGTGAGGGTGGAGCTGGGCACAGCTGCACTTCACCCCTTGCATGGATCAGACGGCCGAGATTCATCCGATGCTGCAGTGCTCATGTGCGTTATTAAGTTTCTAGCTGTCCACGCACATGAAATCCCTCTGATGCGGGCACCAAAGGGATTTCATATTTTTAGCCTTGGTTAAGAGCTTCCCCAGCAACCAAGGCTAAAAATATCCCCATCCTGTAATGACGATCAACATGCCAACGTCATTACAGGAGAAAATTAAAGTAAAATGAGCCTGTTGACTCATTTGCTTCCATTTCCTTTAGTGCTCAGGAGCATAGCTCAGCCCCCCTAGAACCAATTTCACTGGGAGAGCTACCACTGAAAACTCCAGGGTGGTGTGCTTCACATGCACTCTTCACCATTTTCTTACCCATAATGTCCTGCAAACCTCCAACTTTGCCTGAAATCACGCATTTCCCTACATTTCTGTGATGGAAACCTGCAGAATCTGCAGGAATCCACAAAATTCCTACTACCCAGCATTGTGCCATCTGTACTGATAACAGCTCTGCCCCACTTGTGTGGATACCCAATACAGAGTCAGCCTAAAAACGCATGAAAAAACTGCCCTTTTGGACCTGCGTTGGTTCCCCTTCAGTTGCCACACGTTTTTGTCCCTTCCCTGTCGCAAGCAATTGGCCCACCTACACAAATGAGGTATAATTTTTATCAGGAGACTGAGGGGAACACTTGGTACAAGGAAATTTGTAGCTCCCATCTGATTCCAGAACTTTCCATCACAGAAATGTGAGGAAAATCTGTTTTTTAGACACATTTCAAAGTTTGCAAGAGATTCTGGGTAGCAGAACCTGGTGAGAGCCTCACAAGTCACCCCATCCTGGATTCCCTTGGGTATCTAGTTTCCAAAAATGTACAGGCTTACTACTTTACCTAGAAGCTGGCTGAGCTAGGGCCCAAAATCCACAGCTAGGCATATTGCGAAAAAAGGGTAAATTTTCTGTGGAGAAATGTGATGGGTCCACATTGCATTTTGGGCTATTTCCTGTCATAACCACTAGGCCTACCCACACAAGCGAGGTACAATTTTTGACGGGAGACGTGGGGGAATGCTGGGTGGAAGGACATTTGTGGCTCACCTCAGATTCAAGAACTTTCCATCACTGAAATGTAAAGCAAATGTGTTTTTAGACAGATTTTGAGGTTTGCAAGGGATTCTGGGTAATATAACCTGGTGAGAGCCACACAAGTCACTCCATCCTGCATTTCCCTAGGTGTTTAGTTTTCAATAATGTACAGGTGTGCTAGATTTTCCTAGGTGCAGGCTGGACCCACAATCCACAGCTAGGCACATTGCAAAAAAAGGGTCAGTTTTGGGTGAAAAATGTGATGCGTCTATGATGCGTTTTAGACAATTTCCTATCATGGGCACTAGGCCAACCTGAACAAGTCAGATACCATTTTTTATTGGGGGGAATGAAGTGTGTGGATCTCCAAGAATCTCAGAACTTCCCATCACAGAAATGTGAGTAAAATATATATTTTTGGGCACATTTTGAAGTATGCAAGGGATGCAGACTAACAGAACCTGGTGAGAGCAACACAAGGCATTCCCATCTAGGATTCCTCTGGGTGTCTAGTTTTAAAAAAATGTACAGGCTTTCTAGGTTTCCTTAAGTGCTGGTTGATCTAGAGCCCAAACCCCACAGCCGAGCACATTGCAATAAAAGGGTCAGCTTTCAGTGGAAGAATGTGCTGTTTCCATATTGCATTTTGGGCCTTTTTCTTGTCACAAGCACTAGGCCTACTCAGACAAGTGAGGTACCATTTTTATTGGGAGACTTAGAGGAACACAGAAGAGTAGAACAAGTGCATTTACCAATTGTCTTTCTCTGCATTTGTGCCTTCCAGATTTAAGACAGTGTGTAAGAAAAAAAGTCATTTTGAGAAATGCCATCTAATTCCCATGCTAGTGTGGGTATCCCCAAGTTCATAGATGTGCAAATAACCACTGCTTCTAAACTCCATATCTTGTTACCATTTCAGAAATATATATGTTTCCTTGACACCTATTTTTCACTCTTTATGTTTTACCAAATTAATTACTGTGACCCTGGTATGCAATGAAAACCCATTGCAAGGTGCAGCTCAGTTATTGGCTCTGGGAAATAGGTATATTGGTGAATCAACAAGCCTTATATAAATCCCCACAACTAGAATGGTCCAGCGAATGCAACAGTATACTGCTTCGGAAAATCTGCTATAGTTAGAAGAAGTTACCAATAAAAAAAAGTAGACACAAATGGCTGTTTTTTCTACTCAATTTCAATATTTATTTTAATTCAACTGTTACTTTTTATTGAACATCTTTGAGGGATATAAACAAATGACCCCTTCCTGAATTCAGATTTCGGCTACTTTTCGGAAATGTATAGTTTTTCAGAATCCACCATTGGTTTCATACCCATTTCTACCGCAAACCGGAAGGAGGCTGAAAGCACAAGAAAAGGAAAAATAGGCTATGTCCCAGTAAAATTACAAAACTGTGTTGGAAAATGTGGTTTTCTGAATAATGTCTGCCTGTTCCTTAAAGCTGGGAAGATGTTGATCGAAGCACCACAAACCCTTTGTTAATGGAAAAAATAAATGCTTCAGCACTTTTTTCCCACTTTTCCCAAAAAATTTAAATTAAGCTGTACAGTATTTAGGTTAATTTCTCGGTCCTCTCCAGGGGAGTACACAAACCTGGGTACCTTTTACAATCCCCAGGATGGTGGAAAAAAGGTTGCATGTTTGGTGTGGATACCTTATGTGGACCGAAACGTATAGGGGCCTAAGCGCGAACTACCCCAAATAGCCTAAAAAAAGGCTTAGCACGGGCAGGGGGAAGGCCTTGCAGCAAAAGGATTAAAACTGAATAGGCTGTGCTCTGCTTTCTCACAAAAGAATTGTCATTGCTGCATTGTTCATGCAGCCAGTTTGAGCCAGAACAGAGGAGGCAGGAATCTTCAAGAGCTTGCTTCAAAGGGAATTCACTAGAAGGTTCTCCTACTTCAAAGTGGGCACCAGGTATAAACAGTGGGCCCTCAAATCCAAGTTTTCAGTACACATCTGGCCCTGTGGAAGACGGACTGAAGTGCTGCTTTGCTCCAAGGACTGCCACTGTGCTGCCCTGCTGGCTTCTTGCCTGAATGAGAAGAACTGGACCTGCATCTTGGACCCAGGGCCACCAGAGTAACTCTAAGTGCTGGTTGGCAGGCCTCCTGGTCAGACCCTCAGGGACAGAACAGACTCCAACTACCTTAATTCCAGCACCTAGACATTGCCACTAGTGAGTCTTGCCCCCCACCAGTTCTGGACCCTTGAAAGTGGACCTGAAAGTGTTCTGCCAGCGGATCTGTGGTCTCAGCAGAACTAATGCAATGTGATGCATGGCCTTGCTAAACTTCGCATTGGAACCACTGCACGATGCACCCTGATACAGGATTTCATATTACAGCCCAGCTGCCCATCAGAATTGCTGATATGCATCGCATCTGCATGCAAGGACCTCACATCTCCCACCACAGCTCCCTGGAACCACCTCTGCATGATACATCTCCATGTAAAGCCCTCGCATCGCCTCTGCTGTGCATTCTTGATGCAGTACTTTGCATCATTCCGCAGCCAGAATTAGGGGTACTTTGTTCAGCAGGCCTAACTTGGTCCCTGTAGCCAGCCTGTACTCCATTGCAGGCAGCCTGAACTTATGACTTTGTCTCTGTCTGGCGTGCCTAGATACCCACAGTTAGCACTTTGTGCTTTTTCTTGCACTAACTCTACTTAAATCTTTAAAATTGTATATCTCCGGTTCTAATAATTGGATTTTTGTTTTTCTGGTCTCAAATTATTTATTAAAATATACTGTCTTGTTCTATATTGGTGTGGGATTTTTCTTGTGTTGTGTTTTCACTTTATACATACTAAAGTGGAGAGAGGATACTACTTATAAGCAATGATGGACATTGAAAATTAGGGACTAGTGAAGTGCCTGATTCAAAGGTTAGTGTCGTTTGAGATTTGCCATGTGGAGGTCAGCAAGAAACACAGTAGATTGTGAGAAACCATCCCGTTGTTACACAGGCTGTAGGAACATTTGCAAAGTTTTGAACAACCATTTACCAACGCAATGAAGAAGGAACTGCTCTGGAAAACAGCTTAATCCTTCATCTGACCACAAATCAAAGGCTGCAAAAATAGATTGTGTCCCCCAAATAGTACATCTTTGGCATGAATCTTGAATAATGGTAGAAGAAATTGCTGGCCACTTTTATTTCTTTTTAATTCTAGAACATGAATGATGGAAAATTCTGGACCATAACAGAACTGAAGTTTGCCTTCTAACACCAGAGACAGCATTGTTGACCCAGAATCAAGAAGAATGTCACAACTGTAGCAGCAGGACCACCACCAATCAGTGCCAACAAAATCACCTGCTACCGAACCTAGAACTCCAACATTTTCACTTCCAACATCTGCACTGGGTTGGTTTATGGACAGAGCAGGGCTTACATCAGGAAACACAGGCGCAGAAAACACAGAAACAGAAAGTGTCAACATTATTGACACTTAAGAAGATGGTACAGTGCTATTTGGATGACCCAGCAGAGGTCTGCTTGGATCAAGACCAATTGATCTTTTGGCACGGGAATAAGGACCGGTGGCCATAAATTCAGCAGACTGGGAAAGTATCTGATATGGTCTGAAGCCACATATCTTTTGAGCATATGTTTTGTTCGGAGGTGAGACCAAGGAAATCAATTATCAGTTTTCTAATAGCAGTTGCAGAAAGGTGTATTAGAAGAATGCATTTGGGGCTAGCCTGGTAATAAGGGAGGTCAAGTCAAGCCAAGTAGAGAGCAGACTAAAGAGAAGACAACAGGGGTGAACAATTGGATAATTAATTTGTGATTGGCTGGTTCGAAGCTCACTGTCTACTCTGACAGTAGGTAGGTGGTGCACCTTGTATATGCATGTTATAATAAAAAGTACAACTAAAGATATAAGTATTAATAACCATCATAATAATATTAATAATAATATTAACAATAGATAATAAATGAAATAATAGATTAAAAAAAGCATAAATGACAAACATATGGGGGCTCAGCTTTACTACAAACATGTGTTGTCTTTGCGTGACAAGTCGTTGCAAGGCAACTCAAGCCTTTAACTTGGACTCACTTAGCCACGCAAATACACTTTGTGTGATTTAGTAACTACAAAGTAACACAACCTAGTGCATAGCTCTGCCTTGTATTACTTTGTGTCGGGTGATTGTTACATGGGTGGAGCATGGGCATTCCCATACATCTATCCATGCATTTTGATACAAACCCAGATTTACAAACACATGTTAATCTGGGTTTGCGCCAAAATGGTGTGCCTACCTGACAGGAGTAACCAGGAGAAATATATTTTCCTTGTTAGATGTCCCTTCCTACACAGAAAAAATCCTGTCCGTAATACAAGTGTTATGCAGCACACGGAGCGCCACCAAGAAGAGAGCAGAAAATGCTCAAAATCTTTGTGAATCTGGAGCACATCTGCACTCTCCCTTTCGATCAATACAGCACAGCAAGTTGCCTTGCTTCCCTGTATTCCATGAAAGAATGGTAAATTTACCTCACAGTATTTAGTTTCACAAAAAATAAGCCAATCCACTCTACCTGTAACAGACCTGCCCTACCCCCTAAATTCTTCAAAACCACCATAAAACTAAGCTATATTAAGTCAAATCTATTACACCCCTTCTCCAACTGTTCCCATCTACACAGCTCACAATAGACCCAACACTCTTCATTAATCCTTCAAAACACCACAAAGCTAAACTATATGTATTTATTTACTCTACACTTTTCCCAAATGTTTCTACCCACAGCATCCCCTAGAGGCCCACCCTTCTTTCTTATGACACCCCTCCAAAATATCCAGTCTTTCTTCAATTTCCATCCGGCCCTGTTTATGTTTTGGAATGCATTTCAGGCAACTTTGGAGGATGACTACCATGGGTGAAGGGGAAGTGATGGTAGCTGCTGAGATGGATGAGGATCTGCCCGGCAAAGGCATTGGCTGAGGCCATAATGCCTTGGGTTCTGCAGGCTGGGCAGTCGAAGGAACTGTGTTGCATTCTCCTCCTTTTTTTCCTCCATTATTATCAGCCGGCAATATGTCACCACAGTCCGCTCTATTTTTTACAGAAACAACTGAGTGGCTGTCCTCCATCAATGCCCATCCACCTAAGTGGTATCGGTGGAGCTCAGAATGGACCATCAATGGGCACAGCAGGATTTTGTTGTGAGGAAGGAAGAAACTAACATAAATTGTAACACCTATTGCAAGTACATTTGTATAGTCAGTCAGGCACACTGTGTTGTTGGTGTTCTAGGGCTACTGGATTTTTTATTATGCGGTTTTGTGTCCCTGTGACTCACACATTATTCACATAATTAGTACTCCTTCCCATGTTTTCCATTAATTAATCAACCATATGCGCCTATATGAATAAAAAAACAATTGTGTGTAATAGAAAGAAAAACGAAAATGAATTAATTCAGTGACACTTTCGTCCAGTGGACACTTAAATAACGTGGTTAAAAAAAAAAAGACTATAATGCAAACTTTTGTACATTGCCATCTAAAACTCTGGTGCTTTGAATTTATGCTGCACCATTTATTTCACTATATCATGCACCATAAACAGAGTTTACCCAGAAGGGAAGTATTTGGCACATACTTTAATTACAGTGTCCCTACTCTTGCCATACTACTAAGTCCTGCCTCGAGTTCCATTGCTCACACAACACCTTCACCTGTACTTCATTACCAGTACAACAAATTAGGGAGCAAGTGAGTGTTAGGTAAGTGTGATACTTTAGGGAAAGGTTAGGTCTAGTTTAGGTTGGGCTATGGATAGGTTGGGTTGTTAATAGAAGTTAGACCATAGACCACCGTAGAAGATGGCATGTAGGAAGAAACTTAGGAGGAAGATGAAAGAGAACTTGGGGCAACTGTTGGGGGTGGGGTGGGGTGGGGTGTGCTGTAGTAGGGATGATATAGGTGCACTGGGCAAGAGCAACATGACAACAACTCTTCTTCCCTTAATTTAAATGGCTGAGGGCCAGGTACAGTAACAGAGGAAGCTGAATAATTAGAAAAGTATTTGGGATCAGGGTAGGGAAGGAGCAAGGAAGGCAGTGAATACCTTAACAAAATGCAACAAAGACAAAACTTGCTTTTCAGCAGTGAGTGGGGCCATGACTTACTGCTCGTCCCAGCGTCCACTTGCACCTGTTCCACTTCTTCATGATCTTCCTCGTCACTACCCTCTTCCTGAGTATCTGCTTTAGCAGGATCCGTTAAACAATGCACTTATTTAGTAATGTCACTATTTATCACAGTTTTTCACAAATAAAAAGAAAATCTTAATTATTGCTAGATTGCTAGTCAAAGAATCACTTTGAAAGGTATACTTTGAAAGATGGTACTAGTGCTCAAGCTTCACCCCATAATACCACAATATAAGGTATGCTTCTCTGAGGAAGCATGCATGGTACAACGTAAGCGTAGGGGTGGAGATTGAGGTGTGGCTCCTGAAGGAGTCCGGTGCTACCTCACAGGTGAACCACAGTGGGGCCCACAGGAGTACCAATGTGCCCATGGTACAATTTGTCTTAAAATATTGTCCTGGGGAGAGCCCTTTGGGCCACAACTTCCCCACAAGTGCATGGGTGTCATGTTTACCCTGCCCCCTTATACCTTACTTTTTTAACATTTTCAGGACATGGGGACAAAGTCTCAGAGTTCCCTAATTGCAGTTGCAACATTTTTTCCCCCGTTGCAGACAGCCAATCAGATTGTTCAATACGATGGGATCAGACCTGGACCCATGGTACTGAAACGACAGAGGGGAGAAAAAGCTCTCTTGACCAATCAGAGGGCCCTAGCTTTCTTTATTTTATTTATGCAACCAATGTACTCCGACAGGACTCTTCTGGGATCAACCATCCAGATATACCTAACTTTTTAACCCTTCAAGACCACATGAGCACCTTTCTCAGTAACAGCTAAACAGTTTCATACCAAATCACAAAAGGCATGCTTTCTGATTAAACACCAATGCAGCCACAGTTTCTGATAAAATGTTGTCTGTGGTGACCCCTGTGCACTAACATTAAGCGGTCACAGTCCTAGCAACCACCTTCTCCTGACGCTCACTGCCTCTTTCTGAGGTACATGTGCAGGCTGAAGTTAACAAAAAAAAATACAATAAACTGCAGACAGGCACATAAAATAGGAAATAAAAGCACAGGTTTGAGAGAAGACAAAAATTGAAAAAAATCTGGGAAATGGGTCATATGAGCAAGATTAGGATCGATTGAGTTGGAAGGGTCTGAGTGGGTTATGGAACACAGTTAGGAAGGCGCGGGCTAGAGTCTGGGTGCCACCTTCTGCTCAAAATGGCCGTGGGTATGCATCACACATCTTGCCACAGCGCTATTTTTAACACAAAATGGATATTTGCTGAGATTCTTGTGCAAGAGGCACAGAGTCGTATTTTGAGTAATTCTGCATATTAGGCTATGACATTTGTATTCCCACATCGTGGTGTGTTATGTTCTTTATGTAGTGTTGTATTTAGTTATTTTACGCTATCGCTATACATACAGTGCAGTTCTGCTATATTCACATGTTCTTCTGGCTGTCTGTTTATTAATAAATGACGTTTCCTTTCTTTTTTAGTTTAGCGAACTCTTATTCAGATTGTAATGATTCCTAATGGTTTGTTATAGATGATAGGTTCTCGACATCTTGTTGTTTAGAAAGCTGTTCTTGTATATTTTTGGTGATAAGTCTTATGAATGGACGGCTTTGCAGTGGGATAACGCATGTATGGCTAGTGCCCAACGGATGGAGTTGAGATGTTTATTGGATGTGTTGTGCTATTGGGCACCGTGATGGTAATGGCAAATGCCTTAGCTGGGCCAAGTACACGTAATACACATTTGGGTTCAAAAACAGAATAACATCAAAACACATTGTCTGTTTTTAAATGAAATATATTTTTTAAAATCAAATAAAAACGGTCAAATACATTTTCTTCATGTCTTCATTTTACATGCAGTGTCTGTAATTTCCTGGCGACCCAGTGTTTTGAAGCTTCCACGTCACCACATAGGCTGTGTTTTATGATAAATTGGGTTATAGAGCAGCCTTCTATTTTTGTGTTCAATTTGAATAGCTAAAACCGTTTTAGAACTCTCTAAAGGCCTTCCTGCATACTCAAATTGGCGGCGGCCAGCACGAATTAAAATGCAACCCCATGCGGCCCGCATTGAGTCTCTGCTACAGCACTGTATTTATTGCCGAAGAGCACCCCGACAAACACCACAACGTGGAAGGCAAAAAATGAGACGAACAGTTTGAAGAATTAACTGCACGTCTAACAGGTTGCATACTGCGTGTGACATGCCGCTTTAGCAGTTTAAATTGAGATTATTCTCACCTTTCCCTGCTTCTTTGAAAAGTAATTGCGGAACTGAAATTGCAACCCTTAAATAATGCATGAATGAAAACATAAATCCAAAGGCAAGGGTACTAGGTGCACAATCACCTCAGTAAAGCACAGAGCGAAGGTCAGCCCCCTCTAGTTATCGAGGAGTGTTTCCGCTCTTCCTGGAGCGCCTCATTAGGCTCCTTTGACTGCCTGGTACCGGGTTGGATTGCACTGGCTGGAGAACATTTCACATAGTGGTACATTGATTGCACTATTGCACGGTTCTGCCAGGATGTATTGAGCAACCCCCTGAACGTTTCCCGTCATTCCAATGAAGGGCATGCATGGCCCTGACGCACATTATGGTTACCACAGCCCAAACATTTTCAGGCAAGGCTCTTTAAAAGGTTTAATGCCTCACTCTTGATCTACAAGAGAACTTCATTGTGGGGTCCCCATAATGTTAGACGCATTTCTCTCACGTTTAGTGCATAAAATGATAAATAGTGCAGGCAAGCTGAAGAAATTCAACTAAGCTTGAAAGCACGCCCTATAATTAATACAAACTAAACTAAAATGCAGTAGTGTTTCTCAATTTACCACAACAAATATATGTATCCTAGAACAAAGAGAGCAAGCCAAGTATATTTCATGTGGTCAGCAGGTATTAGGGGAATTTGGATTTGACAGCTATTCCCGGACATCACAATGATGTCAAAATGCATTACAGCCGTTCTCTTTTCTTTCCCTATATCACAGCCCTGGTTTTCAGCATGTTGATTGTCTGAATTCTTCAGGTATCCTCCTTGACTTGATGTAGCAGAAATGTTAGTATTGTACCTCATGTCACAGTGATCATCTATGCATGATATTTTATGCATTATGTGAATCAAAGTACTAATAGTTTGATGGTAAAGTGATGCACTGAGAAACCATATTAGTGTGCATATATTCTAGACTAAATGATGAAACCCATGTGTTAAAACTACAATGTTTCATTTTTGAAGAATTAATTCATCATGCTATATTTTAGAGTGAAAACTAAAAGTCTGCATTAAAATGATATTAGATTTCTAATAGGAAATGTTTTAAATTTGTATGCAAAAGTAGAGAAATAGAACTCCATAATGACAAACATGTTTTGACAGAGTTAGTTATTTTCACTTAAAGTTACTATAACATGAATGCTAATGGAAGCTTGTTAACCTTGAATTTATAATTTGCATTTTAAAATGTGTTTTATTCATGTGTTTAAATGTGATTTTCTAATTTATTTGCATTAGTCTAAGTGAGGCCGGTTAGGCTCTGTATTCGTGACTGTGCAGAAAATGTCTAGTCATCTTGCTAAAGTGAACCTTTCTTTTAGATCTCATTTTCATGAGAATGCTAGATTGGTAATAGATGTATATAAGCCTGAGAAGCTTTGCAAATGTTTCAGTTTGAATTGTATGATCATTTTCTACTTGACACTACACCTTCAATGTCATGTGGAATGATGGAGTGACAAATCATCTTGCCCTATGTACTTTAATATACAGTTTTCCAGCTGGACTTTAGTCAGAAGCTGAATCTGCACTTCGCCTTGCAGAACCCCTTGGCACCTGAGAGGTATAATCCTCTTTGCCCTTGTCCCTTTGAAATGCTTTGCTGAGAATTTGAGATTTTTTCCCTGACCCAAAGAAGAAGACTCTTGACCAAGCTTCTTAAATGCTGACACCTTCCATTTTTACTTCTCTTTTGCCTATTTTAGTTAGTGATCTGTTGCCCAAGATTTCCTTTTTCCAAAAACTTTTTGCTTTTTTTGTCCTTTTTGTCTTTTGCCTGCATGTGTTCCACCCAGCACATGGTAATCCTTGACTGGCTAATCTGTAAATTTTTCCCTTGCCAAAACTAGCTGAACCTAAATGATTTAAATTGTTGCGTGCTTAGTTTTTCTAATGTTAGTTTGTTTAAACTTATTTCATTGCCATGGGCAACCCTTGGTGTTCCTACTATCTTTACAACTTAGTCTTGAGAGATGTCTACATGGCTTTGAATCTAAGCTAGAAATAAAATCCCTTAATTTAATTGCAGACTGGAGTTTTCCTTGTGTGGTTACATTGGTCATATTGTGTAGTTGAATTGGTTTGTATTGAAAACAATAATTTGTTCTTCACACCCTTATGCTAGGTCCAAAGATTAATTGAGCTCGTCAGACATTGACTGTTGCAAAGGAAGAAATCCATCAACAAATCTGGTAGCAGAGGTCTGCTTTGCCCCACGAGAGGGAGAACAATGTAGGCATTAGGGAAATAAAATTGTTCCCATGCAATTGCCCGCTCCACATTTTGCCCACCCTGGATTCTGTCACATGGTTCGTTCAGAAGACAGATGAAGTTCCAGAACTGTTTCTGCAAAAGACAGATAAGTGAGTATTAATAGGGTTTGCACTTGTATTGCTTTTGGCTTGAAGATTGCTGTAAAGTGTGATGTTGTGATGTTTTTTGCAGAGTCGTCATACTTGTGTAATTGATGTACTTGCTGCTGCAACATGTCTGTGGTTTTTGCTGTTGTTGTTGACGGGTCCATTGTGGCCTAAGATCCAGGGATAATTCACAAGTGTAGAAGACACTTGGTTAATTTATTGTCTGCAGTGAGGTGGTTACCATGAGATGTCATTGACAGTGCTAATAGTTTCCTTGAATGAGTGTGGATATGGTTGGAAATTAAGTGAATCCTGAGTGCACATGGGTGATCTGTATCGACCGGAGGTAAAATTGCTGGTCAGGTTTCACTAACTGAACAATTATGAAAGCTATAGTAGATGGAAATTGTATCTCTGTACTGCTTTGAAGTGTTTGGTTACCCTATCCTATTGTAAGCAGACAGGTTTTTGCTAGCAAACATTTTGTATTAGGTGTGTATGAGCGATTGTGTGAGAGACAATTGCAAAGCGAATGCGTTGTGGAAAGGAGTGAGTGTGACATCATCGTGTGCTGTGATGGTATAGGTCGGTTGGTGTGAAGCCCCACTGGTATTGGTGGACAGTGCTCTGTTGCTCTTGGCTGAAAACATCAAGAGAAAAGAATTGTGGGATTAAAGTTACTTCCTGATTCAAAAGGAAACTTATTTTGACTTACTGAGTTTGATTGAAAATGACGTTCTTTAAAGTGTTAAAAAGCGCAATCAAAGGAGATGTGCTTATTCCAGTTAGAGATGGAGTACTCCAGGTCATTATGTACCATCCCCAAAAAATGTCATGAATGTGTGAGGCTTGAACAGTGGTGCAAAATTACAGAGAAAAAAAGGTGCATTAGCATTTTCTTGTTATGGAAATTTTAATCTAAGGAGTCTAGATAATCTGAAGCAAGAGATTTATGAGATGAAACCGCCTCCGAGACCTGTACAATTTGAAGTGTTTAATATTTGGGAACACATAGCAGAACAGAAACTGAAAACCATGTATGAGAATAGAGTATAGAAATTATTAAAGACAATTGCTGAGGCAAGAGGGGTGAGAGCAGAAAGCTTGGAGACATATTTGAAGGAACTAGATTGTATCCAGCTATTTCTAGTGAAGATGGTGAAAACACTAAACCTAATATTAAGAGAAAGACAGGAAAAACAGAGCAGACAACAACTAGTGAAAAGAAAAAGGCAGTGACATATGAGTGATTCAGATGATGAGCTCATAAATCAGATCTTATTAAATTGTTCATCTCCTTAACAGTTGAGATATGAGCAAGAAGTGAAGCTGCACACAATGTAATCCCAAATGTGTCTCCTGCTCCAGTTGCACAAACCCTGAGTCAGATAGTACCGGGTACATCTGCAAATTCAGTGACACAAATTCCTGAAGTGAATCAACCGGTTCAGAGCTTTAGCACAGTCCAGCCTGCACTGAGTCCTCTTGTGAACTCTAATGTGAATCAGACGGTGCAAACACCATATGCTAAATCCACCTGTGCCAAATTTTATTCTGAATAAACCTGCGCAAATGTTCAGTCCAGGTCAATCAATACCAAACATTTTGCCAACTCAAACAAGACAAAGTTTCCTTACTGCCTTGTCATGACAGGGTGTAGGAATGAAAATTCCTCAGAATTAGACACATCATTTTGGTACAAATGCATTAACATTTCCTGTGACTATCGGTCCCGTTGTTACTTTGTATACTCCAGGTACGCCTGAAAGTAAGGACCATTGATTAAATGTCTTAACAGTTCCTGATACAGAAGTTACATCTCATGAGATGTCCCTGCATGGCATGCAGAGACAACTCAGAGATAGGGAGCACAGGTTCTCTTCTGAACAGTTTACCCCTACATGAATTACAGTCCCAACCCTAATGCCAAGTCAGACAAAATTTACCCCTGATGGGAGGTTTCCTCAGAGAGACTCACCTTTTTTTGTGCCCAGAGCAGATCTTGAATGCAAATTTCAGTATCCCACAATGAAGAATACCTCTTAATGCACCAAAGAACATGTCCATTGAAAATACCATGATTCATCAGTTGCAGGACCAGCAAGAGCAAAAGCTTGAGAGGTTTCACCGTATAGCAAATAAATGACTGGTTAAATAATTTGAGTCCTGAAGGGGTGACAAGCATAAAGAACTGTAATGCGAGAAGAGACCCCAGAGAGAGATAGATCATTGATGTGTCCAGACTGAAGTTGCAATTAAATGAAATGGTATTGGGAATGTTAGACACAGCCCAATTGGAGACTTACACAGAAGAGGAACTGCAGTTCATGTGCAAAGATGCAACATGCAGAATAGGCTTATGAAAGATTAGCCGAAGTAGCTGGAAAATATGATGTGGATTTGGAAAAATCAAAGCCCTTAAAAAGAAGTTACAGATTGAGGTTCAGCATAAAACACATAGCTAGACCCCATAGAATGAAATTGCATATTAAGAAATTGATTATGTACATTAAGAAATAGGAAGCTATAGATAAATGGGAAGGTAGATGAGCGAAGAAAAAGAGATCAGAAGAAAGAGAAGCAAAATGGGCCTCCGGTAGGACCAAATCAAGCTGAGGCCAATGTGAAAATGCTGCCCATGAGAGAAATACTAGGCGGAGGTTATGTCCATGTAGAGGTTATGTTCCTGTACTATGGAGCAGGAGTGTTATTTTGTCATTCTCAAATAATTTCCCGAGGTTGAGAAGATCTGAATACATTGTTTGACATTGTGGTTCTGAGTGATTTGTGAACAGAGTGTAAGGTTTCAGTTGACTTCATAGGGAACCTCCAGGAGACCCAATAACAAGTGCACCATCTGAAGAGGTGATGAAAAAGTATTATAAGGTAATTGGCTTTTTGAAGAACAAGGTGTCCCTAAGGACACTGATTGACTGAGGATTGACAGGACGACACAGGAATTAAAGGAGTTGATTTTTGCATATTATGAGAGATAGTTGCAGGCTTCCAAACATTTCCGTGGTACAGAAACCATAGAAGCTAAAGATATGGGTCATTTTGTGTTAAGATTTGTGCAAGGCTTCACATCAGACATAAGTGAGATGATTCAGAAGCATATGATTTGTTGGCAGAACGAACCGTTTGATGAAATCCTGCGTTGCGAAATTTATTGTAGTGACAGAATTGAAGCAGAAAATATTTGAAGCGAAGATTACAGTCCTGCAATTGAAAGCTGCACAGAAAGCTAGTCAAAACCCGAAGATAATGGTGAATACTGGTGGTATGCAAGGAGAACACTAGCAGGGAACTAATGTTATCCAGCCTAAAGGTAGAGGACGTGGTGTTCAGGTAAATCAGACTGGTGTTGTTGATGTTCAGGCTTTGAAGAGAACTAATCTGTGTCATGCGTCCAGAAATTTAGGCCATTGGAGAAGTAAATGGTCCCTTAATATTGTGAATAGTCATGTGCAGAATAAGGGAGCTGCTCAAGTGCAAGGCAATAATCAGGATCAGATTCGGAGAGTTCAAAGATCCCGAGTGCAGAGTTTAAATGTGCCCAAAAAACAGCAGATACCACAAGTCCTGATGACTCAACAAGTGGTTGTTCACAAACAGAATTGAAGTTAAATTGCAAATGCAAATGTGAATCATTTAGCATCACTGTTTCCCTTAATAGATCTAAGTGATGAGGAATTTTCAGAAATTCTTAAGTAGATAGCTCAGATGGTGAGGATTGCATGTTAGCTGCATCCTTAGAAGTAGATCAACATGGTCCCTTTGTAAAATGTGATGTAATGGGTCACTATGTGTCATTTCTGGTTGACACTGGGGCTACACTCTCCAATGTCAGAACAGCAGAAGTGTCACATTTGCCCCTTTCAGACAAAATAATCCAAGTTGTAGGAGTCGCAAATAAACAGTTGACTAACCCTGTAACAGAATCTGTCCTGTAAAAATTGGTTCTTTTGAAGATCAGCACCAATTTGTGGTCTGAACTTCCAGTCTTGTATGCTTGCTTGGTTGCGACCTACTGTGTAAGCTAAATTGTTTCATTAGCTGTGCACCCCAAGGAATCTCAATACAGACAAATGATGAGGATGTGCCTTGTAAAGGTAGGAAGCAGTACACGAGTGTCACATTATGCCTGATGCTGAAATGTTATGATTTTCCCGAAGATTTAAGAGACACAGTGACACCTGAAGTTTGGGAAGTTTCTGGATAAGAGACAGGACTCATTAAACGATTTGAACCTGTACAAATAACACTGAAACCAAATGCAGTGTATCAAAAAATCCCTCTATATAACATGACACCTGAGACAGTTACTGGAATAACTCACTTGATTAATTCTTAAATTGAGCAGGGTATTCTGAAGAAGATAATGGGAA
Source organism: Pleurodeles waltl (assembly GCF_031143425.1). NCBI lineage: Eukaryota > Metazoa > Chordata > Amphibia > Caudata > Salamandridae > Pleurodeles > Pleurodeles waltl. Next base: position 976,218,816 of record NC_090447.1, read on the forward strand.
ATCCATGTAACTCTCCCATTCTATGGCGGCAGAAGTGCAGTGGAAAGTACAGCATAGTCAAGGGCCTGAGAAAATGTAATGAAATTGTTGTCCCCTGTTGTCCCGTGGTACCGAATCCTGCAGTGATTTTATTCAAAGTTCTATGTGAAGGAGAATGGTTCACCATGATGAACTTTGCAAAGCATTTTTCTACATACCATTGCTTGAGGACAGCCAGTTTCTCTTCGCTTTCTTGTTTGGCACTCGTGTTTTGGCATGGTGTCGAGTTCCACAAGGTCATACTGAGAGTCCTTCATTTTTTAACCAGAGTTTGAAAAGGAATCTGGAGTCACTTAAAATGCCCTATCATTCAGTCTTGGTCCAATATATTGATGACCTGTTTGTGGCATCAAACAGTTGAGAGACTTGCAGGAGAGGCCCAATTGCTCTTTTGAATCATTTAGAAGAAAATGGACATTGAGTATCCCTGGCAAAATTGCAATAATGCAAGAAGGAGGCCCTGTACCTAGGCCACCACATTGATAAAGGTGTGTGAAAGGTATCACAAAGAAGAATCTCAGCAATTTTGATAATGAATCCCCCTTTTTCCCAGAAAAAACCCGGAATGTTCCTTGAAATGGCTGGCTATTGTCACCAATGAATTCTAAGCTTTTCCCCCTTTTACCAAGCCTTTAAGGAGGCTGACACACAGAGATATATCTGATGTGGTACCACTGGATGGCAACTGCATGAGTGCCTTCACAGAGCTGAGAGAAAGCATATGTCATGCCCCAGCTCTCGGAATGCCTGAATATAACAAATGTTTTTCTTTATATTGATGTGAGAGGGAAGGATGCACTCTCTCAGTTTTGTTTCAGTTGCATGGCAATGCAAACAATCCTATGACTTACGTTTTGGCCACACTTGATCCTGTGGGGCCGTGCTCTTTCTAGTTGTTTAAAGGTGGTTGCAGCCCTGAGCATCAGCATTGAAAATGTGAATACATTGTAATGGGTCACCCTCTAAATGTTTTTGTACCCCACTCGGGGGAAATTTGTTTACCTAACTCAAGACACAGTACCTCACCAGTGTGCGTTGGATCCTTTATGAACAGGTCATCCTTGCTCCATCAAACAACAATCTCAAGAGATGTATCATTCTGAATCCTGCTACTCTGTTACCTATCCCTGTTAAGAATGTCAATGAATGTGTGGATGAGGTTGAGCATAACTGTCTGGATGTTACTGAATTGTGCACCAAACCAAGGCCTGTCATTCAAGACCTTCCCCTCACTGAAAATGACTGTCATGTTTGTTGATGGCTCCCATTTGAGAGACAAAAATGGCACACTGAGAGATAGTTATGCGGTTTGCACAGACCCCGGTGTGACTGAGGCTTCCTGGCTTTGAGGAGTCTTTTCTGCCCAAGTAGCTGAATTGCAGGCTTTTACTAGAGCATGCTGTGTTTCTGAACAGCTGAAAGTGACAATCTTCACTGATAGTCAGCATGTGTTTGGTGTTGTTCTTTACTTTGGACAGTTGTGGTCCACAAAGGGTTTATGACCTCCTCTGGATCACACATCAGCAATGGTGAAAACATTATCAGTTTGTTAAATGCATTACCGTTGCATATAAAATTGCTGACGTCAAATGTGCTGCTCATAAACAATCTACTGATTATGTAACTTTGGGAAATACGTATGCAGATGAAGTGGTAAAATATTGCCCCCTAAGCTGCACTTCTTTTAATGAAGAGTGGAGCAAAGATACCAATAATGGGACAAGTCAAACTTTCATGTTAACTGCTGTTGGTCCCTAGGGAGAAGTTTAAAGTTTGTAGGAAGAAATGACAGAGGAAGAACAGCAGAGATGTGTTTGAGAAGGATGTATCGAAAGAAATGAGGATGGTATTTGGTTTACAAGTGATGGAAGAGCTGTGTTGCCAAATAGTTTTTTGTCACCCATGGCTAGACACTGTCATGGACAAGCACATGTTGGTTGAGACGCAATGAACAGAACCTTTAGACAGACATGGTTTAAAACCAGAATAAGAGTGGTACCAGAAGCTGTGTATCACAGGTGTGTCACATGCCAGTAGATGAATGTAGGTTAATGCACAGTAGTTATCCGGAGTCATTTAGGCAGACCAGGACGACAGTTCAACAGGATGCAGTTAGTTTTAATAGAATTACCTGTATGCAATTGATTGAAACATGTTTTGGTCATTGTGCACATTTTCTCTCGGATTGAGGCCTACCCGACCAGGAGAAATGACAGTCTCACAGTAGGGAAGCTGTTACTTAGGGAATTGATTCTGAGATCTTCTTTAGAGTCAGACTGAGGGACACATATCAATGGTAAGATCCTGAAATTATTATGTGTGGCATTACAAGTTGAGCTAAGATTACCTAGCTGTCACAGACCTGAGGTTTCTGGACTGGTGGAGAAAGTCAATGGTACTCTGAAGTCTAGATTTTCGAAAGAATCTGCATCCACCACTTTGAAATGATCAGACGCATTTCCTCTTCTTTTGATGATTATGTATAGTACCTATGACAGAAAGACTTGTTTGTCCCTGCATGAAATCATCATGGGGAGGGACATGAGTTTGCCACATGCGATTGCAAATGCGTTTGCAAACATTACACATGACTTGGATGGCTGGATTATTGGAAATGAGTGGCTGACGTGGTTCGTTCCTTGTCTCATCAGGTTGGTGAAGCTACAGTACAGCCGCAGCAGGAGCTGTGCCATGACCTGTGTCTCCTTGTTATTGTGAACTTTGACTACAATCTATAATCTACTGGAAAATGCACCACTGCTGCTCTGGTAAGGTTTGTGGTATAAAGATATAAAAATAAGTGTAAAAAGTAAAACAAAAATATATATTGATTTCAATGTGACCCCCGAACTGTGGCGAAAAAGTAATCCTTTATGACTGGTGCAGCTGAAAAGTCAATAAGGTACTGGCATGTCCCACAAAGTGCTGGTAGCCTCTCATTCATTCTCTACTTCTAGCTTTGAACAACTTACAGCGCACAAAAAACAATTATGCACACCACATTCAACAGCATTATGACTTTTTTTGATTCCACTTCTTTTGATAAGTTACTGTTGTACCGGGTCCTCTCTGCAGGGTCAGAGCAGATTTTTGTCTTACTTTGCTGAACCTTTTTTTGTTGGCTTTAAGGACTCTGCCCTTTACTCTTGCTAATCAGTGGTAAAGTGATTGTGCCTTCCCTTGAAAACATAGTAAAATTGTCCTGCATGAGATTGGTACATTTAATATACTTATACGTTCGTAGCATATGGTACTATGCATACCCAGGGCATGTAAATAAAATCCAGGCTGTGGGCCACAATACTCATTGTACCACCCATGGGTGATAACGTCAGATTGGGACCAGAAAGAGACATGTTCCTTCCACTCAAATAAATTATGATTTAAAGTCTTCTTTAAATATGAAGTCAGATTTAAAGTTGCTATTCTGAAATTGCCCCTTTTAGAAAGTTGGTATTTTTCTGCCTAAACCAACTGTGCTCTTCTGCCATTGTCCAGGGTCATACAGCTGTAAATGGCTCTACTTTAGTGTTTTGGCATTTCTACCAGACATGGTGGCAATATGTCCTTGTGTGAGAAGAATGTCCTGAGGGTATGTGATCAGCCCTTCCTGGGTTTCAAACAGTAGCCTCATGGCCGCCTACCCTGCCACCAACAAATGCAGCTCACACCCATGCCTGCCTGCACTTTGTTACCATAGACGGATTGGACCAATACCAGGAAAGGGGGAAGGTTAGACAAATAAGGCATCTCCCAACAACATGTTGGCACTGGGTAGAAGAATAGCATCCTGAGAACCTCTCGTCGGAATACTCCTGGACTTGTGAAAGATTCAGAAGGACTCCCTTGCTGTCTGAAGAAGGAAGACTAAACTGCTTGCCTTGATCTCAAGCTCACAAGACTTGACTCCAAGAGTCAGTTGGCTGTCCTCCTTTGTACAGAGACAAAACAAGCTTCCAGAGGCCTTCCCGCAACAGCCCAGCTGAACACCAAATGTGAGCCCTACTGGGTAAGTGAGTCCTTGTCCCCAGGAGGTACCCCGAGGTCTTGGAACCTTGGCTGGCATCAGAAAGCACTCTCCCTGAGATAAAATCATAAGTCCTGAGCTCCAGGTGACAATCCATACGTTTTTGAGCTCTTCGCGACTGCAAACAGACTCCTTGCATCACCCTACAAACATCCCTGATGGCCTCCCTTGTGCATCTCTCGCTATGACAACTCTTAGCATCAGCTCTGACTTCCTGCACCAACATGAAGCTCCAGTGATGACCGACTCTTCAGGCCAAAGAGCAACTGTCCACCACACCTGACCTGCACACAAGAAGAAGCACAGCTGCAGGTCCCTGCATGGACTTGGCCTCAGAGAAGGTAAACTCTTCTGTGGGATAAGTCTGTTCTCTGTATCAGACTCGGGCTCCATAGTGGCCATCCTGAACTTGTGAATTCGACCCAGTCTAACCGGACCAGATAACCAAAATGTTCACTTTATTCTTTTTGCCACTATTTTCACTGAAAACTTGAAAAAATCACAACTCCAACACTTCTGATTGGATTTTTGTCATTTTTTATTTTATTTATTAAAATAAACTAAATTGACTCAATTGTTCTAAATTACTTTGGGGATTTTTCTTCTGTTGTTTTTTTAGATTATTACTGTTTGAGTTCTGCTTAAATATTTTACACATTGCCTCTAAGTTAAGCCTGACTGCTTTTGTGCCAAGCTACCAGAGTGTTAATCATGGGTTTTGTAGTGACTTTTGTGGTGAAATCCTACAAGGACTGTATGTATTACTTGAGTGGAGCTTCCACCCTTCTCAACAAAAAACCCAATTTCTTATAGTAAAATCATAACTCACAACCGTCTCTTTGCAGGACACAAGACAGTGAAAATGCCACCTGTAAGAACAAAAAGTCAGCTAAAGCTAAAACAAATCTGCCACAAATCACCAACAGGTGAAGCTGTAATTCTCCATTTACACATCCTATGAAAGAATAATAAAGTCCATGCTAGTTATCAACATGTAGCTTAAAACCAGTCTATAGCATCACTTGGAACGTGCATCTCAAAATCACAATCAGGAGATTCTCACAATCTTACCATAGGACAACTGAGCAGCTCATATACCAAAAAGAGCCAGGGCTCTCCTAACTCACAGATTCCACTTTAAGATACTAATAAGGTGCCTATCATTTTAAGGAACAAATGCATGTGCTATTGTGGAATATCTTTCACCTCTTGAAGGAACTGTGACTCACTCATCATAGCATCTTTCATCCCAACAAAACACAAGGGGAATATCCCTGAAACATATCTCTGATCCATAAAACTCCAGAGTATTACACAAAGCAGAAATTCTTTCAAACCAGAAAGCACTGGGGAATAGTTAGACTCATCACCACTTGGTAAAAATAACTACATTATTATTTAAACCTGAATCAGCACCTTGGATTGAGCAGTTACCTTGATACGACAAACATTACATTAAATTGTAATTGCATTGTCACTAAGCAGCATGATCATGAACCTGTCATTGACTGGGTTTTCAAGTTGTTTTATCCTCCCTACAGTTCATTGTAGGTAGGACCATTCATAACCTCACATCAGAAGCACAGGTCCCATCATACAGGCCCAAAGCGCCGCTCTCACATTTACTAGTGTTTTAAATGATTACTACACCTCCAGATTTTATCCCGCTCCAGCAAACCTCTGATTGCCTCCAACTGTTGTTTCTGCACTTGCACAGCAGGCTTGTTGTCAAATTAGTAGGCTTATAATCTACAGGCATATCCTCCGGCAGTCACATTCCCACCACAGCTGATACATTGTCATCCCCAGCAGACTTTGGTCTAGTTTTGCAAAGGCATTTTCATTCAGACACCTATGTTTAAAATTGAAACCAGCTCAGATTTCACCTGACAGGTATCCACAAAAGATTTAGCAGGTCTAAATTTACTTCTATGTAATTCTTTATCACAACAGGATAATATTACACAGATGTAAATAAACCACACTTAGGGGGTTGGATACTCAGATCAAGGTGAGGTTTGCCTTGAGAGTTTGTGAACTTTCACAAGTATATGAGCTTGTGGACGTTCACAAGCTCCTCTCTAGCCCTTTTCCACTATGGAAATAATTGGAGATTTGCTCCAGCTAAGGGGATGTTTAAATCCCCGCCAAGAATGTGAAGGGTAAGTAAACACCTCAAACTTTGTGGGGATGTTGGAAAGGGGTTTAACGATGGGTAGACATGTTGTCCCCTATAGAACAAACAGGGAAACTGTGAGAAAACAGGGCTGATTGCAGAGGCCCCCTAACTTTTTGCCCCCATTTTCCACTTTATGCTGGTGTTTTCCTGACTCTGATGGTGCCCTGGGTACTGCTAACCAGTCCCAGGGCCTGTGCTCTGTCTAAAATCAATATGCAAATTAGGATAATTATAGTTGGCTAAGTTAACCTACCTATAAGTCCCTAGTATATGGTAGGGCATGTAGGTTTAGGGACCACAGCATAGGTGGTGCACACCTAGGTGCACTGCTGAGGTGCCCAGTGTCATTTTAAAGGCAGGCCTGCCTTGCTGGCTGCTTTTAAATTAAAGTTATATGCAAATTCGACTTTGGAATTAAAAGTAGTTCCAAAGTCTTAAACTACCTTATTTTTACATATAAGTCACCCCTAAGGTGTGCCCTATGTGCCCCTAGGGCTGGGTGCCATGTAACTATAAGCAGGGACTTTATACAAATAGATTTATAAACCCTGGTGAGGTAAAAACAGCCAAATTCGTTTTTCTCTCATTGAAGTAAATGGCCTTCATAGGCTAGAATGGGGAGACTTTATTTTAAATTTTAAAGTCTCCTTAAATGTTGCACACCAAGAATTTGGTATCAAATTAATTGTTGTAATAAATCCCACAACTTCCAGTTGTGGGATTTAATATAACTTGTTCAGGTAAAGAGTTTTAGACTTCACCTAAAAAGTTGCCAATTTCAGCCCTGCATTGTTTTTGCTGCTGTGCTCTGATTGGCCAGCCTGCAGCAGCTTAGTCAAAGCTGCCTTGATGAGGTGTGAAGTGGCCTGGCTTCACACAAAGGAATGTGCTCGGGGGAGAGAATCTCCCCTCAGCAAATGGTGAGGCAGGAAGGGGGAGGGCTGCCAAACTGGTCTTCAAAGGCAGAGAAGGACATCTGGAGCACCCAGCAACACCCCCACATCCTGCAACCCCAGACAACTAGGTGCCCCCTTGATTAGATTAGGAGAGGGCAGGAGAGGGGTGTGTTTATGATTTTTAGCCACACCAGTGGGTGGGCTCAGCCAGATGTAACCTCCAAAAATCAGATTCAGCCATGTTGGATTTTTAGAGACTGCTACCTTTTGGGATGGATTTTTGCCACACTTCCCAGGAAGTGGTCATCACAGGGGGACGACCCTGTACCTGATTGGAGGACCAGGACCCCCCTGCTTTTCACCCAGGAGCAAGGATAAAACTGGCAGACCTGCCCCCACACCTCAGATCCCTGCCAGATTTCAAGAAGAAAAGAACTAAAGGAGAAGAAGGACTGCCCTGCTGGACCCCTGGCCTGCACCTGGAACCTGCACTCAGAAGGACTGCACCAGCTGCACACTTGGGCTTCACCACAAGAAGGACTTTGCCTGGCTTCAACTGGTTCAAGGAGGGACTCCCTGTTTGCTACAGGTGAAAAATTGCTATCCAGAGTCCCCCTGCACCAACTCCTGAAAAGTGACCAGCTGACCACTGTCCAGTGGCCAAAAAGGAGTTTGCGCCAGGTGCATTCTGGGAGTTGAAGTCCGCACCCCCCAAAGACCATCACAGAACTTCTGGACCCTTGGGGTGAGCTGTGGACCCCAAAAGAACCTTAAAAGAACATCTGGGTGAAGCCCCAGAAGTTTGGAAAAGATTAAAGAATTTTTGAAAAAAAGCTCCAGAGAGGGACCGATCCGCCGCGGAAATTCTAGCCGGCTTGCCTCAACCGCGACCCGGCCTGATTTGGTGGTTCGTACCGGTAAAGAAAAATCTCCGAAAAAGAGACTAAGTCCGAAGGTAAAAAGTTGACCGGGACCTCCCAGCCATCGTATCCGAGAAGGGCTCCACGGACGTCGGATCAAGATCCAGGTTTACCCCGGTCGAAGGATTTTCGCCTCGAAAAAACGACTAAGTCCGAAGGTAAAAATCTCCACCGAGGAATCCAGCATTGCGTATCCGGACAAGGGCTCCAGGGGGTCGGATTCGACTGGCAGGTTCGTCCCGCTGAAGAAAATCTTCAAAATAAAGACTAAGTCAGAAGGTAACTTTTTAACCGAGGCCACCCGCGACCTGTAGCCGAGCAGGGCTCCATCGCGGTCGGCCTGAAAGTTTGACTTTGCCCCGGTCGAGGTGCAACCAGATGACCTGATTGGCGCTTTTTGTTTCTAAGCGCTAGAAAAGTAATAATTCTTTAAAAATTCATATCTCCGGTTCCCTTTATCCGATTTTATTCATTTTTGTGTCATTTTAAAGATAAAAATATAAACTATTTTTATAAATTGGTTTTGGATTTTTAAACTGTTTCCTGTGTTTTATTTAATTACTGTTTTGTGATATTTGAATGCTTTACACACTGTCTCCTAAGTTAAGCCTTGACGCTCGTTGCCAAGCTACCAAGGGTTGAGCTGGGATTAATTTACTGAGACCTAACTGTACCTAGGTGGAGGTTAGTGGCTTGTTGCTAGGTGTAGGTACCTACCTGCCCTTACCAATAACCCATTTTCCAACATTTTTGGTGGCAGCGGTGGGATCCTGTACTTGTGTTCAGTATCACGTTACAGTTTTGAGTAAAACAAATTAAAAATCCTTTAAATTGTCTTAGTGCAAAAATTATTTATTTTTTTAATTTTTTTATATATTTTTTTTTTTTTATTAATTTGGATTAATTTCAATTATTGAATTTTTGTAATTTTTCTAAATTCTTGTTTCCAATTTTTGCAAAAAGTTTTTGTTGACACAAAACTAGGGAACCATGGAGCTTGATCTGGCTAGCCTACCCACACTGACAGTAGTCCAGCTTAGGGGGTTGTGTATTGAAAGAGGGTTGCCTGCAACCACTGATCTCAGGAAGCAAATCCTGATTAAATCTCTGACAGCATGGGCTGAGGCCCAAGAGCTAGGCACAGAGGAAGCTCCAGAGGAGGAAGAAAAAGGGGAGGATGCTAACTCTAACCTCTCAGGGGAGGGAAGGCATCTGAGCCCAAGTGAGGATGAGGAAGAACGGTCCTCAGTAGATACAGTCGCTAGGGGCAGACCCAAAGCTAGTGGTAGGAAGGGGGTCCTTTCAGGAGGAGAGAACCCATCCATCAAAGAAAGAGAGCTGGAGGCCCAGCTAGCATACATAGCTTTGGAAGCAGATAAGCTGGCCCTAGAAAAGAAAAAGTGGGCAAACAAAGAAAAAAGAGATGGTGGCAGCAATAAAGAAGCTGAGGTGTCCCTGGGTGGGGGTTTTTCCCCCAGATTACCCAAAGGGGTGGTTCCTGCCTATGTAGAGGGGGATGACATAGATAAGTGGCTGGGGGCCTTTGAGAGGGCCCTCTAGATGAGGAGAGTCAAGCCTCAATACTGGGGTTCACTTCTTTGGGAGTTAGTTCCCAACTCTGGGAGGGATAGGCTCCTAACCATGAGTGGGGAGGATGCAGACGCATACCCCAGTATGAAGAGTTGCTTGACTAAAAAGTTTGGTCTGACCCCAGAGCAGTATAGGCTCAAGTTTAGGGACACCCAAAAGACAAGTACCCAGTCCTGGGTGGACTTTGTAGACACCTCACTTAAGGCACTAGAGGGCTGGATTATTGGGAACAAAGTAAATACTTATGAGGGGTTATACAATCTGATCATGAGAGAGCACATCTTGACCAATTGTACCCAAGAAAGGTTACGCCAGCATCTAGTGGACTCTAAGCAGACCAACCCTAGAGAGCTAGGGGAGGCAGCTGATGAGTGGTTGAGAACCAGGGTGGTTGTCAAGTCCCAGGGGGGAGACTCCAAGAAGGGGGGGGTCAGGTCCCCAAAAACCTAAGGAGGGAGGTGGTAAGCCCACCACAGAGACTCCCTCTGTACCCCAGAACCCTAAGAAGGAGGAGAGTAAATCCCACTCCCACTCTGACAAGCAGAGACAGGGAGACCCAGGGTTAAAAAAGCTTTTGGACAGTAGGGCTTGCTTTGACTGTCAGCAGACAGGTCACTTCAGAGGAGATGCAGCCTGTCCAAAGAAGGTGGTTAGCACTGGGCTGTCCAGTGTAGCCATGGAGGAGGACTCCTCAGATGATGAAGTCCTCCTAGCATTGAGCTGGGAGACAGGACCAGATGGTAAGCTGGTGATCCCTGAGGGTGGAAGTAGGCACTTCCACCCCATTCAGGTGAATGGGATCCCTACCACTGGCCTGAGAGACACCTGTGCCAGTCACACTATAGTGAGTGACCGGTTAGTGACCCCAGACATGTATGTCCCAGGAGAAACAAGGAAAGTCAGGATAGCCACAGGGGAGGTCACCTCCAAACCTGTAGCCATAGTGCCCCTAGAGAGGGAGGGTATCCTTGACTGGTTTAGGGTGGTAGTCAGTGCTGACCTCCCCCTAGATTGTATCCTGGGCAATGACCTCCCAGAGGTGGGTCTGGTCCCAGATGGGGCGGTCGCCCAGGGCGCCCCCCCAAACCAAAGTCCTGGGGAGTCAGTCCCTACAGTTAGGAGACAGGGGTCCCCAAGAAAAGGAAAGAAGAAAAGGAATTGTAGGACACTCTTAAAGAGAGTTCCAGGGAGCCAAAGGCCTTCTGCCCCTGTAGGTGGGGAGCCCAGAGTTGGCACTGGTGAGGCCTCCCCTGACCCCAAGGAAGTCCTGAGTAGTCAGGCAGCTGTCCAGATGCAGGGTGTTGCCCCTGCACTGACAGAAGGGAGAGTGGAAGGAGGGTGTCTGCCACAGGAGGTGGTAGCCCCCCACTCTAGACAGCAAGAGGGGTCCAAGGACCCCAAAGTTGCCCCTAAAGCAGCTCAGCCACCTGTCAGTGGAGAGCTTAGGGTGTGGTTCTGGGTACTGACAGCTGTCAGTAGCCTCTGCTGGGTGCCAGCCTTCCTGGCAGCACTGTACTTGGCCTGGGAGGCAGACCCCAGGGCCAATAGCAAAGTAGGCCCCCTGACCCTGTTGGTCATGGTGGGGTTGCTCAAGTGTTGGGTGACCTCTTTGGGTAAGCTAGGTGTTGCCCTAGCAAAGTTAGGAGTAGGGGAGGTGGGCACCTCACTACCCAAGTTGGCAGAGAGAGAGGAGGAAGACCCCCCTAGAGGGAAGTTTCAGTTTGAGATGGGTCCTTTCACTGTTGGGATGGCTTCACTACCCAGAGGGAGTGACCATGACAGGAGGATGTAAGGCAGAGTAGGCCCTGCAAAGGGACAGCCAGTTTTCTTCACTGTCTTCCTCGCCTAACAAGCCAGGAAGACTCTCCTAGGGTTGGGCTGAGTCTCCTGGGCGTGTGGGCTGATGGGGGGGGGCTTGTGTGAGAAAACAGGGCTGATTGCAGAGGCCCCCTAACTTTTTGGCCCCATTTTCCACTTTATGCTGGTGTTTTCCTGACTCTGATGGTGCCCTGGGTACTGCTAACCAGTCCCAGGGCCTGTGCTCTGTGTAAAATCAATATGCAAATTAAGATAATTATAATTGGCTAAGTTAACCTACCTATAAGTCCCTAGTATATGGTAGGGCATGTAGGTTTAGGGACCACAGCATAGGTGGTGCACACCTAGGTGCACTGCTGAGGTGCCCAGTGTCATTTTAAAGGCAGGCCTGCCTTGCTGGCTGCTTTTAAATTAAAGTTATATGCAAATTCGACTTTGGAATTAAAAGTAGTTCCAAAGTCTTAAACTACCTTATTTTTACATATAAGTCACCCCTAAGGTGTGCCCTATGTGCCCCTAGGGCTGGGTGCCATGTAACTATAAGCAGGGACTTTATAAAAATAGATTTATAAACCCTGGTGAGGTAAAAACAGCCAAATTCGTTTTTCCCTCATTGAAGTAAATGGCCTTCATAGGCTAGAATGGGGAGACTTTATTTTAAATTTTAAAGTCTCCTTAAATGTTGCATACCAAGAATTTGGTATCAAATTAATTGTTGTAATAAATCCCACAACTTCCAGTTGTTGGATTTAATATAACTTGTTCAGGTAAAGAGTTTTAGACTTTACCTAAAAAGTTGCCAATTTCAGCCCTGCATTGTTTTTGCTGCTGTGCTCTGATTGGCCAGCCTGCAGAAGCTTAGTCAAAGCTGCCTTGATGAGGTGTGAAGTGGCCTGGCTTCACACAAAGGAATGTGCTTGGGGGAGAGAATCTCCCCTCAGCAGATGGTGAGGCAGGAAGGGGGAGGGCTGCCAAACTGGTCTTCAAAGGCAGAGAAGGACATCTGGAGCACCCAGCAACACCCCCACATCCTGCAACCCCAGACAACTAGGTGCCCCCTTGATTAGATTAGGAGAGGGCAGGAGAGGGGTGTGTTTATGATTTTTAGCCACATCAGTGGGTGGGCTCAGCCAGATGTAACCTCCAAAAATCAGATTCAGCCATGTTGGATTTTTAGAGACTGTTGCCTTTTGGGATGGATTTTTGCCACACTTCCCAGGAAGTGGTCATCACAGGGGGACGACCCTGTACCTGATTGGAGGACCAGGACCCCCCTGCTTTTCACCCAGGAGCAAGGATAAAACTGGCAGACCTGCCCCCACACCTCAGATCCCTGCCAGATTTCAAGAAGAAAAGAACTAAAGGAGAAGAAGGACTGCCCTGATGGACCCCTGGCCTGCACCTGGAACCTGCACTCAGAAGGACTGCACCAGCTGCACCCTTGGGCTTCACCACAAGAAGGACTTTGCCTGGCTTCAACTGGTTCAAGTAGGGACTCCCTGTTTGCTACAGGTGAAAAATTGCTATCCAGAGTCCCCCTGCACCAACTCCTGAAAAGTGACCAGCTGACCACTGTCCACTGGCCAAAAAGGAGTTTGCGCCAGGTGCATTCTGGGAGTTGAAGTCCGCACCCCCCAAAGACCATCACAGAACTTCTGGACACTTGGGGTGAGCTGTGGACCCCAAAAGAACCTTAAAAGAACATCTGGGTGAAGCCCCAGAAGTTTGGAAAAGATTAAGGAATTTTTGAAAAAAAGCTCCAGAGAGGGACCGATCCACCGCGGAAATTCTAGCCGGCTTGCCTCAACCGCGACCCGGCCTGATTTGGTGGTTCGTCCCGGTAAAGAAAAATCTCCGAAAAAGAGACTAAGTCTGAGGGTAAAAAGTTGACCGGGACCTCCCAGCCATCGTATCCGAGAAGGGCTCCACGGACGTCGGATCAAGATCCAGGTTTACCCCGGTCGAAGGATTTTCGCCTCGAAAAAACGACTAAGTCCGAAGGTAAAAATCTCCACCGAGGAATCCAGCATCGCGTATCCGGACAAGGGCTCCAGGAGGTCGGATTCGACTGGCAGGTTCGTCCCGCTGAAGAAAATCTTCAAAATAAAGACTAAGTCAGAAGGTAACTTTTTAACCGAGGCCACCCGCGACCTGTAGCCGAGCAGGGCTCCATCGCGGTCGGCCTGAAAGTTTGACTTTGCCCCGGTCGAGGTGCATCCAGATGACCCGATTGACGCTTTTTGTTTCTAAGCGCTAGAAAAGTAATAATTATTTAAAAATTCATATCTCCGGTTCCCTTTATCCGATTTTATTCGTTTTTGTGTCATTTTAAAGATAAAAATATAAACTATTTTTATAAATTGTTTTTGGATTTTTAAACTGTTTCCTGTGTTTTATTTAATTACTGTTTTGTGATATTTGAATGCTTTACACACTGTCTCCTAAGTTAAGCCTTGACGCTCGTTGCCAAGCTACCAAGGGTTGAGCTGGGATTAATTTACTGAGACCTAACTGTACCTAGGTGGAGGTTAGTGGCTTGTTGCTAGGTGTAGGTACCTACCTGCCCTTACCAATAACCCATTTTCCAACAGAAACATTTGTGGTTGCTCATAAAACTGTTAAACTGCATTGTCAATGCCATGAGTGGAAACGTGCAACTGGCACACCTTTCCAAGGTACAACTGCTAATACTTGTGAATTCCAGAAAGAAGTAAATGTTTTTTAAATTGGGCCTTTTGTCTCACGTACAGCAGGCTACATGTCTTCTCAAGTATGTTTCTCCTCTCCCTAGGCAGGTTTCTTCTACACTCTAAGAACACTCTAGGAACACAGAGCTAATAATTTCCACTGAATGCTCCCTGTTGCCTCCAACAGGCCTTTTCTCACCACCAGCAGGCTACTTCTCACCCAAGCTGAAATTTTACCGGTGGAAGTACAAAATAATTTCCCTGCAATAGCCATAGTGGCCCAGTTCTCTGCTAGCGTTTCGATACCCACAGTACTCTCCACCTAGGCCTCAGAACATTGCTGCACATCATATTTAAAGCATCACACCTCACTCCAGAGTAACACCAGAAAACCAGTGATAGAGCGGGGTTTCTAGAATCCCAATCTATCAGTAAAATTATCACAGAGAATCCCCCTCTGGTCATTTGGAAATTTGACTATGGCCTTGAAGTGTAGTACAGGAGCTAAAATCAGCAATACATTTCAAGTACAGTCAAATCAATGCGGCTCCACAAGAATGACAGAGAGGATGGTGTCAAACCCTAAGGGCATTATTGACAATTTAAATCAAATTACTGATTGAATCCATCAGTAAAACTGAAGGAAATATATGGTGAGAGCATACTTGTTTACATGATAATGCTGTCTGAATTTGTATATAATGTAGAAAAAGACAGAACAAAATTACATACAGCAAAGAAAATATCAACCAAGGAGGTTCCATAATAGTTAACTATTCTAAATAAAGTATTGAAGGTGGCAAGGGAAAATTCTATGAGGAAGGTGCCAGCATCAAATAAACTCAGCTTGAGGTTCAAGAGGAAAGTATAAGTGTTCAAGCACGAAGCTCAACATTATAGGCAGGGGAAATCAGCGGAATTGAGAAGTATTCTCTTAGCAAAGTCAGTACAGGATCTGCTCAACTGTTTTAAAGATTACACTTAGCATGAAAGATGATTCTAGAAGGCTTCTTCTTATCAGTTTCCACCAAACAAACCAATCCAAAACAGTGTTCTGTGGGAGCAGTTAGACTCTCAAGTTTTCCAGCTCTTAATCAAAGGAATAACCATCCGGGAAACCTTGGATGTAACATCACTCCAGTCTGCCTGATACAGACTGTCTCTATCACTCAGGGCCAGATTTACAAGGTCCTAGCGACACCAAAATGTCACTTTTAGTGAGGCTCTGGTGGCCCTTTTCACTGCACCATATTTACATAAGCCACAAAAAAGCCTCCTTGTAAATATTGGTTCCTCTGATGCAGTTTTCTGTGTCACAGGGGCGTGCAATTGGTGTGTCTGTGGACGTTCCACAGCAACACCCATTGCTTTTGACGCTGCACCAGATTTAAAACAAGGTGTAAATCCGAGGCAGGCTCAAAAACTAATGCAACCACCGGGGTGGCATTAGCATAGCACAACGGGACAGAATACTTTTATTCCTCCTCGTTTTTTGCTCTTTCTGCATCCCGTAGCACACATAGAAGAAGCAAAAGGCCATGAATTATTGTTTATGTGCAGGAAGATGTCCCT
The DNA here is from genome assembly GCF_031143425.1 of Pleurodeles waltl. Classification (NCBI taxonomy): domain Eukaryota; kingdom Metazoa; phylum Chordata; class Amphibia; order Caudata; family Salamandridae; genus Pleurodeles; species Pleurodeles waltl. The sequence continues at coordinate 976,234,544 of NC_090447.1, forward strand.
TCCTCCACATAAACAATCATTCCAAAACGACGCTTTGGTGCTACTATTTGTGCTGCCTTTTGCAGCAGACATAGAAATGCCAAATCACCATTGCAGATTGTTTATGTGCAGGAAGGAACAACTTTCTGCACATAAACAATGGTGCAAAGATGCCTGCATTGGTGCAGGCAGCTTAATTCAGAGCCGTATTCTTATAAATACAACTCATCCCTTAGTTTCAAAAGTGGTGCGGTGCAGCGCTGCTATTTCTGATGCAGCACCGCTCTGTGCCACTTTGTGGTAAATCTGGGCCTCAGTCTCCATATCGAGCCCATCTTCTATTAAAAGTTCAATATTCTACTTATCTAATACAAAAACGATAAACCTATTCCAAATTATTGAACACATTGATAAGACACTTGCCAAGAAGAGAAAGACAGGACACTTGTTAGACATTTTATTAAAATTAAACTTTGCAACAAGGGCCTGGTTACAAGTTAGACCAACATTAAATTCAGAATAGGACTGTAAACAGGTACAATTAGCATAATTGGATATATCACACCACTTAAAAGGGGTATACATTCCCTTTTATGTTGCTACCTGTATTATAATTCTGCTAAATATAAGGATAGCTCTTGTCTACATGAATACATAGCCACACACTACAACTGATTGATAAAAAGCACACAGATTAATATAATTAAACACACATTATTTATGTTGCTTATAATGGGGCAGGGCACTAACTTACGCAGCTCCATCAGATACACCATTTTGTTATCTAAATTATCCCAAGAAGAAAATATCAGCAAATATCTCATTTTCAAAATTGGGTCTGTTTGTACTTCACACAGTAAGACTTAGTATGAAGAATGAAACTGCTGTGCCTTCAGAATAAATGTACTCCACAAGGTATCATTTGGAACACATACATATCAAGCTTTCTTTTAGTCACATCATCACAGACCCTACAGGTCTTCAAATAATTAATTTCCGTTCCCTCGATAGAATGATGGCGGCCATGCTTCTTTCGGGCCACAGAGATTCCTACTCCAAACTGTATGTTCAGGGTTTATGCAATGTTATTGAAACAGAGGCTGTCAATGGTGACATTCAAAAACATCCATCTGGCTCCCTCGGCGTCACCCTGCCTCCTTTGTTACCACAGAGCTCTCCAAAGAGATGACGCTTGTCACTTAATTGCCGCCGAGCATCACAGATGATGGTTTATAGGTTTAGGCAAATTGCAGGCAGCATTTTGCTAACAAATCGAAGAGCGCAAAGGTATTTCATAATTATCCTACGGAGCTCGCTTGGCCCTTAACGGCACCTGCATGTACAGCATCAGGGAGGCTTGTTTCAACACAAAAGCTCCCTCTTGTTAATTAACCTGAGAGCAATTGTTACAAATGAAACCTATTTATTTCCACTTAATATATTTGCAGCCAGTTTAAATATTCATTTATTATTATGCTTGTTAGTCGAGGAGTAAGGAGGAATTCTTTGGATGACTTCCATTAACCTCTTCTGTGCTTGCAAGGAGCAGCAAATATGCAAGCCCGGTATGTGAAAAGTGATGCGGTGCGGTGTCTTGCCCTCCTGTGTGTCCCCAAATGAGATGAGACAATGTGAATTTTTAATTCCGCTGAACTTATCTCAGGTAAAATGGAAATCTATTTGTAATAACAATCATCTCTTCTATTTCACTCCACGAAGAATAACATGCAGTTTCTGTTTTGTTCTAATTATTTCCTGTAGCAAATTCCACACATGAAAAACTGAGGAAACAGGTGCTACTTCGGCTAGGGTTCTCACGGCGACACTGATTGACATTAGGCTATTTTGTTGGGTTGGCAAATATGTATAATATTTAAAATGAGGTATTTGCGAGATTAATGGAAAGAATTGTAATATAGATTGGATTGTGGTTTATTAATTGAGTGTGCACGGTAATAATGTTAACAACAATAAAACCTTTTCCGGTCCTACTTGATCTCCTATTACCATGTAGCTTTTTCCTGTATGGCAATTAAGAGTACATTTATTATTTTATAATACCTGACGTTTTTCAACCCTTGTAGAGAAACAAGTCTCTAATTTCATAATAATCGTCGACTTGACGCACAACCATAAAGAAAAGATGTCAGAACTCAACTGTAATGAGTTATTTCAGTCCAGTTTTGACATCACAATGCCTGCTGCCAGAGCCTCCAGTTGATGTGAAAGATAGGTCAAGGCAAGGTGGAGCTGCTTAAGTCAACTAAAATAAAAAGTTGCTTTTATTACTTCTGCTCTATTTTTCTAGCATGCATGGACCATGGAGACATAAGGCTAGCTCAAGCCACCTATTATGGGGATAAGATTAAACAGGTTTCGGGATCCCTGAAAGAAATCTTTCGGGTGTTGAAGGAGATGCTTTACTCTCCTACTTGTCCTGAAACAACAGTAGCATCAGAGGAACATAGTAACAACTTGGCCACATTCTTCTTACAGAAAATTGAGGATATCTATAAGAATTTCCCAGGGGAAGAGGCGACAATGTCTGATCAGACCAGTGAGAGTAAAGATTGCTCTGCCATTTTACAGTGTTTCTCACCTATCTCGGAAGAAAGCACTGCTTTACTTCTGAGCAAACTGAAATCAGGTTCTCCTTTAGATCCTGCTCCCCCTCACATACTAACTCTTGGAGCACCTGCCACAACATCTGTTATAGCTGGGCTTTTGAATAGCTCCTTACAAAGTGGCAGTGTCCCTGAACAATGGAAGCATGCAGTGGTCAAACCCCTGCTAAAAAAAACTAACCTAGATGGGGCCAAATTCACGAACTATAGGCCGATATCACTTCTTCCAACTATGGCAAAAATAATTGACAAATATGTCAATAAGCAAATTTCCAGCTTTCTTGAAGATCATAACATCCTGCATCCCACGCAAATGGGCTTTAGACCAGCCCACTGCACTGAATCGGCCATGATAGCTGTTACAGAAGAAGCTAGAAAACGGATGGATCAGGGTCTGGTAACAGCTATCATAATGCTGGATTTAAGTGCCGCATTTGATACAGTTAATCATGGTCTCTTGATCCAAAAAATGGAAAAAGCTGGAATTAAAGGCCAGGCACTAAATGGATGAGATCTTTTCTTCAAAATAGATCCTTTCAGGTCTTAGATCGCTCTTTTTTATCGGAACAGTTTAGATCACATTGTGGGGTACCCCAGGGCTCATCGTTGAGTCCTACTCTTTTTAATATTTATATGGCTCCCCTAGCAGATTTATTGGAACCTTTTGGTTTGTCCCTGATATCCTATGCCGACGACACACAGATGGTGGTATCTTTTTCTCCGGTCAAGGCTGCAGACAATTCGGCTCTGCCAGCTTGCTTGCAAGCTGTCTCGAGTTGGATGACTGATTGCAGGCTCCAACTCAACAAAGAAAAGACAGATATAGGCGGTCATTCTGACCGCGGCGATCGCCGCCCGCCAAGCGGTTCCCGCCGAAAGACCGCGGCGGCCATTCCGGCTTTCTCGCTGGGCCGGCGGGCGACAGCCAGAAGACCGCCAGAAGACCGCCGGCCGGCCCAGCGGGAAAGCCCCTTCAACAGTGAAGCCGGCTCCAAATGGAGCCGGCGGAGTTGAAGGGGTGCGACGGGTGCAGTGGCACCCGTCGCGATTTTCAGTGTCTGCAAAGCAGACACTGAAAATCTTTACGGGGCCCTGTTAGGGGGCCCCTGCACTGCCCATGCCAGTGGCATGGGCAGTGCAGGGGCCCCCAGGGGCCACACGACACCCGTTCCCGCCACCCTGTTCCTGGCGGTAATTACCGCCAGGAACAGGATGGCGGGAAGGGGGTCGGAATCCCCATGGCGGCGCTGCAAGCAGCGCCGCCATGGTGGATTCCCTGGGCCAGCGGGAAACCGCCGGGAAACCGCCGGGAAACCGCTGGCTCCCCTTTTCTGACCGCGGCTTTACCGCCGTGGTCAGAATCGCCCAGGAAGCACCGCCAGCCTGTTGGCGGTGCTTCCGCTGCCCTCCGCCCTGGCGGTCATGGACCGCCAGGGTCGGAATGACCCCCTTAATGTTCCTGGGAAAGCTTTTCAACCCGGCCAAGAATATTCTGCCGGCTATACAGCTGGAACATCTACCCCCTCCGAAGGATCATATTAAAGCCTTAGGAATTTGGTTAGATTCCAAAATAACACCAGAGTACCAAGCTAGGATGCTCTCTGCCTCCTGTTTTGGATTATTGAGGTTACTTCGAAAGGTTATTGGTTTGCTTCCTCCCCTGGCCAGAAGACTTACGGTACAGGCCCGTATTTTATCTAGGCTGGAGTATGGTAATAGTCTTTTTCTGGGCTCACCGGAATATGTGATCAAGAAATTGCAAACAGTACAAAATGCGGCTGCTCGATGACTGTTTAACATGCCTAAGTATACATCGACCAAGCAAGTTTTAACCACCTTGCATTGGCTGCCAGTAGGGAAAAGAATTAAGTTGAAATCTTTGTGTGTTTTTCACAGAGCTCTATATAATAGAGGCCCACATCAATTGAAAACTTTAGTTTCATTTCATGCCCCTACGAGAGCTCTAAGATCTTCTTCCAAAGCCTTAGTCGTGCTCCCCAAAGTAAAAAAAGCAAGATGGGGTGGTAGATCGCTGAAATATTAGGGAGCCAAATTGTGGAATTCGCTTCCCCTCAACATCCGGGTGATTAGGCAGGAGTTGGAATTTCGGAAGGCCATTAAAACCTGGCTTTTCTAATTTTAATTTAGTATTTAATTCCAAATATTATTCTTGATGATCCAGTATTTTCCTGCTTGCTATGAGGCCAGTGTCCTTCTTAGCGCTACGAAGCCTCCGGTTAGTTTGGCGCTATATAAAAAACAATAACAGAACATAACATAACATGCAGTGACTAGCAGAAAAAACATGATTATTTTTTGCATTCCTTAGATAATTATAGAAAAGTTGGAATCTTTCTTCATCTTTTTACATATTCTGAGTTACTGGAGCTTTTTTTTGCTTAAAAAACCGACTAGTATTGTAACATTTGTAATATCTTTTTGCAAGAAATATCTAACAGGTTTTTGATGTGTTTAATTTTGTGCTAGAGTTCTATTTTTAGCCTTCGTGTTTGCAAACATGCTGTCCCTTTCATATAAAAGAGTTATGCACCAAGGTTTCAAGGGGCGTATTTATAGGCCCCTAGTGCCACAGGAGTGTAATTGTTTGTGACATTCCTGTGGCGGTAAGCACTGTGCTGTATTTACAAGATGGCATTAAGGCACTTTTTGTGGCTTAACGTCACCCTGTAAATACTGCCCCTTCACACGCAGCACTTTGCGTGGAAGGGGTGTGCAATGGGTGTTGCTGTGGGTGCGCCACAGCAACACCCATTGCATTTTGACACTGCCTCAGATTTATGAAAATTCGTAAACCTGAGGCAGCACCAGAATTTAGCACCACCCCCAGGGGTAGCATTAGCAGGGCGCAATGAGGAGGAATACCTTCCCGCACATATACAATCGCCCCCCTCAATGCAGACATCCTTGCACGATGGTGCAAGGATGCCTGCATTGGCGCTGGCAGCTAACTTCAGCGCCAGCACAGGGGGAAACGCAGGGGTGCACCATATTCTAAAGTGACGTAAAGTGGCAGCCAATTTTGGTGCAGCACCACGCTGTGCCACATTTCCATAAATCTGGCCCCAAGTGTTTTGTGGAAAAGGTGATAGCGTGACAGTGTGTTATATGGGATAAAGTACCCTCTGCCGAACATGATAAGGATATTTTAAGCCACCTCAGAGTTCCATAATCTTATAAAGGAACTCAGCCTTCGACCTCATTCCTCAGTATGCTTATGGAACTCCTCAGTAATTTGCAAAATCCTTATAACATATGCAGTGTACTTATGTATTTCAGGTGTGCTCTGATGTAGAAGGCTCCTGTATTAAGAAAACCAATAGTTCTGGCCAAATTTTCCTTTCACACATGCGCACCCTTCTGCACACAGACTTGCACACTCTGCACTCACTTTGTTGAACATATTTTGCAACATACCTCACTATGCACTCACACAGGCACGCCTTTCAGCCTGTAGTCAGTGAGATGACTTACCATCCACTCACAAACACAATCCTGCATCATCCATGCACAACCCTCACCTTGCACTCACACGTACAATGCCAAGCATGCACTCACACAGTCAGACTAATTGAGTAAGCAGAAAAGCCACAGATCGTGACTTTGCTGTTCAGATATGTTTTACTTCAGCCTGAACATGCACAAATTTGTGCATTCCTTGGAATGTTAAAAAACATATGGCAACATACCAAAATGACCCAGAAGAAATACGCTGAAACACTTTAAAGCTGTTGGGCACTCTTAAAACAAAATCAATTACTAGATTTAAAACAAGAACTGACGAAACCAATAGGTTTGACCTTCGCAAACTAGTGTGGTGGTTGTGTTATTCCTTATTGTAGACCTGTGCCACAAAAATGAAAAGAAAATATACCCTCACCTAATTGTTGTTACCTTCATAGGATTTCTCCACATTCCTAGAACATGTTTTCCATTTCCCTTGGCACCTGCATGCTGGCTCATTAGTGTGGGTCTTTGACACTGACCCCGTCATGATTCAAAGGAAAGTCATGAACTTCCCTGAGTTGCCTGATGCCCTCACCTGCCTGAAGCCTATGAGGGATCTCACTCTTGTTATCAATACATTTTCTGAGCAAACGGTATCCTCCTCTCTACTACTAGCCCCAACATCTCCCCACTAACTCATTAACACTCCTGCAGTGGTTTACTTTATCCAGTAAATGCATAATTTATTACTGTCCTCTGATATCATGGATGAATGCAAAACATGATTTAATTTTCTTCTCACTTAACTAGCTAAAAAAGAGTACAACACATCTGAACGAACTTCAATTCTGCTTTCCTACTTAATTTAAGTTATTGCATCAATCCTGGAGGAGCATGTCTGCTTACCCATCGTGTCCTATTCATCCTTTGTATTCTAGGCTGCTCTTTGGTATCGGAGAGCTGGGCTCACATCTGAGCCACTAACAGTTAGAGGGGCACACCCAAGTCCATCCTGTTACCCCAGCACTTTTTTCGTCTTAAAATGGAAAGGTCAGGTGCGCATGCACACTAGACCAATAACATATGCGCATATTCACTTCCTCATCTGCCCCAGCGGTGTGGCATCTTATGTTTTCAATGAAATCACAGTGTGGCAGTAATGGAAATTACTTTAAAAATGTTGTTATATTTTGATTTCCTTCTTTCACCTTCTTTAACCACCACAATGGCAACGTTATTCCGAACGTTTGCACCAGGTTGAGTGAAAAACACATCAGGAGCAATCTTAGTCATGAGAGACCAAAAAGGTCATCCAGCTTAGGGCTGGGCAAATTTGATAATCCTTATCATCAGTGCAACCCTACTAGAATGTGACCCTGCTCAAACCTCCATCTTTCCCGTTCCAGTGCCATGTAGAAACCCATGAAAAAGTTCAGGCCACCAGAAATTACTGGTAGGACCAATTGTCTCAGGTTGTGTCTCCATTCTGGAGCATGTTTCCTAATATATCACCTTCTTAATGCGATTTCCTAAAACTACAAGCAGCAGTTCAATACGTATACCCATTTCTGCCTTTGAAGTAGTCCCTGTCCTAGCCCCAGACACACTCTAGGGGGTTGGAGACTCTTTGGGTCAGGACAGGCACAGTCCCATTCAGGTGCAAGTGTCAGCTCCTCCGTCCATTCTAGCCCAGGAATGCCCATCAGGATATGCAGGACACACATCATCTCCCTTTGTGTGATTGTCTAGAGTAAATTCACAAACAGCCCAACTGTCAGTCTGGCCCAGAAGTGTATTCCACAGCCAGGCAGAGGCACAGAATGGTTTCTAAAAGTGGCATTTTCAAACTTTCAAAAACCAACTTCACAAAAATATATATTTTTAATTTGTGAGGTCAGAGAACCCAAACTCCAAATCTCTAGCTTATCCCAATGGAAAACAGCACTTAAAAGTGAAAGGCCTATGGGAGAGACAAGCCTTGCAATAGTGAAAAACAAATTTAGCAGTATTTCACTATCAGGGCTTGTAAAACACACTAGTACATATTCTACCTTTAAATCCACTGCACCCTGCCGATGGGGCTTCCTTGGGCCTACCTTAGGGGTTGCTTACACTTTGTAATACGGAAGGTTTGGGCCTGGCAAGTGGATGCACTTGCCAGATCCAACTGGCAGTTTAAAACTGCACAGACAGACATAGCAGTGGCATGTCTGAGACATGTTTACAGGGCTCCTCATGTGGATGGCACAAACAATGCTGCAGGCCCACTAGTAACATTTGGTGTACAGACCCTAGGCACCTCAGGTGCACTTTACTAGGGACTTACTAGTAAATCAGATGTGCCAATCATGGAGAAAATCACTCACCAACCCAATTTAGACACAGAGCACTTCCACTTTATCACTGGTCAGTAGTGGTAAAGTGCCCAAAGTCATAAAGCCAGCAAAAACAAAATTTAGCACAGGATCAAAAAACAGGAGGTCCGAAGCAAAAAAGACAGTGAAAACCTCACCAATAGCTGGAAGGTTTAACAAATAGGGAATATTTTAATGAAGAAAATGACACCAAAATGAGAAAATCCAATAAGGTGAACCAGAAATATAAAGTTTTCAAGCTGTAGATAAAAATAGTGCCAAAAGCGCAAAGTGCTAACCATGAGAAACTAGACACGCTAGACTAGGACAAGCCTAACGTTTACTAGTGACTGCGATAAAGAGCGGGACAGATAAAAAGACCAGGTTCATCCCTGATGGAAATTTTACCATCTGCCTTAGTCTCTGAAATTAAAGTCAAACGTTTGCCGAGCAAGGCAGCAGTTTGTGGCTGAGATGGTTACAATGAGGCCAGATAGCCATCAAAAGAAGTCCAGGTGAAGCTGCAAACTTTTATCAGGAAAGCTCTGAGTGTGAGAAATTCAAAATTTGCACCTAAGGAAGGTTCCTTGGCGGCCAGATACTTTTGGCACCTTAGCCAGTTGAAATATCCATCACCTTTAAGACGGAGTAACCCGTCTGCCAAAATCAAAATCTGGACTTTAGTCACTTTTTGGGAACTCATATTCTTCCAGCAGGGAAAGGCTGTAAGCAGTTTGGCTGCAGAAGGCTGTATAACGTCTCTGTGATGTCCCATGGAAACGGATTTGTTTCTGTGGAAATGCTCCAATTGGTAGCAATCTGAATCTTAGGCCCAGCAGCAAAGCATCTTTGTTGGTTTGACTTGCCAGGTTGGTCTTGGTCTTCTGTATGTTCTCCAGGCCAAAAGCCTCGAAAAGTATTATAATTTCCAGCTTTTAGTGTTAGGCAGGATTAATACACTCTGCCACTTATCTAAGGGCCCTAGGACCTTAGCCACACCACTTAGAGATCCAGACTCACTCTAGTGGAAGCCCAAGCAGGGTCCAGGGCAAGTCCAGTTGGAACTTTGTCTGCTGGGCTCTTTAGAGAGTGGGCCTCCCGCAGCTTTTGTGTCTCTGAAACTTAGCAGGAGGTCAGCTAGATGACACTTGAAGTTCGCAGCTTGGTCCTGGTTACATGTGGAAGCAGGTCCAGCCCTAAGGGTTCTCCTCACAGGTTACAATAGCAAGTGAAGGGCTTCCTCTGTCTTTTACTGGTCCAGTAGTGTACTCATGACAGTACTGGGTGCTGTGACAGCCTACATATCTTTTGAATTTAATTATGTTCCTGGGCATAGGCCAGATGGTCTTCCTGTTAGGGAAGGATTACACCTCTCCCTTCGTCTGAGCTGTGGGAGCCGCTTCACAACTGATCAAAGAGTCATTTTGTTTCTGGGTGACAGTGAACACTGGCAGAAAGGCACATGTGGCTCAAGCGTTAAAATAACAACTTTCTCTGATAGAAAATGAAACTTTACTATTGGGTTGGATTTTAAACTACTATTGAAACGAGTCCTTGAATCATTTGTCTAGCCACTTCTAAACAAACTTAGGGCCAGATGTATCAAAGCTTTTTGCATTCGCAAACGGTGCGAATGCCCGTTTGCGAATGCAAAAAGCCCTTTCAGAATGTATCAAAGACTTTCTGAACGCAATTTTAAGGAATTGCTAAAATTGCGACTCTCTAAATAAGAAATCGCAAATAAGGAATCCTTATTTGCGATTTCTAAAGCACATGTATGAAGCAATTCCTTAATGCGAATTGGGCATTAAGGAATTGCTCTTACCACCAAGTTGAACTTGGTGGTAACCATATGCAAATTTTAAAAATGCATTTAAACTGCATTTTTAAAATTTACGTGTAAAGCACACATGCCCTTTTGGCATGTGTGCACCTTACATGTTGTTAAAAAATGTTTTGGGGTGCAGCAGAGGGGACCTTAGGCCCCCAGCACCCTGGACTTTGCATTTCCCAAAATTGCAAATTCCAGTTAGGAATTCTCAATTTGGGACATGCAAAATATTCGCAAATATAGGCCGACAGGCCCATAGATGCGAATAGGGGCCGGTATCGCAATTTGCAATTCGGTAATAGCATTTGCGATTTTTAAGAAAACGCTATTACCGAATCGCAAACCTGATACATTGCATTTTGCGAATCAGAAATAGCGATTTCTTAAAAATAGCTATTTCCAATTCGCAAAAGGCTTTTTTCATACATCTGGCCCTTTATTTGTGTATGGTGTTATGATGTAACTCAGCATTTCTCTATGGGAAAGCCATCCTTTCCACAGTGAAAAACACCTTTGTAGGTTGTTCACTGCTAGGACATGTAAAACATAGAACAGACATTTTACCTATTAAATATTATGCACCCTGCCCTATAGGAATTTAAGATGTACCTTAGGGAAGATTTACAAGTATTTAAAAGGAAGGGGTAGGATTGGAAAATAGTTTTTTTTGCTAGGTTAAATTGACAGCTTAAAAACGTTATGCCCAGGCTGCAGGGGAAGGCCTAGAGGCCTGCTTTACATTGTCATTTTAGTGATGGCACCGTATGAGGTGCAGCCCTCAATTGACATTTAACTTAAAGGACCTGGGTTCTTCTCTTCCGTATACTAGGTAAGTTAAATATGCAAATCATGAGTGTAGCTATTTCCAACATGTTTTAGAGGCCAGAGCACACGCAGTGGGGCATGGTCAGCAGGGCTCTAGTTTACAGAGTCAAAATAACCAGTGCATTCATCTGTGCAATAACTTGTCTGACGGTGATTCTTAAGAAATCATAGGGAGTAACCAGAAAAGGATGAATACTTTGAGCACACAGAGGAACTCACAAATGTACTGATAGAGGCTATTTAAAAATGCTACTCAGGAATTAATGGAAGAGGGTGTGGTTTGTTCACTGTGAAATACTTTTAGAATGCAACCACAAGAGACAACAAGATGCTGTGATTTGTGTTACCACGTTCTGTCAAAATGAATCGATAAAGATCATTCCACAAAACTGGCATGTTCTGTCAACATTGAAAACTGCAGTTCTATGACCTATGTTCACAATGAAAAAGATGCAACATCGGGGGGGTGGCCATCCAACATGGCCGAGCTGGCGTGATTGCCGGAGGCTCCGCCTGAACCCTTCACAAAAATGCTGATCGCAGTGTCTAAATGTGAACCGGCCAACAGAACTGCACCTGCGAGGAGTGCGGGAAACTGTGGCACAGGCGCAAAAGTGAGGGATTTGTTGAACTAAGAACCCACAGCGGCAGCATGCGTTGAGCTAACATAGCTGTGGGCGTGAACCTCTGAGCCCATCTCCGCTATCCCTGGAGTGGACCGATAAGACGACGCAGGTACACAAGTGGTCACGGATTCCGACCAGGAAGGAGAATCAATGTGGAGGGAAGCAAGTGCGCAACAATCGACCAGGGCGGACAGGGCCTGACCCACCAATAGCTACAGATGAAGACGGGCGGGGGGGTCGAGCGGCAGTCTGAGGACCACCGGGTGAACACTAGGGGGAAGAAAAGTTGAATATCAGTTTTGTTTCAATAGTGAGATAGGACAAGATATAATGAGACCCCGAGTCGGCTGAAAGGAGGCCCACAATTTCAGTTGCTTGATTCTAAGATGGTGCTCATCAGCGGAATGCAGGGGAAAATTAAAAGACGCTCTGAGAGCTTGCCGAAGCCCAATACTACATAGCTTAACCTCCCTCCTCATCAAACAAGCACAACCCATCGCACGATATGGGCACAACATGAATGACAACAGCGGCTCCTTTACCAAGCCCTTTAATGAGAGCTTAGCAAAACGGTCCTTCTAGCAGGTGAACAAGGAGTAAGTGGCCTGGGCTGAATGTTGGGAAGTAAGTGCCAATACTAAAGGTAACGAGGTGAGAAAGAAGTTTGTAATGAGCTGGGGTGGTACCTATGTCACGACGGAAGCCACAGTCTAATACAGTCTCTAACTACTTTGGACCCACCACATCCAGACCAAATGGACCTGCGCAACCACAGGCAGAAGATATAACGCTGACAAAGGAAGATCTCCTAACATCGGTCCGCGAATTCAAAATGGAACCCCTCGAAGAACTGATGGCTGATATCAAGGACATACTCAAAACCTTTCAATCTGAAATTAATACCCATCTGACTGCCCTTCAATCCAATGTAGACTCAGAAGGAACTCGCATACTGGATCTCGAGGCAAAGGTCCAAGAGATAAAACAACAAATAGATCCTTTGTAGGGCGAAGTCACCCACCTAAAGACGCAACTTCATCTAACACTCCTCAAATGTGAAGATTTGGAAAATCGCTCCCTTAGGGACAACATCTGAGTGAATGGGCTGGAAGAAGGTAGCAAAGGTCTAGATCTCAAGGTCTTTGTGGTTGGTCTCTTCTCCACTATCTTAGGCAACGACCACCCGGAGGTCCAACTGGAACGAGTGCCGCAAGTGAAGGGAAGAGGCCTAGAGACATCCTTGCAAAAGTGAGTTCATTCAAGGTAAAGGAACGAATCCTATAGAAGGCGAGAAATCAAGACACATCTCCTTCCTGGGTGCAGAATGCTCATTATACCAAGATATTGCTCCAGCAACATTAACCCGAAGACTGAAGTTCCGACCAATCACCGACACACTGCGAAAGAAAAATGTCCGGTACAGATGGACCTATCCCTTTGGCATAACTTTCGATATCAATAATAAACAGCATCACTTCACTGACTTCGAGGGAGCGGCAGTCTCACTGGACTTGCAGGAGAGGAGTACAAAGGAGATGGCTGGGAAGTTAGACGAGACACAAAGACGGGGGGAGACATCCACCTCCATAGAGCCTTGGAAGCAACCAAAAAGGGGGAAAAGGAGCTACAAGAAATGGAGCTTTTCAGCAGATGCGAGAAAAGGGCCAGAGTGTTGGACACTTGATCTGCCCGGTTATGGACCACTTGAGAACTGCCATCAGATCCTAGGGAAGGGAGGGGGCCCTAGAGAAGAATGCCAAGGGAGTGTGATCAGAGATTTATGAGTACCCAAGGAAAATAGACATGATTAGATCCCACGAGCAATGAAGCGTAAGCAAGGTTTCATTATGTAGTCTCCGTGAGGGATGAGAGTGGATGTGTAGTCACTGCCCAACATGAAGATCTCAAAATGGTTTGGGATCCAGCAACAACATGTTTAGACGTTAATAGTTGTTACAACGTTTTTATGTGTTTCTTTTTTTTTAGTGTCCTTACCTAGCATAGGTAGACATAGCCGAGGATATGTGAAAATGAAAGAGAATTGGAGAGAGAGGCGGCTAGTGATCACCCAGGGAGAGGGGCAAAGCCAACTATAGCAACAACTGCTAGAATAGCAAGATGCTTGATCTGTTATCGTGGAATGTGAAGGGATTGAACTCCCCTAACAATAGGCCACAGCTTGAGAAATACTGTAATGACAATCATTTTGATATAATAGCCCTGCAGGAAACTCATCTTAAGAAGGGGAATGGACATCGTTTGCACCACAAACACTACTCGCAGATCTACATGGCCTGAGCGACAACAAAGCATTGCGGGGTTGCCTTGATGTTGCACAACTCCATCCACTTCCAGTTGTAGGGTACGAAACAGGACAAAGAAGGCAGATACTTAATAGCCAAGGGCAATATCGGAGGGAGGGCATGTACAGTGGCCATGTTATACACACCCAACAGTGAAAAAACTAAATTTCTCTTAGCCTTCGTAGCTAAGCTGGAGGGCAACGCAGAGGGGGATATTCTTTTACTGGGCAACTTCAGTTTGATATGGGACAGCACTCAAGACACAACCCACCCCCAAAAAGCACAAATGAGCATCTTTGCGAAGTCTATCAAGACGGCCCTTAACAATATGGGCCTTAGTGACGCATGGTGCACGCGTAACCCTATGGTGAAAGACTATACTTTCTTTTCCCACTCACACAGATCCTACTCAAGGATCGACTATATATTTATGAGCCAACCTCTTCGACAAACACTCAGTTCGGCAACTATTTGCCCAATTATTATCTCTGACCATGCCCGGCTGGAGATTGGACTTGACTGGCCCACCACATGCTCTAAGTTTCGTAGATGGTACTTCCCTAACATTTTAACCTGTGACCCAATGCTTCGAGGTGAACTGCGGAAGGCAATTAGGGACTTTTTTTCAGCATAATGACCCCACTGACAACTCCTACCTCACTAATTGGGATGCATTCAAGGCAGTCATAAGGGGTAAATGCATTTATTTAGCAACTTCTCTCCACCAATTAAAGGCCAATGAAAGACAGAAGCCAGAAAACAAATTGACGGTAGCAGAACAGGTCCACAAACAGTCCCTCACCTGGCTCTCGTAAAAGAAGGTGACCTCAATCAAAGATAAACTGCAATCCGTATGTATGAATAGAGCAGAAAATACAATGCTACGACTCAGGAAACCCTTTCATGAAAAGGGGAACAAAATAGGCCCAATGTTAGCACCAAACAGGCTAAGGAATACATAGCCCAAATACGGGATGAGGCAGGGGAACACTACTCAGGAGACGAAAAGGCATAAGCCTTTTGAGACTTTTACACTCAGTTGTACACATCGGAACGTCCCGAAACCCTAGCGCAAGGAAACTACCTTCAACTATCAAACCTCCCGCAGGTTTACCAAGAAACTAATGACACCTTAATAGTTTCCTTTACTATGGAGGAAATACAGGCAGCCATTGACCCCTCCCTCTACCAAATCACCGAGTCCCAACGGGTTTAACGCCCAATTCTATAAAACCTTTGGCTTGGAGTTAATGCTGAACTGTTCAATCTGGTCAGAATGGAACATGCCATGTCATGTCCCCTACCAAGGAAGAAGCTCTAATGACACTTATCCCCAAACCCGGAAAAGACCCTCAATCTTGTGCATCTTATAGACCTATTGCCCTGCTAAATCTGGACACAAAGCTGTATTCTAAAATCCTGGCCAAAAGACTTGAAGATGTGATGCCATACCTGATACACCTCGACCAATCAGGAATCATCAACGGTCACCAAATGCATGATAACTTGTGACGAGTAATCCAGCTGATGGAAAAGACAACTAAGAAAAAGATTCCAACTGTGCTGCTGGCACTAGATGCTGAAAAGTCCTTTGACCGGGTAGAATGGTCTTTCGCAGTGGCTACCTTAAGGCAATTCATAGCAACGGTGATGGGCAACCGAGAATCCAAGGTATCCATTTTGGTCTCGATCAGCACAAGCTCTCATTTTGTCATTGACCCCAGAACGACTCTACTGGCAATCCAGGAGGAACTTGCTCTATACGA
Source organism: Pleurodeles waltl (assembly GCF_031143425.1). Classification (NCBI taxonomy): domain Eukaryota; kingdom Metazoa; phylum Chordata; class Amphibia; order Caudata; family Salamandridae; genus Pleurodeles; species Pleurodeles waltl. The sequence goes on from NC_090447.1 coordinate 976,250,317, forward strand.
GCAAGTAGCAGGTTTCAAAGTGAAAAAGGAGAAATCATATATGCTCAATCTGACAGTACCCACATCTGAGATGGTTGAGATAGCTTCTGAAACACCCTTTTAATGGGCTAAAAATGAGATCCCATACTCAGACATTAAACTTACCCCCAAAGTTACTGACCTTTTTAAAGGCAATTTTCCACCGCTTCTCAGAAGCCTGCAAATGGACTTTATGAGATGGTCACTTCTTTGGCTTACTTGGCTAGGAGGTATCAACACCATCAAGATGACAGTATTCCCCAGAATACTATGGTGGTCATTACAACCCTGGAGGACGGTGTTAAAGCGGCGGTAAGACCGCCAACATGCCAGCGGTAAAAAACTTGGAATTATGACCATGGCGGAAACCGCCAACAAAGACAGCCACTTTAACACTCCGACCGCCACGGCGGTACAGACAAACAGTGCGGCGGTCACCGCCAACAGACAGGCGGAAGACAATGTACCACCCACAGTATCACAACCTACCAATCCGCCACCTTTTCCGGGGCGGATTCACTGCAGATAAAAACACTGCAGAAACAGCCGTTTCAAAGGGAAAACGTTCACCTCTACACATCCCATGAGGAATCAGGACACCATGGAGCCGGAACTCCATATTCTGCCAGCGATAGTCTTCCTACTCCTATACGAGAATCATCAACGCCGGCGTCGAAGAGCACGGCGAGTACTGCACCTACGACATAAGGGAGGGGGGAGGCAAAAACACAGGGACACACACAACCAACATCCCCACCCCGACCCTCACCCACCACAACACACACATCAATGCTTATCTATACATTACAGTAATGCCCCCCAACCCCCCCGGAAGAATGCAAAGACAAAAGGAAATTAGTGGAACCATTGTAATATATCAAAATACAGTAAGCAAATATATGCAGATATATATACACATTAATAAAAAAATACACCACGATTAGTAGTGCAGGTAATGCACCATTCATTGTCCGTGGACCACTGGGTCCAAAATGCATGGGTGAGGCCCACACAAGATACCTGATCAAAACGGAGAGAACACTGCTGGGGCATCAGATAGAAATACAACAGGCACCTCAGGTGGAAGGGAAGGGGGGGCACCTCAGCCGGATGAGTGCACCACGACAGATCCACGAGGGGGCTCCATGCCCATTGATGTATCCTGGGGAGTGCAAAGCCACAGTCTCTCAAGTCTCTATAGTGGGTGGTTTGCCCACTGTTCAATCCTGGGGAGTGCAAAGCCACAGTCTCTCAAGTCTCTACAGTGGGTGGCTTGCCCACTGTTCCATCCTGGGGAGTGCAAAACCACAGTCTCTCAAGTCTATACAGTGGGTGGGTTGCCCACTGTTCCATCCTGGGGAGTGCAAAGCCATAGTCTCTCAAGTCTCTACAGTGGGTGGGTTGCCCACTGTTCAATCCTGGGGAGTGCACAGCCACAGTCTCTCAAGTCTATACAGTGGGTGGGTTGCCCACTGTTCCATCCTGGGGAGTGCAAAGCCATAGTCTCTCAAGTCTCTACAGTGGGTGGGTTGCCCACTGCTCAATCCTGGGGAGTGCACAGCCACAGTCTCTCAAGTCTATACAGTGGGTGGGTTGCCCACTGTTCCATCCTGGGGAGTTCAAAGCCACAGTCTCTACAGTGGGTGGGTTGCCCACTGTTCCATCCTGGGGAGTGTAAAGCCACAGTCTCTCAAGTCTATACAGTGGGTGGGTTGCCCACTGTACCATCCTGGGGAGTGTAAAGCCACAGTCTCTCAAGTATCTACAGTGGGTGGCTTGCCCACTGTTCAATCCTGAGGAGTGCAAAGCCACAGTCTCTCAAGTCTATACAGTGGGTGGGCTGCCCACTGTTCCATCCTGGGGAGTGCAAAGCCACAGTCTCTCAAGTCTATACAGTGGGTGGGTTGCCCACTGTTCCATCCTGGGGAGTGCAAAGCCATAGTCTCTCAAGTGGATAACAGTCTCCACTGGAGCTGGAGGGGGACTGGTGCCCAGAGTGCAGCACACACCCCATGACGGTCCCAATTGCGTCACTGCCCCTGCCGCAAATGGGCTAGCGGTGCATTCCGTGGCGGTCTTTGCCCTGTTCAGCGGTCCCTGGCCTGTTCAGCGGTGCTTGTGTTGCCAGTGTCAGACCTGTTCAGCGGTGCATTCCATGGCGGTCTTTGCCCTGTTCAGCGGTCCCTGGCCTGTTCAGCAGTGCTTGTGTTGCCATTGTCAGACCTGTTCAGCGGTGCATTCCATGACGGTCTTTGCCCTGTTCAGCGGTCCCTGGCCTGTTCAGCGGTGCTTGCCAAGGCAGTCCTTCATTGCCCAGCAGGGCTGTGGTTGGCAGTCCTTCATGGGTCAGCTGGGCTGTGGCTTGCAGGGCCCTCCTGGCCAGCTGGCTGTGGCTGGCCTCCTGGCCAGTGATGATGGGGCTGGCCTCATGGGCAGTGACTCTGGCGGTGGCCTCCTGGCCAGTGACTCTGGGGCTGGCCTCCTGGGCAGTGACTCTGGCGGTGGCCTCCTGGCCATTGACGATAGGGCTGGCCTCCTGGGCATTGACTCTGGCGGTGGCCTCCTGGCCAGTGACTCTGGGGCTGGCCTCCTGGGCAGTGGCTCTGGCCGTGGCCTCCTGGCCAGTGACGATGGGGCTGGCGGTGGCCTCCTGGACATCGGGGATGATGGCGGTGCTCTCCGCCATGCTGCTCCTCCCAGACTTTGGAGATTTCTTCTGCCCCTTCCCCACCTTGGGAGGAGTCACAGCTGAGTCCACACTCCCCCCGGGACCCTTGTGAGTGGCTTTGCTGGCTGGAGTCCTCCCCCTCTCCCGCCGGGCACTATCCAACTTCTGGTGCTTCACGGGGGGGACTGGCTGTGCTCTGGCTCTGTGCCACACTGGCTGGCCTGGTGGCCGGTGCACTCCACATACCTGTAACAACAGGCACCACTGATCCCGGAGATTTATTGGCTGAGGTGCTAGTATGGGACCTATGAGTCGGAGGGGGAGGGGGTGGTGGTGGGAAATAGGTTAAGGTGGGCCAGGAAAAGTTTTGGGGAGACACTGGGACGGGTAGATGGAGGGGGTTTGAGAGTGGAGGAAGATGTGGTGGTTGTAGGAGGTGTAAGTTTTGTGGATTTGGGTGCAGGTACATGGGCTGGAGGCTGTTGTGAGGTGGATGGCTATTGGGTGGGTGTGTGCCTGCGTTTGTGTATCTTCGGAGGGGGCGTCACAGACACACTGGGAGAGGACACAGGGGACGTGTAAATGGTAGTGGGGGTGGTGAGTGCACTTGAGCGGGGTGTGGTGATGGGTGTTGTGGTGCGGGACGTAGTGGCTGTAGTGGTAGTGCATGCAGGTTTGAGTGTAGACGAGACTGGAAGGGAGGAGGGAGACGACGAGGAGGGGGACACAGTGGAGGCAGTGGATGTTGGTGTGTCTGTATATGTGTGATTCTTGTGTGAGTGCCTGTGGGATGTGTGGTGCTTATGTTTGCCTGAGCTTCCCTTGTGTGGTGAGGTGTGAGCAGGCTGGTCTGATGGTGTGCTTGGGATAGGCAGAGGTCCAGGGGATTGGGTCTGGGTGGAGGAAGTTGGAGGGGGGAGGCAAGAGACGGGGACAATGGCTGCCATCAGTGCTGAGGCCAGAGTTTGCAGGGTTCGATGAAGGGCAGCCTGACCAGAATGAATGCCCTCCAGAAATGCATTAGTGTGTTGCAATTCCCTTTCTACACCCTGGATGGCATTCAAAATGGTAGACTGCCCAACAGTGAGGGACCTGAGGAGGTCAATGGCCTCCTCACTGAGGGCAGCAGAGGTGACAGGGGCAGGGGCTGAGGTGCCTGGGGCGAAGGTGATGCCCACCCTCCTGGGTGAGCGGGCACGGGGCACACGCTGAGGGGCTGCTGGGAGGGCGGTGGTGGTAGGGGGGGTGGCGGCTGTACCTGTAGAAGTGGGGAGCACAGATGTTGCCACCACCACAAGGGAGCTCCAATCGGAGGACGAGTCCATGTCGCTGGTTGCAGATCCTGTGACCACCGTGGTGGTCCCCTTGCCCTCTGTGGCCATGTGGGATGCAGCTCCCTCATGCTCCGGTGCCACTGTACTCCGCCTGATGATGCTGATGCACACAAGAACAGGGAGACCACAAATAGGGGGGGACGACAGAAGAAAGGCAGGTTGAGTGCATGGCTTACCGCTACCATTGGCGGACAATACAGACACAGCAGCCCCCTGCACTATGCCGCGCTGTTGGACTCTACAGATGCAATACCTGGGATATGGCCTACAAGGCTATGGATAACATCTGCACACATAGATGACACAGGGGCATGAATACCTGTACTTGGCACTCTACAGAGGTGGGGTGGGGTGGGGTGCCACATGGCCTGCATTACGAAGGGGCCTAGCCTACGGAACTCGCCCTGGCCTAGGGAAACCCACAGCCCTCCTCCCCTACCCAGACACCTTCAGTGCGCGCAAAGTCCGCTGAATGATGTTGTACTCACCCCCTTGTGTCTGCTGTTATGCCCTCAAGCGCCCATCCAACTCATGGTAGGTCACCACCAGGATCCGGAACATCAGGGGGGTCATGGTTCGACAGCCACCACTCCCATGTTGGGAGGCCATCCCCAGCTGAGCCTCCGCCGTCTTCTTGCTCCAGCGGTGAGTGTCCTCCCATCTTTTATGGCAGTGGGTGGTCCGTCTGTGGTGGACCCCCAGGGTCTGGATGTCCTTGGCGATGGCACGCCAAATATCCTTCTTCTGGTGGGCGCTGACCTAAATAAAATGTACAGGGGAAGAAGAGAAGTAATTAGCAACTGCACCGTCGAAGTGAGTGGTCCACATCCCTACCCTTGCCACGTGGCACATGCATTCACAGTCCATCATGCACGCAGAACCGTGGCCCCTTCCTTCTTACAACCAGCCCTCTCCACTCAGGCATAGCCCATACAATGTGCTCCCTGTGTACTTACCTGTTGGTCTGGAGGACCGTAGAGTAGCGTGTACTGAGGGAGGACCCCGTCCACGTGCTTCTCCAACTTTTCTGCAGTAAAGGCAGGGTCCCTTTCCCCAGACGCACAAGCCATTGTCTCTTCCAGAACAAGGTCACAGCAGCACTTGCAGTGTAGGTCCTCTCCTGTCGAAGATCAGGTATTGAGTGATTGAACAGATAGAAAATGGCGGTCACGTCCGCGGCAGTCACGTCCGCGGCGGTGCGTAACATCACCACAGGCGTACTTCGTCATTGGGTCCAATGTTAACCAATGCAGCATTGCGCCGCGGTCTTCGACCGCCTACCGCGACGGTGCACAACGCCAGCGCAGTTACCTCACATCCCATTGTCCCACTTTAGAGGTCAGGCAGCTGCCATTTCAGGGACCCACATGGCTTCATTTTCAACTGCGTCACACATACCTAGGCCTAGACTCAACACACAATCAGGCCACATTTTGTTTATGAATGGTGTTCTGTGTAGACTGTGGGTACATACCTCTGAGTTGTTTGACTCTGGTCGCTGTTGTCATTCCTAGGCACCGTCTGCTGGGACATGTGAGGAGATGGCGGAATCCTCCGGTGTACCGACCGCTGGTGGACCTGTCAACAATGGAGGAAAGACATTTGATCATTACCTACAGGTTTGACCGTGCCACAATCCAGGAACTGTGTGCACAGTTGGAGCCTGACCTGATGTCAGCAATCCGCCATCCCACGGGGATCCCCCCTCAAGTGCAGGTGCTATCAGTGCTCCATTTCCTTGCAAGCGGGTCATTTCAAACAACAGTGGCCATGGCATCAGGGATGTCCCAGCCTATGTTTTCCAACGTGTTGTCGAGAGTGCTGTCTGCCCTTCTGAAATACATGCAGAGCTACATAGTTTTCCCTCAGGTGGAGGATTTGCCTACAGTTAAAGGTGACTTCTATGCCCTTGGACATATCCCCAACATCATCGGGGCCACTGATGGGACCCATGTAGCTCTGGTCCCCCCCACAGGAGTGAACAGGTGTACAGGAACTGGAAGAGTTATCATTCGATGAATGTACAGATGGTATGTTTGGCACACCAGTATATCTCCCAGGTAAATGCTATGTTCCCTGGTTCAGTGCATGATGCCTACATCCTGCGGAATAGCAGCATCCCTTATGTGATGGGTCAACTCCAGAGGCACCGGGTGTGGCTATTAGGGGACTCTGGTTACCCCAACCTGTCATGGCTACTGACCCCAGTGAGGAATCCCAGGACAAGGGCAGAGGAACGCTACAATGAGGCCAATGGGCGGACTAGGAGGGTGATCGAATGGACCTTCGGCCTCCTGAAGGCCAGGTTCTGGTGCCTCCATATGCCAGGTGGTTCCCTATTCTACTCACCAAAGAAGGTGTGCCAGATCATCGTGGCCTGCTGTATGCTTCACAACTTGGCTTTGCAACGACAGGTGCCTTTTCTGGAGGAGGATGGCCCAGATGTCAGTGTTGTGGCAGCTGTGGAGCCTGCGGACAGTGATGAGGAGGAAGCAGAGGAAGAAGACATTGACAACAGGGACTCAGTTATCCAGCAATATTTCCAGTGACACACAGGTGAGAACACATTCCTGCCTACTACAAGTACTTTCACACTTCTACCTCTATCCTGTTGATTTCTACCAGTATATGGTAACTGAGTTGTACATTTCCCTTACGGTTCCACAGGTGTGGTTTCCAACATGTGTCATCTGCTTACATTCCTCAAGGACTTTAGATGTGTGACATAGGTATGTTGACATTACATTTGAAAGAGCATTTTGACACTGTAATTGCTAATACACATTTTCGAAATCACAGACTGACTCCAGATTGTTTTGTGATTCAAGGGTGTTTATTTAAATACAAAATATTGGAGGGGAAGTTAAATGGTGAGGGGTAATGGCGGAGGAATGTCCATGGCAGAGTCCAGTCTAGTAGTCTCACAGGTGCATTGCCCATATGGGCATAGGAAGTGGAGCTGGGGCAGTTTAAACATGGACAGGGTGACAAAGTGGGACAGTGGGATGACAATCAGGGTGGTGTCATTTCTTGGCGGGGGTCTTGGCATCGTGCTCTGTCCTGTTCCTGGATCGCAGGGACCGTTTGCGGGGTGGTTCTCCATCTGCAGGGGTGGGGTGCTGGTGTGGTGGTCCTGTGGTGGTGCCTCCTGTCCACTAGCGCCGGCGGAGGTGGTGGGCAGTTCATCATCCATGCTAGTGTCAGGGGCCCCTTGTAGTGCCACAGTGTCCCTCCTGGTGTTAAGTGTTTCCTTCAGCACCCCTACGATGGTGCCCAGGGCGGAGCTGATGGTTCTGAGTTCCTCCCTGAAGCCCAAATACTCTTCCTCCTGCAGGCGCCGGGTCTCCTGAAACATGGCCAGTACCGTTGCCATCGTCTCCTGGGATTGGTGGTATGCTCCTATGATGGAGGAGAGGGCCTCGTGGAGAGTGGGATCCCTAGGCCTGTCCGCCCCCTGTCGCACAGCAGCCCTCCCAGTTCCCCTGTGTTCCTGGGCCTCCATCCCCTGGACCGTGTGCCCACTACCACTGCCCCCTGGTTCCTGTTGTTGTTGGGGCGGTGGGTTATCCTGGGTTCCCTGTAGTGGTGGACACACGCTGATTGACGTGTCCTGGGGACGGAGGTATGGGCCCGCTGTGTGGGTGCTGTGTTGGTGTTACCAGAGGGTGGAAGCTCTGTAGTGGCTTGTGACTGGGTGTGGGGAACCGACTGTCCCGAGGCCCACGATGGTCCGGGCTGGTCATCTGGATTCAGTTGGACAGAGCTGCTGTCATCACTGTGGGCCTCTTCAGTGGGTGGGGTGGAGATGTCTGGACCCTCCTGTCTGGTGACGTTGGGTAGTGGTCCTGCAGGGGTGTAAAAGCATGATTATTGCATCTGTGTGTCTCATGGTGTGCAATGGGTGGGTGACCGTGTACCCCAGTGCTAGCATTCCTGTGTGGGGGCTTGTGTGATGATGGTTGAGGGGGGTGTTATGGGTATGTGCAGTGGGCATGCTTTAGTGATGGGTGTCCATACTTTGTTGCTGCATGCAGGGCTTGGTGTTGGGATGTGTAGTTTGTGATGTTGGGACATTTGTGAGGAGTTGGAGTGATAGGGGAGGGGGCGAGGGTGGGAGTCTGTGATAGCATGCAGGTAGGGTGGGGGATATGAAAGTTAAGATTTGACTTACCAGAGTCCATTCCTCCACCGACTCCTGCGAGGCCCTCAGGATGCAGAATCTCCAAGACCTGCTCCTCCCATGTTGTTAGTTGTGGGGTAGGAGGTGGGGGTCCACCGCCAGTCCGCTGTACCGCGATGTGGTGTCTTGAGACCATGGAACGCACCTTCCCCTGTAGGTCGTTCCACCTCTTCCTGATGTCGTCCTGATTTCTTGGGTGCTGTCCCACTGCGTTGACCCTGTCGACTATTCTTCTCCATAGCTCCATCTTTCTTGCAATTGAGGTGTGCTGCACCTGTGCTCCAAATAGCTGTGGCTCTACCCGGATGATTTCCTCCACCATGACCCTGAGCACCTCCTCAGAGAACCTGGGGTGTCTTTGCCGTGCCATGGGGTGGTATAGGTGATGTGTGGGGTGGTGTATGTGGTGATAACTGTGGTGATGTGTAGTGGTGTGGGGTGTTTTGTGCGTGGAAGTAGTGTGGGTGATGGTGTTAAGTGCCTGTGGATGCTAGTTTGTGGATGGTGGTGTCTCTCTCTGGCCTTCTCTCTGTAATGGTGGTCGTAATGGTTTGTGGGTGATGTGGGTGTGTGTTTTATATTGTAATGGGTGTGTGGGAGTGGTGTGTGTATGTGTATCAGGTGTGTGTATTTGTAATTGTCCAATGTGGCTGTGTTTTGTAACAGTGTGTGTATTTTGAGCGCGGCTGTGTGTACCGCCAATGGAATACCGCGGTTGAAAGACCGCCGCGTGGATTTGTGTGTCGTGATAGTGTGGGCGTATTTCTGTTGGCGTGACGGTGGAGGTTTTGATTTCACCAGTTTATCACTGACCTTTGGTGTGGAGGTCTTGTGTGGGTGTCTGGATTTTGTCAGATTTCGAGATGTGGGCCATAATAGCTGTGGCGGAATTCCACGGCTGCGGCGGTGTGTTGGCGGTCTTCTGCACGGCGGTAAGCGGCTTTTACCACCAATGTTGTAATGACCCCCTATATGTGTTCCAAAGCCTACCCATCAATGTCCCAAAAGACTTCTTTACGGAAACTCGTACAATGATTACCCGATTCATATGGCAGGGAAACAGGGACTAAACTATCTAATAAACTGCTCACAAGGTCAAAGGAGAAGGTGGGCTTGGCCCACCTGAGCCCTCTACTCTATTACAAAGTGGCTCAGCTCCGCATCATTGCCGAATGGTCCCTCCATGAGTCGGATAAACTGTGGCTACACATGGACTGGGCAGTGGTGGGGCAGACTATATGGGACATATTGTGGAAACCTAGAGCGGAGCAACCAAGGAACTCTTACCTAATTACCCAGATAGCCACACACTTAAAGTTTGGGACACAGTAACAAGGGCCTACAAGGGGACAACCTTTCCCTCACCGTATACCCCTATCCACCACAATGTGGCATTCCCCCAGGATTGGCAACAGGGCCCTTTGATATGTGGAAGGAGGAAGGATGCCTGTAGATATCAGGCTTGTATCATAGTGATAACATACTCACGTTTGAGAATTGTTGCAGGGATTTTCAAATACCCCAATCAGAACACTTCCATTTGACTCAACTGAAACACTGGGTTACACAGCCTCACATGCATCTGCCGGCCACCAGGAAACTTCTACCAATTGAACAATTTGTACAACAAGGTAGGGTAGCAAGGGGAAGCATTTCTACGTTGTATAAGCTACTAACATCAGCCCATCGCACTTACACCCCTCATTATATTACATTCTGGGAGCAGGTCCTGGGCTCAACAATAGAGAAAAAACTATGGAACTTTCTCTTCCACGATATAACCAAATACAATCGCTCTCTGTGGGCAAGAGAAGCACACTATAAAATGCTTTACAAGTGGTACCTATACCCAGAAACACTTTAAATAATATACCCTCACACGTCCGAAAGATGCTGGAGAGGCTGTGGCATGTTGGGAGACTTCAGACATATCTATTGGAACTGCCTAACTACTTGTCCCTATTGTTGGGAAATTGTGTCACAAATAAAGGAAATTCTGGGTTATCCCATTCCAACCTCACCGGCACACATTATGCTTGGTATAAGGGTCCCAGACATAAAATACCAAACAGTGGGAGACCGCTTCATTATGTAGCTAGCACTAGGAGCTGCCAAGCCAGCTTTGGCGTCATATTGGATGAAACCAGCCTCCCCCTATAGCACTGTGGCACACTAAACTATGGCACAGCCTCTCCAGACTAACAGACACATTGGCAGACTCAAGAAGGAGTTTTGAGTATATATGGGACCCCCTGGTGTCGTTCCTATCCAAGGGCATACCACTTACAACCTGTAGCCCACATCTCAGGGCATTACATCTCTTCCACGTATAGAGAGATGCTTCCTCGGGAAGGAAGGGCCTGGTGGTACCTGGAACTGCAGAGGGGACGTAGTTCGTCTCCACTGACTATGCCTCCTCGGGCACATTGTCTATGCTGATTTAGTTTGGATACAATATGTTATTGTTATGTTTTTTCTTTTCTATTCTGAATCAGTTATTTGGTACCTATGTCAACATGATACAATATAGATTGATTAGGCGGGGTACCCTCACTCCTTTTGAATATGACGCCACTGTAAGCCATGTTCTGTTAAAGATGTATTCCTATGTACCACACGGCAGGAAATGACAATCCATAAATTATTCGGAAATGTCGTTTGCATTGTACCATAAAAACACCAATAGAGAAAGTATAACAAAAAAAAAGATGCAACAACAGGGATCATATTGTTTGAGTTTATATAACGTCCACAAACCAGTTGAGAAAAAGCAATTATGGGCCTATGGAATCTAAAACCAATTGAAGGACATCACAGATGTGGTGAAAGCTCCTGACCAAACAGTGGAATCGAATATATTTGAACGCAGCAGGATGAAAACAATGCACAATTTTTTCAAACTGCAAATCCAAAAATGTAACTTTTTGCATAATCTGCCCTTGCAACAAGCTTTACATCGGCCAAACCAGCCAGCAGATCTGCAAAAGAATCTGCCTGTATAGTTTCCGCATTTAATGCAATGTTATCACAGTCCCACTGGTGAACCACTTTAAGGGTCATTTGCACAGGAAGCTATATTCAAATGGTCCATAATCAGCATTATTCAAAAAGATTACAGAGGAGGTGGCATGGAAAATATGCTAGTGAAAAGAAGCCGGGCTAAAATATGGCACAATTCACTCTGGCCTGAACCAATTGTCCACAATTCAGAAAAAATGAAGCTATGGTTAACCAGCCTCTGATCAAACAGTATCAGGATTTCCAGCTCTATATTAGTTTTCCAAAATGGCTTTAAACTCCCACTTCAAGCTGAGGACATGCATAATATCAGTGCTACTTTTTTATATACACTAACTCTCCTACCCTATGAGTACTTCTATCAAGATAAACCTACTCTAGTCACACATCATATGCAAGTCACATAGTCTACTAGCCTCTTTTTCACAATAGTTATTAGGGTCTGACCACGGCCCAATAAATTACCATTACATTTTCTATCATGCACTTTTTGAAATTAGTGGTTGAAAAATGAGTGGTCGTTCATACTTAATCAGACACAATCATATTTTTGTTTAAGAATTTTATGATTCACATATGCTGTAAATCTTATCAGTAAATAGATAGATAAGTTCTCTCCAATGAGTGAAAGCGCCACATTAGGTGCCTCGATTACCAACTCAAAATGACGTTGTTGTTGTTGTGTGGTGGGGAGGCCATGGGTCATTTTGTGAAATAAATCAGACACACACAGGTTGATTGTGATGCGGGAATCTCAAAAGAACATCGAGCCCGGGTACTTTTATTTACACCGGCCGTGATGTCACAGCCACAACCATGTTAACACTGTACACAGGGCTCACTTTTCAAATACCCCTCCATGGCAGGGCAGTGTGCAGTGGTCCATCCCTAAACATAACATTCCTCCTTTACACACACGTCAAAACCACAAAAACATGAATACTTTAACAACACTCAATGAGAGAATGGAGTATGGCCCCACAAAGTTAAACAAAACACTGTGAAGTGAGTGAAAATGGGAAAAAAAGAGAAAAAAAAGAGAGAGAGAGAAAGAAGATGAGACACAAGCATTTGCCTGAATTCAGTGTCAGCACATTAGCTCAGTTTGATAGAAAGTCTTTCAAACAGGAAGACTTCATTGGATGTGGCCTGAGGTGATATTTCTAAATTGCTTGTCGCCTAGGAGTTTCATCTCTAGTTCCACATCTTTCCTGTGGCCGACAGACCTCAGGATCAGAATGTGCATTCAAACTGTCCTTCCTAGCGCTTTCACTGGACTTGGAGGGGGTCACTGGGACTGAATGTTCATCATTTTCTTGAGAGGGAGTCAGTGGAGGACAAGAGGCATGGCTCTTTGGGCATCCGTCCAAAGAGTAATCCTCATCAGGTGGTAACACTCCCCGATTGTGTGTAGGTGATGGATCAGTCGGACTTGCAGCTGGTTGTGACTAGAGCTTAAAAAATGGTGGCAGCTCCAGTGTATGCAATGGGCTCTTTTTCAATATGAGAAAAGCGCTGCTAAGTTTCAGTCAGCGCACAACTGGCGTACACCACGGGGACCCATTCACCATTGGATTGTTTCTGTGATGATACAGCCCCTAAGCCAGTGGGGCTAGCATCTACTGATAATTCTGACTCCCGGCTTGGGTCAAAGTAGACCAGTGTGGTGTCAGTGGACAGGGATCATTTGGTTGCTTGGAATGCTTCTTCCTGGGAAGGTCCCCAGCTCCACGTGGCATTGGTCTTAGTCAGTTCTTGAAGTGGGGCAGTGAAGACTGTCAAGTTCTGAATAAAACTCCTGCAGTACGTAACCATGCCCCAGGAGCTGTGTACTCCGGTGACAGTAGTGGGCGCTGGTGCTGACTAGATGTCATGAAATTTTGCGGGGTCAGGCATAACCCCCTCCTCTGAGAAACTGTATCCAAAGAATACTATCTCTTTTTGAAGAAATGTGCACTTTTATTTGTGGAGCTTGAGGCCATTGTGCTTTAGTCTTTGAAAAGTGGCTCATAGAAGGTCAAGATGTTCCTCTAATGTCAGTGCATGTATCAGAATGTCATCACTGATATTTATGACAAAGAGGAGGGCAGCCAACACTTATCTGATTGTGTCCTGAAAGACTTTTGCTGCACTCGACATGCCAAAACTGAGGCGTTTGTATCTCAGCAGCCCGACATGGGGGGAAAAAAGTAGTGAGTGCTCTGGATTCTGGGACAAACATTAGCTGCTGGTGCCCCGCATGAAGGTCCATTTTAAAAAAACACGTGGAACCACTGGCTTCAGCTATGATGTCATCAACAGTGAACGTGAGATCTCTTTCATGTTGGATGGCCAGATTGGGCAGACACATATCGCCAGAAATTCTGATCTCCCCGGCTGCTTGAGTTTTCGTGACACAATTAATGGGGACACCCAGGGCATAGGACTGTCAATCTTCTCAATGATGTCTGATATCCTCAATTTCCGCAGCTCAGCTGCTACCTTTGATGCTTCAGTGCGGCGGGTTGGATAGAGTCATCAATGTGCAGATATATCAGAAGGTCCTTAAGACATCCTATGCCTTCAAAAAAAGATTCAAATTCAGCCACCAGGTCGTCCACGCTTCCTAAGTGGATGCCAAAGGGAAAAGCAACAAGTTGAAGACATTGTACTGTACTACTGCTTAGCAGCATTCCAGAACCACCTTTGGTCACATACACTTTATTGCTAGTTGAGTGAGACTCATGCAATTTCTGCTGCGAACACACCAGCCAGTGGAGTGGTGTGGATGATTCAAATGCAAGAACTTGGGTAGCAATGGGTCGTAAGACTGGTTAAAAAGGGAGTGTCTTTAGGACATCCTAGGCCATAATATTAATCAAAGGACCTGTATCGATTGACGCTTGTGATGGATGGCTTGCCAGGAGAACATTGCACTTGGAGAATGTGCCTCCCTGGCTGTCCGCCAGGTTACAGTGCGTGAACAGCTCCCTCTGGGTCATCATCCATGTCCTCATCATCCTCTGGTATTATGAGAGATTGCAACTCATTGATTGCTTTGGGTTTCGGCCATTCTTTGGGTATGGAAGACGGGCACACTTTGGCAAAGTGGTTAGGTTTGTTGAACACTGAGCACCATTTTCCCTGAGCAGGGTAGTGTTCTTGGTGTGGACATGATCTTCTTCATCTGTAACATGTTTTAGGAGATGATTTGGATTTAAGAAGTGGTTTCTTTTTATCTGTACTCACTGCATTGACCAACTCTGCCTTCACCTGGCATTGTAAAGCAGCTTCCATATATGTGGCGGGCACCTAGGAGAGCTCTTCGGAGCAACCTATCATCAGTGTGTCAGCCATGGCCATTCCTGAAACTTGGAGAATGTTCTCTGAGCTTGACATAAGAGCAGCCCTTTATGAATTGGGGACGAATCTCATCATTGGCATACAGCAGAGTACTGGTCTTGACCAAGTCTTTAGGACGAGCATGGAAAGTGTCCACTGATTCTTAAGGTACCTGAGTGGCTCAGCGCAACAAGGATATCTCATAGTGGGGATTTCCGAGGGTCTCAGAGTAAGCAGTCAAAGCCTTTTACAATGCTGTATAGGTGTTTGGAGGGCCATCCTCAAGAACAGACTTCCCCAGTTTGTGAATGGCTGCCCCTCCTAAATGTAACAGCATGGGGCGCCCTCGATCATTTTTCAGGCCCCCAGCTGCAAAATAGGTCTCTAGCCGCTCGACACAGTCCCTCCATCTCTCCACTTGAGCGGGTGGGGGTCTATCCAGCGCAAACGGTTCCAGAGCAGGTCCCGAGGCCATGAGAATGGCAGCATTGGTCTGGTGTAGACATCTTCGGGGTCATACCACAGACCTTCAGTATCTATGCCCTCGACCATCGATGGTGCAGTTAAGGAAAGGCAGTTGTAGGAGGGGGAAGATGGCACCAACACATGCAGTGGTGCAGTCCTGAAGGCTAGGGCACTATCCCAGGAATGCTTTAGCTTGGACAGCCAATACCCCGCACAGCGGGCCAGGCCCAGTATCCTATGTGCTGGGCAGGTGTGACTGAAATGAGGATGTGATAGGAGTACTGTAGGTGCAGGCAGGAGTTGGCAGGTACGCTTCACATGACTCACCGGGCAGCCAGATAATGTGCATAGAGGTAAGCCAGAAAACAGCCCCACTCATGATGAATTTCACCAAGGCAGGGAACACCCAATGCTGTGGCCAATGTGCACAAAAACTCCTCCAGGGAGGTCTTACAATCCTGGGGAAAAATAGAGGTATATCACAAGTTCAAATAACCTCATGAGGAATCTCTCCCTTGCAGAGCCTCTCCCTTCAATTTGGCTCCTGGGATGGGAAGTGCTGGTGAGGAGCACAGTCACGTGGACATGCAGTAGGCAGGGGGACAGAGGAGCGAGACAGAACACACTGCTTCTCTCACTGTATTGCCTGAAGCAGGCATGTGCACAGCACAGTGCAGCAAGTGATGAGACTAGGAGCAGGCCAGCCCCAGTCAGCACAGCCAAAACAGGAAACACTCTTCAGCCGCCACCCCTGCAGCAAGGACATCAGAGCATTCGGGAACACTCTGCGGGTTGCCGTAAGGTATGCATGCTATAACAGCATGAAGGAGGGAGAGCAATCACCCCCTTGTTGCTAGGTGAGTTGGGTGGTGGGGAGGGTGCGAGTCATTTTTTTATTAAATCAGACACACACAGGTTGATTGTGATGCAGGACTCCCAAAGGGACCTCGACTTCAGGTCCTCAATACTTTTATTTACTTTGGCCATTATGTCACGGCTGCAACCATGTTAAAGCTCTATATGGGGCTCACTTTGCAAATACCCCTCCGTGGCAGAGCAGTGTGCGGTGGTCCGTCACCAAACATAACAGTTGCCACACCTTCAAGAGGCTGCTATGCCCATGAGCATTAGCTCCACAAACGTGTGACGTGTTCAGTGCTTCCTCATACACATAACGCATTCAGACCTACTCTTAGACAGCTCCTATTGAGTCTACACCTCTTAGGAACATCTAATAGTGAATGTGAGACACACCTAGTGCGTCCACATAACACAGGTGACCCCTTATTCTGACACGCAAGCAGCTTGGAACAGGTTTAATGCAGAGCTTCCCACCCCTTTTTAAGCCGTTGATGATAGCTAGGGTGGCATTGATAATATCAGGCCAGCATTTTTAGACGGAGACATAGCCAAGTAGGGCTACTTCCACCCCATTGTTTTAAAGATGTCATTCATGCCATGTTTTCCATTTTTGTTGAGCTAGCAGTAATCGAAAATATGATCCCTGAACAAGGTGAGCCAGTCATCATGTCACAAGCATGCAGGTGATAAAATATGACAATAGGAAATCAGCCTGCGTAGATGGTGCAATCTGTTTTCATGATGCAGCAGATCAAGTGTACTCTATCACATAAGATAGTAAATTATAGCGGGAGCTGCACCCCTTCTGTGTGGAATGTTTTATGTGGCCTAACCTGTCATCCCACTTTGTAAGGGCCCAACCCTGTTTTTTATAACAAAAGAGTCCAGTCAGAACCTCCAACGAGGCCATTTGGCACAGCAAAGACTGATTGCAGGGGTTACTTTGTTTCAGCATTTCATCCCTATCAGGTCCAGGCCGTGTTCACCCAATAGAGTCTTTCATCTGAAGGGGAGAAATATTTTGTTTTCCAGAGCAGTAGCTCTAGTGATCAGTTTTGTTATCACATAATTGCAGAGTAACATCTGAAGAGGAGAACTATTTTGTTTTCCAGAGCAGTAGCTCTAGTGATCAGTTTTGTTTTTACATAATTGCAGAGTAACTTGCTCAATGACTTCTTAAGGAAAATGGAACTTTAGCGGCATTCCACTAGACTTGATTACATTGTGATATCTCTTCTAAGAGTCAGAACCTCTGGATTTGGGTTATAGTCTTAAATAAATTTCCATATTATCATATTTTCACTTTCCTGTGTGTAAATTATTTTGAAAGTCAGAAATGCTTTTGAGGCTTTACAAGTTTTCTAGTTTCAAATTACATTGTTACGTGTTTTATTTCTCAATAAGGTGTATCTTTTTTGCTGCACAACTTGTGAACACCGAACCAGTATATTTTCACCACCATAACTTTGGTCTGAAAAATCATACATAGGAGTGCCTATTGTCTAAACATGTGTGGGGCTATCCTTTCCATTCAACAATTTAATAAAAAATGTGTCCCTTAAAAATTCATCTGGATTGTGGCAGTCGTCAAGGTTAGGTGTAGGGAGTGGCAGGAATAAGATATGAAAGATAAGGAACCCTTGATACTGAACCCAAAAGACACATTCAAAAGCAGCTATATCTTGTTCTAGATATACCAAAAGATTATTTGTTGAAAACAGAGGTTGCTTCACAAAACACAGTCCAAAAGATAGTTAAACACAACAGTGTCCATTAATGCTAAAATCACATTGAATAAGACATAATAAAAACTCTTCAATCTGCCTCGATTTAGGCTATGTGGTGTGTGAATATTTATATGTGTGGTGATTATATACTACTCTGTAGTGTGCTCTTGTATGCAATACTATTGTATCGAATTAGATGGTAGCATGAAGTCTCAAATTGGTTGCAGTTAGCTTTTCCCAATTTCCAATACCTCTGACGTAACCCATCTCACACAAATGTAGTGCCAACCTGCACAAGTTACACTTCAAAATCTCATATTCTAAACTATTGTTTCACTGTTTGGGCAACATTTCCAATTTTTCAATTAAGATCTAAGGCCAGGCTTAGTCAATGGGCAAACAATGTTTACCCCAAGCTCCAGGAGAAGAATAAAGATTACCTTTCAAGTGAAAAGCAGAATGTGATTTGCTAGTCAGTGTACTAAATAAAACAATGTATTTAAACTCCAGCCTCAGAATCAGAAACCTGAAGTACGGCAGGATCAGGGATTTGACAAATTAAAGTTTAGAATGCTGAAATATGTGAAAAGAAAATGCACATTCAAATTTCTGTTTGTCCATTTTCTTCATCAATGGAGACCCTAGATTAAACTGGAGTGATTCCTGAAGGACCTTGACCCTACTCAACACTCACAAAGGTGAACAAGTCAATGTTAAAGATACTTTGGAGATAGATCAGATGATTCTAATTTTCTACAAAAATTGTGGCTTTTCAGATCCAACACTATGGAATTTTTGTTGCTGGCCCTGTCACGCCTATTGAAATGCATTTTCCAAAGGCTGCTTTGGACTGCCGCTTTTCAAATATTGGTTAGAAAAGGAGGATAAGGAATGGCAGAATCCAGAAGGACGCAAAGAATCCATCATTTATTTTCAGACCTACATTTTCATTGGGTATGTTCCAATGTGTGATGCACCACCTGGGGACTATCACACTGTCTGCAGACTTTTCAGGTGGGCCCACCTTTCCTGTTCTACTTGGGTCCAAGTATTTTTTTCTTTGGGATGCAAAGTTGTCCTTGATTTGTTGATGCTATGGATTCATGAAGAGTTTCTCTCCAGGAAGGAGTTGTTGGCTAAGTGGGACATGCTACTGTGTTTAGTCTCCAGGACAAAATAAAATATTTGGGTGCTGGACTTCACAGGCAAAGTGTTTATCTTGCAGGTGGTAATGTTTAGTATTGATAGAACCCTAAATCTAACACATGGATGTTTTTCTACCCAATTCTTCTCAACATGCAAAAATCATTAATGTAGGAAGTTGGCTCTGTATGCACTATTTCAAAGTAAGGAATAGTATGCACAGAGTCCAAGGATTCCCCTTAGAGGTAAGATAGTGGCAAAAAGAGATAATTCCAATGCTCTATTTTGTGGTAGTGTGGTCGAGCAGTAGGCTTATCAGAGGGTAGTGTTAAGCAGTTGTTGTACACACACAGGCAATAAATGAGGAACACACACTCAGAGACAATTCCAGGCCAATAGGTTTTTGGGTAGAAACATATCTTTTCTTAGTTTATTTTAAGAACCACAGGCTCAATATTTACAAGTAATACTTCAAATGAAAGGTATTCCAGGTAGGTACTTTAGGAACTTTGAATTAGCAAAATAGCATATACAGTTTTCACATAAATGACATATAGCTATTTTAAAACTAGACACTTAGAGCAATTTTCAACAGTTCCTGGGGGAGGTAAGTGTTTGTTAGTTTTTGCAGGTAAGTAAACCACCTACGTGGTTCAAGTTTGGGTCCAAGGTAGCCCACCGTTGGGGGTTCAGAGCAACCCCAAAGTTACCACACCAGCAGCTCAGGGCCGGTCAGGTGCAGAGGTCAAAGTGGTGCCCAAAACGCATAGGCTTCAATGGAGAAGGGGGTGCCCCGGTTCCAGTCTGCCAGCAGGTAAGTACCCGCGTCTTCGGAGGGCAGACCAGGGGGGTTTTGTAGGGCACCGGGGTGGACACAAGTCCACACAGAAAGTACACCCTCAGCGGCACCGGGGCGGCCGGGTGCAGTGTGCAAACAACGTCGGGTTCCCAATAGAAATCAATGGGAGACCAAGGGGTCTCTTCAGCGATGCAGGCAGGCAAGGGGGGGGGCTCCTCGGGGTAGCCACCACCTGGGCAAGGGAGAGGGCCACCTGGGGGTCGCTCCTGCACTGGAGGTCGGATCCTTCAGGTCCTGGGGGCTGCGGAGGCAGAGTCTTTGCCAGGCGTCGGGTCTGTGAAGCAGGCAGTCGCGGTCAGGGGGAGCCTCAGGATTCCCTCTGCAGGCGTCTCTGTGGGGGCTCAGGGGGCTCAACTCTGGCTACTCATGGTCTCGTAGTCTCCGGGGAGTCCTTCCTGAAGTGATTGTTCTCCACAAGTCGAGCCGGGGGCGTCGGGTGCAGAGTGCAAAGTCTCACGCTTCCGGCGGGAAACGTGTGTTGTTTCAAAGTTGCTTTTTCGTTTCAAAGTTGCAGTCTTTGGGGAACAGAGCCGCTGTCCTCGGGAGGTCTTGGTCCTTCTAGATGCAGGGTAGTCCTCTGAGGCTTCAGAGGTTGCTGGACCCTGGGAACGCGTCGCTGGAGCAGTGTCTTTAGAAGTGGGGAGACAGGCCGGTAGAGCTGGGGCCAAAGCAGTTGGTGTCTCCGTCTTCTCTGCAGGTTTTTCAGTTCAGCAGTCCTCTTCTTCTTAGGTTGCAGGAATCTGAGTTCCTAGATTCTGGGGAGCCCCTAAATACTGAATGTAGGGGT